>NW_024871460.1:6220000-7420000 GCF_019054845.1 Dipodomys spectabilis | reverse complement strand
CAGTCCAATTCAAACAAGAGAGAAGAGAAGGCAAGGAAAGTGAATATTGCCATGCAATGCCAAAATCAAGACGAACCTCATAGGTAGATGAGTAAGGATTGCTTCCAGCCCCCCTCAGACCTCTCCACATGGCCTCCCAGAGAAAACAATCCACTGCAAACCAGGAAGAGGTTCTCATTCCCACCCAAGCTACATCTAAAAACTGAAGAGGGCTTTTGTTTTAACCACAACTTAAGTTTCCAAGTATCTTCCTTTCACAGAGGAAATCATATGAAGGCTTTAAAGAGAAGTGAAATTCATACCAAGACCACAGCAGAGGCAAGACCTAGCAAGTCCTGTTCTCAACCTCCAAAACACAGAATGAGTTCTTTCCTTGTGCTCTTGTTTTCCATCTGATCTGAGCCACATTGCTGTGGTCTGGAGTACACCAAAACCTTACACAGAGGTTTTGCTACTTGCTCTCTATGTTCTTTCCCCATGTGTGCTGTCTATCTGCCCTCACTTGAAAGCAAGTATCTTCAACAGTCCAGCTCACTCCTGTGGCCCTGGATATCATAATGGAGTATGTGGTACTCACTCCATCCTTCCATTTATTTGATCAACTCCTAGTCTATGCTATATATTATTTTTCTGAGTGTAAGTACTTGGAGAAAGCCCTGCTGAGGATCATATACTAAGCGCTAAGTCACAGACTACTGTAAATGCCAAGTCATAAACTAGTGTCTGAGAATAGTCATCTACTCAACCACTCAAAAGAAAATTACCTGGAACAGAAGTCAACTTTCAACATCACCAAAAATACTAAGGAGAATCAACCTGGATAAATCTGAACAATAGATCTAGACTAACACATACATACCACATTCCTCCAGAAGACACCTGTTCTTTTCCCACCTATACTATTCAGGTGACACCAACTCGGCTACAAATCAAAAGCATTTGCTCATTATTAACAAAGATGGAAAAAGCAAATGACTCTTTTGAAGCCAGCCTGGAACCAGGAACCAATTGCTCATATCTGTTACTCAAGAGGCTGAGATCTGAAGATCACAATTCAAGGCCAGCCCAGGCAGACAAACCTGAGACACTTCTGTCTCCAATTAACCAGCAAAAGCCAGAAATAGAGGTATAGCTCAAGTGGTAGAGCATCAGCCTTGAGTGAAAAGTTAAGCAATAGTACGGGGCCTTAAGTTCAAGTCCCCAATGCAAACACACACACACACACACACACACACACACGCACGCACATGCACACACACACATACACACATAGCCAAGCCTATTGCCCTTGAAGAAACCGCAACAAATAAGGCAAGGAGAACAATTCTGTTTTAAGATTATAGATGAGAAATAAATCACTTCATTTGAGACAAATTCCAGAGATCTGAGACCACCTGCCCACTGGGCAGAGCATCCATCAAACCCAACTTATAAAAGGAAAACAAGACGTTGGCAAAGAAGGAAAGTCGCATTCCTCAGTTGAAGAACATCTTGACACATTCCAGCAGGGCTCCCAAGTGGGTGTTTGTACACAGTCACCTAAATATGAGTTGATAATGTTCACAGACGGGTTCCCTCACACAGATGCTCAGAGCCTATTTCCATGGCTATTGCCACAACATTCAGGCAGCCTAACATGAGTGGGGTTGATCTGCCCAGTGCTGGGGACAGAGTTCCCATTTATGCCTATGAGTTCCTTGAGGCCTTGGGCACCTGTGCACACGTCATTGCCTAACATTAGGCAGAATCTCTCTTTTTCTTTTAAAATCTCTTGCTTTGGAAGAAACTAGTCCCTAGACTATCTGACCAGTTTGTTTGGTGCTGGAGGCCATCGCTACCCTGGGAAACACTATGCAGGCTGTTTCTATCTAAGCTGCAAAGTGAAGATGGCTTTTGAGTATTCAGAGGCTCCACAGGTGGTAACACCCAATGCACCAACGCAAGAGTCCACACACACCTGCTACTTGACGTGCAACATTTCCAATGTTGCAATGGCCCATCTTGGCCACTTAGAAGTTAAACCACCTTTGCAAGGGTCATGTATAGAACAGAGGAAGAGTTCATCCACCTCTTCCAACTGCTCTTGTCTTCAACACACAGAAACATCTTTCAGATATCATTTATGAAGTCTCACAAAATCATCAGACTGTAAAGGGGATGGGTTGGGCCTGCCACAGAAGAGCAAATGAGCCAGAGAAGGCCACCATCAGAGTCAGCAGCCAAGCCTAGCCTGGTGACATACCACACATGAGCTATCAGGAGGCAACTGTAAGTGCTGGCTGGTATGTTATTCCTGGGTAAAAAGGAAGGTTTGTGGTGGGCACAAAACTTCTAGTCAAGACAAGCGTCCCACATATAAAACATGCTTGCAGTTGCTCATGGGGGCTGCTCCCTCTTCTGCAGTTTTCCTCCCTTTAATCTCATCTCCCTGAAAATGGTAGCTAAGGAAAATATGGCCAGGATCTCTTGGAAAGAAAAGTCTAATAGAAGTGCAAAGAAGAATTATTGTCCCAACTTCGGAAGCCTCCCAAACACATTATAAACTCTTCCTTATGCTATTGTAAATATTAAGGTTTGCATTAAACATTCAAGAGAGCTGCTCTGGGTATATAATTAGGGAGAGCAAATATTTGTTCAAATAAGCCTCCATGGGACCTCCCCTTTTCAGCAAGCTAAAGAAATGTTTAAGCAGATGGATATAAGATACAAAGGCACGGCCCCAAATCTTCCCCTAGCCCTGATTACTCCTCTCCTCCAGAGAGCCATGAATCTTCTTAACAAAGAAGAGGCTTCCAAGCCTCATCCTTTAGCCCAGTACTTTCTCCCCAAGACTACTGAGCTGGCAGCTTCCAGCAGAGCTGGGCTGAATCTTTCCAGGCACCTACTCCCAGATCTTTGTCTCCTGACAAGACAGAAGCCAGATAACCACCAACAGGAGGAAATGGAAGTAGTTCCTCCCCTGGGAATAAAACTAATAGCCATCACGATGAGATTGGGAGTCTCAAAGGTTGGGAACAGGCAACAGTAGGAAATGTATGTGCGACACGCACACGCGCGTGCGCCCACACACACACACGTGCACACACCTACTTCTATATGTCTTCTCAGAATCCTTTCTTTTCCTACAACAGTGGCACTGTCAAACAGAAAAGTACCACTTTTTGCTACATGACTGTTATCTCAGAAAGCTCAATATTTCAGTATCATGGACAGCATCTTGCTGATTTCAATTCTGTCAAAGTCTTCCTCTCAACCAAAGCGGGACAATGAAGTTCACAAATCAAGTTATATTGATTCTTTTTGAGAGAGGGATGTTTTCTTGCAAGTAATTTGTTGAACAATTTTCAAAGAGTAGGAAGAAAGTGAGTGAGTGAGAAGAAGAAGAAGAAGAAGAGGAGGAGGAGGAGGAAGAGAAGGAGGAGGAGCAGGAAGAATATTTCTTTTTTATACTTCTTTTGTTTCTCTTCCCATATCTCATTTGATAAAGGAACAAATAGCTATGATCTGCTCTGCTTGCTGCCTGCTAACTGATCAAGTTATTTTCTTAAGAAAAAAAAAAGTAGGAGAAATAAGTAAGCATACATTCCTACTCACATTCATATGAGTAGCAATAAAAGGAGAGAGGGGGGGAAAAAGAAGAATCATCGATGCAGACAAACTAACATTTCTTCAACTAAAAGAATGGAATGCAACCACTTGAGAAAGTTAATGGCAAAGACACAGTAGTTAGGTATAGTTATGTATAATGTATAGAGTCTTACCCTTTGCTAAGAGAGTGAGGAAAAGGCTACATTCAAGTTTTTAGTGCTGGATGCTACAGCTCTGGCTTAAAGGAGCAATAGATGTACAAAGAAAACACTTGTGACTGGGTGCCGGTGGCCCAAGCCTATAATCCTAGCTGCTCAGAAAGCTGAGATATGAGGATCGTGGTTCAGTGTCAGCCTGGGCAGGAAAGTCTATGGAACTCTTACTGCTGAAAGTACGGCTGTGGCTCATGTGGTACAGTGTGTGGCAGCTGTGAGTAAAAAAAATGCCAAGGGACAGTACCCAGGCTCTGAGTCAATCCCCAGAATGAAAACAAAAGTCTCCTGCCTTGAAGGGCGTGCAGTGGAGCCAGACCCAGTCTGTATATTTATAGACATTGATATACTTGAAGAATTCACATTACAGACAGAATAAAGGAAAGATCGGCCAAGTCACAAATACAAAGTTTAAGTTCCACAGAAGTCTAGATATGTGGTATATCAATTGACTATAATAATAGACCTTAAGTTTGTCCCCTATTGCTGTACAAAATCTGATTGCTTAGTCCAAAGCATGTTTCATGGGAAAACACAGAAAGGGAAAGAGCTTCTAATGACACTGAATATACGCGACACTGGCACTGACTTAGCTGTTGACTGTTATCTCTGAGGCTGGGACAAGCTTCAGAGAGGAAAACTGCAGAGCTGCACTTAACCTGGCCTTTCTGGACTTAGGTGGTTATGGAACCCACTCACAATGTCCTGGCTATCCTACAGAGAATGCTTTTTACAATGGCTAAGGCAGCAAAACACCAACAGTTTTTATGACTAGACCAGTAAGTGGCCTTTCTCCATTCCCCCGTGGCAGTCTCAGCTTTTGATTCTTTCTATAGAGTGTTTGGGAGGGAAAAAGAAATGAGTACCATGTTCAAGTTCTTCTGTGAAGTTAGAGAGCTAGCAAAGGTCTTGCCACACTCAGCAATAAATCTCTCAAAGGAAACTCTAGAACTGTTCTGTGCAATGAATGGGGAGGCCTGGAGCCACAATGGGGCTAGTTAAATTTAAATTTCATAAAATCAAATCTGAGCTGGAGTTGGTGGCTCACGGTCACACCTATAATCCACTCTGCGGCTCCTAATTCCACATCTGCAGGAAGACCAGGCAAAATCAGAAGCAGAACACAAAAAGGTGTGGCTCAAGTGGCAGAGCGCTAGCCTTGAGCTGAGGAGCTGAGGGACAGCTCCCAGGCCCAGAGTTCAGGCCCCACTACAGACAACAACAATAACAACAAAAGAAAGAAAGAAAAAAAGGGGAGAAGAGGGGGGGCGGGGGGGAGACTGACTTGAGAGTAGACTTCAAAGCCAGGCTCATCCATGGAATAACAAGCTGCTAGAGTCTATCTAGATCCATGGAGGTAACAAATCTAATTCACTAAAGAAAAAATAATGCTCCTTTTATATAGTATCTTGTGCATCTGGCAGAGATGGAAATATTTTCAATTCAGTTGACAGATGCAATCAGAGAGCACCAGAGCATTTTTTTCTAACAGGATAATAAGAACGCTCAGCAGAGGGTCTGAATCCTAAAGGTCTGAATCCTAAATCTAAACACCACAAAACATCAGCTGCTGGACATACACTTTCAATTAAGTAGATTGTCCACAGCATGGAAAAACAGACACAGTACCAGAAAATTCCACATACAGTAGGAAATACAGAAGGATGGTCCAACACTCGGGCCCAGGGTAACAAAGACAAACTAGAAGAGACCACTTTCACACACATAGTCTTGGATTCTTACCATCCATCCATTCTTGCCCTTCTTCTATCAGCTTAAATATTCCATCATTTTTGAGATCTTAAAATTAGATGGAGCTTTCACTCTGGTCAATCAGCACAAAATGGTTTTCCACACCCCAGCACTTTTTGACTTCAGAGTCTAAGCCACTGGGGGGGGGGGGGGGGGGGGGGAGAGAAGCGAATCAATATTTGTTTTCAATGCTGACCACGTGTTCCAGCATCTTTGTTTCCCAGGCAGATCTTCTTTAGAAAAGCCAGCATGGTAGGAAGATTCTCTAATCCAATCCATGTTGCCCCGCTGACAGGCAACTTGTCTGTAATTCATCAATGGTATCCCCTTGGGCTATGGATTTTTCTGAATTGGCAACCTGCTGGGTAGAGGCCTGGTTCTCCATATGCATGGTATGGGAGGAGACAAACACTGCTGAAGAAAGATATGTAGTTCTCTCCAAGCAAGCGTTGTGAAGTTAAGGAGTGTCCAGAAAAAGCTTAGCTTTTAGCCTTTGCTTCTTGGTACACATTTGCCTTTTTGCCAAAATTATTTGCCTCACTCTGGAAAAGTCTTTTATCAGTCAAGTCTGAATGTAAGATCTAGTTTTAGTTTTCATATTGCTTCTTCAAAGAGATTTGTATGTGTCTGAGTGACTGGTCGCTTTTCAATTTCCTCCACATTGTGGCATAGGTCACATTGCTGGGTAATAATACCTCTCTCTACCCGCCTTCCCAACCACCTCTCTACTTTATTAGAAGCTTCACTGCTGTTAATGGAGTGACATGCCACTAAGTACAGAGGATGTCTATGGAATCCAACATCTGTGGAAGATTATTTTAGATATGATTATAACAATACCTCTAGTTCTAATATTTTTTCCCCCAAAACTGGCTACTTCTCATCAGGGAAGAGATTCTATTGCCCTGACACTGAACTTGGACAGAATGAATATAATGTGGTAGACTAAGATTGCCTGCTCCAAGGCTATGTCCTTTGGCTCTTCTCAAGATGCAAACCCTGGGAGCCTTGCCACTGTAATTATGTGAAGAAGGCCACAGAAGGAGGCAGGACTCAGAGATGTGCTAGAATGCAGAGAGCCCCAACTATTCAATGGTTAGCCAGCAAACTGCTAGGTATGAATGAACAAGCCTTCTGGTTTTGGCTGCTGAAATTCTCAAGACTCTACTTATGACTTCACTGCAGATTAGCGTTCCATATAAGAGTTTGACCAGTATTTACATTGGTATGGACTAGAAACTATGAAATCACGAGCCAAAATAAAATTGTCCTCCTTTAAGTTGCTTTCTTCAATATGACGGAAGTCTGACTAATAGAATCAGACAAGACCCCAAGGTCACAGCATGAACGATTAGGGAACACAAATTAGCCCACCATGCTACGTTTGTCCAGTTCTTCCCCAGAGTAAAGCCCATACCTTTGCCATGGTGCACAGAATCTCACTATCATACCTGTATTCCTCGCTGAACCTTTTCACAGGCTATTTTGCATGCTGTTAGTGAACTGGTGCTCATCTGGAAGGCCTACCCGATGGGATATGCATGTTAGAATCCAGGCACCTTATGTCTGACTGGAGAGCACCCATCCTTGTTACTGCATTTGCCCTCCTCAAACACAGCGGATTATAAGTTCTATTAAGATACTAATATGCTGCTGGGCACCAGTAGTTAACGCCTGTAATCCTAGCTACTGCGGAGGCTGAGATCCGAGGATCATGGTTCAAAGCCAGCCTGGGCAGGAAAGTCCATGAAACTCTTATCTCCAATAAACCACCAGAAGACCCGAAGCAGAGCTGTAGCTCAAGTGGTAGAGTGCTAGCCTTGAGATGACGAGCTGAAGAGTTGAGGGACAGCACTCAGGCCCAGAGTTCAAGCCCCATGATCGACAAAAAAATAAAAACAAAATAAAGATAATAATATGCACATACAGGCCATGATGAAGGGTCCTTCACTCCCTCCCAACCTTCTATCCCCTGCCCTGAGCCCCTACGGTTATACACAACACTGTGATTCAACCTTCTATCCCCTGCCCTGAGCCCCTACGGTTATACACAACACTGTGATTCAACCTTCTATTCCCTGCCCTGAGCCCCTACGGTTATACACAACACTGTGATTCAACCTTCTATCCCCTGCCCTGAGCCCCTACGGTTATACACAACACTGTGATTCATCTGAGCTGTGTCTGGTCCCCACAGACCCATCTCTCCCTTTCTTTCTCCTCCTCCCACCCCTAGCCTCATCCCTAGTGATATGTACTTACTAAGTGATCCTTCCCTGTGATTGATAGGTAGTTCTAGGGAACCAACTGTCATCCATTTATCCATGTATATGTATAGCTGCTGCATTTTTAAAAAGAGTTTGCTTCTATTGGTGGAGTCACAAGACCCAGAAAGCCCCTCCCCCTCACACACACACACATCAAATATACACTGTATGTGTGTTCCTGAATAATTTATCTTTGGGATTCATTATTCAACTAAGTAGCACATGTAGCATGTGTATGTATTTCCAGAAATAGTACCACCATTTCTCTCCTATCTTTCTTTCATTCAATGCTAAATTATACTTTCCAAAGGAAGAAAAATGTAAATAGATTTTTGTGTATAAAACCTAATGTAAATTTAAATATAAATAGATTCAGGATTATGGGAGAGAGGGGTAAGGAAGAGAGGAAGGGGGGAAGGGAGGGAGGGACGGAGGGAGGGAGGGAGGGATTAAGAAATATGAGACAGTATATCTCAGCACTTAAATGAACTTGGAGTTTACCAACAGAAGTTTCAAAGGGAACATTCTCTTTCTACTTTGAGGAAAGTGGAATTAAAAAAAAATAAAAACAAAAAACCCCACAATCATAGTGGGCTGGGAATGTAGCCCAGCAGTAGAGCGCTTGTCTAGCATGTTACAAGTCTCTGGATTCAATCCCAGGTGCTGGTGGAAAATAAAAATCATAAGATCACGAATATATCTCAAAGTCTTCTGACTATTTCAAATAAGCTGAAATTCTTAACACACCTTCCAGGATATCTGTAGCTGCAAGCTCTGGTTCCATTTTACACACTTGGCAATAAGAGAGATGATGCCAGAGGTGATGATCTCTTGTCTTTCTGCCTGAGAAGCAATGTCTTGGCAGACACAGCTAGGCACTATTTAACTTCTTATTGGTCAATAACATGCCCCAGCAAGCAATAAATATGCCCTGACCCTGAAGCTGCCCTTTAGCACTACATGCATCATCGATCTTATAGGTCCTTGGAAAATAGCCAATCTGAATAAAGCTAAGCAGAGCCAAGTGCCATTTCCTAATGCCCCTTTGCAGCTCCTTAGTAACAGTAAGGTAACGATGTATAGAGTATTTGGCCAATAGACCTCACATCATGGATGTCGGAATGACATTATTACTTCCAATACAGACGCAAGGTGGGAAGGAGGCAGAGAGAAAGTCCTGGGGGATGGGAAGATAGTGAGGAAGGCTGGTATTCTACGCACATAAAGACAGCAATCAGACCTATTATCACTAAGACAACAAATGCTCCACATCTGAAAGGTTAAACTTAGGAGTCTAACATATCCTACAAAAGAAATTCTCAAAGAATAAGGTTGGAGAAATCAGTCCCAACGCCCTTTATGTTTTCCTCTGATGGGACATTTTCTTGATATAGAGGAATAAGAATTTCATTCATAAATCACCTATAATGAAACAAATAAAAAGCTAGTTGTGCAGATGCCCCAGTAAAGTGAGTAAATCACAAGACACTTGAGATCACCAGCCCTTCAGCACAAATAGGATTTCAGCTCACACATGACTCTAAATGCTTCACCACACACAACCCCATTCTTTTGAAGTCCTTTTGAGCATGTAACTCCAATACACTGAGTTAATTTTTGGTAATAAACATGTTCTCTGGTAGCATAAAAACACAAAAATAAGAATGAAATTGAGACACAATATTTAAGTCATCTTATTTATTTGTAGCAAGGGAAGATTAATGAAAGTAAAACGATAAGACAACTAATTCATTACTATTCAGCACAGTTTCCACTTTATAATCCCATGGCCCCCTGGTTAAGTACAGAATTTGTTTTCTTCCCAATATTTGGACTTGGCATGGCTTAGAACTACAGAAGGCAGCTAATGAAGAAGTAAGTGAATATAAATAGTGCACGTGCACTTAGAACACCAGGGATGGGCTTTGAAATCCGGACCACCAATTGCAGTAGAAAAGGTTTGTTGAAATTCACTAATCTATTGCCATTTGCCTAATGTTTATCCATTATTCTTTCAAACTTACCAGAAGAAAGTAAATTTTGATATCTTTAACAAGCGCACTTGTAGAAGAAAATTGCTGTCACTCTTATTGGAAGGTTTTTAGACACAGGAGAAAAAAAAAGAAGCCATTTTGCAATGTTGCTTTACAGGGAAAAAAGAGAAGTGCTTATAGAAAGCATATTCTATTTTTAGGAGCAGAAACTAACAATGAAAAAGTCTTTTAAGTAAATTATTTCACCAACATTTTTGTCAATACAAACACCGTTTAAAAAAGAGGCTGTGTGTGTGTGTGTGTGTGTGTGTGTGTGTGTGTGTGTGTGTGTGTGTGTGTGTGTGTGTGTGTGTGTGTGTGTGTGTGTGTACATGTACTTCAGGACTTCAAGATTGGGGCCTGAACTCAGAGCCTGGGTGAATCTTTAAACTTCAATGGAAGCAAATTTTATTTACCCTACAATCAGATATACATGTACAAGTCAAAATATACATTTACTCCACTTTGGTTTTCAATTTGAAGATTGCTTAATATAAAACATACCAACGCACTATTTATTATATTTTTCTTAAAGCAAAATTCTACAGAAAAATATTTATTATTTGAGAATGGTCTCCAGTATAGCTAAATGATATCCTTCATTTTCCTATTTATTTGCTTTGAACAAGGCATACTTTCATGATTTTATACTTACCTATATTTTTGCTGATAGCACAAAGAGCAGAAAAGCAGTATTACCATGACATTCTAATATACTGACAGAACTTTTAGTGAACCGCAGATTAAACTTGGTTCTCTAGCCCTGTGTCCAGAGCTCCAGTTATTCAGGGTGCTGAGATGTGAGGATCACAGTATGAAGCCAGCCCTGGCAGGAAAGTCCCTGAGACTCTTATCTCCCACTAATCATCATAAAAGCCAGAAGTGATGCTGTGGTTCAAATGGTAGAGCACTACCCTTAAAAAGTCTAAGAGCACTAGCATAAAAGCTCAGAGGCTGTGCCCAAGCCCCTGAGTTCAAGCCACAGGACCACTATCAAAAAAAGTCATGTTCCTGAAAGCTCACATTACTAAAGAACCAGAGTATTGCAAGAGGACAGTTTAAAGAGTATTAAAGTTTAGGAATTATTCTAGAAATCACTCAGAGAATAGAAATACAATAAATGCACAAATTCTCAAATAGCAGAGGCTGGAAAAAACAAGGGGAACAGCTGGGAAGGTGGCTCAGTGGTAGAGTGCTTGCCTCACATGCATGAGGCCCTGGGTTCGATTCCTCAGCACCACATAAGCAGAAAAGGCCAGAAATGGCACTATGGCTCAAATGGTAGAGCACTAACCTTGAGCTGAAGAGCTCAGGGACAGTGCCCAGGCCCAGAGTTCAAGCCCCACGACCTATATATATATATATATATATATATATAGGTCCTCCCATTTTATATATATATATAATATATAATATAATATATAATATATATTATATATATATAAAATGAGAGGACACCTATGACACTGCTAAAGAGAAAACATTACATATTGTATCTATTTGAAAATGCCTTCTGTCTTTCTCAACTATTAACAAAAAAAAGGGAATCATGTGGGGGGGATGTATAATGTGTATATATTTTTATGTGTGTATTATATGCACAGCTGTGTGTATGCATATTTATGTGCATGTAAGTGAATCTCTGTAGTTTACTGGTACAATCTTCAAGACCTAGTCCTTTGAACTAGGCAACATGTGGGTAGGAATGGGCAGCGGAAACTAAAGGAAGGTGTGACATTGTCCAAAAAGAATTGTACTCATTACCTGATTTATGAAATGGTAAGCCCTCTGGTACAACACCTTAATAGTAACAATAAAATTATATTTAAAAAACAAAAGTCAATAAAACATGCCTCCTAAATATTCCAAAACTACCTGAATATTGACTGGATGAAGAGACAAGTGGCAGAAGGAAAGAAAAGGTGAGCAGTACACAGAAAAATTAGAAGACATTTTTAAGTGAAGAAAGTGTAACTTGATCCTCACTTTCAGAGTATGGGAGTATCACAGTAGAGAAGTTCAATGAAGCTTACTCCTCTTGGTCAATGTTTCTATGAATTCACAAGTGCTTATAATCACTTGCTCCCAGTCCTCACAGAGTTCAGTGTCCTTAGAATTCTACCTCAGGCTTCCCTGAGGTCATACACTCAGGAAATTCCTTTTGATTTAATCTCAAGCAATTCACCCCCTGCCTGCATGCAATTAGTTTTACCCACATTCTCCAAGTGATAAGCAATCTGCAGTCCAGGTCTTCAGGGATTCTGATGGTTAGGGGCAATACTATCCCCCCAAAGAGTCAGGGAAGAGTTTGTGAGACCAGAGTTTTCACTGAGAGCTAACATGGGCACTGAGCACCTACTAGGCCACCATACTAGGGTGCATTTACTCAACATGACCTAGTCATTCTCTCACCTAAAAGTTGACATTACTATGCCACTTTTTACATGGAGGTAGGAGCCTAAAAGCCTTTGAGTCAAAAATGACCTATAGGAGATCATAGGATGGCATTCAGGACCCAAGGTCCAAAGTTCATGTTCTTCCCCAAGGTCACCTGACATTCAACCACTGCAGGTGGCTGGCCCAAGTCACAAACCACCAGAAGCTTAATAATGCTGCTTGTAGATGAGAGCTCTGGTTCACACCTGTAAGCCTGGATCTTCAGGAGGCTGAGATTTGAGAATGGTGATTCAAAACCAGTCCAGGCAGTAAAGTCCAATTAACCAGCAAAAAAAAAAAAAAAAAAAAAAAAAACAGAAGTGAAGCTGGCTATAGCTCAAGTAGTTGAGTGCCAAACTTGGATTAAAAGAAGACAGAAAAGAAAAAAGGTAAAGGACAGTATCCAAGCCCTGAATTCCAGCCCCTTTACTAGCACAAAGTAGAACTAGTAGTAGTAGTAGTAAAAATAGTAGTAGTAGTACTAGTAGTAGTGGTGGTGGTGGTAGTAGTAGCAGATGTTGTTGTTGTCATTGTAGTAGTAATACTTATATTTAAAGGGTATCCCAGGCTTGCCTGCTGCAGCTAGAGAGATTATTAGGGATTAGTATAAACTCTTCACAGTACATGACCCCCAAGGGGCCATGCCTGAGTTCTCACCAGTTTCTGAACTGAAAGTCACAAGCACTATTTATTTGCACAGGAAGAGGCATTTGAATAATAACATCAACAGCAGCAGCTACCAAGCGCATGCTACTGTGTCTGTGTCACGCTCAGCCCTAAGTACCTGGCATACATAATTCACTGGCTTTTACAGCAACATCGTGGGATGTTGGTATTATGATCTTCTCCATTTTATAGAGGAGACAACTAAGGCAAGAGGAAGTCAAGTAAGGTCACTCTCCAAGGCCATACAGGCTGGTGGTGCTAAAAGCCAGGACGCAGACAGAGCAGGCTGGTTTTTTATCGTCTACACAAATTGTCCTCTTCCTTCTTTTTCCTCTACCTCATGTGTCTATGAAGATTACAGGATGACTTCAAACTCTTCATAAGGGTCTTTCTTCACTGAGAATCTTCCTTTTACAAATCCAATCACCCATTTGTGGTATGAATAAATCTGCTCCAAATAGTCCTATGCAAGGGCTCACAGTAAATTTCCATTGAGCAGCCACCACTAATGATTACACCAGAACACTCCTTTTGCTCTACATGTAAAAACACGGCTTCAATAATGTTAACTTGATGGTTGAGAGACAGCCTTTATAAAGGTGTTAAATCCTTTCACACGCATTCTCTAGGTTTCCCATGAAAGTTTATAGGACTCTGGAAAGCAATGTGTTATCCTTCTTAACATCTTTCCGTTTTTGTGGCCTAGACTCCACAGCTGTCAATCAAGTTAATGCTCTTTGGAAGGAGTGAGGGCGAGTACTGCAGTTTGAACTCAGAGCCTTGCACTTGCTAGTCAAAGGCTCTTCCGCTTGAGCCATGGTCCCACACTTTTTGGCTTCATTTGTCAGATAAGGTCTCACTTTTGCCTGGACCACTCTTGGACCACTATCCTCCAACCTGTCCACCTGCAAGGAGGATTACAGGCACTCACCTGCACACCTAGGGTAGTCAATGCCCTAGTGAGTCTCCTTCAAGCCATTGTCTACTTGACCCCAGGAACTTTCTGCTTGTTTGGAGACATCAATAATGGAGGTTCCTCCACCTTTCCTGCTTCTGTTTGAAATCAGATGTGTTACAGTCATTAGCAGCTCAGCTACAAATAGCCTCAGGATTCGCATAGTCTCTGGTGCTTTTGCATACAACTAAAAAGTACGCCATTTTTAGAATCGGCAATCTTGGGACCAAATGTCCATTCTTCCAACTTCCTTTCTCAGAGGTGTACCCAGTTCTGCCTTGCTCTTCTGCAGAATGAATATAATACTTCGCCTACCTCTTGTACTGCTGTGAGAATCAAATAAGATGGTAACAGGAAATAACTATTTGACCAGAAAAGAATATTAGAATGAGGTCAGACAACCTTGAGCCCAAGGATCACATTATCCTGACACCTTTCAGTGTACAATGTAAACTGATGCTGTCTAAACTCTTTTTACCTCATTTCCACTGTCTGTCAATCACTAAGCATATGATTTTAAGAGTTGCTTTAATGCAAAGAAGATACCAGAACCTGCTTCACATCTACTCAAGCCAATGTCAGATAAGACTACATGCATCACGCTGGGAGGCCTTGAAAAACTAGGGAACCATGAGAGGGACACCCTAACTTAGCTCCAGAAAGCTGCTGCCAGGTACAGATATGAGTCTAGGCTAATAGTCTTCTAACTCTTTATATAAACGTACAAAATCTGCTACTTAGGAGGCTGAGATCTGAGAATCCTCAGATTCCAGTTCAAAGCCAGCCTGGGCAGAAAAGTTACAGTGAGACTCTTATCTCCAATAACCACTCAAAAAACCGGAAATGGCACTGTGGCTCAAAGTGGTGAAGGGCTAGCTTTAAGCAAAAGAGCTCAGAGACAGCACCCAGGTCCTGAATTCAAGCCCCACAACCAACAACAATAACAAAAGTACAAAATCTGGACTTTATGAAATATCCTAATTGTTAGTTAGGTGCCGAGTCAGTTGATAAAATTCAAGACCTCTGTTTTTGCTTTTAGTTTGTTCTTGCAGATAGGACATTGCACTTCTGCCCAGGCAAGGCTCTGATCCCAATCTACCTTCTGCAAAGCTGGGACTACGCATATAGACCACCATGCCTGGCCCGCAACTAATTTTTTTTTAAGTAGCTAATGGCCAAAGAGAACATGTATGTCTACAGATAAGGAACAGAGGAATCTTTACACTCTTTGGAAGGTAGCAAGGAACCAAAGAAATCTCAGTGAATCTTGAATACCGCTGATATTTTGGTAGGAATGAGGAAAGAAAGAGTCCTGTGAAAACCAGTACGCATGAAAGTCTGCCTATAGTTTCAGAGAGCTTCGGAGACTTCTGAAAGCTTCCCCATTTTCTAAGACCTTGAATTTTACCGAAATAATCTAGAGCAGCAAAGCTAGTCCCAGGACTCCTTGGAGACTAACGATGTAGCTCCATCCATGTTTAGCATACATGAAACTATGAGTTCAATCCCCAGCAAAAAAGCAAAGCAATTAATAAGGAAGCATTTACTTCAGATACCTACCACCCACTATGTCAAGAGAGGCAGGGTTTCCTGTGTCAGAATTTACACTTGAAAGCATCACTTACCTTTGAACCTATAAATTAATGTAAAAATAAATACATTGTTGCAATTCAACCAAATCTGTCACACTTAATTTGTCCAAGGTTTGCTTGCTGGTTCAGCTGTTTGCTTTTTGTTAGTGGGGAAAGGGGGCTGTTGTCTTTGTTTGCCCAGCACTGGGGTTTGAACTCAAGGATCCCTGCTTGTATTCACTAAGTTGTCACACCTCCCGCCCAGATTTTTGCTGGTTATTTTGGTGACAAATGTTCAGGGACATTTCTCTAGTCTGGCTTCAAACTATAGTCTTCAGATTCCCACCTCCTAAGCTGAAATCACATCCACTTAGGAAGGACAGAGCCCCAAAGTGACCAGCAACCACAGGCAAGAGTGACATCGGAAGTTTATGTATGTACCCTTGCAGATAGAAGTCCCTCCGAGCAGGCTTGAGAAAATCACCATACCTCCCTGCTGTCCTAATAAACTACCGACATGTCCCTGGAATGTCAAGTTCTTGGCAGCCAAACTACATTTCTGAGATTACCTCAGCGCTGGCAGAAGCAGCAATGTCCCCATTTCCAATAGTGGCAAAGGAGGCCATAGGTGACTCATGGCTCCCGTCCACAGAGGGAAAGTTGAGAAGAATGTGGGAAAAGAATGAGACAAAGCAAAGAACCAGACTCCAAAATGCTCAGGAAACTGCATGCACCTGCCTCGCATCCCTACTTGCAGCAAAAGCAAATTTAATGCAACATGAACGAGGCAGGAAACGGCTGTTGAAGAAACTAAGTTCTGGGGAGTGACTTAGAGTTACTAGTATCTTTAAGAACTAATGAAGCCAAATCCATGCATGCAAATAAAAACTCCTAATCATTCTGAGAGTGTAAGTGTGTGTGAGAGTGCATAATGAGAGAGCAGGAGTGTGTGCATGCATGTACACTGGTACCAGGGCTTGAAATCAGGGCCTGAACTCTGTCCCTGAGCTTTTTGCTCTACTACTTGAGTCACAGCTCGACTTCCACCTTTTGGGTGGTCAATTAGAGATAAGAGTCCCCCAAACTTTCCTGCCCAGGTTGGCTTTCAGCCATGATCCTCATATCTCAGTTTCCTGAGTAGCTAAGATTACAGGCTTGAGCCAAAAGCCACCAGCACTTGGTCCATCCATGTTTTTATTTGCCCACCAAAATCTGGGAGTTAGTTCTTGGTGTTAGAAATACCTTTTTTTTTTTAAGCTTATTGCATCCCTCATAATTCAACTTCATCTTTCCTAGACTCTTATAAGAACTAGCAAAAGAAGAGAGCTACTATATGTGTTTATAAAGATAACCAGCATCAATGTTGCTTGAACATGCACAATGACCTCCCAGAATGCACTTCACCTATGTAAAGGTAGAAGGTCCTTGAAGAGCCCGCTCACAAGTATATCACACTTGCTGGGAGGCTCCTCTTACCATGGGTGGCAGGCATCCACTTCGCAGGCTCTGCGGAGCCTCATGAAATGTTTAAGGCCTTTCTCAGCTCACATCTCGCTCCTTCTCACTCTGCACCATCTCAGGCTTCAATTTCTCCTTTGGCTCACTTGAACTTACTTCCATGGCAGCTTTTCTGGGTGCCAAGGTTTACCTCCGTTGGGGGAGCAAGATTAATGGCAGCTTTCTGTGGGGGGTAACTCAATTCTCTTTGGTAACAAGACACTGAGTAGATAACTGGAGACTGAGAAAAAGAAACAGCATAAAGAGAGCGAGAGCCAAAAAAACATGCACAGGAGAAAATCTGTGTGCAATAGAGGAGAGATTTATCTATGTCACTTTCTTGGGCCTCAAAGGCCAGCATAGCCAAATCCCCTTAGGTTTTGGGTCTCTGCCTCAGTGTTCTTCATTGTGGTGCCTGACATTAGCAATGTGTTTTCTCTTGTGGATGAACCACTTCTCCATCCAGAATTCCAATCTACACATATGCAGCATATCTGCCTGCCTTATAAATAACTGCTCAACCCCCTAATCACTTGACATGTGGCTGGCATATCATAAGCACTTCCTACATCTTTCTGTAATGAGTAGACCTCAGGAATTATATGAAAACTACCTTTTCAAATTTAATATTAATTTTAAAATGTACCTATAAAGCCAAATTTCTATGAATTGAGATCAATTTTCCATTATTTAAAGATATGGAGAGGTGAAAAAGAGCCAAGTAAAATACAGTGTCTGAGTCATCACAGCTAGCTTCTCTTGGCAGTGTTATGGATCAAACCCAGGACTTCGTGTTGGGCAAGCACTCAGCCACTAAGTTATATCCCCAGCTCCATGTCTAGCACTTCAGAGATGGTATTTTGCTTAGTTCCCAAGACTCTCAAGATCGGCCTGCTGGACTCTATTTTACAGTAGGAAAACTAGAGGAAGCAGAGAGGCAAAGTCAGCCTACTCAATTCCAGATGTGACCTAAAGTACCCATTATTTTTCATTCTCCTCTCCCTTCCCATAGCAAGAACAACCACCAAGAACCACATCTCCATACTTTATTGCCACTTAGTAATAAAAGAAAACTCATTCAGGTCAGCCTTCATAAGCCCTCATCCAAACGAACTGCCACATAGGAGAGTACGGTTGGCAGTTTTAAGTTCAAAGTGATTCTGCAATCAAAAATTCAGCCGAAAGTTTTTGCCTTGCACAGAACATACAGAACAGTATTTCTTCCCTAGGACTAAGGGGAAGAAGTGACTCCTAAAACAGTCACTCTAGCTTCCTAGTTCACCACAGGCAGCTGTGGTAGCTGGGCAGCTACTATTCCTAACACTAAGCAGGGTATGCTTGAGGGTACCCACACAATAGCCCCGATTTCTTCACTGGAGCTAGAGTAAAGCTAGTGAAGGTATGCAGGCTGCTGGTATCTAGAGGGTAGAGAGCAGATTTCCACAGTGCTTTCTGTAAAGCACGTCTACAGGGCAGGGATCATGCCTAGAAGGATGTCGTCAGTGTTGCTGGTAATACAGGAAAGAAAAAGGGGACTTTAGGGAGAGACACCTTTTGAAATTCCATCTGTGCACATGGCTGTTAGAGGACCTGGGGCTTGTGCATATCATTTCTCTGACTATCAGCTTCTATGTCTTTACAATGAAAGTGGCAATGATAACTACCTCCCAGAGTAGCCTGGAAGAATGATGCACAGAAATTGCCTAACACATAATGGTTACTCGTTCTTACGCCTACCAGAAGACAGTTATTTTTCTCACAAATACTTAGGTATTGTTACAGTGTTTTTAAACTGAATTTTCTGCTCGGATTCTACTCATTCCCCATCCACATAAAGGTCTTTTCTTCAATCTGTTGGAGAAGTGGTGGCTTGGATCTTCCTGCTAGCTGGGAAGAGACCCGACCTACTCTCACTCTTGTCTAAACTTTAACAAGTGAGAATAAAGTAAGTAAACAAACAAACCCAGACTATGAGTAAAGGACAGTGGACTAATTCTATGTGCTCACTGAATGGGGATATCTTATACTGATCTGATCCATATTATATGTTCATATCAAAGCATAACAAACTATAATAGATAAGACAAGATGAAAAGGGAGACCGAAGAGAGCAGATATGGCTTTTAGAAAGGATGGACTTGGAGTCAGAAGCCAGAAGGGTACCAGCCAACCATTGCTACGTAAGCAAATGAAACTACATGATGCCCAGATAAACTTGAATGTCTCATAAACAATGAACGTTTTAATAGAAACAAGATCCAACTGCTCTTATTAATATGTGTTTCAACTCCATCCTAGGATCTACTTTCAACTAAAAATGTATGTTGCTGGGGCTGGGAAGGTGGTAGAGTGTTTGCCTTGCATGCATGAGGCCCTGGGTTCGATTCCTCAGCACCACATAAGCAGAAAAAAAAGCCAGAAGTGGCGCTGTGGCTTAAGTGGTAGCCTTGAGCTGAAGAGCTGAAGGACAGCGCGCAGGCCCAGAGTTCAGGCCCCATGACCGGATCCTCAACCCCAAAAATAATGTATGTTGCTTACTTGAAGTAGAATTTAACTATCTGATATTTTATTTAGAAACCTTAGCCAAGAACATATCTAAAACCTAACAGATATAGTGAATATACCGGATCCGGGTTTGGATCCTGGCTCTTTCACAAACTAATCATGTAGCAACCTTTCCCAGAAGGTATCTGATGGGCCTAACTCCCTTTATGTAGCCATAGTTGGCCAAAAGGTAATACCTCATAGGGCTAATGATGGTGGTAATAATGACAATGGTTATTGACATAGGTGTCACTTATTAAATATTCAACAGAAATTAGTTTTTCTTGTTCTTTGTACCTCAAAACTTCCCACACCTGCAAAATAGCCTTAAAGAAATCAGTAATAAAAGTCAAAAATGTTTTCTGGTAAACATAAATGTATTTCAGCCTTCCTTTCACAGAACTCCAAGGAAATTTTGAGAATGTAGGGTTTTCTTATAATTGACAAATGCCCCCTCTCACTCACCAAGGAAATTTGGGGTCCATCTGATTGTGACAAATATATTTTATGGGACTGATCCTTGAATTTCCTTTCATCAGTTCACATACTCTCTTCCAGACATCCGTGCTTAGTCTACACTGGGATTTCTTTCAAATTTATTCTGAGGCTGTCAGCACTGCAAAGGTCTCTGTTTCCAAAGGACTTTCCTGAGCCCAATCTTGGAACTATTAAAGCAGATTTTTCAAGGTGTCTTTCCTTGAAGTTTGGGCACACTTACTCTTAAAAACTGACCCCAGGTCCAAGGGTCACACTCACAGACTCCCCTTACCCCAAGCAAACATTTCTCCAAGAAAACAAACAGACCCTGACAGCTCCCCAAGGAAGAGGAATGGCATATTCTAGAACCATCCAGACACTAAAGCTTCAAAGCTATTATATGAGAAACAGTCCAGCTCATCCAACACTCTGTTTTGGAACATTTGTGTCAAATTGACATTCCAATTTCAAGATTGTACATAAAACCCCATTCAATTATTTAGTACTATACAGATTTTACATAACTCTCAAAGTTACTGACTCAATTCATTTTCCTTCGCACTACAAGACAGATTAATCTAAAATGAATTAAGACAGGCAACCAGAAGTAATGTTCGCATGGCCAGGAAATAGTCTTCAGACTGCTGGATCAGTAAGCTGCTTACCACGATCCTCCCAACCAAGTACAACAGCCACATCTGCTCAGCGGTAGCATGCTCTCAAGTCAAGGATTTAGAAACCTTGTTTGTCCATGGCCACAGAAGCTCCAGGGAGGCTTCACCTGAGCCTTTTCTTTTTCCAATAATATGCTTTCTTCTCCCAAAAGGAATATGGTAACAACTTGGGTTTCAAGTTACCTCAAAATACAAAATTGTCTCCATATGTCTATAAATTATTAGAATAGGATTCTAATAATTTAAGATAGATGGGGAGGGGAGCAAGGGGGAAGAAAGAAAGAAAAAAGGAAGAGAGGAGGGAAGAGGGAAAAGGAGGAGAGGGAGAGGGCAGGGGGAAGGGGCAGTGGGAAATAAAGAAATAAGGGAGAAGAGAAAAAGAGAGGAGAGAAGGGGGAGAGAGATAAAATAATCTAAATTATCCCATATATCCAATTGCTTAGAGTCCAGCAGGGAATAAAGGCAAAGCAAGAATTATAAGAGATGCTAATTAGTATCACAATGGAAGGTGTTTCAGAGGCAAAAGGAACATCAAAGTCAGATGCTGGGGGACATAGCATCACAGAAATCACAGAAATGTTCCCAGGAAATATGACATCTCAAACAAAAAGAGTGTGCAGATGTCAGGAGTCAACTGCAGATCCCAAAAGGACACATGGCAGTCCTAGGTTCCAGGACCTAGGACTGCAGGAGACTCACTGGGAAGAGGGTTCCCAGACTGCCATCATGGAGTAGGGTGAACTTTTAATCCATTCTAACCTGCATGTTCATAAGGGGACAAGAGATACCAAGAGATGCCAAGCAAAGACAGAATGGTACTTAGACACAAGGATACAGTTGTGTGGAGGTACAGGCAGAGGCTAGATGTATGCTGCCAAAAAACCTAGGGCCAGAAAGGCAAGAAAGGAAGCCTATGGCTTCCTGCAAGAGCTCTGCTCTGTCAATATGGCAGTTGTGCAAAACCACATAGTTTGTAGTACATTGTAGTGCAGCCCCCAGAAGCTAACATAGAAGATAGGTATCAAAACAACAGGACCTTATCCCAGGTACAAAACAGACATAAGACTAGGAAATGAAGAATCAGACTACCTTACTTAAAAACAAACAGAAACACTTCAATCTGGAAAGATGAAGGTAAGGCAGACTGTTGGCCACTGGGCTCTGTGTCATGACAACCAGGATTTTCCGGAGCTAAACCAACTGCAGCATTTTGAACAAGAAGGAAAAAAAAAAAATCTTCACAGTACAAGTTAACCTACAACTTCAAAACCCCTTGTGTTCCCAACTAGTAACCTTCTGTTTCTTGATCTCCAAGCTGGTGATATAGAGATGTTGGTCACTTCATGCAAAAGCCATCAAGATGCATTCTTGTGATTGGTGCCCTCCTCTGAGACAGTCATAGAATCTGCAGTGAATTCCCAACAAAAGAGGGAATGAATATGTAGAACTCAGCATTTTATTTCTCTAGATAGGCTGGTGAGATCATTTATAGAGAAGGTAGCTACCAGGAAATACTGTTCTCTATTTGTATGCTCCCATCCAAATCTGATCGCTGAAGAATGATGCTTAAGCCTCAGAGACACTACTAAGGGAAATCTACCTCATACCTCTTACACATTATCCTCTCTTTTGTAGGCTAATTAAAAGCTTGTCTCAGCTGGCCTGGGTTAATAATAGAACACCACTTCATATTTAAACAACAGATCTAAGTTCTGTCTCTTGTTTAAAAAAAAACAACAAAACCTTCAGGTTTTATATGAAATGGAAGAGTTCTGCCATGCATGTTTTGACCTGCATTGTTAAAGTAAACAGTAAAAAGACCCAAATCTAGCCCCCTAAGTTTTAGGATTTTGCCTGTTTCTCTTCTCGCCTGGCTGGCATATTAACATTCTTGCCACTGATTTAGAAAGCAGATGAAAAACATTTAAAATGGGCCTGACGTCTAATGAACAAAACAGGTATCAGACAGAAAACTTCCTAATTGGAAGATAACATATTCTTTTTCGTTATCACCCAAAAATAGGTTTTTGCACATTATCCAAGCAACTCAAAAATCTGTACAATCTTCATTTAAAGCAATGTAATTCACAACTGTGAGGAATCTAATTGCTGGCTAAGCAACTGTTTCCAGTCATAATTGGCTCTGTACAACCCTGCCCACAATCATGCACGCACACGCTTAAACTACCTGACGTGGAAGGTATCTGGACTGGGCCCAGTACTGCCAAAAGAACGTTGGGGTGTGGGTAAAATGTAACAAAAGGAATGAGCTCTCCCACCAGATTTTCCGTGCATGGGCTCAGAGCAATTTCACTTTCCAGAATGTTCTTTCGAAATGTCAAGAAGGAAATTAGTGCCGTTCACTGCATAAGGATTTGGCTTATTCTTACAACCAATTTCCACACTTCTTCTCAACAACCTACAGTGGGCCATTATGATACAGACATATACCAGTAAAGGGACCTCTGCAGGTACATTAGGGGTTGAATTGTGTCCTCAATCCAAACACATATATTGAAGACACAACTCCCAGTATCTCTGACAGTATCATTGTTACCAATGTAATTAGTTAAGTAAGGATAAGTAGGTCCCTGAGCCAATAAGGCAAAAACCTTATAAGGACAGGAAATTTGGACATGTATGCATACACATACACACACAGGAAGGAAAATGGGGAGAAAATAAGCAAAGATCAGGATATACTTCTCCAAGCCAAGAGTGCCAAAGATGGTCATAGACCACCAGAAAGTGAGAGAAGAGAGAGACATTGAAGACAATAACCATCCACAAAAGGAGTAACCTTGCCAAAATCTTGACCTTGGAATTCTAGCCTCCAGGTCTGTAAGGATGTGTGGCTTAAGCTAGTGAGTTTACAATCTTTCTTATGGAAGCCCTGACAAACTAATACCGTACATAGGCACATTTTTTAAACTATAAAGCTTTAAGTGTCACAGCTCTACTGTGTATACATGTGTAGAGGTTCATCTACCAGTGAAGAATAACCTTCGCTATTACTAACCTCTGGGTTGGCTGATTTTAAGCATCGTAAGGACTGAGGTTAATCACAGGACTCAGGAAACTCTGACTCACAATCCCAAAAGACTAAAGTTCCAAAAGTTGACACACAGCCCTGAATTCATTCCAGCTCTGGGAAACTTCAATTCTCAAGGCAAACACAATCTGGTTTTCTCTCTCTTCCTTCCAATACAGATGCAGGAATAATTTAATAATAGGGCCCTGCTTTTCTGAGTGCAATTAAAGAGGGCCTTCATTACTCCTCTGAATGAGTGTGTTTTATATAATGCTTCAATCTGTGGTTCAATTTAAAAGAAAAAAAAAGGCAACTATTTGCACCTACAGTGGCAGAACTGGAAAAAGTGATCAATGTGATTTTGGGGAGCTCTAAAGGCAGAAGAGGGAGGAAATATAATTTAAAGAAATAGACACAAAATAATTCACAAAATAATGTGAATGCTTTAAAAAGCCATACTTTTTTTTATTTCTGAAACCTTTATTTTTCCCATTCATTTAGGAATAGTAGAGTGTGGTAGAAACGTAAGGAGAAAAAAAAATGGTGTCTGGGCATTGGATTGGTGACTCATGCCTATAATCCTAGCTAGCTACTCAAGAAGTTGAATTCTGAAGATCACAGTTCACAAGCAGAAAAGTCCATGAGACTATTACCTCCAAACAGCAAAAAGCCAGAAGCAGTGGTATGGTTTGAATGGTCGAGCACCAGCCTTGAGCAAAAAGCCAAGCAAGAGTGTGTGATCTCAAGTTCATTACCCAGTACACACTCTCTTCTTTCTCTCTTTCTTCTCTCAGATCTCTCTCTCTCTCTCTCTCTCTCTCTCTCTCACACACACACACACACACACACACAGATAAGTGGAAATGGGAGAAGCTGAGGAATAAGTTAAAGAATGGTATCCAGAGGCATATTTGAAAGAGGAGGAACCATCATTAATATGCATAATACAGTAATAAACTATTAGACGGCCCACACGGTACGTAATAGGTACAGACCCTATTGTAGTAAAGATTCATTTCTTATCCATTCTTATCTAGTCACCATTCATCATCTGGTCCCAGGAAAGGAATCCTTAAGTCCTCATCTGAAAATTTTGGCCTTTCTTTTCCCACCATCCTCTCCCATTGTAATCAGATAATATGAAAAGAAGGAAGTTCTCTGTGTGCCAGCTACTATTTGAAACACTTGATATGTATCCCTTTTTCATAGCTAGGGAACTGAGACAAAGGTTAAATGACTCCACCCCAAAGTTACCCAATTGGTAAGTAGCAGAGACAAGATTTGCGCTTAAGAATTCAGGATCTAGCCAGGCTATGCCCTCTGAACCGTGAACAACACTGCGTTGCAACAACTGGTGGTTAAATAACCTAAAGTAGTCCATCTAAAAAGCCCAAGGAATGCTTCTTTTAGTTCTCATGTTTCAGCTGTCTGACTTTTCCACTGTGGAAAAGATGCTGCAATAACACCAGTCAATCATCTCTGGTTATCAATGCTCCTCCAACAGTTTCCCAAAACAACTTGCTTGGGTGTTAGAAATAAAGAGAATCTAAAATCTGCACTGAGGGCTTTATTAGCAATCCTTGTAAAAATGCTTGTCTAAAGAAGATTAAAAGAACTTCATTCAGAAATTATCAGCCCATGGAACCGACTCCTCTGGTCTGTTTCTACAGTCACATAACAAATGCTACTCTTGTTAAAATAGCATCTTATGATCATTTTTTAGCTTTTGCACTGTCTGCCATCTTGCCCTAGATGCTGTTGGTGTGTGTGTGTGTGTGTGTGTGTGTGTGTGTGTGTGTGTGTGTGTGTGTGTGTGTGTGTGTCCAAGGTTGAAGTAACTTTAAAACATCAATAAAAGCCTGGTACAGGTGGTCCATGCCTATAAGCCTAGCTGCTCAGAAGGCTGAGATCTGGGATTGTGGTTTGAAGCCAGCCCAGGCAGCAAAGTCCCTGAGACTCTTATCTTAAATTAACCACACAAAGCTGGAAATGGAGCTGTGACACAAGTGACAGTGCAGTAGTGTTGAGCAAATAAAGATGAGGAGCAGCACCCAGTCCCAGAGAGTTCAACCCCTAGTGATTGTGTGAGTATGTGTGTGTGTATGCACTCACACTCAAGTAAAATCAGAACTGTTTTAATTGTGTTATCTAAAATACATTCTAGATCCTATGTTAATCCTCTATAAAACAATACTGTAGTCCATTATCTGATCAAAGACATAACTACAGAGCTCTTTCAAATATTCAACTACCCAGAATTACACAAAAGAACCAGTGCAGTTAATCCAAGCTGTCATAGTCTTCTTTGATTAAAATATAGCATATGCCCTTCAGCATTAAGCACTGGCTGATGTTATTTTAGGACTGTGCCTGGTTGAATAGAAAGAGAAGAGAAAGAGACCTGCACTTGTGAATCATACAGTATGTGTGTATATTTTTCACCTTATTACCTCAGTGATCTCCAACAACTTCCTCAGCCTCTCTTGAACGCAGCTTCTTAGGCTACAACAACCATGATGTTAATTCTCACCCTCCTCCTGATTTTATGATTAGTTACACAGATTAAAGAAAATACTACCAGTATAAAGTTGGCAAGGTTGGGAGTTGTTTTTGTTGTTGGTTTTTCGTTTTTTCTTTAAGCAAAGTATTCCTCGCTGTACAAAGCCATTGCCTTAGCTGTGTGAGAAAGATGGAGTTAAACCAAATTTACATACTTTACAGCTCCCAAAGTATTCTGTATGTTAGAACAATATTGATGAGTTCATTCCAATGCTTTCTAATTTCAGCTAAGCCGGTAGAAAGCATAGACTTTGTAATTTCTCTATAAATCATTTATTACACAAATATGAATCTTTACTTTTAAAAACTGAAAAGGAGGTGGAGCTTAATTGGTTAAGGGCTGCCTATTTATGTACTTTGGGGTACTTCTATGAATAAATTTTTCATATGGTTGACAGTTGATTTCCTATAGAAGTTTCCTGTCTGACGACTAGGGTAGCAAATCTTCAGGTGCTTCACCTCTAGCAGCCCCCAAAGTCTTATGAAAACTACTGACAACTTGAAAATCCTCTCTGGGGTAAGTCATTTGGTAGCCAACTTAGAAGATATATGTGTTTAATCTCTCTTTGTGGCTAAACATCTAACTAATAATTGTAAGGAAGGTTTTGACATTAAAAATTTATGACTCAAATAAAACTCTGTAGAAGTCCAGGCACCAAGACATAAGTAAGCACTATAAAATGGGCACTTCTAGAAAATGGCCAATTTTTAAAACACAAAAGTTGTCATTTTGGGTCAGACTGGAAGTTCAGTTCCCACCAGACTTAATGTCTGAGAGTGTCATGGAAACAGGATCCATCCGGTGGAATCACTCATTCCTTGCATGACCACGCAGGTAAAGGTGAGAGATGCTGTCCCACCTAACGTCAAGAAGCCGGCATAGGGCTCTGCGTCCAGCACTCTTGAACTATACTTCCTTCTAGAGTGCAGAGGTGCTTGAGAAGATGAGCTCCATTTGCTCATCATCCTCTAGACAAAAACTAAAACTCAGACCACTTCCCCTCTACATTAAGTAAGTGCCCTTTAACATTCCGGGACTATACCTTCTACATGTCCCTTCACTTTTGTCTAGCCCTAATCTTTCCGTTCTCTAAATCAACATCATCCTCAACCATTTTAGTTGCCTGGGTCAGCATTCTTTAATAAACATGCAGAAAGAAAGGGGTGGGGTGGGATGGGGGTGGAGAGATCACACATAAGGGTTTTTCACGGAAATATATAGAAATTTTGGCTGAACTCCACGAAGTTCAGTAGGCCTCTAGACTCATAAAATCCCAGGTAAACTAATCTTCCATGAAACCTCAATCACAGCTTTTCTTTTAGATACAAATTATGTTACCTCTGAGCAATAATGTAGGTGGTATCTGAAAAGTTTATACGTATGAATAAATTGAGCAGACAAGAATAAGGAGATTGAGGATACTGTAAGGACACACTCTTACTTTCCTGTGAACTACCAATTTAACCCAACAATGTCTAAAAACATTGCTTATTACTTCCATAATTTCCAAGACATTTTTTTCTATTTTATTTTTTAGAATGCAACTCAGCAGATTAAAAGGAGTAACTATTTATTTTAATGAAGAAAAGAAAGTATATGTCCTGTAATCCTTATGGAAGTGAACATCTGGGGAAAGCAGTAAGGGTCAAATTTTTCACCCCTAATACAGTTAATATCTACAGCAGAAGGCTTAGCACCCAGATATATCTTGGCATGTAATGACTTTATCAAAAGTCAAATGAGCCTGGCACTGGTGGCTCATGCTTATAATCATAAACCGGAGGCTGAGATCTGAGGACCACAGTTCAAAGCCAGCCCGGACAGGAAAGTCCATGAAACTTTTATCTCCAATTAACCATGCAAAAACCTGAAGTGGAGATGTGGCTCAAAGTGGTACAATGCTAGCCTTGAGCAAAAAGAGCTCAGGGACAGTGCACCAGCCCTGAGTTCATGCTCCATGACTGACAAAAAAAAAAAAAAAAAAGGTCAAATTGGGTACTGGTGGCTCACGTCTGAGAGCTGAAGATCATAGTTCAAAGTCAGCCCAGGCCAGAAAGTCTTTGAGACTCTTATCTTCAATGAACCACCAAAAAAACCTAAGTAGAGCTATGGCTCAAATAGTCGAGCGCTAGCCTTCAGCAAATAAAGCTCAGGGACAGCACCTAGGCCTTGAGTTCATGCCCAAGTCAAATGAATGACATAGGAGAAGTGAAACAGGAGTAAGCAGTTATATGTCAGTGTCTTCTATCTGGTATCACAAGGCAGGTTATAAACCACACACACACACACCACACACACACACACACACACACACACACACACACACACACACAGTCAAGGAAAGGTCTCATTATGTCCTGGAAAACAACCAGTTGTTATATAACTATTAAAAATGTTTTAGAAATGGCAAAAATAGTTTCATTACTTAGTGTGAACTAGAATAAAGTTTACTTTTATATGATCTAAGGAAAAGGAAGCTTGCTAAAAATGACGTAATCAGAAGAAATCATTTACTTAATAAGGATTAAACTATTTCAAGCACTTCAATTACAATAACATTACCGGTGCACAAACAATGGGCTAATTATAAATTGCCCAGGAATTCTTAGTAAGAGGAATGTTTCTGACCATTAACCACTAAATATGATGTTAGTACATTCAACACAAAGGGGACAGCAACAAATACTCTCTCCGGCTCTGCTCAGAAGACAGGTTGGTCAGCAGAAGGGAAACTTCAAAATAAAAATGCTTTGCCTCTCTGTGCCATTTTAGAGCCAAGAAGTAGACTTGGATACATACACTGATGCACAGACTACAAGGAATATGTGGGAATGAAAATCTAGGTCCTCTGCTTTCAAAAATGTATAAAGACTTCATGTGGCTGCAGGAAACTATCTTGCTCCAGAGTGTGAATCTTTTTCTCTCTTTCTTTTTTTTTAAGAGACAAAGATTAACATTGAAGCTGAGGTTGGTAGTGCACACCTGTAATCCAAAACCTGGAAGGTTGAAGCATGATGATTATGAGTTCGAGGCTAGTCTGGGCTACTTAGCAGAACCCTACCAGAAGGGAAGGGAGGGGAAAGGAGGGGAGGAGACGATTAATATTAAAGAGCTACATTTTACAATTATAAAGAAAAGTTTTGGCAACTTGGAAAGAAACTGTAGTTCCAGCAACAAGGAACGCACATTTCCAGCCCCATATTAGGAGATAGAAGAGCTGTCCAGTAATAATAATATTGGTGTGCCAGTAAGAATACTTTCTTCCTTCCCACACAAGTCACCACATGTAAAGTACCTACGCTGTGCTAGATTTTGGGAAGACATATGTGCCTCACACAACTCTCTCTCTCTCTGTCTCTCTCTCTCTCTCTGTGTCTCTCTCTCTCTCTCTCTGTCTCTCTGTCTCTCTCTCTCTCCAATCTTGCCAAGAGTGAGTGTTCAGTCCTGAGCTTCCCTTCTTCTATACCCCCTCCACTCTTCATTGTCTTCTACATGTCTCACAAGATGATAGTGTGAAAAAAAATTAAAAATAAAATTAGGGAGACCTTAGGTTTCAAAATATACGTGGTAGGAAAAATGAAATCAATGAGAAAATCATCATGTCATAGTTAACACTTTAGCTGCCTAGAGCAAATAAATATCGACATCATACATGTGTTCAGCCAACAATCTGCTTTCCCTTCATTCATCTTTCATCTTCAGCCCCCCTATTAGATGGCGGGCAATACATGGACTCTAGAAATAAGGTTGGTTAATAAATAAACAAAAGCAACAAGGTGACTGTCTTCATGGAGTCCAGTAAAGAGATGGTATTTAGATGACCATACCAATACAGAATTTACAAACAGATCCATCCATCAGTGCATAGGCCAAGCACAACATGACATGGGCTGACTGCTTCAACATGGGAAACAGCAAGGGCTCCTTGTTGGGAAATTACTGAGGAATAAGGGAGAGAAGAGCTACAGAGAGGCCAGGCAGTCATAGGGAAGTCAGACAAAGAAGCCTGGTCCTTGCAGGATGGGACAGGAAGCTGTCCTTCCTCTAAGCAGAAGGAGAGAGGGCAGATAGGATGTATGAATAAAGTGAAAAGTCCAGGCTTATGAGTTCAAACTGTATCTAACACTAGTATGTTTGTGTGTGCATTTAGGTGGCTGTGTATGACTGCAAAAGTGTAATCTTATGCATGCATCAAGTACCTCTAGAGGCACAAAAAAGGGTCTTGAAGTAGAAATTGCTTTTGAGAAACTACAAGCTAGGAAAAGAGAGACATTACTGTCATAGTACAGAGGGCAGAGTAAGCAGGGAAATGAGTTGGTTACTGTAAGAAGTTTTCTGTGAATGAGCCACTATTGGCCAGGCGCCAGTGTCTCACACCTGTAATCCCAGCTACTAAGGAGGCTGAGATCTGAAGATCACAGTTCATAGTTAGCCCAGACAGAAAAATCTATGAGACTCTTACCTTCAGTTAACTAGCAAAAAGCCAGCGTATTGTGAGGCAGTGATTCCAAGCAGCAGTATCACAAATAAAAATAAATAAAAATAAACAAACAACAGCCTTCCAATATGAAGGGACCAGAGCCAGTTCTAGTTGATTTCTGTAGGTTTTACCAGGGGGACCGCTTCACAGAGCAGGGGTACATTTCTAGGTTGCAAAAGCATCTAGAAGCCAGGTGCTGGTAGCTCATACCTATAATCCTAGCTACTCAGGAGGCTGAGATCTGAGGATCATGGTTCAAAACCATCCTGGGCAGAAAAGTCCCCGTGAGACTCTTATCTTCAATTAAGCACTCAAAAACCGAAAGTGGAGCTGTGGCTCACAGTGGTAGAGCACTAGCCTTGAGGGAAAAAAAAAAGCTCAGGGATAGCACCTAGGCCCACAACTCCCACACCCCACCCTACCCCAAAAAAGCAGCTAGAGCTACAAAGATTAACATTGAAGCTGGGGTTGGTGGTGCAGAGCAGACACTTCAGGGATAGAAGCAAAAAACTAAAACAAACCATACCAGGCTTAAGATTATGGAACGAGCTTGTTTATCATCTATCACAGCCCCTCTCCCCTTGAAAGTCTGGTGGAAGGGAGATCTTAGGAACTTTCTCCAAACTTGCTTCCAAGTGAGTTTACCATCTGGGCTAGAAAAAGACCAAACAAGCAAATTCAAGGCCCAGTAAATGCCGACGCAGAGCTGTAAAAGAGTGAGAAACCCAGTTTGCCAGGTCAGCAAAGTCTCAGAGAAGCTAAATAATGGAGCTGCAAAGTTCGGGGAAAGCAATTTTGGTTCACAGGAAAAAAAGTGTGTATGTGTGTGTGTGTGTGTGTGTGTATGTGTGTGCGTGTGTGTGCTCGCGCATGCGCGTATGTGTGTGTGTGTGTGTGTGTGTGTGTGTGTATGTGTGTGTGTGTGTGTGTGTGTATGAAGGAGACTTGTTGTTGTTTTGTCTCTGATTATTTTTTCCCCAGAATACAACTTCAATCAAAGTTCTGACAATTATGAAACATGCCAGCTGATAGTGAGAATTCATCAAATGTGCCGTAAGTGACATGAAATGAGAACCTGAATCCTGAAATTGGATGGGCTTCAAAAGTCTCTAACAATCACTGCCATAAATCATCAGGGCACATCAATCTCTGGAGGCCTTGCAGACAACAAGAATGTAAGACAAAGCTTATATAGGAAATAGTGCCTCATTCTACATGGAAAACAGTGGCACACGATGACCAGGACTTTTTAAGCTATAGAGGTTGGGGGCAATGACCCAGCAGTTAGGGTAAGTGATGCTATCCAAGACACAGATGCTCTCACCTGTAAGGCAAGGGGCAGGAGGGCCAATATCAAGAACTATAAGCTTCCTGGATACCACATGTATGCTGCCAAGAAAAATTCTAGTCATCTAGCATTCTCTTTCCTGTCCACAATCTCAGCAATGGCTGACCGGACCATAAAGAAAAAGAATGAATCCACAGCATTTATTTCACTGGAGTCACAAGATGAGAGCCTTGGGTTACTATTTTCTATTTATGCAGATTTAGAAGTACACTACTACTTGAAAAAAAAAGTAACAATACTACGTATTCCTTAACAAAGGAAAAAAATATAACCATTTCTAGGCTTTATCCATTTGATTATTCTGTTTTCTTTTAATATAAGTAAGTGTAATAAGCCTGACTCTTATTTACAGGTTCTTAATATAAACTTCCCTACAGATAGTAATTAGTCTATTCACTATCATTATGATCATCATCATAAGGAACATAACCACTGGGCCGGGGGGGGGGGGGGGGGGGGGCGGGCGGGAATCCATGAAGACTAAGTTGGTTTTCATTTCATTTCTAGCTGTGCCATGGCTGCTGCTATAGTCGGAACAATCTGCCTGGTTCTTTTTTGGGTTTTCCATCTTCCCAAAAGAAAGAAAAAAAAAAGTGGCGATAGCTACTACAGACATGATTCAGTCACTGATTCACAAGACTGGCAAGGCTCTTCCTGTCTAGCACCTCCAACTATCCATTAGCAACACATTCTGAACAGGACCTTTTGCAAGCCTATCTGGTTCATTTGGAAACAGAGACAGAGGGTCTTCTCAGGCACCACATTGTCAAAGGTCATGGTAACAATACAACGCCCTGCCATAGGAACCTGGGTTTCCAAAAGGCACTTCCAGCCTAGGAGAATGAGTCACAAACTGAATTTCTAATGACCATTGATTTAAGAGAGAAATTTCCAGCAGCAGTTACCTCAAGTATACAGAACAGTGTTACATAGATGTGTCCATGCATCTCATTAGGAAATAATACAGGGCAAGGACCTAGGTTTCTGATGGTTACAAATGGCTTCTGAGTATATGAAGCCACTCGGTAGATACCTTATCTCACTCAATGCTCTCAACAGCTTTACAGAAATAGCTACCCCCCTGTAAGTGCCAAAGAAACAGGAGGGGAATGAATGGGACACATCAAGCTTTCTGCTAATGGATAGAGCAATACTCAAGCTTGGTCTTCTGAGGGGTCTCTCCTGACTCTCTGAAAGTGGGGATCCCAAAAGCAAGCAGATTGTTTTTGACCCACCAGATTTGTACTGCACTGCAACTTTCGTAGAAGCACTTGCCATTGAGCTCTGAGTTCTTAGTAATTGTCTGGAGAAGATATTTACCCCATCATTATTGATAGGTCTCTTGTCAACACTAAACATTAATCTCCAATTCCCACATACACACCCAAAAAAGTCCCAGTGTATCAGCCGTATTCAGCTCATTTCCCCTTGATTTAAGTATCTCTAGTAACAACTGGCAAAAAGACAAGGACTAAAGTTGCGGTTGTTCCCTAGGTTCCTTCCTAGTTGTCTTAGAAATGATTACCTTTTATTAGTGCAATCTCTTAAGTTTACGGTTATCAACAATGTGCAATTATCAACACATATTAGCCAGGTTGCTTGATGTTCAAGCTCACTTTTTCATTTAATAGAAATGCTGCCGTTTCTAAATGAATAATTACAGTGGGAATTAATGGATGCCAAAATGAGTTCTCACCTACAAGCGAAAGTTTTACCACTAATTATGCTGCTGTAATAGAAGAACAGGAAGAAGAGCTGTGGCCCCAAAGGCCCTTGTGGTAAGGATAACATCTAAAACAATGAAAGCCTACAACACGGGACAGATGGCTAAGGAGCCAGTGGCTGAGTCTCAGGAGCAGCCACTCTCTTCCCAGAGCTACCAAACACTCTACTGGTGCCCCAGGGCCATGTCAGAGAAAGGGCAGGGACACATCTGGCCTGAAGGAAAAAAACGAATTCTTTATAAATGCATACTTCCAGGTTAATTGGGAGAGCACCAGATAGCCCCAGAAGATGGATGCCTGAGACAGTTCTCAATGGAAATTCTAACATGCTTTGATCACCAGATGCTGCATTATTTTCCACTCTTTTTTTAAATAGAGCGTATAGGAATGTTCCCGCATTATTTAGGTGGGTGTCTAAAAGACTGGTGTTTTCTAATTTGTCTAGCTGGTGAGTGGGTTAATTATAAGAAGGTGGGAATGGGGCAGATAAAAGAAAGTAAGCTATAAAGCACACAATAAAGGATAAAAATCAAAATTATTGCCTAAGTGGAAAAACTGTATGCGAAACAATACACAATGAATGGTGTACACTCCATTCTGCAGTTTACAGGAAGAATCTTTTGGAGACACATTTCTACATTCAACATCAATAAAGATAAAAAATAAATTAACCCTCTTTTAAGGGCGATGAAATCTACAGATAGTATGTGATCCAACTCAAGAAGTGCTAGATCCAATGCTGGCCTGTGAGAAGGACCTATGGGTCCACTACAATGTAACTTCTCCAAGATTTAGTTTCCAGTTCACAAGAGAGGCTCTTGGCCATGTTCAATATCTATGTCATACAATGTGGCAGCAAGTTAATGCTTACCAATGTTCTGGGATTATTCCATCTACAAGTAAATCCAGCAACCAGTAACAGTATCCCTTAAGCAAGCCAAGATGTCCAACCAAGAGGCAACCTGTCAACTCCCATCCACTCTGCTCTCTTCTCCTTCCTAGGGACTAGCATCACTTGGTACTAACTTCAGCTCCAGCTGCAGCTCAAACTCTCAAAGTACAAGCAACTAACTGGCACGTTCCTTATTGATTTGGAGCCCAAATATTTTCCCGTGAGTATTTGCTGTCTCCCAGGTTTAATTACCAGTCCACAAAAACTTTTGGAACACATAATTTGAACTTCCTAGAACAGTCTGTGCCCCATTCAATGTGGGTGGCCTAAATCCCGAATACTGCCAAAACTTAAGAATAATATTTATCTAGAAAATTCTCAGGGATATATCCTCATGAAAGCTGCAAAGGTATTTAGCTCTCAATCTGATAATGATTAGATTTAAAACCATGCTTTTCTCTCTTCGATTCTTCAAACACCTCATTCCTTCCACCTCTCTTAAATAAAATAAACCACAAAGAAGCTTGAGGCAGGTGGTTTTGTGAGGAGAGATTTCTTCTACACTGTATTTTCCCATACTAAGAAAAGGCTAAGCATATAAAAGCCAAGCTGGGCAGAGTAGGGCAGGGCAGGCCAGACATAAAATGCTGAGAGAAGAGAAAATTGGAAAGGAACCACTGGAATGACAAATAAATAATAGGAGTCTGGAAAGAAAGGCATGCATGCCATATAAACAATAATTAAACCAGGTAGGAGCACATATTCTCTTATCAGGAAATCTTCCCCTAGATCCCAGATCTGTAGTTCAGACAGAGAAATTAGAGGGGTTTCAGGTCTTGGCATTTGCTCCTAGGGAGTTTAATTCTACATCTCCCACAGTGAAGGGGAAAGAGGCTGAAGATAGAAGAAAAGCAATGCCTGCCATCACTTTGGTCCGGTTTCTATGGAAAGGCAACCAAATAAAAATACACCCCCTCAACACACACACACACACACACACACACACACACACACACAGAGGAGGATGCAGTCTCCTCATAGGAGGCCAAGTGATGCAGAAATCAAAACAGTAGGTATGAGGCAGCAAGGAGGGGAAATGAAGCAGCCAGGACAGGGATGAGCTAGAATGGACCAGCCCCATCCAGAGCGGGCACAGGTGAGCAAGCAAACCACTCCTCAGCTCCGGATAGTGTTGGGTAAGAATCTAGACCAAAGTTGCCACAGCTTCTACTTTTTCACTTAATAGATGATAAATTCAGCAATTAAATTTAAAAGAAAAGATGCTGGAGTCAACAAACTCCCTCCATGAGCAGTTAGCATGTAGACCAGGTCTCATGCCACCCCAGAGACACAAACGCGGGTTTGTTTTCATTTTCCCTTCCACCATGATCCCAAAAGAGATGGTAAGAAATGTACTCTTTATTTGACTTATGTAACTGTAACTCCTTTGTATATTACCTTTATAATAACTATTTCTTAAAAAAAAAACTTTTAGAGATGGTAAGGAGACTGCCTGTGCTAGCATATATCTGTGGTTCCAACTACTTCGGAGACAGAAATAGGAGGATCACAGTTTGAGGCCAGCCCAGGACAAAAGTGGGAAATTTTATCTGAAAAAATAATGAAATAGGAGGTTATAGCTCAAGTGGTGAGTGTTTAACTAGTAAGCAAGAGGAACCAAGTTCATACCATAGAACTACCAAATTTAATTAAAATAAAGAACTGGTAAGGGACTGTCTAAGCTAAGGTTTAAATTCAATATATCCTTGGGAAATTCTTTAGATATGATTCAGTGGTATCCTCAATAGCTCTAAATTGGTCAGGAGAAGATTTCTTCCACAGAAAATGAGAACGCTATAAATCAGGGCTTCTCCCCAACCCTGACACCTGTTTTTCAATATTTACCAACATACCACCTAGATGAGATACCACAGCCCTGAAAAGACTGGCAGAGCAATTAGATTGCTAGTAAATCAAAAGCATCAACTTGAGTGAGATACCTGCACTAAATTAAGCAAATGGCCAGGTTTCCTCCAATGAACTAATTCTTGATGAACAGTCCCTGAGGAGGAGCAGTACCTCCATAGATCTTATTAGCAACACAAATTCTCAGTCAACACATCCCTCCCTTAGACAGGAATCAAAAGTTCTGGAGTAAGTCCCAGGAATCTGTGTTCTACAAGCCTGCCAGGATATTATGATGCATGCTACTGTTTAAGAATCATTGCTTGAAAAAAGAAAAGAAGAAGAAGAATCATTGCTTGAAGTTCAGCACCGGTGGCTCATGCCTATAATCCTAGCTACTCAGGAGGATGAGATCTGAGAACTGAAGTTCAAAGTCAAGTCTGAGAAGTAAAGTCCATGAGATTCTTTATGTCCAATTAACTAGCAAAAAACTGAAAGTGGAGCTGTGGCTCAAGTGGTAGAGTACCAGCCTTGAGGGAAACAGCTAAGAGAGAGCGCCCATACCCTGAATTCTAATCCCAGTACAAGAACACACACACATGCCCACACACTCACACTCACACAAATACACATAAAACCCACAGAATCATTACTTTAGGACAATAAAAATTTGTTTCAGAAATCTGTGCTAGTTTTTCTGACTCTAATAATTGAAGATGTTTGGAATCTCATCAATGCTTCACGGTGCCTTTCACGGAGTCAAGAATATAACTTTTAACTAAACTGAAATTTTATCCCAAGGTATATAATTTAATTAATAGACCACCAGGCAGCAAGTGTCAAATTTGCTCTCAAGCGGAAATTCTACGAACACTTCTTCCCACTTCAGCCTCTTTAATTATGAAGTGTATCACTTAGAAAAATGGAACACAATTTCAGTCTGTAGGTTATTACAAGGAAGTCCAAGAAAGGGATTGCTACGTATCTGTCAAGAGCCCCTCTAGAAGTTAAGTAACTTTAGGAATTTATGCCAGCTTCAGTTCACCAAATACCTGCCTACTCCATGTTCTCTTACACCCAGCCAGTCTACATATTTGTGAAGCCTGTCTGGCCACTGTAGCATGTCAACCTGAAACTGTTGTGTTCAGAAAGATCATCCTGGAAACGAAAAGACTTGGAAAAAGTTATATTAAGTGAAGTAAGCCAGGCCCAAGAAACATAGGTCCTATGGTTTCCCTTATCAGCAATAACTAGTATATGTCTAGGACCAGCAGAAGAGGTCAAAAGCTATGTACAGATGACCATATATGCTGATGCTAAGTGAAATGAACTCCAAGATAGGGACACAAGAGGTTTAATCTTTCTTGCTGTTGTTTTTATGTACTATATCATATAATGTACTATGTGATTGTTTTTTGTTTCTTTTGTATGTTCTTCCCCTATGGTATAACCCCTGTTTTCACTGTATGTGATTCTGGTGTCCTGCATCTTTTTTATACATTTTTCTAAATTAGGGGAGGGGAAGGGAAATAACAAAAAGATGAAATAAGGACATAGGTTGACCCATTGTAACAATGAGATGTACAAGACACTATGTTGAAAATGAACTTTACAACTTTGGTGGGGGGGAAGTATTGGGGAGGTGGGAAGGAAAGGGATAGTAGGGGAAAAACAAAGGAGGAGGTAACAATGTTGGATAGGAAATGTACTCATTACCTTACTTATATAACTGTAACCCCTCGGTACAGTATCTTTACAATAAAAAATATATATTAAAAAAGAAAAGATAAAAAAAAAAGGAAGGCCATCCTAATCCTTTATTATGAGTGGGGGCTTCTTTGTTCCAGTACCTAAAAAGCCCTCTGTAATCATGAGAAATATTAAAATGAAGTGAGTGCTACAAAGTAATACAACAAGAGCAGTACTTAAATGAATATCCAGAGATTCACAACATTAGCTTCCACCTGCAACCAATGGATTGTTACGATTTGCTTCTTCATTTACTGCATGCAAGTTCTGGATGCAGACTGAGTATATAACTCAGTGGCAGAGTGGAAGGTAAGCATGTACAAGGCCCTGTGTACAATCTCTAGCACCACTTTTTTAAAAAAAGGGCGGAGGGGAGGCGGGGCATGTGCTAGTGACTCACACTACAATCCTAACTGAGTAGTTAGGAGGCTGAGATCTAAAAATCTAGAGAGGGAGAGAGAAGATGAAAGAAAAGGAAGAAACAGGAAGGGAGGGGAGAGGAGGGGAGAGGAGGGGAGGGGAGGGGAGGGGAGGGGAGGGGAGGGGAGGGGAGGGGAGGGGAGGGGAGGGGAAGGGAAGGGAAGGAAAGGGAGCAAAATTTGTATACAATTATCATTTTAGTCAATTCTAGTTTCTGTAAAGCTCTGTATCATAAATGTGTTAGCAAAATCTATAGCACAAGTTCAGGTGGCTGTTGAAAAAATATCACTTTTTTAATAACTGTTATAAATGGGGTAGAGAAAAACTAAAGATTAATTGGAAATAGAAGGCAACCCAAAAATAAAAATAATATAATTTTTAAGCCAGAGCAGGGGATTTATCTGGGAAGGATTTATTAAATATCCATTCTAAGCAAGATTCAGATTAGTCAGATGGTAGCATATTGTATCACACTGACTGCACTGGGCTTCTCTTCTAAACACTGCATTTAAAACCACAATTAGTATAAATTAATTGTACAAAAGGGCCTCATTGTGATAGTTACAACAAGCTTAGAGTATACTTTGATGAAATTCACCTCATCCATACTACTCATTCTTAACTTTCTTCTCCTTCCTTACTAACAATTACTGGTGGGTTTTATTATGCTACTCTCATGCATATATTTAATATTCGTCTCTAATATTCACCTACTTCACCTTCTTTCCCTCATCTTCCACTTGCTGGTTACTTACTCCCACACACGTCATTCCTCTTTTACAACCATACCATATTTTTTAGGTCTACATTCTGCGTATGAGTGCAGAGGACGTAATTTCCTTTCTGAGCTTGCCTTATCTTGCCTAATAGGACAATTTCCCCATTTAAAAAAAAAAAAAAAAAAAAAAGGCAATTCCTCCCTTAGCCTGTTAACTCTTGATACAGTTTCTGGAAGTGACCCAGTTTAACTTCAAATCCCTTTGGAATCTTGCTGTGGGTGATTCTGAGACAATTCCAGAAAGATACCATTATTTCTTTTTAAAAGAAAGCTTTGTATCAAGGGACATGTTTCCTTGGTTACCAGAATCATAAGCATGTGTGCCATTTCAAACACTTCCTCCCAGCTCTCTCAAGATGTTTCTGGAAGCTGTGCGCATCAACATCTTCTCAAAGAGAGAACTGATAAAGGCCAATAACATCTAGAGTTCTGGAATGTGGGCTGCATGCTGGAGGCTACAGCATTAGACACAGAAATAACAGCCTCCCTGACAATGCTGGTAATGGACAACGACAGTGAGATCGCGCAGAGACGCACAGAACAATGGCTCAGCCTCCCACACGTACCTGAAGTTCATCACAGTGTCCCCACTTGCTTCTCTGGATACAGTTGTTCCATGAGCCTAGGCTGTTGACTGTCACCAGGAACACCGAGTCAAATGTGGGGGTCTGTGGCTAGGGATTTCTGGGGTTCTATCCTCCCGCAGGCTGTAGATGTAGGAGAAAGTTTCGCCACTGGCCAAAGCATGGTTGCAGTGGTGCTCTCTTTCGGCATACAGGGGGCTAAACTGATCACCAGGAGAACAGATTCGGTTCACAAAGGCAGATACAGAAATCAAAAATTAAAAAGCACAATGAGAAATTATCAAGTGCAGCGTATGTACTGGAAAACATGGTTTCAGGTAATATAGTGAGGATCACATTAACAAAGCATTGAAAACAGAAAGTCTTCACAGAATCCAGAGCATTAGCTTTCTGGAAAGCGTGGAGAGGTAGATGACACATACTTGAATACCTACCCTGGGCAAGTTAGAGCTTGGGCTTTTCATCCCAAGTGTAACTTGATGCTTAAACTATCCTGCAGCGTGTGACTGTGTCTTTACTTGCAAACATGAACATGAAATTGAGAGGTATCAAATCACTCTCCAAGTGAGGGAATGGCAGGGCTGAGATTCAACCCCGCTATGGCCAGGCCTAGGGGCCTGGTAGTATATACCTATCATCTCTGCTACTCAGAGAGCTGAGGCAAGAAAACTACTTGAGCCCACGATTTTGAGACCAGACTGGGTAATATAGCAAGACTCTGACTCAAAAATAAAAACACTAGGGGCTGGGGAGGTGGCTCAGTGGTAAAGCGCTTGCCTTGCATGCCTAAGGCCCTGGGTTCGATTCCTCAGCACCACATAAGCAAAAAGAAAAAAAGCCGGAAGTGGCGCTCTGGCTCAAGTGGTAGAGCGCTAGCCTTGAGCTGAAGAGCTGAGGGACAGCGCTCAGGCCCAGAGTTCAGACCCCCCCCCAAAAAAAAAATAAATAAAAATAAAAAATAAAAACACTAAAAAGTAAGTTTAAAAGACAGGCCTGAAATTTTCAGAAGTCTAACTCTCTAACCCCACACTATTAGAATCTACCACAAATCTGCCCACAAATAATAGTCAAGTCTTTAAAAATACATTTATTTCCTTTAAGCTCAGCAGTTTAAAACTAGGATGCAGTGCCTAGCATTGTAGTACATGCCTGTAATCTTAGCACATGAGAGGCTTACAAGTTCAAGACCCTGTCTCAAAATAAAAACAAAAACTAAGATTCAGTCCTTGTCATTTCTTTTTAATCTAGACTTTTAAGAGGAAAAAATAGAAATCAATCTCAAAAACAAAATTTTATCTCAAAACTCAGATGAATGATTTCAGACAAAATTCTATGAGCTCAAACATACACAACTATATTCAAAACACCCAATTACTATAACTCTATGCTAATGTTTCTTAATGTACATCTTAATAAGCAGCTTCAAAGTGAGGCTGTGGCCAAGTGGTAGAATACCAGCCTTGAGCAAGCTAAGAGATTAGCACCCCAACACTGAGTTCAAGTACTGGCACAAAAAAATAAAAATAAAGTCAGTTTTCCTGAAAGTACTATTATTTTTTTCTACCATGTAGCTGTGAGAAAGACCATACTCAATCCAAACTAGCACCACAAATATTGTAGGTTGACTTCATCCAGAAGGAAGAGGAAGAAGATGAGAGGAGGAGAAGGGAGATTGAGCGAGGAAGAGGGGTGGGAGAAAACTCCTGCAATAGTTACTCAATTAACTGTGTCTCTTCCCTTCGTTTTATGGATTCTTGCTAAGCTATTAAATTACTGACATATGTTCTCATATGCAAACACATAGTCCCCTTCCAGAAGACGCTGGGCCTATTCAGGGCCACAGGCGGAAATGTTGAAGTTCACTACTCTTGTCTTCCACCTCCTGGAGCGCCCAGCTCTTTAAATACTTGTAGGACCTATAGCAATAGCACAAAATAAATCCTTTCTTACAGCCCATATAGTTCTGATACACATATCTAAGGAATACTATTTCAGATGAATAGGAATGACAGTCTCAAGGTTTGCAATATCATGTAATTCATGATAGTAGAAGTTTATTTCTTTAAAAATGTATGCAGAAGGGGTGACATTGTCCAAAATTCTTTCTTCTGCTGCAAAGTTAAAAATCTATGTTTTTGGTCTCAATATGAAGAATCAGAATGTACGATGAAAAGACCACCAACTGGTAATATCAACTCCAAATTTCAGGGGGAAAAAAGAAATTATAAAGAAAATACTAATGAATTATTTTCATTAAATACCCAAGCAGCACCAATAATTCACTGAGTCACTGGTAGAGAGAACGGGACTTAAAACTCCATCCCAGTAACATAGACTGAAGTAGGCCTTATGGTTTCTTCCAAAAATAAACAAACAAGCACACAAAGGAAACAAAACCACTAAAGCAGAATGGCAGACAATAATAGCACTTCCACTAAGGCCATGTAAGCATTTTCAACTCGACTTTTCATTCTAAAGTGTGGCTACATTTCAAAATTCTATGAAAGTACAACAACTCAAATATATATAGTCAAATTGCTACTTAGTGGAAAACCTTTCTGGATCATAAAAATCTCATATGAGAAGTAGAAGAGACCCACTGACTGGCCATTAGAACTTTCCTTCTAACTATGGTGAGAATCCTAATTTGGGTATTTTTTTAAAAAACATTATTTTTAATAAATTGTTCGCTAGTTCAATAAAAACCTGCTGGCCTAATTACCAGTTCTGAAACCATAGATTCAGGCTAACCTCTACCGTAACTGTCTTCCTACAAGTGCCTTTCTTCCCTAGAAATCAGGAGTCCTGAGTACTTGATGGAAGTTGCAGGAAACTATTCTTGTGTAACTATTTTCTTCCCCTTAAGAGATAAAGACAGGAGACTCAAGACCGATCAGTTTGGGCTGTTTGATCTGAGGGTTTGAAGGATTGAATCCAAGTCCTCTGCAGGCTAAGCACATACTCTTCCCACTAAGCTATACGCCCAATCCCTTGTTAGGGTTCTTATGCCAAGTGTCTTTCCCTTTCAGTTTTTGTCTTGCTTCAGTAAACTGGATAAGAAGTCTACTGGGCCACTCTATCAGTTTATGTTTCTTTTGAACTTACATAAAGAACAACAGACTAGCCTGGTACTGGTGAGTTACACCTACAATCCTAACTACTGAGGAGACTGAGATGTGTGGATGAAGGTTCAGAGAGCCCAGAGAGAAAAATCCTGAAGACTCTTATTTCAAATTAACCAGTGAAAAAGCTGTAAGTACAAGTGTGGCTCAAGTGGTAGAGCACCAGCCCAGAACATAAACATCAAGCAAGAACATGAAGCCCTGGGTTCAAGCCCCAGTACTGGCATAAAAAAAAAAAAAACACAAAAAAAAAAAAAAAAACAAGCAAAAACACTAAAGTAAGGCAGAAAACACTGGTACCCTTCCAGATTCCGAGAGTACACAGTTCATCTCTCCTCTGAACCACTCAGCTTGTACTTCCCATCCTATCTCCTACAGCTGTATCTCTTCCATCAGAAAATAAGCTCCCTTGGGGCTTTAGAGTGGTTTAGAGCTAAGGGCCTCAGAAAATGTCTGAAAGGAATGGACTGACCTTGTTTAACTAAGGAATGGCAGCAACCATTCATATGAGTTGTGTCAACTGAGTCACTAAATTGCCAACTCTGGGAACCCTTTAGACTCGAACACGAATGAGTCAGGTTTATATTCTGGCCAATATGTCCCCCAATCTATATCTGTTTTGAGTCTCATTATGCAAAGTATTCAAGAAGGACAGCGAATAGAAGAAATTAGAAAAGGCTCAAATCCGTGTTATTGCAAATGTGTGAAATACAAAGCCATCTTTAAGCATGACCTAATTTGCTGCAGTTTTGTTTATCTACAACAAATTCAAGCATAGCCAAAAGGATCTATGTAGAAGGACACAACTTGACCATTAAAGAGTCCTTACGGAGGGACGCTTGTAAAAGATGCTGTTAGCAAGGCAACAGGAAGCAGATAGGGATAAGGCTTTTGTAAACATAAAGCCCCTCTCCATCCACCACACACAACCAGGATGATTTCATCAAATTATGTCTGCATTTGACATCTAATTCTTCCCCAAGGATTCTGACACCTGCTGTATAAAGGACACCTTTTCTAGCCATGGGAGACAAAGCAGTGAATAAAATAAACAAGGTCCCAGGATGATAATGGCAACCTCCTCATAAGGCTGTTGAAAGAATTCTGAACCAAGTATAACATGGGAAGCCCTTAGTACAGTATCTGACACATAAACTATACTCAATGTATGCTCATTAACTGTCCTATGTGTATTCTGTCTTTTTCCTAACCAGGTTTATGCCTAATATCAAATTTAGCATGGTAGGCGTAACTCTAATATTTCCTACTGTTTGTCTTATTCTGAACCTATTGAGTACACTCTGTCTTGATGCTCTGGGAACACAGCAACAAACGCAGAATCCCTAATGCCGGCTTTCAGTAACTTCATCTCAGTAGGGAATTTCTGTTCTCCTCTCTACCATCCTGTTCTCATCACATCTGCCCAACAGCCCACAACAGAGTCCTGAGAGCACGGAGCAGTGCATGGGGCATATTGTCGTGAACAAATTACATTTACTTTTCAGCTTTTCTGTCATGAGAAGCAAAACCAAATGCCTAAAGCCATCACTGGTCACCACAAACTTCAACCCACTTATGTCACTACTTTGCTTATCTGGTGCTCTGTTTTAAAAGGAGGAGATACACTTGATCCACCAAAGATCAACCTTAATTCCTACAGGAAATGAAGCAAAATTACTGCTAAGCTGAGAGAAACTGTACTCACAAAGTCCCTCTCCAGATCTTTCTCCATAGTACAGGACTGATTTCTCACCTGCTTCCCTTGGCATCTTTGCCTAGCCCTGCAATACAGGGATGTTCGTATAGACCCTGACTGATAACCTAGGTCTTGCGCGTGTTTCTCCTTCAACTTCAATAACAGGCCCCATGACTACTGCAACTCCCTCTATAACTTCAAGACTTCACAAATGTGGACACACAGTAGACACTCAATAAATGTTCCATACATTTTATTCTAGGAAAAGCTTTTCTCTTTAAACCACAGCTACTGGGAAGAGGGAGAACCCAAACCAATACTAACACAAAAGGCGGGGGGGGGGGGGGGGGAGCAGTTTAACTCGCATGCAGAAAGGGAATGAAATAAAACTTCTTTAAAATATATATATGTATATACACCGATAAATATTGGCTATGTGGAACTTCCCATGCTCTCATATTTGTTTAGTTTTCGCAACTAAATTTCCACACCTTGTATACATGTGTTCATTAAGCAGAGTTCTGATGGTAAGTGGCCCTTCAGAATTTGTGTTTCACACTGATCCCTTCCTCTTACATGACTGCAATTAAACATCAGGGTAATACACAATGAAATGACTTTCCCCCCTTTTTGCTACTATTTTTCTTTTTCTTTTCATTTTTGTTTCTGGTGGTATAAGGCTTGAACTCAGGGCCTTGCTGCTTGTTAGGCTAGCATTCTATCATTCAAGGCACATCTCTAGACCTGCTTTGTGATGATTATTTTGGAGATGGAAACTAGCAAACTTTTCTCCTGTGGCTGGCTTTGAACCATCATTCTCCAGTTCTCAGCACCCAGAGTATCAAGGATTAACAGTTATAAGCTTCTGGAGCCTGGCTTCCTTAACGTTTTTCTATCATCTTAATGAGTTCCAGCCAATTTACAAAACTACTTGCAAGATCATACTTAGTATCAAAAAGCCCTGGGAACTTGATACCTTTCTTCATTCCATTTAAACAGCTGATAAAATGGAGACTTCAAGAGGGTAAGTCATAAGGCCAAAAGACTAAGCCAAGGGTCAGAAAGCTATAACCTATGGCCAAAGCCAAACATGTAAACAAAGTTTTATTGCAACATAATATGTAAACATTAGTTGTCAGTGGCTGTGTCCCTGTTATAATAGAAATCCCTGTTGTTGCACATAAATCTTACTACCTGGCATTTTCCAGAAAAAGTCTGCCAACCTCTAATTCACGCTATACTGGTAAAATAAGATGTACGTGCTAGCCACACTGTCCAAGCCTCAATTACATCACAGGGAAAGTACAAAGCTTACAACAAGAGGAAAAAAGCACTCAAATGACCTTTAAAACCTGCAGTGGGAACAGTCCATCCCAGTCAGCTAGCTACCTTCTGTTTTTTGAATTATAATGTGAGCTCAGCATTAGTAAATGCCTCATTACTCTAACTCCCACTTAGAAATAAATATACCCAGGATATTAGAAATATTTATTGCATACAGAACTTTCTAAGAATAAAGAAATTCTTCCATTGGTCAAAGAACAAGAGAAGATGTATTAATTTTCTAAGCCAAGTATTGACCTAGATCTAAAACAATCTAGAGGAAGAAAGTCCAAGTTCAACATCAAGGATAGACAGAAGAGTCATAGGATGGGGAAGTGGTCTTCCTCCATGGTCTTCAACCACCAGAAGTTAGTTACAGAGAGACAGATCCCATACTATCCGCAAATGAGCAATTGCAGCATGAACGTAACAACACATACAATATGGCAGTGTACTTCTTGCTTGTGATGATGACTGTAACAGAAGATTGCATATAAACTAATTTAGCTTCCCTTTCCCTTTAATATCCATCGCTTTCTCCTGTGTGGTCCATCTGCAAATGTCACTACCAAGCTGGAAGTATCAACCATCCTCTCACCCCAACAACCATACGTAACATGTATCTGAGTCATTGCTCCCAATGCCATTTTCACTTTCTCTTTCTGCTTCTTACAAGCAAAGACCCAAATTACGGAAAATGCACGACCCTGTTGGTTTCAGGAGCAACAGAGAAAGCGTCGTGAACCATTCTTCATGCTTTAGGGCCATCAGCAGACATGAAGGTCTACTGGCGAGCTTCAAGAGATGCACAGAGCATGGCAGCTCATGCTGAGCAGAACCAGGCAGCCATGTGCACTGCCCAAGCACTAATTCCTTATGCCTCCCATTGAGGAACTGTACATCCACTGTGACAATGGGGTCACGAAGACCAGGAGGGAGCAGAACTGGCCAAGAAGTATGTGCCAGGCTGGAACCAGGCCCAGGCAGGACCACAGGTACCATATGCCATTCCACTTCCTCTCTGCTTCTGCTGACACGGAAGTCCTTCATCTTCTGTATTCCTCTGAAGTGACTTTCAGAAAATTAAACCTGGAATTACATTTATATACGTCTCTTGCAAAACTGAAAACTCCTGCAGGGTAGTGGTCAAGTTTTATTAATCTGTAAACCTCCTCAAATACCCAGCCTGTACCCAGCTGGAGCTAAATGAAGAACAAAGAGACATTCCCTCTTCCAGGAGGTGTAATGGGGGAATGAAAAAGAAAAGATTGTTCAGAAAAATCCATCAGCAGATACCCCCAAGAGGTCTTTCTTTGTGGTTTGTTTATACCCCCAACATATATCCACTAGGACTTTCTGAAAATAATTTTGAAGAAACAAAGACCATGAAAAATTAGCTGCCAGATTTAGAATGGTGTGTTTCTGTGGAGGAGGGGTAGGAACTAAAGGAATGGCCACATAGAGAGGCCAGATTTCCTAAAGAGAGTAATTCATTTTGCTCCAAAAAAAAAAAAAGTGGTAAAAAGCAGCAGACCTCAACCCTGGCTGGACAATAGAACAGCCCAGGGAAATTTTTTAAATTCCCATGCTTGGGGACAATGTCAGACCAACTAAATCCTTCTCTCTGGGGAATAGTCCTGGGGCGGCTGTGTTTAAAGCTGCCCAGATGGTTCCAACGTGCAACCAAAGTAAGAAAAACTTGAAGAAATGATCTGCACTGGAACCCTGGCTTCACTGATAGACAATGTTCCTGTTCCCCCATGCAATCCTTTCATTCAATTCCAGTCTTTTGCGAGCTGTACCAGCTCAGCTCAGGCTTCCCCCTTGTAAAATGGGAATAACAATGGTACTTTCACCCTTGTTGCGTTATTTTAAGTACTGACTGTGGATATATTAAAGTTCTCTCAACAGTGCTCAGCATATATAAACGCAGCAAATGTCAGCTATGTTCATCATCAAAGGTACATTGGCTGACAAGTACTTTGCGAGCTGAGGACTAAATAAAGCGCTCAATCGAGAAAGTATTTAATAAATGGCAGTCTCTCTTCTTAGTTATACAATTATTTTCCCATTCACAATAATCTCTGAGTACTTATCTAACCAGAGAGCCCTTAGGATAGAGAAACCAAGCTTCTCAACACACACCAACATTGTCAGATAAAAGAGAAGACAAACTTAATGCTAAAATATCATCTGCTGATTTAAGTTTACCTGGGTAATCTGGATTTCCCTTTGTCAAATCTGGCAGCACTACACTCACCTGTTATTTAATCTACAAATGATAGAGGCAAAAGCCTAGTCCATGGAGATGACAAACATTAAAAATAAATAAACTAAATGAGAAAGATAAAATCAAAGTCAGAATATGGGACCTTGACCATTTTGTTCCCTGGAAATGAAAAGACACTTACTACAAGCAACCAGCCAGCTCCCCTCCATGGGGCAAGCCAATGCATTGTCCAGATGAACAAAGCTTGCAAGTATTCAAAGGCAGAGAGCAAAAGGGGAGACAGCTTTCCTAATCTGACCTCTCCACTTCACAATCACTGCTCAGATACATAAATCAAGCAAGTGGCAGATTTGCCTCCTGGCGAAACCCCCTCCAACCATTCTACAAGGCAAAAGAGCTTAGCTGTAAATTATTTACCCCTATAAATGAAGCAATGCCCAAACTGAAAGCCATGTTACAAGCTTGAGAATCCTAGGCCAACCACGCCTCTTGTATATTTTGCTTCAATCCTGTCTTTCCCCAAAAGCTACATTTCTTTTTTTTACTCTTTCCAAGTATTTCTGTGGCCTCATTAGAAGAAAGGCAGAAAAATAGAGCCATCAGAAAACCAACTTTCTTGAACCCCATTTTTAAAAGGTATTTATTTTGAATTCCCAGAACAAGATCCCCAGGGAGATGTTGAATTCTGAACTGCATCTACTATAATACGGGAGTATGTGTAAGAAACTAAAGATTAAAAACACTACAGATGATGTTAAGAAGCATTAAGAGCCAATGAGTCAGCTAGTTCTGTAAGGCTTGAATTAAATCAGCCACTGGATTGTTCATTGATTATCACAAACTGCAAAAGCTCTCCTACAAAGGCATGCTTTCCAGTTCACTTGGCAAATCCCTTCTGAACAAGGATCCAAGGAATGAATATTATTTATCCAATGGCAAACTGCACAAATTAATCACACCCAAGCACCCTGCTGGCAGCCAAACACCATCTATAAAATAATTCCAGACTATCATCAGAAGCCAATAACAAGAACTAAAGCTCTGTTCTCCACTCTCCTGGCAACACACAAGAAAAGAAATCCCAAATAAAAAAAGGTTTGAAGTGCTCCCTTCCGTTCACTCATGGCCAACAAACTGGGACTGGTAAATCACATGAAATGGGTTTAAAGGAAGAGAAAGGTAATAAGATACAAGATAAATTTTAACAGTAAGGAAGAAGTCAGATAGGCATATCAATCATCAATTTGCAAAAAATTTGCCTCAAATTTTAAATTATAATGAGCATATACCATCAGCATTGCCCCCAGTTTACCTACGTGAGTATATCCTAGAGACCTAAGTCTTTTCTTTTCTTTTTTCCTACAAACAGTAGAAACAAACTCATTCAAATACAAAAGCAGTAGATGCAGACAGCAACCCACAGAGCCCAAAAGCAAGCTATTGGCAAAGGTCCAACTTCACAAGGTGGCTAATAACACATGGAAAAGAGACAGCATAAAAGCAAAGCGGGGACAGGACGACACGAAATGCCCCATTCATGACACCCCTCATCCCTGGCACAGTTCATTTGAATGGTGCTCTTAGAAAGCTGCCAACTCTGAAAGTAAAACAGGGGGGGAAATATGTATAACTTAAGATAGAAAGAAGGGAGGTCTCTGTTTGCTGTTTCAGCTAAGAAACAGAGGAAGACTTTGCCAATGGACCTTCATTTCATATGAGGAAGCTTTTTATTTCTTTTTGGCCAATAGCTATGCAGTAGCAAGCAATCCCAACAGCTTAGCTCAGGAGGTGGAGATGGCCACATGACTGATGACTGGGGGAAATGGGCACAAAGAACACATGGGTAAACTCTCTAGAAGTCAGGTAGTCCACATTCACTGGAGGAAGACGTGTCTTAAGTGTAGCCAACTGCTGGATGCACAGTGAGCTTTTCAAGGCCAAGACCAAGACCATCTATTCAACTCGAAAACATATTGCTACCCTCAATGGCTGAACCACCAATTTAGTAGAGAACAAAAACTAAATAAATGCAAGAGATAGGGGAGAGTGAGATTAAATCCTATATCCCATCAGCTACCTCCAGACTTAGGAAAAGTTAGGGTTGTGCTAGTTTTTGTTGTTATTTAACTTCTGTTTGAACAGGTGACCAGGAGCAAGAAAATAAATGTGAAATATTGAAAACCTGAAAAGGCACAAGTACTGCATGTGACTTATCTGGCAGAACTCTACCTGCATGCTTAATCTTCATTATCTCATTTTATCCTTATCACAGTCTTCAGAGGCATAATAATCTAAACGTGATATCTGAGGAAACTGAGGCACAGCATGCTCTCCCTGGTGCCCAATGCTATGTGCTCTTTCTGTTATTCATGGCTTCCAATCTGCTTCCAAATTAGGCAACAACAAACTTTCCTTTGAGGAGCCAGAGATAAACAATTTTAGGTTTTATCGGCCATATGGTCTGTTTTGCAACTACTAACGCTGCCATTGTAGTCGGATTGCAGCCAGGAGACAGACAATACGTAAATGAATGAGCATGGCTGGGTTCCAGTAAAACTTTATTTATGAACACTGACATTTGAATTTCATATAATTTTCGTATGTCATGGAATATTTTTCTTCTTTTGATTTTTTTTTCTTCCAACCACTTAAAAGTGTAACAGCTATTCCCAGCCATCAAACTATACATGGAGGCCTATAAGTCAGTTTACCTTTCCAGACCGACATCTGGAACAGCACCCAGGCCCTGAGTTCAAGCTCCAGGGCTGACATATACAAGATACATGAATAAATAGACAAATGACAAAAAATAAAATAAATTCCATTCAAATAGTTAAATTTAAAATTCATCCATTTAAGTCAGAAACTTCCTATAAATTCAGTTTATAGCATATATGTAACTATGCCTCAGTAATTCTAGAAAGAATCAAAGGCTGAATAAACCAGTTTAAAAAAAAATTAATCACTAGTTTAATCAGGTACCAGTAGCTCATGCCTATAATCTTAGGTTCCCAGGAGACTGAAATCTGAGAGTATGGTTCAAAACCATCCAGGGCAGAAAAGTCCATAAAGTCCATAAGGCTCATGTGATCTCTCTCTCTCTCTCTCTCTCTCTCTCTCTCTCTCTCTCTCTCTCTCTCTCTCTCTCTCTCTCTTTCTCTCTCTTACACACACACACACACACACACACACACACAGCCTAAGGGCTATGGTTTAAGTAATAGCGGATTCATCTTAAGCAAAAATAGCTCAAGGATAATGTCCCTGCCCTGAGTTTAAGCCCCAGACCAGCACAAAACAAACAAAATCTCACCAAAGTAGGAAAAAACTTGATTGAATAGGGGAGATAAAATGATAAAGAACCCTGGTCAGTAAGATATGTGATTTTATGAATATCTCTCCAAGTTAGCACTGACAAGTCTGATTTCCTAATTTCAGAGTGCAGAGTTAACTTACCAACTAATCAATGACTTTTTCTCTCATGATTTTTCCTAAACAGAGAGTGCTGCCCAGTTGCTGTGGGTAAACCCAGTCAGCTATAAACACTACACTAACAGCATCAGTAAGATCAATCATGCACTAAATTGCTCCTGAAAATATACTGTCTCTTCTGGCTTTATTTCTCCATGTGGCTGGCCTACTATTTTCTGCTCTATATTCCCGGCATCAAGTGGAACCACACTGTGAAGTCAGATATGGCCTTGCCATTGGCTCTTGGCCAAAGGGTTAGTTAGTGTACTAAAACCTTCCTGAAAAGTGCAGGTATGCAAGAGAAAAAGTGCAGGTATGCAAGAGAGTGAGACATTCCTCTAAGTGTCAATGAAGCTAACAGATGAGCCAGAATTAAAAGCTGGTAGTCAGAAGGGTACAGCAGCTCATGATTATAGTCCTAGCTACTTGAAAGGCAGAGTGGGAAAATCACCACTCAAGGACATCACAGGCAAAAAATTTGGAAGACCTGAGCCTATCAAAACTAATAAGAGGCTGGGCATGGTGGCATGTAACTCTCAGCTCAGCTAAGAAGAATATGTAAATAGGAAGATCCTGGTTCAGGCTTTTCTGGCTGAGACCCTAACTGAAAAATAAGTAAAAGCAAAAAAGACTGAGTATGTAGCTTAAGTTGACAGAGTGTCTATCTAGCAAACACTAAATTCAAGTTTCTAAGTTCAAACTTCAGTAATGCCAAAAGCAAAAAAAAAAAAAAGCTGGGTCTTAGCTCTCTTAATATCTTTTGTCCACTAATACCATTTCTCTACTTTAAATATGAGCAGGAAAATTGCTCTCAAGTATGATTAAAATTGTTTTCTAGAATTCAGGCCTTAATATTCCACAAAACATTTGATAATACATAATCTGATCGATGTTTATCCTTTGTCAACCAACTTGCAGTATTTAAGAAAGACTGCTCACAAAAATTATAAGAAGGCTAACTTCCTTATCTGATTTTCTTTGAATTTTTGCACATTTTTTTCAGGTAATGGGTCAATAAATAAACATTTTTCTTTTCTTTTAGTATCTACTATTCCTTACCTGTATTTGTGTCTCATAACTGCCTTAACCCCAGCAAATTCAGCAAACATGTTAAATGCTTCTATATTTCTTGCAAACATTTTTAAGAAAACAGGCTGATGTTGGCATCATATTCAGAAAGATATCCACCAGGTCACAGAACAAGCTCTGAGTCTTGCAAATCAATGGATTTACTTTGAAAAGAAAAATCTTTAAACCTTCTATACTACTCACTTCTTCAAAGTTGCAGGCCCAAGGAGTCTTCAAATGATGTTCCAAAACAGTTCATTAGATTCATTAGATTAGGCAAGTAAAAGAAGGGAATGTTAAGACACAAATGTTATTAAATAGCCTCTCTTTAGACTATAGAATGCCCATCTATTTATAATGAAGGCAACACAAGAGTTTAAAAACAGTCTGTCTAGCCAGGCACCCATGGATCATGTCTGTAATCCTGACTACTCAGGAATCTGAGGTCTGAGTTGAAAGCCATCCCAGGCAGATAAATCCTGGAGACAAGTATTTGCAATTAGCCAACAACCCTTTGGAAGTGAAGGTGTTGGCTAAAATGGTAAAGGGCCGGTCTGGAGAGGATAAAGCCAACCAAGAGCATAAGGCTGGGAGTTTAAGCCCCAGTTCCCATACAAACATAAACATAAATAAATAAGATCGGTCTTCCTGGGGCTCCAGCAGTAAGGCACCTCCTTTGTGTATGTAGAACCTTAGGGATTTGGGAGACAAACCTGGACTATTGCACTACTGGAGATCCTGCTTTGCAATAGGGATGTGTCCCTGAGGCTAGCTCTCGTGCTTACTTTGCTAAGCTTCTGCATCCAGCACTTGGCCACATCTCGTCAGGACAGCAGGGAAGATTTTCACTGGCTGAAGCCTGACTGGAACCGCACACACAGCATCTAAAACAACTGTGATGTCAACACAGCTGAAGACATGGGGTGGGAAACAGTCACAACCAAGCGCCATCACCCAAGCTTGCAAGGGTGATTGAAAAGATCCTGTTAGAACTCAGTTATCTCTGAGCCCTTCTGGGGAATGCCTCTGTGTCTGGGGTTCTGGGCTGGTGTATGGTCTGCACTCTGTGCTGAGGCAGGAAGAGCTCCCTTGAGCCATATCACTTTCAGGAGACTCTCTGCCACACACTTCAGTAGCAGCCACTTCATGCTCTCCGTATCATTTTGTTTGGCTCAAGGAGACTACACTCTTACATAATAACAAGAGGATCTTTCCCTGGGCCCAAGGAAAAAGAATCAGCTCAGGGCCAAAGTACCATTTTCCACATTTATCTTTCAATACGCTCATTTCAGAATTATTTTTTAACAGGTCTTTTCAAGAGATGGCCACTTTAAAAATCAACTTGAGAGAGAGCTGGAGGCAGGAAATCTGACTCCTTTCTCTAACATAGGTTGCTTTCAAAGTCTCTTAAATAAAAAGAGAAGAGCATGCTGTTTTCTTCAAGCAAACACTTCAAGGTATTAGTTAGAGTTTAACTTATTTATTGCTCACAGCAACTGGGCTGGTACTATTCCTGTCCCCATTTTAGAGATAAGGGGATTAGAGTACAAACGGGTTATTGGCCAAAGGCCTCACAGCATCTCAGTGGCCTCCGGGTCAATGCCCTGAACTTCACCACTTCCGCTAAACCTAGAAAAGTAGTTCATTACATTATTATAAATAAGTGCTGCACTTGCTGTAAAAGAATATCTCATCCTTACAATGACTGCTTTAACTGCTGGACCATACTCCCCAGTGGCCACCCCAGGGAACATGTGGCAGGCGATATTTTCAGTAGTCGTACAGACAGGGGTGAGTAAATAACTGACATCTAGTGGGTAGAGGCTAGGGATGCTGGTAAATAGCCCACAACCCAAAGGTCAGGTCTGGACAACAAAGAATCATCCAGACCAGAACATCAAGAAAGTCAAATAGTAAAAAACTAACCCTCCCCCCCCTCCCCATCCCATTCCTATTCCTCACCTTTATGCTTGTCTATTGATTGTTCACACCCCAAAATATGGAAGAAACCCAACTTGTTAGTAGGCTTTCTATCCCTCTCCTACCTGATTTGTTCACCTTCCAAGTGATGCAAGTACGCACATGGTTTTACTTGTGATTTGACTTGGCTTATTCTTGGTCATCTAATTCCTGTACAGTATCAAAACCCCACTTCAAGCTGGGTGTTGGTGGCTCACACCTGTAATCTTTAGATACTCAGGAGGCTGAGATCTGAGGACTGGGGTTCAAAGCCAGCCTGGACAGGAAAGTCTATGAGACTCTTATCTCCAATAAGCCAATCAGAAAACCAGAAGTGGCCCTGTGGCTCAAGTGGTAAAGTGCCAGCCTTGAGCTGAAGAGCTGAGGGACAGTGCCCAGGCCAAGTCAAGCCCCACAACTGACCAAAAAAAAAAAAAAACCTACTTCAAATGCAGAAAAGGACAATCCAGTAAAAGTGTACTACTCCAAACTATGGATCATTCTGATCTCCATGCTTATTCCACACATTTGATATATGTCATTGCTGTTCCAAAAGATGCACTCAAATGGCAACATTTTCCCCACACCTAAGGAAGTCAAAGACCAATTCAACTCTTTCCTAATGGGTCCCCTGGCAGGCACAGGTGAGCCCATGCCTTATTCTCTCACAGCAGCTTACAGAATGTTTAATAAGTCTCTCTGATCTCCGTGGTTCAGAGGCCACTCCGATAATGAAGCTCCCACTTATACAAATTTCTCTTTTTATGATCTGCACATAGATACACATCATTCTATTTGCTCTCTCTTATTGCATATATATTTCATCAGTTTTATGGAAGTATAATTGACATACAGTAAACTGCAAATCATTACACTATACACTTTGATAAGTTGGATATAATTTGCACTCATGCAACCAGCTCAAAATTAAGTTAGTGAACTATTTATCCCCCGTGATTTGTCTTCATGCTCCTATCCTTACCATATCACCACTCATGCCAAACCACCCAACCAATCATGAATCAGCTTTCAGTCACTGGCAATTAATTTGCATCTTCTAGAATTTTACATACAAGGTACCTTTTTAGCTCCAGATTCTTTCATTCAGTCTGCTATTTTGAGATTCACCAGTGGTAGCATGCATTACATTTTATTGCTGAATTATTAGTCCATTACATGGTCATACCACTATCTATTCATCCATTCGCTTCTCAAAGTACATCTGTCTTGTTTCCAAGTTGGAATTACTACAAATGAAACTGCTATGAACATTCATAAACAAATCACCATTCCTCTTCTAAATTCATCTCTATCCAAGGGAACATGTTGTCAGATTAGAAAATTATACTCCATTGTGAGTCCTTTTTCCAGGACAAAGAACTAGAGATAGGAAACAAAACCATGCTTTCTTTTGGATGCACATCCAAACACTGCCTTCCAGGACAGATGGCCTGTCCTGTCATTGGACCAATCCCTTCATAATAAACTAATGTAATCTCATCTTTCCTGTGTATGAAATCAATATATTAGAACTTTCCTCCTAGAGCTATTGTGAAGATTAAATGATGATGATTACCCACACCAAATCCCAAACTTGTACCCAGGGTATGGTTAGTATCCATAAATTTGGAATATGATTATCATTAATATCTACTATATAAAATGACAGCCTCATTATAGCTTCTTAACAGAAAATCTTATGTCTGCCAAGTTTTATACCAATTTTATCTTATGTGACCATTGTACAATTTGAAAGTGAAATGCCTCTTATGAGCTTATATATTGAAAAGACAGTGTCATGCTTATGGTACTATTTTGGGAGGTGGCAGGCACTTTAGCAGGTAGGGCTTTCTAGAAGTAGGTACTGAGGGAAGGACCCTGGGGGTATCATGCCCCTGTCTGTTTCCTGTTCCTCTCTTGTCTATTTGTGTGTGCATCTGTCTCTGTCTCTGTGTCTGTCTCTGTCTCTCTGTCTCTTCTTCCTGTCTGCCATGAGGTGCCACAGTCCACACATGTTCCTCCTGACAAAATGTTCAACCCATGTGCGTGGTGCCAGGCAACCTGGTTTAAGCCCTCTGAAACTGTAAGCATAATAAATCCTTCCTCCTGTCAGTAGTCAGATATTTGATGGCCAGAAAGCTAGTTAACACACAGCAAGTAAAAGACATTCTAACGTGGTACTTTCAAAAAACTTTTTTGTTTGTGTTTTTCGTGCCAATCCTGCTGCTTGAACTCTGGGTCTGAGTGCTGTTTCTGAGCTTTTTTGCTTAAGGCCAGTACTCTGCTGCTTTGAGCCACTGCTCCATTTCTGGCTTTTGGGTAGTTAATTAGAGATAAGAGTCTCATAGATTTTCCTGCCAGGGGCTGACTTCAAAGCACAATCCTTAGATCTCAGCCTCCTGATCTCAGCCACCAGCACCTGGTACCAAAAAAAAAAAAAAAACTTTTTATAAAAGCATGCTTCCTTAGGGGAAAAATATTAAGATCTTGAAAGAGTAGACAAATTAAGCCTAAAACAACACCCAGGATCACTTTTCCCTTCTGGTATAAGAGAGCAGAACAAGTAAGAACATGCGGCAAGCTCCTAACTAGCAACTCATTGTGAGTCACTTGCTTATTCATTCATCAGAAATAAGGAAATGAATGGACTGGTAAAAACCCGAGTCATTTCCAGGAAGACCTGAACAAATATTCCTTGCACACCTGTGTACTAGCCCCACCTCCCCATCCACCCATCCCCTGAGCTCTGTCCCTTGTCCTTTCACATGAGCAGGGAAGTCTGAAAAGGGACTGTTCGGAAGAAAAGTCACTGGCCCTGTGTATGGAAGTAAGCAGACTTTGTCACTAAGCCTGAGTGATCATTTGTGAGGAAAGCTGTGAAAGTATCACGTGCTGTGTGGTTGGGCTAGGCAGACAGCAAAGTCCCATAGAGATGGCAGCATCATGAACTATCCACTGATGTAATCACCACAGTAGTTTGTTAAGGAGCAAAGAAAGCCTGGAAGGGAACTTTGTGTGAGCTTCCAACCTTGGCTGGGAATACAGTGCCTGGTGGGTTTGGTAGGCAGAGTTCAAGATCACAGGAGGATCCAAGGAGAACAGCTCCTAGAAAGGAGACCCAACTATGTCTTGTTTACAGCCACAAAGGTGTGACTTAATGTCCCCCAAACAGACAGGAGATGCAGAGTAGAAACATCCTTGGGTATGCTTTCCATTTTTATTTCAGGAGGCAGAGAGCTGCAGAGTAGTTTAAGATAGATTTTGGATACAAACAGATCTTTTGCTAGAATATCAACTTGAGCTCCTTGTTATCAATAGCCATTCCTAACTTCCCTTGACTTGGGCCCTAAATCTTTCAGTCACTGTACCAACCTTTAGAGCACTATCCATAGTAATTAATGCATATGCTTGTTTGCATAAGCATTTGACTACTATCTATGCCTTAGTTATGCTATAAGCTCCAATAAGACTACCTTTTTGGCCAGAAGTAGAACTGTGGTTTAAGTGGGAGAGCCCAATCCTTGAGCAGAAGAGCTGAGAGACAGCTTCCAGGCCCTGAGGTCAAGCCTCAAGACTGACACAACCTTTTTTAAACATTAAAAGATAAATCTGCCATCTTGCTCATTCACTCACTGTTGAATGAGTGTTCAAGATCCATCCTTTTGCTCTACACCTGGTTAATGACTAGTTTCCTAAGGACCTTAAAAGACAATCTTGCCACAGAGCACTTAAAACACTCAAGCACCTAGTGGCATGCACATAGAGGGGTTCAAAAAATAGCTTGTGCTCTCTTAAAAAGAGAATCTAAAATGATCTGTACCCATGCAAACTACTATCTTTTCCCAGAATGTTTCATTTCCCCAGAAGAAATAAAACAATACACCCACTGTTACAAGACACAGCTCCCTTACCACCAACTATGCAGAAACAAATACATACCACAACCACGTGGCATAAAAAAGAAAATTACAGGCCATTTTTATGGCAAGGAAAGCTTACTAAAAAGTACCTACTAAAACGGGAGAAGGTGATAAAAGTATTTAGTTTTAGCTGCAGAAAATGAGGAAGAAAATCTGTCTCTGTGCTCTAGGACTTCCAAATTAATGTTCTAAAGTTTGCAAGCAATTTACTTTATCTCGGTCAGCAGCCACACTACCTACCAGTCAAGAAGTAGAAATAGCCAGTATTTCAATAAAAAGTTGAAGTATCACCTAAAAGCAGCTCTTGCTTTTGCAAAAACTGCCAACTATAACCATAAGCTCACAAATGTGTTTCCCTTCCCTGCATAGATTTAACTCTCTAACAACTGTGTAGTCAGGTAATAGGATAGCAAATTAGATAGCTACAGCTCTTACTCATTCTAATAACTCATATATAGTAAAAAAGGCAATTATTTCAATAAAAGGTTGAAAAGGAGGCAATACCTAAAACTGTTTTGCATTTATTTTGTGTTAGAAACTAAGAAACACCTTTCAAAACTGAGGAACTTCTACAACTAGAATTTCTCTCAAAAGCAGATTACTAATCTATTGGGAACAGAAGACCTTCTGATGGTCAAAAATCCATAAAAATGTCATTGAGAAGACTGCAATAAATATATATAGCATGATATCAACAGTAATAGAAATTAGGTAACTAGGCCAACTATAAATTCAGACCAACAGATATGACAGATATGAACATAGATACATGGATAAATATAAACCAATTACTTTCCATTTAGTCAAGTGCCATGAGGTCCAGGTATTCATATGTCTTAAGGCAGTGGTCACAAACTCAGTTCCTGCAAGCTAAATCTAACCCACTGGTGTGCTCGACTTGGCCTTTAGACTTTTTCAGATGCTCTAGTTGGTTGCAACTTTTGGAAACTGGGGAGAATTCCCTCTCCGCCCCCCCAAGATTCCAGACTTCTGCAAGATTTATCTTAACTCTCCACCCACCCCACCCCAGACACACTCACCTCTTTCCTATATAACAACCATCTCATTTACCACTCTGCACTGACTACGTGGGCCCTACAACATTGAAGATGTAACAACTACCAACCTGTCCTCTTAGAAAATTAAGTCTCCAGGGTCCATGGAGAATGACTTCTTACAGCATTTAAGTTTTCTTAAATGGAGAGTTGAGGTTTTGAGTGGTCTCTGCTAGAAAGTTCCATTTACATTTTGTGTTGCTTTACAAGCTTACATTTTCTAGGTCATCTGTAGCACAGTCTTTATGTTTGAGACAATTAAGAAGAGGTGTAGCATACTTTTAGCAATTAAGGGCTGTAGAAACATGCCCAGGACTGACCAGACACACCACCCAGCACAGCCTGGCATGAGACTGCTGCTTTTTACCAAAGAGAGCAAGTTGAAGAGCATAGCTGTTTCTATTATTTTAAAAAGTCCCTGTCTAACGTTCTTTTCTGTCTTTATGTCATAAGAAAAGTGAAAGCAAAATGAAATGGCTACACAATGTATTTTCTCAAGAGAAAGTGACTTGCAAAATACCTGGACCTGAAATGATAAAACATCGGAGACGTGAAATCACCACAAAAAGTCCCTTTCTGTACACTGTGGCTGAGGACCTTGGAGTAGGTTATTTCTTTCCATACTGCCTTAGTTTCTTGCCTAAAATCAGTCATTATGAAAGTACTGCCAGGCACTAGTAGCTTACAACTTCAGTTCTACCACTCAGAAGGCTGAGAGCTAAGGATCCAGGCGGAAAGTTCATGAGACTCTTATTAACAATTAAGTATAAGTGAAACTGTGGCTCTAATGTAGAGCATCAGTTTTGATCAGAAAAAAAACTAAAGGACAGTGCCCAGGTCCTGAGTTCAAGCTGCAGTATCAGCACAAAAGCGAAACAAAATGAAGTGAGACTATAGTGAGACTGCATCCAACATTACACACAAAGCAATTAGCACTGTGGCTAGCACAAATACTTAATAAAGGTTCAATTGCTATTATTGCTTGTTATTATCAAAGATAGCTCATGTCAATATTAAAAGCATATTCAGCCAAGGAAGCTACTTTAATCCAAAAGAGTCTGGTAAATCAAGAGTTTCCAAGTTAAGAATTATATATACCACAATCTAAAGATTGTGCGTAGCGCTGTTCAAGCAGTAAATACATCCCATAGAAAACTTGCTAATAAAATTATCTCTGTAGAATCACAGTACAGCTCATTACACTTCTAAAACCATTTCATAACCACAAGGTTCACCATCCCAAGATTTGTGCCCAAATGTACAGACATAAAAAGGCCAATTGACCTTAATGTAAAAAGGTAAATTCTATCATGACTGTCCCAGTATACTCTGAGGTAGATGTAAAGGTGAATCTGAAAGGCATTTTGTTCAACTTGAACCTCAAGATTCAGTTTTAATCATTTTATGTGGATGCTAAGTAAAATATATGCATGTTTAGTTTGTCAGCCTACAAAGTAGCGTTCTTTAAAAGCACAAGCTGGTTTCTAGCAAGTATAATAAACAGAGTTGTTCATCATCACAAACTATTTGTAGATTAAATAATACTCCTGTTTTACCTCCTTTCAAATATTATATTAGCAAAGATATCATTTCTATTTTACAAGTTCAAAAACTAAGGTTTAGATTGGATTTTTAAAAATCAAAATTTCCAAGGTAATATTCCCTTGGTAAGGAAAAAAGAAATGCCTCTGGAAACTTTCAAAGGAGAAACAGCTTGCCACAGTAGAGCTTCATAAAAATAAAATAAAAAAGGCACCAAGTATCAGCATTCATTCATTCATTTCTAGAAACTAACTGAAAAGACACACGTTCAATGACTTTTTATCTAGCTTCCTGGCCATTATGGTCTCTGTTTCTCAACAATCCTTTCCCAGTTGACACAAATTCCATGAAAAGCTCATTTGTTGCCTGCTCCAACTATGAGGGCAACTCATTCATTGACTTAATAAATAGACAAGCCTACTAAATGTCAGGCTTTCGTTAGCCTAGAGGCCCAAGGAAGGAAAAGCTGCACCCTAGAGAGGCAGACAGGAAGATGAACACTTCTTAAGGCAGGAAACTTCTTACAGGTAGCATGACCAAGGGAAGACAGAATAAGAAAGAAGAGGAGGAGCTAACCTTTCCAGAGGCCATTATCCCAAGATACCAAGTGAGAGTAGTTGAGCTCAGGTCACCAATGGTGGAAGCAAAGAAAAATTCACAGAACATTCAACATAGAAGGAAGAGCACGTTAACAACCCAGAAAAGGGAGAGATTTTTGAGTAATAATAGTAGTGAAGATAACCCCAGAAGAATGACTAAGGCCAATTTAGGAAAAACGGTGCCTAAAAGTTTGAGATTTTGCTCTCTGGAAAGAGGTAGAAACAGCAAGCTTTTTAACTAGAAGTAGGTTTAACTGGATCTGTGTTTTAGAAAAAGTAGCTCTACATGCAGAATGGAGAAAGCATGCTAACCTATTTGCCAAAAATAGGAGTATGTCATTAACTCTTCTTAACACATTCCCTATAACTATTCCTTGTCCTCCTGCCCTCACAATATCTCCTAACTGTGACCAGGTCACTAAAATCCTTAGACTCCAATTAGTAAAAAATATCTACCATGCTGGGCTTTCAAGAGTATGGAGCAAGTCTAGAAAGCAAAGCAGGAAATATCTAATCTACCTTAAAAGGAAAGTTAAATACGACCTTTCTGATAGATGATGGGTTCCATATTTATTCTGATTTTTTTTTAATTTGAGATAATTTTTAAACGTGCCGCATTTTATATAGAGAATCTCAAGCAACAAGGAAAAGCAGTAGAACTTAAGCAACTGGCAGTTGCAGTTTAAAAAAATATATCAAGTTCTCTTTTAAAACAAAGAATTGGGTATCTGCTTAGTAGTAACTATAGTGCTAATCAAGCTAATCATACATCATTCAAAGTGATCACAAACTGCTATTTTCCACCACAGTTCATCTAGGAGGTTTTGTATGAAAGGTGTACACTTTAACAAGGCTTGTAATGTTCATTAAAAACAGCTATTATTTTTTCTACCATTCCACAAAAGTGGCGGAGGCATTTTCCTCTACACTTTGCTGAAGTCCTGAATGCTATTCTCATAGCAACTAATTTCACCACCATTTCCAGGATTTGGCTGATGTTCCTGGTCTTTTGAGTCCTTAAACCAGTTTTATTTCTCCACAGGAATTCTGGGTTCTGTTTAACTGTGTCAAAGTAAAAGCCCTTTTAGAAACAACACAGGAATATTAGATACAAACTGTGGCCTTCGGTTGACAACTGAAACAGGAGAGTGTTTTGCTGTGGGTTGTACTTTAAGTACTAACTTCTCAGCCTTATGTTACTATTATTAAATGGAAAACACCATGTATTTAGCTATAGTCTTTTAATAAGACTTTAAGGGCTGGATGTATCACAGAGTGCTACAGTATACAGTACTTCCTTCTAAACAGTGTGAGGCCCTGAGTTCAAACCCTAGTTCTGTGACAAAAATGTGTTGTTGTTGTTTTTTTAAGTATGTCTCTAGAGTTTTTTAAAAGGCTTTCAACTACCTAGGAGCCAAGGGATAGCATTCCAGAAACTACAGTGACTATAAAGACCAATGCAGCAGCAAAACTAAGCTACAGCCACAAATAGGTCAGAAAAGTCAACATAAGGATTTATTCAGTTTGTGTTGTAAAACTACATACTATGGTAAAAGTATCCAGGAAAAAAAATCCTCCCCACTGGAATACATGCAAAGAATTTGCTGAAGTACAAGTAGCTTTAGCACTCTTATGCCAAAACAAGCACATAAGTGTTAACAATTCAATCTTTCTCCAAAAAGAATTGCAGTAATTATCTGCCTTATGAAATGGTAACCCCTCTGTACAACACCTTGATAATTATTTTTTTTAAAGAGGTTTTAAGAACTTAAGCATATTTGTATATAGGAAGAATTAGGAGAATTTCAGTGGGTAGACATTTTTTTTTTTAATACTCTACTTGACCTGAATCTCCCAGGCGGAGTATACAGGTTTCAGAACTGGGCTGGAATCTTTATGATGGCACTTAATATCTTCTGAGTTTGCACAGGACTAAACTCTTCATCTTCGCTACTACATTTGGAGAAAAAGACAGCTCCTGAGAAGGAGGTAAGAAGAAACTGAACTCCCAAGAAGTTAAGGATCATTCTGATTCTAAGCATGTTATTATCCGAAGCCTAACTTTTCTCTTCCTGGGTCATCACACCTGTTTGAAAATTAGGTTAATTTCACTAACATGTTAGATCATTAACTACTTAGACATAAAGTTGATCTTTCAGAAGAAAACAGTCCTTTAAAAGTGACAATCCTAATACAATAGGTGTTTTGCCACTTATTCTGTGTTTGACAAGTATCTACTCAAAATAAAAAGCAAGTAGGGTTGGGCACCAGTGGCTCACGCTTGAAATCTTACCTACTCAGGAAGCTGAGATCTGAGGATTGTGGTTCAAAGCCGGCCTGAGTAGGAATGTCCTTGAGACTCTTATCTCCAATAAACCACCAGAAAATGAGAAGTGGTGCTGTGGTTAAGTGGTAGAGCACTCGCCTTGAGCTGAAGAGCTGAGGGACAGCACCCAGGCCCAGAGTTCAAGCCTCATGACCGACCAAAACAGAAAAAAAAAAAAAAAAAGCAAGTAGGAAAGACAGTCATCATTTCCTAAGTTTGCAACATGGACATGAGAATTCTCTCCTTACTCATATGTCACTGATTGGTCTTATCTCTCACTGACTTTGTGTTTAGCCATGTATCTTGTTTTGGCCAAAAGAATGTAATCGAGATGATACAGTGAGATTTCCAAGCCTGAACTTCAAGAAGCCTTCTTTGGACACTGCCACCATCCTCATGTAAGCAAATCCAAGCCTACACCCCACACTGTCAGTGTCTGGCTGATCATAAGTGTCCGTTAAATAGAAGCTCTTATCTAAGGAGGCACAGCTTAACAAGAATGAGATAAGACAGACAGACTAGAACTAAGATGGAAGAAATTTCTATAGTTCTCACTGATGGACTATGATTTAGACAGGGAGAGCCATTGCTCTGTTCCTTACTCAGTGAACTCGCCAGGGTGAACACTGCACAAAGCAGACACTTGCATTGAACTGGACAGGCCATACCCCAGCTAAGGAAAGAAGGCCAAAGACCCATGGTAGACCAAAGCAATGGTAAGGCTGATACTTAGTGGAAATAATGGCAATTACCCTGCACAATTACTAAAACTGCAAAGCAACTACACAGAGATTTTATCTTAGCAAGGATAAGGCCGGTTAAACGCTGGTTGGTTTTTAGAAATTGTGCATTAAATCGGAGGCCTTATCATAACACAGGCTACTTTGCTAACTCTGTCCTAGCTTGATAGCATTGTGTTGACCCCATGATTCATTAAGTCCCATGCTACAAACTTTGCAGGGCTAGAGCAACCAAGGGAAAACTATTGAAAGAAAGAATGTCAAGCATGGAAGGTTCAGTTACCATTCCAAGAACTAGTTATCACTGGGTGCTAGTAGCTCTGGCCTGTATTCCTAGCTACTCAGGAGGTTGAGATCTGAAGGTCATGGTTCAAAGCCAGACCCAGCAGGAAAATCTATAAAAATCTTATCTCCAATAAAATTAGTCAGAAAAATCCAGAAGTGGCACTGTGGCTCAAGTGTGAGAGCACTAGCTTTGAGCAAAAGAAGCACAGAGATAACATGTAAGCCCTGAGTTCAAGCCCTCGTAGTGGAAACAAAAAAAAGAACCAGTTATCCTGAGATGTTTGGGAATGCTTACTGCAACAATAACTTTAAATTAGGCACCAGTTAGTCACGCCTCTAATCTAATCCTAGCTACTCGGAAGCCAAAATCTGAGGATTGCAGTTCAAAGCCAGTAATCTTTCTGGCAAGAAAACGCTCTAAGACTCTCTTCTCCTGGGATAGGACCTGAGTTCAAGCCCCAGTACCTGCACAGACACAGACAAACACACACAGAGATACACACACACACACACACACACATACACACACACAGTAACCACCCATTATGACCAACTAAGATGAGCTTCATTCTTTATCCTAAGCTATAGGGACAGAGAGGCACACTTTACTTTTATTATCATAACATGTTTTTCTGGTTTGCTAAAGAGACCAAACCATAATTCAAGTCTAGCTAACTCTAGAATCCATGTTCTTAACAATTCTTCAAACAGTGTGGTCAGCTTCTTCACATCTTGAAACAAACTCAAAACAGTAAATAAACATCTATAATCTTGTCTTCAGAAAAAAAAATGTACATCTGTTTTTTTCATCTGCATGTTATCTAGTGGAGCTCATATAATAACACTGAAGATACACACAAACTAGAACTGATAAACTTGTAAAACACTTAAATCTACACAAATATTCCTCATTTTTAGGTGGGAGAATTTACCTCAAAAGCACATTATTCCTGACAAGCAACAAATACTCAAAACAATTCTAAAATAATCCTCAATGGTAAATATTTTTGATCCTCAATGGAAAAGAGGTTTCTCTCAAGGTTCCTAAAAGAGCTATTTATTTTCATTACTACTCATTCAGTTGTTTATTTCGGTTACAATCCATTCACTCAAGCGTAAGTTGCACTTCCATTCTTAGCCCTTTGGGCCAATGCAATCACATGGCAAATCCAAGAGAAGGTGCCAGAAGGCCTTCATCTTGAAGTATCTATACCCATCCCCTCTAGCACAGTGTCTGGCTCAAGAAATGGCAGCTCTTATTTAGAGGGACACATCTTGGACTAGCTGGAAAAAGCAGGTGGTGTGAGGAGCCAAAGAGTATGAAAAAGAACATGTAAGTGTATTGAAGTAAGCCATTTAGATCTCCATAGTTGCCCATGACTTATCTTAACCCCTATTACGTAGCACAGGGCAATGACCTGTCATTTGTAGTACAATTCCTTCAAATAGAACCAAAGGGCAGTCTCAGACCAGGCATTCTCAGTGTTGGTCACTGTTTTTGTTGTTGTTATTATGATTCAATCTTTTCTTCCTTTTATAGATGACCTCAAAATTCCTATTGGAGACCATCCTTGCAATCTCCCATTGAGCAGATAAGCAACATTTATACTGTGGGCCAAGTGCTTATGGTTCATAATCCATTAATCCTAGCAAATTGTGAGTCTGAGATCTGATGACAGAGGTTTGAAGCTAGCCCAGGCAAGAAAGGGGCATGAGACTCCAATTACCAATAAGGCACCCAACGGCTGGAAGTGGAGCTGTGGCTGAAGTTGTAGAGCACTCACCTTGAACAAAACTTTAAGGGAAGTGTCCAGACCCTAAGTTCAAGCCCTAATATTGGTAGGCACACACACACACACACACACACACACACACACACACACACACACACACACACACACACACACACACACACACACACACACACACACACACACACAGTGGAAATGTGAAGGAATACATACAGATTTGGAATTAGTAAAGACATACTGGGAGTGAGGGAAGGAGGGGTGACAGAAATCAAATGGACACCAAGAAAGTTCCTTGAATGGTAAAACTCAACTCTAGAACAACTTTACACCAAGAGCTAAAAGGCATTTGTAGCAATGCCATAAGCATTTAGTAGTGGGCTTATTTTGTTTCCTACTCTACTACTCTGTACCAAGTACAGAGATTGATGCATGGAAAACAAGGTACAAACGTCTCCCTCTACTAATAATGTAGTAACACAACAACCACTTGGTAAAGAGCAGCTGTGATCCAGGCCACTACAATAAATTTCACCCATGATCCTTAAACTAGATAATCTCCACACATTCCCATTTTCCTCATAAGAACAAGGCTCTAGGACAAAAATGTGATCATTTTTACATTGTCACTGTTGTCCACAGCAGATGTATCTGATTATGTCCAGGTTTAAAGCAGCCGTAAAATCTCTGGACTGTGTGTAAATTTCAGTAAATTTTGTTTTCACAGAAACAGAATCCTTTTATCCAAGAGGAATATTTTTGAAAACTTTTTTAAACTCATTTTATAGTCACAAGTTTCTTAAAGATCATCAAATATTTTTGTGTATCCACATATTTCATAAATATGTACACACAAGTAAGCAATATATGCTATTTATATATCGATATATAGATAGCCCAAATACTAAACTTCTTTATCTATATGATTTGTTTTAGTCTTTTCAAAATAATTAACATTTAGCAGGAGAATATTTTTAAGTAAATATAGATTACGTTTACTTTTCTTTTAGGAATAAAAGATGCGATTAACTGAGACACAAAAAAATTGACAAATCAAAGCTAAAAAATCACTGATGTAATCAGATATGAATGGCTCATGTTTGTACTTCTAACTAGGCTGACATCTGAGGATCACGGTTCAATGCCAACCCAGACAGAAAAGTCCATGAGACTCTTATGTCCAATTAAGTACCAAAAAGCTGGCACTGAAGCTGTGGCTCAAATGGTAGTGCACTAGCCTTGAGCAAAAAGCTCAAGGAGAGCCCCCAAACGCTAAGTTCAAGCCTCAGGACCAGTACAAAAAACAAAATTAAAAAGAAAGAAAAAGAAAGGTCACTGATTTAAGAAAACTAGACACTGATCTCTAAAGAAAGCCTTACTATCTGGGGATAGATTCTATGTTTTAGACTGAAAATAAAAATATCAAAGACAAATTTCAAGAGTTAAGACCAAACTAATTCTTTTGTGACTACAAAGTACAAATTAATGGGAAATGTATTATATAGTGCATGAGAAATATACTAGATGCACAACAATAGCACCTATAAATGCAATTACACAGAGACAAAAAAACAAGAGCAATAACCTTCTAGAACTCTCCCAACGTAAACCAAGATGAAATCACTCACTGTCAACAGAACCCAAACAGAACTATTCCAACCCAACTAGAAAAGAGATTCAAAAGGTTCATGTGCTAAAAAAGGGAGAAGAGATTTTATATCAAATGCCCAATCCAAATACAAAACCAAATAAAATATTAAGGACACATAATTTGAATGTTCCTGAGGCTGCTCTCAAACCTCCATTTGCGATCTGACCCCTTTCAGAATAAATACTAATTTCTTTGTTTTGAAGTAGCTTTTATGAGCAAAACAGCCTCTAATTTCAATCGTGTAAGTGGGTGTAGGAAATGTAGTTAAGCTATGAAAGTGAGAATTTAAATAAATAAAAATAGTGTCAATAAAAAAGCTACTTTACCCTAAAACTGGTTCGTCATTCAATTTCTATAAATTGATAGGTAGACATTTCCTAGTGTCTGTCAGTGTTCTCAGCCTCCGAATGAATAAATAAATGCAAAATAAATAATTGTACCAATTCTTGGTCTCAGGGTCCATTTGTATAGAGTGTCATCTAATGATAGTAGTTTCTATGCAACCCTGTATTAATACAAGGTAAAATTACATAGCTCTTTGTTGGTGCTGACACTGAGCTGTTACAGTGTCCTTTAATACTGTCTAGAATACAAGGCAGGGCTAATGATGCAGTGAGTTTATACTGTTAAAATCTCCAGGATAGGAAGAGACAGCTTGCTTCGTGTTTTCAAAAGAAAATAAGTCAGACACTGACCATTACCCGCAGAAAAACAGTATGAAGTACGACTAAGAAAAAAGATTGTTTCAATTAACAACAGGATGGGTGAGATAAGAATATCTCAATTGGAAAATGACACTGCTTCAACTTCTGATCTTTTCCTCATCTACACTTCCATCCATCCATTCAAGAAATATACCACAAAGGACTCATAATACCCTTGGTACTAGGCTTTAAACCCTTACAAGGACAAAAATGTGCCCTCTCCATAAAAACTCTACAGGTTTCTTTAGATGGAGAATGTGACAATATTCTTATTAATTTTCAGGAGACCACAGTGCTCACCAACCTACTACCTGTTGCAGAGAAAACATCTAAATTCTTTAAAACCTGTCCTGTTTTAACCAAGAAGTTCTGAAAGTTTAAGCAACCTGCCCCACAACTTATCCAAGGAAATAGGTAAAAAGAAGCCAAGAAGAAAATTTAGGTTCTCTTCCCAGAATGCAACACCACCACAGGCCCAACAGATCAAAAACGAGGAAGGAATTAACCAGGACTCTCCAACTGGGTTTCTTCATCCACACAATTAAGAAAAGTGGAGTACCTTACTGAGAGGTGCATGGTAAGAATGAATTAATATCTGTAAAGTTTTGAGCCCACCAGTCTCCTAACAGACAAGGGGCTCACAAAATGGTAGCTATAATGAATGCTTCATGAAAGCAGAAAGAGCTCACTGGTGGTAAACAGCCTTGGAGAAAGGAAGAGAATTGCATGAAATAGGTAACCCATTCAAGACATAAGAATTGTTGTGAAGGTCATTTCCTGATTTTGTAGCACATAATCTGCTCTACATAATTGGGCACTTAATTACATACTTAGATTGTTACCTAATTCTGACCCAACTAGACACCAGCTGACTCAAAAGAAAAGACCCTTTCTGCCTTTCTTCTTCCTTCCTAGACCCCTGTGACCAGACCCTCAGCACCTGTTGACCTACCATCAATTAATATCTGCAGTGAAAGCCTTGTTTACAGAAAACATAATGAGACAAAATGAAAAGCAATGTGAAAATTGTTTCATTCAGAGATGGATCTAGCTGTACGTTGTTGTTGGTTTTTTCTCTTCATTTAAAGCTAATCATTCCAACATCTGTTCACAAGTGTCAGGGCATAAGCAAAGCACTGCATAAAATCTTTCATGGCATGATAAAGTACAAGCCAGGGAAACGCTATTGGTAGAAACTCTTACCCCAAAGAAAACTGCTAATGAGTCTATGCTAGCTCAAAGTAGGCAGGGCTAAGGAGATGAACTGAAGACTGCTGGCCTATGACTGCTCTTCAAAATAACCATTAAAACTGCTGATTGGCTGTTTCACCTCTAAGGAATGCCTGGAGATGGGTGTGAATGACCTGCCACTGGGCATCATACTGGAACATAGAACTAAGTCCATTGGAAAGAATTTTAACATAGAAATGTGTAAAAAGGGCTGGGAAGGTGGCTCAGTGGTACAGCGCTTGCCTTGCATGCATGAGGCCCTGGGTTTGATTCCTCAGCACCACATAAGCAAAAAGAAAAAAGCCGGAAGTGGTGCTGTGGCTCAAGTGGTAGAGCGCTAGCCTTGAGCTGAAGAGCTGAGGGACAGTGCCCAGGCCCAGAGTTCAGGCCCCACAACCGGACCCAAAAATAAATAAATAAAATGAAGAAATATGTAAAAAGTTATGGTTAAGTTGACCAAAGAGGACAGAAGCAAATTCAATTAGTAAACCATGTAAAGTGCTTAGGAGATTTTAGTCAGAGTTGCACTATGCAATGACTTAGTGTTGGTTACATATGAGCTAATGAATTCAGTTTTATGTTACCTGGAAAGAAATAAAATATACCGCTATCAAGCAAGTATACTGTAGTAGGTGTTCATCAGCATTTATAAAAATAACTCTGGAGAGAGGGATCCTGGCATGCATTCTTTTTCCCCTTAGTGTTTGCAGGTGAATAAGCACTCAGAACACAAATCTTACCTCTATTCCTATTCTGTTCTTTCACATGCATATACGTGGCCAGTGGCCACCAACTAAAATTACCCATGTCTTCACTGAAAGGCAAACAGAAGATTCCATGGGTGCTTCTACCCAGATTAACACAGGCCCCCTACAGAATCTGTCTTGTGACTTTCTCTAAACCTGTGGACAATTTTTAACTCTTTCATTAAAAAAAAAAAAACAACAACTTTGATATTTCAAAAATATGACTTCTACACAATTGGATCTACTACCAAATTTAAAACAATAAGTTTCACCAAGAAGACTAAAAGGAAAGTGATGTCAGCTTTGAACTATGGGGTTTGCCTTTCTAAGTAAGGAAATATGGAAGGGAAGGAGGACAAGAAATCAATGGAAGTGGATTGTAAAGGAATTCAACTTTTGAGATTTAACAAACCATATTTAGTGGTTTAAAAAAAATCACATCAAATGGAACTAAGCACAAGGTCTGATCCAACAGGAAGAAAAGTAAGAAAAGAAGGGGCCAGGGATCCTGGGAGAAAGTGGAAAACTAAGACGTAAAAGAGAAATCCAAGTCCATAATCCTAGCTTTGTGCTTAAATAATGTATAAGGCTACATCTGTACATGTGAAGGGAAACAAGATCTAGCTTGCTCGCTTTAACAATTAATTAAACGGGAAAGCTATTTTTCAAAACAATATTAATATGTCAGCTTGGTTGGGACCATACTAAAGAATTAAACCCATAGCTATCCAGTCCATCTCCCAGTTTTACTTTTTTTTTTCTTGCCCCACTCAAGAGTAGACAGAGAATAAACAAAATGGAAATCCAGAAAAGAAGGTTGGGAGGGGGAAAGGAGGTGAAACAGAAAAGGAGTAACTGTTAGGAGAGGGGAGAGAGGGAAGAAGGCAACCAATGGGGGGGGGGGGGGGGGGGGGAATGCATCTTTCTAAGGTAACAATCGCAAAAAAACAAAACAAAAACAAAAAGCTCAGAGGTGCTCCAGACAAGGCACATCTTTTGAGCGTCTTCAAAAGTCATTTTCTGTCCCAGACATTTCGCCCTTTTTCCTGTTACAAAGAGAAAGGAGGCAGCGACCCGTGAAGTGTCAGGAATGCATCCGAGGGAGCACAGCACAGTTGCAGGGAAACTATTGTGCTGCTGGAAGTTCAAAGGGTGTGCAGGGTGGAACACACCGGGGATCTGGAGGGGGAACCCCGAGGGGCGGGGCCTCCCAGGGCCAAGGCTCCAGGTGTGTGGGAGGGGAGGGAGGGGGGGCTGCAAAAGAAATCAGAAAGAAGATACATTACAAGGCTGGGGGGGGGGGGGGGGAGAAAGCTCCCACCAGATAAGATCTGATAAAGAAAGAAAGAAAGAAAAAAGCAAGCAAGCAAGCTCCCACCAGATAAGATCTGAATTTTTGAGAATTTTGTGAGTCCAGCACTGTTGGGGTGAGGGGCCAAGATAGTGACATTTCTCCAAGCAGGCCTGGGAAGGAAGGGGAGGGGCACAGGACTGGGGAAGAAAGTAAAAAGAAAACAAACTGCTCCCTCCATTAAATATTCATGATAGCAGCTCCCTAACACTAATGGAAAGCACATAAATCCCTTTACAACTTTGATAAATGCAAAAAAGAAAAAGATGGGTGAAATTCACAGCATGCTGGGTGGGGGGGGGGGGCAGACAAGGGGCGCAAAGGTAGAGGAATATGAACCACAGGGCCCTAGTAGAGATGCCCTAACTGAGAGGTCCGCAGTGGGCTTTATTTGAATGCATTCTATAAACCAGGTGCCTATGGCTCTCGCCTGTAATCCTAGCTACTCAGGAGGCTGAGATCTGAGGATCAAGTCTGGAAGGCAGCCCAGGCAGATTAAAGTCTGTGAAATGCCAATTAAGCACCAAAAAGGGGGAAGTGGAGCTGTGGCTCAAGTGATAGAATTCTAGCCTTGAGCAAAAAAGGCTCAGGGTCAGTGCCCCTCCTACTCATGGGTGGGCTGTTCCAAAGAGCACATTCTCTTGAGAGTTTTAGTCTCCTAAACACACTGCCATAATCCATGTGACATGTTACTGCTTTAAATTTCACTGAAACTCTGGTCTAAAATCTTAAAACAGAAAAGATCCAATGATCTTTGATTAGAGACATTTTCTCTGTGTATACAGGAATGTTCAGAGCACCCAAATTCTTGGGCCTGGAAAAACAAGCTAAGCACAAAGCCAAGGGAATTCTTTTGTTATTGTTGTCTGGTTTGTTGGTGTTGGTTTTGAGACAGAGTTTCACTCTCTGGCCCAGGCTGGCTTCAAACACAAACCCCCATGTCTGTCTGTAGAATGCTGGGATTGCACCCAGCCTAAAAGTCCCAAGGTCTGCCTTCCCTGGCCTCTGTCCTTCCAGCTCAAGTGTAGACTGTCTATCCTCCCCCTCACACTTTAGCTTATACTACCACTTCACACACGCCTCATACACAATGTAGGCCAGTTAACTAGAAGCTTCTGGAAGAACATTCCATGAAGCACAAAAACATCTGCCTTGATGGGCCACTGAACACTAAGAACTCCGACTTTCCAGGCTTTGAACAGAAGAATAATTTCCTTAGAAGAATTTGCTTGTGTACATGGAGTAATTATTCTGGGCATTTAGTGCTTTGTTTTATTATATTTTTACATCACATACAGAAAAGAGAAGACAAATCCATCCAAAGGCATGCCTCGCAATAGCAGTTTTATCTTTCCCACTGTTGCAACTCAAGGAAATAATCTGAAATAACCATAAAACAATTCCAGAAGTTCCTCACAGAAAATTCAGAAGTTGTTAATAAGATCCAGGACCTCAAAAGTCATAAGACACAAACTAGGCAGGTTTGAAATAGAAATGTAAGCCTAGTACAGTGGTACATGCCTGTAACCTCAGCCCTCTTACAGGCAGAAGGATCTAGAGTTTAAGGCCAGGATGTAGTGAAAGAGTGACACTCTATCTCCAACCACCAAAAAGAATTAATGACAATAGTAACAGTACCAGTGAACTAGACCTCTTTCCCTTTCTCCATTGAGGTCTCATTCCAGACAGAAAAGGAATGAGGTCTAGTGCAGTGTTTTGAGCATCATCCATTATCAGCATTTTGTACTACGTTCCTGGGCACTGCATATAACTGTGGCTGCTTTGAGTGGTGTATGTATGTGTGGTTCAGAGGGGAGAGCCACAGGCCTCTGGGGTATGTGTTACTCGCTCCCTTACAGAGCTGCCCCTGCAGCCCACTCTGGATGCATTATAGCAACAAAGGTGACATTCAGAAGTGTTCAGTGGGCCATTCTCCTAAGTCTTTAAAGCATTTTCATAAAGTGATCATTCTTCCTGGGAACGATCTGTCTTAGCCTCTCACTCAGCAATGTACCTTCCTCATCTTGGAGCTTGACAAAGCAAAGGTTACGCTCCAAACAGCTGGGGTACCTGTGGTCCCGCCATTAAGTCTAGTACATGAAAAGTGTTCACACACTCCTAATGCCACCCTGTGGGTGGGCAACCAACTCAAAGACATGTCTCACGAATGAAAGTCTGATGAAATGTTGAGGAAATAAAGAAGCTTTTAGGATTTTTTTTTCTTGTTTGTTTTTGGTTTTGGTGCTAGTACTGGGGCTTGAACAAGATCCTTGAACACATATTACCTTTTTTTGCTCAAGGCTGGTGCTCTACCTCGTGAGCCACACTTCCATTTCCAGCTTTTGACTTAAGAGACTCTCAAGATGTATCTACCTGGACTGGCTTCAAACTGCTATCCTTTGATCTCAGCCCTCCTGAGTAGCTAGATTATAGGCATGAGCCACAGGTGCCTCACCAAGCCTTTCAAGCATCCATCACGTGCTTAAATTATCCTTTATCTCATATTTCCATTATAGAATCCACTGTAAACAAATGAAAATTAAAGAGTAATTGTGTTTGATTTCATACAAGTAGGAAATCAGGAATTATTCATGGAAAAACAAGCACAGAGTAATAGTAATGACAGATTTCATACAGGTTTTCCTGTTTGGGCTGAAAAAAAAAAAAAAGGAACTTGGAAAAAGTTATATTCCAATCTCTTCCCTTGAAAAAAAAAAGGATCAACTCCAGACAACATTTTTAATTAAAGAGACAGCACAGAAAAAATGCAAGCTGTTGTAGTTAAATAAATAGATTCATTTTTCTTCTAACAAGTGCATTTTTAGGTTTTGTCTTAAACAAAATAACAAACAAAGGATTCCCACGAAAGTCCAGAATTCCTAAGAGGCAATAAACAAGCCTTTCAAGCAGCATGGAAGGGTCTCTGCTGGACATGAAAAAGGTCATGAAAGAGCAACAAGTGAAATTCCAGCTCCATGGATTCTCAAGCCTGTGGGAACAAGCTATACCATGCTCTCCATAATCCCCCAGACTTTCCCTGTGAGACATCAACACACTGCACTCATCAGAGACCACCCTGGCCAAACTCCCAGAGCTCTGCTAAAGCAGAAGAAAAACTGTATTTCCCAGCAATTCCTCTATAGATAGCTCCCTATAAACTACCATAGTGAAAAATATCGAATCCTTATTGGTACCCAAGACCCATTTCTAGAGAATCCTTTAAAATGGTGCCACTTTGTTGTATTTTTCTTATAGTCTCTATGCAAGGCTGAGGAGTCTGAATATCCTCAATTAACATTTGTGGCGTGAGTAGGAAAAAAAAAAAGGCAAACAACAAAATCAATTGGATTTGGCAGCAAACTTAAGATGTTCACTATTCACTATTCGGAAAAGCAACAGAACCAGAATCAATACAGGTACTCCAGTAATAAACATCAAACAGAGTAATGTTTCTTTCACAGTTTAAAACAAAACTTTAAGACTCACTTTTCTACCTGGCTATATCACACAAGAAAATGTTCTTCGTATTTCCATGAACAGCCCTTTCACATGAACTATAATTAAAGTCAGTACTTATCTATATTGATACCAATTGCCGGTCCTTTAAAACATTAGCAAACATTTTTGTCATAATTTGTGTACTCATTCTACATAGTAACCACAACATTCTTATAAACTACTTAAATGCTAATATACTCTGTATTTCATTTTAACTTGAACACTTGAGTATGGGATCTGATTTAGTCTCGTCCATTTTAAAAAACAAAATCTTATATTGCTTGAGGCATTCTGAATTTAAAGGTTTCTCTCCCAACTTTTCTTACATAATTCACTTGTTATTAAGGAAACTTCCTGGTAAAGACCACTTTTATAAACTTAAACCTATCCACAAAGGTCATTAAGATGGTTATTTCATATTATAAATATATAAGTCAACTTTCTAGAACTGAAAAGCAAATACAAGTAAGAGGAGCCACCTCTGGTTTTATAATACGTATCACATCTAGGTTAGGAAAGCTAATTCACTCTTATGCAAACAGAGAAATGCTGAATGATGATCACATTTACTTTGGAAAAAAAAGTAGCAAGATCAAACATGATATATATGCTTAAAACATGCTATCTCATGTTTTTGCTATGCAAGTTGTCATAAGCTATAAAAATGTTAATAAATATAGACCTCTCAGAATCAAGAATTTTTAGGAGTAAAACTAATTGAATTAGTTATATTGGTAAGGCGGGAATATTCGAATGACAGAAAAACACAGTCAATCTCACATAAGGAAAAAATAATTTTAAGAGTATGAAATACCACAGATTAAAATGTCAAGTACATATGACCTTCCTTGCTTCAAACTAAATTAACTACAGTACAAACAAAGCAAGCCAATGGGAAGATAGATATTCATTCTTCACCACATACATGAATTTGATGTTAATTTCACTGTGTACCTTGAGAGTATTATTTGAATAAAACAAAAGCACAGAATTCCTTTTGATGTCAAAAACACAGAAAGTTCAAAGGTTAGGCTGTCACTCAACTTTACGACATGTCCAAAATCTGAACAGGAAGCCCATTTCTAAACTTACTTATACAAGGTATTGCAATCCTAAAGCCTGAGTAGCCAAGCATTGTTTAGCCTGCTGGTGTTTTTGTACTTTGCTTAAGGATTTATTCACAAGGGTGACAATGCCTACCTCATCACCAAGGAGAAACATTCTTTTAGATACAAAGAACCCCAGCCATTTCTTCCAACACAGCCCCCCAACCCTCTGGCTAATTACTTTCTCAACATTCAAGAAAGGCTAAAAGAGTCTAGTCGAATTGAATAGCTCTGCATTTACCCACATTATAGTCCATCTTATACTCCAAAAATTAAAAAGAAAAACGTTAGCCACATTGAGTGCAGAGAGCAGGGGGAAAGTGCGACAAGATTTCCATGGAAATAAAAAATAACTTCGGTAGAGACCACAGAAATTGCTCTCATACAAAAATAGTTTCACTTACAAAAGGTTATGGGGCATATAAACTCCAAGAAGCCAAGGTTGAGGGGGGAGTGAGTTCTTCATAACCTGGGGCCAAAGGCTCATGCCTGTAATCCTAGCCACTCAGGAGGCTGAGATCTGAGGATCCTGCTACGAAACCAGCCCAGGCAGTAAAGTCTGTGAGACTCCTATGTCCAGTTAACAACAAAAAGCCAGAAGTAGAGCTGTGGCTCAAGTGGTAGAACACTAGCCTTGAACACAAAAGCTCAGGGAGAGTGCCTAGGCCCAGAGTTTAAGCCCCAGGACCAGCAGAAGAAAGGGGTGGGGAAGTGAGTCCTTCATTTATTCATTTATTCAGTGAACAATCATTAATGCCTGCTAGACACTGAATAAAAGGACAAATGTCTTTGTCCCCAAAGAGCACACAGTGTGACAAGAAAGAGGCCATGAGACCACTGTGATAGTATACCATACCTGCTAGGAAAAAGCTAAAGTAGGTGTCGGAACCCAAAGAAAGGCTTGGAGCAGACAGGAGAAAACAAATAGGACTGTTGATGAGCTGCTTGATCCTTAGATAAATACAGGTGAGCCAAACAATTGAGTAGGGGTGAAGCTAGTAGAGACAGAAATAGGAATGAAGACCGTATGTGTGCGCGGGAGACAGTCACAAAAGCAATTCTGAAAACAGTACCCAGGATGCCTCCACAGCTCCAATCATCTGAGCTTTCTGAGTTGTTCTTTTCAGTAAGTGCCAGTTGCCCATTATCAGTGAGAACTTCTTCATATCATCCTGAAATCTGATCTTACCGTTTCCTTGAACTGCAAGAGATGCCACACATTTTTGAAGGACTTAGCTCTGTCATCATTCTGTAGATTATTCAATAGATCAAGTTTAGAAGCTCCGAAGTGAATTAAATAAATTACTGCCTTTTCTTTTACCTCACCATAATTGGCTCCAGGTATCAGCAAAACTTCTTCCTTGAATAAGTTCCGATGGAGACTAAAAGTCTTTAAAATAGATTGGATTTCAATCAAAATTCTTGGGCTTTTCTAGCACTTGTAGTTTAAATGGTATTCTGTAAGCCTGAGGCATAATCAAAATGTATCCATTTAAAGGTAGTTCTTTTTCAAACTCAGCCAATGAAAACGGCTTATGAAAGTGTAGGGATTTTTGCTACCAAAAGAACATTTCCACAATGGAGAACCTAAAAGTACATTCTTAAATAGATGGTTTTAAAAAGTCATAACTCATCTATAGTAACAAAGGATGATGGAGGTGTTAATCTTTTAAATGTAGAAGAGTTCCTCAGAAGGAAAGCGACTTTGATCCAAAAGGAAGCCAGTAAGATGTGGATTCTAACTTATTCCTCTTCTGGGGAGCTCAGCCTCCTCCTAACTCTAGGCTTCAACAGACAAAGAAGTTCAATAAATATTTGAGGGGTCCTATAATTAAAGTGATAACTATAGGGAATACTTAAACCAGATACTGTGCTAAATGCTTTCCACTCAGTGTCTTGTTCAACCTCACCCAACTGTACATAACACATATCTTCCAAATCTTATTTTATTGATGAAGAAATAGGGGCTAACTGAAATAAGATAATGATATCAAATATCCTTAACCACTAAACTCAACTGTATTGTCAATGGTTAAGGTTCTCACTAAATCATGCAGATAATCAGATTCCAATTGATTTTTTAATATACTATATTCTCCCATAAAAGAAACACATTTTTCAGTGCTGTTTTTTTACAGAAGACTGCCAAATGCTACTTCAGTTAACATTTCAAAGGATTAGGTCCCAATCTAAAGTTTTTCACAAAAATCCCTGTTCTGGCCAAGCCTAGTTGGCTCAGGCCAACAAGCTACTCAGGAGGGTAAGATACAAAGAATGTGGCTCAAAGCCAGGTCAGGCAGGAAAGTCTATGAGACTACTATTATGTCCAGTTGGTCAGAAAAGTAGGGAGAAGTGGAGGTATGGTTCAAGTAGTAGAGACTAGCCTGGAGCAAAAAAGCTAAGGGATAGTTCTCAGGCCCTGAGTTTAAGTCCCAGTACACACACACACACACACACACACACACACACACACACACACACACACACACACACACACACAAATAGTTCTCAGGCCTGAGTTTAAGTCCCAGTACCAACACACACACACACACACACACACAAATAGTTCTCAGGCCCTGAGTTTAAGTCCCAGTACCAACACACACACACACACACACACACACACACACACACACCCCTCATTGTTTTCATCTCCAAGTAGATTTACTCTGCACAGGTATCTGCTTACAAAGGATCAAAGGGTACTTGAAATAAGGAACAGATATTTGGGGGCCATTCCTACCTTAAGCCTGCCATCAGACAACCAGCCTCAAGGAAGAAGTTGAGGAGGCAGACGTCTGAATATCTGTGCCTCTCCCTGGCACACTTCCTGAGCTTGGCACATCTGTCTTTCATCCTTGAACATACCAAGTCCCAGGAGGAGAAAGAGGAAAGGGATTTACAAAGAAATCGCCACTGTCATTTAATGAATTGAAGCTGGCATGCTTTTAATAGCCCCATTTAATTGTACAATCATATTTTCTGCAGAGGCCCTCCTACCACTAATGTATTAACAGTCTCTTACGCTGCCTCTGGGGAATTACAACTGCTCCATTTCCTCCTCTGTCAACCCAGACTCTCTACCACTTGCCTCTCCTCCACACTGTCACAAATGCTGAGAATAGTGTCCCCCCACACCCAATTGCAAGATGTTAGCTGAGTATTAATTACCTAGATGGATGAAATTTGGCATTTCACTTCCAGAAACAGTGGTGCGGGGGTACGGAGGGACATTATTATCAAAGAGGAGTGTGATTAACAGAAGGAAAATGATCGAGGGCTACAGCCACAATTGTGGGCACCAGAAATGTGAATTTTCAGTTATTTTTAAACTATCACATCACCCAGTTTCATGGTAGGGGACTGACAGCTACACACGACCTCACAGCAAGGGAAGAGGACGGCTTTTCTCACTCTTAAGACAACATGCCAGCCCAAAATAGCAAAATGTATTAAAAATAGTAGATGTCTTAACTGAAGCCTGTTGTATCCAGGCAGGGGTGTTTATTTCTAAGCCTTCACATCATGGCCTAATACAAAAGGGATATTTCTTGTGAGCTAACTCTCACCATTGTCCTAAGAAGCACTGTTCTTCACACCTCGATAAATATTTCTAAAACCACACACCATGAAGAGAGATCATAAAATTACAGCTCAAATCCTTTTGATTTTATTATTTGGGAAATTCTACAATTTATATTGTCTGATAAGATTTGACAGTGCTTTTCTAATCATACCAGTAAAATGTCCCAGAAATAAAACCATTATAAAGCCACAGTAAGATGGAGCAGTACATTAAGAGAACATTGTAGCAGATTTCAACAGATTCCCACAAGCATGGAAAGAAATGGATAGGTAGTTTAAGAACACATAAGGTAACAATACTCTCTACTGTGAGAGAGTTCCAATCATACAGATAATACAATTACTTTGGGCTAACCATAATTATATACTAAGGTGGCCACATTTTTTTAATCCAACTTCAAGTCATTTTCGCCAAAGTCATCACTATCCAACATGCCTAGGGAAACCTTTCCTGGTCTTCCCAACTTCATTTTAATTTTTCTCACTCTTGTCTAAGAATCTTAAGGGTGGAGAGAGGAATAACACCAAAATCTGAGGACAATGAGGCAAGTGTCATTTATTGGACTTCCCATCCGATCAGTTTCCCAACTGGTGTCACCAAAACATGGTTTGGAGAACATACCTATGACCCAAGAAATTTTATGGCCTGCATAGCTAACGGACAAGAGCAAGCAATAATAGAAGGGGTGGGGCCTGAAGGAAGGAGAGGCAGACTTTCCCTTTAAGTACATACGTGGATAAAATCCCCTCATAAAGTATAATATTGTTCATAGCTTAACTCTGAACATCTACAAATAGAGTTTGAAAATCAGACTTGAATGTGCTTGACATACAAAAAGCACTCAATAAATGCATATTCAATGCATGGATGAATAAATCCATAGAGCAGTACTCGCCACAATAAAAGAACATTTACAGAGAACACTGTACTACTTAATGCTCTCTATCCAGGCCCCACTGCTCCAATTAGCTGTCATGAATATATCTTCTTTATGCAGCCAATCACCCACCAGTCACCATAAGTGTTTAATGATACAGGTTGTCCAAGCCATCCTGGCCCTGATCCTATATGAATATAAAAAATAAAAATAAAAAAAAAAACAAGAACTAAATTTGGTCTCATTAGTCTGCTTATGCCCTAGTTGATATCTCAACACTTGGCCTCCTAACCTAGTTTTATGTCTTCAAAGAAGCCACTCTCATCCTTGTGTCCTTACTGTCTAGCACATAGTAAGAAGCATCCAGAACACATTTACCAGACCCAGGAATCAAGCACAAGCTTTTGGTCTCTGGGCCTCAATAAGAATCAGAGAACAGCAACAACCAGCCTGCAGAGTCCTTGCTAGTTAATGCCTTACTAATCCCACCTAGGTAGACCTCAAAGAACATATTCATTAGTTTAGATGGCAAATGACAAATCACCAAGCTGTCTGAAACAAATGAATAGAGGAGAGTCAGGAAACCACACTCAGATCTTCATGAGACAGACTATCCACTCGGGAGAGGGCTTACTGAAGAAAGAGGCAGCTAGCTCCTCTTCAGAGCTAGAATGAGACTCAGCAAGGTGACTGCATCCCAAAATACATCCTCCAACCCACTGCAAGCCCCAACATCAGAATGACCACTGAGCACAAGTCTGTACAGCCAGTGCTTATCAAAACACCTCTCCCTCCATGCGTGGTTCTATGCACACCAACCTCCTTGATGGACAGCAGGCTCAAGCACAATGTGATGCAGACTTCTGACCAGCAGTCCAACAACCAAGCAAGTGACTAAGCTGGACATGTGTGATAATTCAGTCACTCTCCAGCCTGTAAATCTTTAGAACCCATATAACCAGAGCCCAGCTCCTGGGCATGTCAGATTAGTGTATACCAGCACTGCAAAGCGTTCCTAGAAAACACAGCCCTGACACCATGTGTGGCATCAGTGAAGTGTTCACATTCCAGAGCCCAATCTGAACTGGATTCATATCTTAACTCAGCCTCTTATTCTTTGAATGGCCCTGGACAAGCCATTGAACAAGTCTGAGTCTTATTTTCCTCTTCTGTACAGTAAAGATCAGACGGAGACAACTCATGGAGCTTTTACAAAGCTTAGAGGAAACTGTGCTAAGTACAGTATCCTCCCAATACATAGTAATACTTAATACTTGGGAGACAATTGAACTAGGAGCCCCAAGTACTATCCCTATGCAACCCACATTACATTGTAATAGTCATTGAAAGGAAATGGAGTGAGCCTTTGTTGCTCGCAAGGAAATACCCATTGTTAGGTAGTATATATCATATGCTTCCAAATATACTGTAGCAACTTGGTAAACAATTAAGAGAAAATGTGTAGAAAATGATAAGTAATTTCAATTTCATATTTATACTAACAGAACAAAAAGACTTTGGATATCAAGTAGGTATGATCAGAAGACAATAGTATTGAAGTTGTAACCTATTTATGGAACTGAGGGCATGGCTTAAGAGGTAGAGCTCTTGCTTAGCAAGCAAGTTCAATTCCCTAGGGCTACAAAAACAAGTTCAAAAAATAACCTATTTGTAGGGCTATAGGTGTATCTCAGTGATAAATCACTTGGTTAGCATTGTGTGAGACTCTGGGTTCAATCTTCAACCCCACAAAAAAAAAATGAAACAAAAGAAAACCAAAAAATATATATTTTTTAAAGCTTTGGTGACAGATATCTCCCGCAGGAACAATGAGAGGAAGAGTGAAGAAAGAGGTAATGATATTAACTGTTTTGCCATTTTATTAGGAAGGTCACCTATGCCATAACTTCTGTCTAAGGGGTGAGGGCAATATTTTGAGTGGCATCAGAAGCTTCATCAGAAAGTTTGTGTTTCCTCCAGATTTAGGATATTGAAAGGATTGTGTTATTGCTGTTAGGTATGCTTATGTGGGCATATGACATGCAAGGCCTGGTTAAATGTTATTTCTACAGAAATCACTGGGGAAAACAATTCACTTACTAGACATTCCCTTTCTGGCAAACTTTAATGGAATGAATCTCTTATTCAACTGGGGAACAAGAGCCATGTGTTCAAATGCACTTAGGTATCCTACGTTAATTGTGTGTGTGCACGTGTGCGCATGCGTATATATGAGAGAGAGATCAAAAAAGCAATGTTTTTACTGAAACATAAAGGAAAGCTTTATCCATTCTGCATTCTCATAAGCAACAAATTTTGTGTCACTGTGTATTCCTTCCTGCTAATCTATTTTACAGTAGCATTTCGAGCACCAGAAAAAGAAAAGAATAATATCCCTTAGGTGAATCTGACTTGTAAATAAGGAAAGCAATTAAATGCTTAGTGTTTTTGTTCCCTCTATCATAAACACTGCAAATAATCTCAGAATCTACTGCTCATCTGCCTCTACTCAATGAGGCTTCATTTTTTTCTGTTAGGAAGAGCACAACATCCCAGGCAAACTGTTAGCCAATACTCATCTCATAATAAAAGGAGAAATAAGAGTTAAGAGGTTGTCAACTAGATAAAACAGAGACCAGGAGCTTCATCAACTTTCATTTACATGGCTAGTCATAATTTCCATTGCCTAAAATTTTATGAAAAGCTATCTTCAAAATGTCTTTGGGCCACCAATATTTTTCTGGAGTTGGGAGGCTCTTTATGCAAACCACATTAGAAGCAAGAATACAGAAATAATCCATCCTGCCAATGCCTTCTATTCTAAGCACCTGGCACAACGCTATTGTGTCCAGTGATTTCATATTATGGCCTTCCGCACATAAAGGAAATGCTCTGAATCCTAAGGACTAATTGCATATCCACAGACTTCCTCTTTCCACAGAGCTTTTTAATTGGGCACTTTAAGTTGCCAAGTATGTTCAAAAATGGTATTTCAAATAAGCACACAAAGTGACTGCTGATCTAGAATTGGAATATTCAGCTTCCCCCTGGATGAGGAACTCATGTACTTATTTTAAGCTATTCATTCTGCAGCAGATGACACTGTCAAAGGAGAGACCAAGTGTGTGTCCACTTCATTCAGCTTGAATTCACAACAATATGAATGGTACCCTAGGATTTCAATGCAAAAAAAAAAATTTAAGGCAAAAATAGGTTCAAAATGTAACCTAGAAACCCCTATCAAAATAGAACATGAATACTAGATGTGCCTACTTGTACTTTTTATATGCTATTAGTTTTGGAATAGAACAGAATCATTCTATAGGTACTTAAATTAAAAAGATGCGGCTATTTTGAATCCTTCCTTCTCCACTCAAACCTTGTGCTTTGATTCAAAAGAAGACAGTCGATATCACATACAAGACTCTGCAACATCACACAACCACATAAACCTGTCACCATGAAATATGTCGCTGCATGATTCTGCTACTGCTTCTTTTCTTCTTGCAGCAATGGACATGCAATCTCATAAGGTGAATTCACCACTTCAAGGCTCATGCCTAGTGCTGGACAAAAACAATGCACATAGTCTTGGGAACAGGAGCCCCAAGGGGCTATGGGCACTGCCATCCAATCTGACAGTACATCTACCTTTGAATTAATAATTGTGATACTTCTCACACTGTGCAGTTTTCCCCAGATAAGAATATTCCTCCATTCCTAGAAAGGACCCCAACTCTCAAATTAAAGCCAATGGTAAAAATATTGAGTGGATTTCTTTTAGCAGATATACTAAAGCTAAAACCTTAGGTTCAGATTAAAAGCATAGTTTTCAAGAAAGAAAAAAATCAGATATTGGCAGAGGTCATTAACCAAGAAGCAGAAAGTCTAGAAACCCTCGTAAAACAATATATAAAAATTTGATATGTAGTCTCCTAAGAGCAGGTTTTGGAATCCAGAGTGGTCTGCAGCTTGAAAAATTCAACAGCCAACTATAAAGTTGCTTATTTAATTGTGCCGAGGGAAATAAAACTATACCGACAGAGCAGGAAGTAAATATTTTCCTTCAGCCTAATGACTACCTTGAACCACATACATTCTAACAGAGAATATATATATTTATATATATATGTATATATATATATATATACACACACACATATATATATCTGTTTAATAAAAGTTGGGCACATTCATGTAATTGTAAAGCATTTATTGCTATTGTCATTGTGTATTAATGTACAAAGAGATTCTTTATCCCCTGAGTAGCATTTTAAAAACTGATAGCAACAAGCCCATTCTCAGGCTTATAAAAACAAGCCTTTACAGATAATTATGTTTTATTACTCTTCATTTTATGGGGATTGTGTTATACAAAACAAATACCAGATGCCTATTTGTTTTATTCATTTCAGGGGGAAAAAAAGTCCTACAAGTGCTTCTGTGAATAGAACTGCTTTTAATTAAACACAATGCACAATGAGCACATAAAAATTAATACTGTTTGAAGCCAGTAGGTAGAAAGTAAATGTATCAAACAACTTCTGAATGCCCCTTCTTTTCTCTACTGGCACTGAGGAAAGAACATTGCTTGGGAACTGAAATCAGCAAGGGATATTGGACTCGTTTTGGGGGAAGGTAAAGTCAACATTTGTGGAAATACAAAACTGGAGGTAAGAAAAAAAAAAGTCAATGTGTTTTAATGGTAACTATATTAAAGTGGACCTTGCATGAGACATTTTTACAAAACCAAGCCGGCCTCTTCTAAGTCATTTGGGGAAAACATGGGGAACAAATGAGCCAGGCCTATCCATTAAAAAAAAAAAAAAAAATCAAAGAGATTTCTGGCATGCTTCAGACTTAATCTGCAAACGCCACCAAAGATGTGTCAAACTGCAGTGGTGATCTACATTTTTACAGCCCCACTTTGAAAAGGAAGGAAGAGAAGGGGAACCCAGAAAAAAAGGAACGGTCAAACTAAAACTTGACAGCTCTTCCTGACTCTTACAAAACAAATCTTATCTCTTCAACTGCCAGCTCTAATCAGTGAAAATCCAACACACAGCAGTTAGCCCCACTAAGAGGAAAATGAGGCTCTTCTCTGCTTTTTACCCTTGGCTTTTGTTTCCTTGGTGGCTTTTGAGAAAATCATAGTATGACCCACTCACATCCCTATTCCTAGCCTTGATATCATCTAGCCAGCTGTGATTTGTACTGCTAGTGTCAAGACAGAAAACAAACAAGACATTTTGAACTCACTGTGTGAAGTAATATCAAATAGCCAGGAACTGTATCAGGCAAACCACTTCTCTCCAAGACTATCCATATACTTTTACTTTACATTCTATTTTATTTTACTTTATTATTTTGGTAATTTTAATTTAGTTGCTTTGTATGCTTGTATTGGGGCTAGAATTCAGAGACTAATGCTCTCACTTGGCTTTTTCCATTGTGGCTACTAGCACTTTACCACTTGAGCCACGCCTCCAGTTCTGGTATTTTGTTCCTTAATCGAAGATCAGAGTCTTAAGGATTTGTCTTTGACTCTCAATCCTCAGATCTCAGCCTTCTGAGTAGCTAGGATTATAGGTACGGGCGACACCAGAGTGAGTGTGTGTGTGTGTGTGTGTGTGTGTGTGTGTGTGTGTGTGTGTGTGTGTGTGTGTGTGTACAGGCGACACCAGAGTGTATGTGTGTGTGTGTACGGGCGACACCAGAGTGTGTGTGTGTGTGTGTGTGTGTGTGTGTGTGTGTGTGTGTGTGCGCGTGTGTATTCATGCCCTGGGATTTAAACTACTCAGGCTAAGTTTTTTGCAAAAGGCTAGTGATCTACCACTTGAGCCACAGCTCCACTTCTGGCATTTTGCTGGTTAACTAGAGAGAAGAGTCTCAACAGACTCCTGCCTGAGCTAGCTTTAAACTGTGATCCACACATCTCTGCCTCCTAAATAGGATTAGAGGAGTGAGCCACCTAGCCAGCCACTAGTCTATCTTTTTTCACATCTCCACTTCCACTACCTGCAATTCCAATCTCAGAGTACTCCTGATTTAAAGAAAGCTTTCATTTCTTCCTTTACATGGAATGGTCAGTCTTTGGTTAGTGGACTTTTTTGCGTTTTGGCTAAATGGAGAAAAATGTATGTTTATATTTTAAAAAGTAACCTCCTAAGGCTTTTCTGGCCTTTAAAATAAATGTTTCAACAGGTACGGACAACTGAGTAAATGGCAGTTATTAAATATCTCCACTTCCCCAAATACTAACTTTGCTCAAATAAAAAAAAAAAAAAAAGAGGGTATTACTTATTCACAAAGAATTGGGGATTAGGTATATAGGATAACTGTAACCAAGTCAAACACCACATTTTCCAATCAATTGTAATCAAAGAAGCGTTTTCACAACAGAGTAATGGATACAAGTTAAAATACGGTAAGGGAGATACCTGTAAGGAACAAGGAACAATGTTTGATATATACCTAAAAATCACAAGAGTACCAGGCACGGGTGGCTCACACCTATAATCCCTGCCACTCAGGAGACTGAGTTCTGAAGATCATAGTTCAAGGCCAGCCCAGGCACAGAAGTCCATGAGACTCTTATCTCCAATAAACCACTCAGAAAAACAGAAGTGGCTGTGGCTCAAGTAATAGAGTGCTAGCCTTGAGATGAAGAGCTGAGGGATGGCACCCAGGCCCTAAGTTCAAGCCCCATGACAGACAGACGGAAGGAAGGAAGGAAGGAAGGAAGGAAGGAAGGAAGGAAGGAAGGAAGGAAGGAAGGAAGGAAGGAAGGAAGGAAGGAAGGAAGGAAGGAAGGAAGGAAGGAAGGAAGGAAGGGCATGTATACAATGATCCCATTTTCAAGAAAAATAAATAACAAATGCTTAGACAAGCAGCAATACACTTGGCTGGGAAGGTGGCTCAGTGGTAGAGTGCCTGGCTCGCATGCATGAGGTCCTGGGATTGATTCCTCAGCACCACATAAGCAGAAAAAGCCAGAAGTGGTGCTATGGCTCAAGTGATAGAGCACTAGCGTTGAGCTGAATTGCTGAGAGACAGTGCCCAGGCCCAGAGTTCAGGCCCCACGACCAACCAAAAAAAAAAAAAAGAAGAAGGCTGGGAGGAAGGTGGCTCAGTGTTAGAGCGCTTGCCTTGCATGCATGAGGCCCTGGGTTCGATTCCTCAGCACCACATAAGCAAAAAGAAAAACAGCCGGAAGTGGCACTGTGGCTCAAGTGGTAGAGTGCTAGCCTAGAGCTGAAGAGCTGAGGGACAGCGCCCAGGCCCAGAGTTCAGGCCCCCATGACCGGACCCAAAAAAAAAAAAAAAAAGAAGAAGAAGAAGAAGCAATACACTTAACTGTTCAAGGTGTCTTGGGAAACATAGAACTTTCTCTAATGTTAAAACTTCATTCACAAGGCTCAAATATTACTTATGCAGTTTGTATTTTTTAGTCTTTTTTTTCCCAAAACACCCAGTTGTGGTTTATACCATAACCCTTGGTGGCTCTCTCTTCTTAAGATTTAAATGTAAAATCAAGCCTCTGACATGGCTCTTAGGTGCTAAGAAAGCTTGATTTGAATGTCAGTTGGAGGCCTGACAAGGGACAAGCAAAAAAGCAGGAGACAGGAAGAGTAGGAGAAGGGGAGTATGCGTGCACACACACACACACACACACACGCGCGCACACACATACACACACACATACACACACACACATACACATGTATGTGCAGACACAAGCTTTCAGAGGAAGAGGGACACCTAGTGAACAAAGAGTAAGTAGAAGGAAGAAAAGAGCAGAAGGCAAGATGGTGTGATGCAGACAGGAGGAAGGGCACTTATGAACAGCCAAAAGACTCCATTAACTGCTGGACTGGACCTCTGAAGAAGAAAGATCCATCCTTAGATGGACTGGCAGAGGTGCCAATGCCCTAGGCAAAGGCAAATTTCCACCTCAGCTTGAAAGAAAATAGCCTAGGGATGAACCATGCAAGCGAAAGCCAGCCTGTGAAGCCATGTTCCTGATGGATGAAGACACTGAATTTCATCTCTAGGTACAGTTGGTGGCAATGGAAGAAGACGCCATGAAAGCTGCCAGGTGCCACCAGTGATTGGCTGAACACAAAATCCTCAGACCATTCAGCAGCAGATGGGGACAGGACACTGAGCTCTGGTTCCTAAGGCAAAGTCTGGCCCTTTCTGCAGGAAGAGCCAAATCACCAAAGCAATGAGCAAGGGACGCCTTAGGTTGCAGAGTTGTTGTGCAATTCCACCTCAGTTCTCTTCACTGCAGAGAATGGGTCCACCATTCACCCCACTCCCCAAAAGTAACTTCAAAGTATATAGCGTACCTGGTCAAGAATGAAGGTCCAAATTAGACCATAAGAACAGTTCAAGTTCTATAAAGCAGGTGTTACTGAGTTATGACCAGGAACCTAACTGAAGCTAAAATGACAAAGGCTCAAGTTTTTTTTAAGCTACAGCTCATCATCTGATTTAGGTAATTACCTACTTTTACTCCTATTAGCTGGAGGTTTAAAAAAAAAAAGTCTCTTCTAAATTTCCTCTTTGGATTGTTTATTCTTTAAAAAAAATATTAAATAAAGATTCAAGCTGGGCGCCGGTGGCTCACGCCTGTAATCCCAGCTACTGAGGAGGCTGAGATCTGAGGATCACTGTTCAAAGCCAGCCTGGTCAAGGAAAGTCCGTGAGACTCTTACCTCCAATAAACCACTAGAAAACCGGAAGTGGCGCTGTGGCTCAAGCAGTAGAGCACTCGTCTTGAGCTGAAGAGCTGAGGGATAGTGCCCAAGCCCAGAGTTCAAGCCCCATGACCAACAAAAAAAAAAAAAAAAAAAAAGTTCAATAATATGTTTCCAGTTTTTCTCCACTAACACGTCACCATGATAGATATTCCTGATTATGGTAAATTTCTAATTTTATTCCTATTGTCTCAAAGGGGAGAAAAAAGCAAATCTAAACCTATTTTCTCTATTTTCTCTATTCAATATTCTCCCTGGGTTATTTTTTTTAATTAAAAAGTTAAATAAGTGAGTGCTAAAAGTCTTTCTGCATCAACAGATCACCATGAACAAAGGCACTCAGTTGATTAATTGTCTTGAAATGATCTAGTAAAAGCTAAGCTCTAGGCTAAGTAACAGACTAAAAACAAATACTTGCTAGATATGGTCTCATGAAATTAACTGACACCTGAAGTTATATTCAACCTAAGACTTACAATTCCAAGCCCAAATACAGTATAAAGCATGGAACATCCAAAAGACTTGGCAATTAAAACATATGTGGAGGCAAATAGCGAAAAGAAAAGCCTCATTGGTGCATTTTTCCATCATGAATGAAGTGCTATCTACTTTGAACTAAACTTTGTTGGGGGAAGGGGGTCTGGAAAAAAAAACTAAATAGGTGAAAAAATATACAAGATGTCATATTCTTATCTTTTGTTTGGGTTGTAGAATTTCTTTTTTTTTTTTGGTTCCGGTCGTGGGGCCTGAACTCTGGGCCTGGGCGCTGTCCCTCAGCTCTTCAGCTCAAGGCTAGCGCTCTACCACTTGAGCCACAGTGCCACTTCCGGCTTTTTTCTTTTTGCTTATGTGGTACTAAGGAATCAAACCCAAGGCCTCAGGCATGCAAGGCAAGTGCTCTACCACTGAGCCACCTTCCCAGCCCAAATTGTGGAATTTCTATACTGAAGAAAGGACCCAAAAAGGGCTAATCAAATATAATAACCTTTATTAAGCACCTGTTAAACAAACCAGTCCATTGAAAGGGGGGCTCTACTCTTTAAGATCTAAAGGAGAACAAGCCCTTGAAGATATATAAGCCAACAGAGAAAAACTAAATAATTATAATGCAAAATGGAACAACTCAAGGATCAAAAGAGATTCTAGGGCTAAGGTCCCATGCCCACAGCAATATTCTAAATTGTAGCATTAATGGGCCTTGAATGGCATATGAAAAACCCTTCAGCCCTACATACTTGGGCCCCTAAAATTACACAGGGTGAGAAAACAGAAGAGGGGGGGAAATGCCTAAGTCCCCACACAGGAGTTGGAAGCAGACTCTTAGATTACCATCTCACCAGCTCAGTGTGGACAGAGAAAAGCTTAATAGAAGCTTCTACAGATGAGGCTGATGATTAACACAGAATGCCCTGCGCTGGAGAGGAGGCCAAATGGCCTGCTGATTTGTGCTCTGCTATCTGAAAAATCACTAGACCATTTTTAAACCCCCGAGGGGAACTGAAATGACAGGCTTCAAATGATAGTTCTTACACCTTGTCCTGAGGAGGAGCAAACTGAGAAATTCCAACGTGCCTGGGAATTCTAAGAAATGAGTGTTTTCTACTTTCAGAGACATGTCCAAAAAAAAAAAAATCCAATGAATATACCTCATCTAATTCAATGAGTTCACCGGAAATACATTATATTTATATTTATATCATGCTTGCCATCAGCTGAGTCTGCAATAAGCTTACTAGAAGAAAGAAAAGCAATTTTTATTTGGGGCAAGAAAAGATACTCTAAGACCTTGGGACAAGGAAAGGGGAAACTTCCCCCTCGAAAAAAAAAAAAAAAGAACCAAGAAATACTTTTTAAAATAGCCCTCTGCTTCTAGACATCATAAAATATCCCATGGTATCTCCAGCCTGGGAAATTTTCTCAGGAAAAGAAAAAGATCTTTGATTTTGCATACATATTCCTTATAAAAATACAAACCTACAATCATCATCATGCATAAAATACATACTCTTGCCTCTTATCTTGAAACAAGCAATGTTTGGGGGATGAGAGAAGGAAAATATGACTTTAATAAACCACTCAGAGTTTCTTTCTTTTTTTTTAAAGTGTATGTTTCTGAATAATCCACAGGCACCTATGATTTTTAACAAGAATATAATTGTGTTCTAACTTAATTTTTTTTTTTGGACAAGGAGAGATAAAGTTGACCCCACAACAACAAAGCCTCCTGTAATGTAGAATCCAAAAGAAATCAGATGACATCTAGATCTAGGTGGCGAAATGGTCTTAGAGAACAGCTCTTACAAGGCATTTGTTCACAACCACAGCTGCATCCCCTGGGAGAGAGAATGAAAATTGGAAGTCGAGATATGTCTGAATGCTCCTGGATCTTCAAAACACAGGCTAGAATTTCCCTCCTAGCTTTCACCTTGGCTGCTGCTCTAAGTTTACCAGCAAACACAGGTGTACACTACAGTTTAAACAACATAACATGCACAAACAGTATCAGGGTCTTGGTCCTGCAGCTGCTGATAATGCCATCCTAGAGAAAAAAGTCATCAGTCTTTAATGGCCATGCAAATCTTGAAAGCAAAAGTTGTTCCGTTTTCTTGCTTTCCTGGATTGTTATGTAGCCTTGTGTGATGAGATCGCTCACTTAGCTACATGCACTGCTAGAGAATAAAATTGGCTTTACCTTCTCAAGTCTCACACAGGTTGAGCTCTGAGAGTCATTTTGTATGATCTTACCTCGTCTGTGTGTGCAAGTATGTGTGCGCGTGCACGGTGTGCATGCACGCACACATACTTGCACACACAGACGAGGTATTTAGGCTTGAACTCAGGGCCTGGGCACTGTCCCTTAGCTTTTTCACTCAAGGTTGGCTTCCTGATTTTTGGTGGTTATTTGGAGAAAAGAGTCTCATGGACTTCCCTGCCCTGATGGCTTTGAACTGTGATATTCAAATCTCAGCCTCGTGATTAGCTAGGGTTACAGGTGTGAGCCTCCAGCACCTGGCTGAGTGATCTTACCTCTGCCACAAATTTAATGTATTGTACAGAGGCAGGAATAAGATAGATGTACTGCTCCCCTTCCTCCAAACTAGCAGCAAGATATAATACTACATAATATATAATATACATAACATATAGTACTAGTATAAAAATATATGTAAAAGTAGAGAGGCTTTTATCTTTCATTTTTTGAGGACACAAAATTGTATTAATGACTTGAGCTCTTGACTGAACCATTTCCGGAAAATGAAAATCTACTGTATTTTGGCAACCATTCCAACAGGTGGTTGGAATTCTGGGCACTTGCCAAACCACGGGGAGCTTCTTTGTGACTGGCAAGCTACTGTATCATATTGCACACTACAGTTATAATGAGCTGTAAACAGACAGGTCAAATGAGAGAAAAGAAATTAAAGCAGTAACAAACACACACAAATGATAAGTCTGAAATTATGTGAGTGGAATGTGGTTTAATGGAACAGACAGATTAATGATGACAGTACAGGGGTTGGATTGTTTACTCAGCCCCAAACCCTATGCTAAACATGTGGCAAATATGTCTACCCACTTAATCCTCACAATAACAACCCTATGAAGTGGGAATTACTATGATTCCCGGAAACATGGAAACAGAGAAGTTGTTCCAGTTCTCAGTGACAGCCACCACTGGAATGCAGAACCCCTATGTTTAACCTCCACACCCCCACCCCTAGTCGCCTCAGCTGGAAGTCTAAAGATGTGAGCAACATTTCCAATTCCACCATAATCAGCTACATGACCTTGGGCAAGCTGCCCAACTTCCCTGGATCTCCACTACTTCATCTACATCATGCAAAACCAGATCTGAAGATCGCTTCCACAATCTGTTATTTGTATATTCATTCATTCATTCATTCATTCATTCATTGCGACAGCCTTACTACATAGACCAAGCTGACCCCAAAATCAAAATCTTCCTACCTACCTCAGCCTCCCAACTGGCTAGGATTACTGATGTATACAAGCCACGGACATAATCTTCCAGCCCTTTTCTCTAAGCAAAATGCTTGGACCCAAGTATTCAAGGTGAGTTGACACCCTGCTCCCCTCTCTATGAGCAAATACAGCATACAGAGATAAGAGACATACACATACACACATACATACACATACATCTGATAGTCATGAACTTCCAGGGCTCTGTGCAGAAACACCAAAGAAGGGAAACTGAGGCCCACAGAATCTCCAAACCTTACTAAATTATCAACTAATTATCAGTAGATTTTTTAGATTATCCATCTCCTTAGATTATCAGCCCATTTCTTTTAAGGACACTCATTTCTTAGATTATTTCTACAGAAGTCTAAAATTTGTTTTGGCATTTAATCCTTTTTTTACCCTTTTTTAATCCCTACCTTAGTTATTCCTTAGATTCAGCAAAGTCTAAAATAATAACAGGAAAATACTACTCTTATCTTTAACTATACTAAACAACAGGGTCCTAAAATTTTATCTTATAAAATACTGCTCATTTTTTTTAAAAAGCATGCAATATAACTCTACTATTCAAATACAAAAAAAATTACACATTTCCACTCGGAATCAATAAAAGATGACTGCCCTACATTTACAGGTTTGCAACATTATACTCGCATACTTAAAAATGCAGTCATCATAAAAAAGTATTGCTTTAAGGTAGTTTTTTTTTTTTTAATGTGATATGAATTTTAAAGAACCACGAAGCACAGAAGAAATGCTGTTTTCAGGAAAGATTTCTTTTCTGCCTCTCAGAAAAGCCAAAGCCTTTCTATATCAGATTTTCAGACAGCTTCAGATATACAGACTTGGTAACAATTTTGGAAAGTAGACTTACCAACTTTTGGGCCAACATAAGTCATAGTTAATCTTAAGTGTCAGATGATTGTTGCCAGATCTGAATCAATTTTTAAGATCTACTACAAAGTTAAGTAATTGTAATAGAGTATCTCATCCATTTTATCTATGAACCCTAAGTTTGTAATACTAGATCCCAGACGATTCCACAAAATGTCATGGTCCCAGACGATTCCACAAAATGTCAGAGGTGGAGGCCACTGGGAGAAGAAAAAACTGTACATTTTCCTTTTGCTTATTTCTCCCTTTGCTTTTTAATTAAATGATAAACCTCAACACAAATTCATTAGAAGCTTAATAGCTTTATTAAGCACTATGTTTCTATAAGCTCTAAGACAAAGATTCAGGATTAGGTAGCATGGTGTGGTTGTAACATGAGGAGGTAAAAAAAAAAAAGGAAAAACATAGGGAACCAAAATTTTATTCAGCCTTTTGGGATTTAAAAGAAAATGCAATAGAAGGTTGGAGAGGTACCAATATAAAAATCAAATGATGAGCCAGGCACAGGTGGCTCATGCCTGTAATACTAGCTACCCAGGAGGCTGAGATCTGAGGATTGAGGTTCAAACCCAGACCAGGCAGGAAAGTCCATGAGACTCTTATCTCCAGTTAATCACCAGAAAACCAAAGTGGCACTATGGGTCAAGTGGGTAGAATACTTGCCTTGAGCTGAAGAGCTCAGGGAGAGCTGTGGCTAAGATCAGGATGATCATGGTTCGAGGCCAACCTGGCCAGAAAAAGTCTGAGAGACTCTGTCTCTACAAAAAATCCCAACAAAAATACAAGGCTGGATTATCCGTTTAGTATGTTCTAAAGCGGGGAGGAGGAAGGGAGGAAGCAAGTGAGAAAACAAATATGAATCCTTTTCTCAAGGCCTGTATAATCTATTGAGGACCGGGTGGGGGTGGAGGGGAGGGGGGAACTAATTAGTAGTTAAATGAATGGAAATCCACAAGGGGCAAGTATTAAATGTTCTAAGAAAGCAGTCTCAGAAAACTTGGTCTGGTCTTGCTTCATCAAGGAAGTGACTCTGGAGAAGAAAGATGGAACTTCGGTCAGCTTTCCAGGAAGAGGGAGGAGGCTTGGGGGGGGGGGGGGGAGGGAGGAGGGAGGAGGCCTGTGCCTATGGTGGGTATGGAGATAGAGAAGAGGGGTTAAAGGTGGGATGGCAAGCAGGTACAGCTGGACCAACTTCCAGGATAACACGTGCATTAAGGATGAGAAACCTCCAAGGCACATCCAAGGAGAATAGTGATGTGATCCTATTTCCCAACAATGACACTACAGGTATTTCCACTCATCCGTCAGGGTGTCCATGCCTTGCCTCCATCCGAGGTAGAATAGACAAGGAAAAATGAGACATGGTAAATGGTTGCCAGAATTCCAAAAACTTAAGCTTACAGCAAATACATCTATTTCCCTTAAGATTAAGGAACCAATGTCATTTTAGGGGGAAAATAAGGCAGGATAGACTAGCAGGCATGGTGTGCTTACAGCAAATACAGGAGATCCTCATTAATCTACTTCCCGTAAGATTCAGGGACTCAAGTCATTTTAGCGGAAAATGAAGCAGGATAAATTGAGGAAAATGGGGTCTGGTGAAATTGACTCCGAAGCATGGTATTTGGAAACACAGAAGCACTTTTTTTTTTTTTTTTTGCTTTTTTCTTTGCTTCAAAGACAGACAAGGGGGAGGGGGGGGGATGCTGGGAAGGTGGCTCAGTGGCAGAGCGCTTGCCTTGCATGCATGAGGCCCTGGGTTCGATTCCTCAGCACCACATAAGAAAAAAGAAAAAAGCCAGAAGTAGCTCTGTGGCTCAAGTGGTAGAGCACTAGCCTTGAGCTGAAGAGCTGAGGGACAGCGCCCAGGCCCAGAGTTCAGGCCCCATGACCAGACCCAAAAAAAAAGACAGACAATGGGATGTGTTCCTTTCAGAGGCATTTCTCACCCCAAGAATTAACATTTGCTTGGGAGGATACATATCCCTTCCTGAAAGACCCCCCCCCCAGGTAACTAAAGATTTGGACCCCAAATGTAAACAACCAAAATAGTAAGCAAAAGCCAAGTGTTAATAACACCCAGAGTGACTGAGAGCAAAGATAAACTCCTATCTTTTCCTAACTTAAAGTCAGACTCCCCTGCCTTTACCATATAAATGCCCCTGACAGCCAAAGAACTGTGTGTCTCTCCTCTAGAGTACCTACACTCTGTTGAGAATATGTCTCCGCTTTTGTGCTTTCTGTCTGCTTTTTGCCTGTTTGCCTGCTTGCTTCTTACTTTATAAAGCTCTGCCACGTTTTTGTAACATTTGATTGTGTGATCAAAGTTAAGGACCCTAAGTGAAGAATATCCTCGCATTTAAAGGGAAATTCCAGTAACCTTCACCTGCACCCAGTGACACATCCATCAGTTCCCAGCCAGAGCCCGTGGAGCCAAAGAAGCTGGTGGCATGTGCCTCCACAATCCTCCCTTCCCCAAGCCCCAAGTCCATGGGGCCCATGCAAAGCAGGCAAACCAGCCAGCCACAGGGCAACTGTCTTCACTGCGACTGTGCCGAAGAGTATCGTAGACACTGATCAATCAGGAGCAGCCAGTACTACCAGCCCACAGCACAGTGTCATGACACGTATGTACGTGTCTCCTAGACCAGGAAACCAAAATTAGCCGCGCATATTAGAAATCTAGTGCAATCCCATAAGACACCTTGTCTCCAGCACCCTAAGATGTAGAGTTTTTTCTTTTGTGTGGGAGGTAGAAGGGTGACGTGGGGAGGGGTGTATACACTGGGGCTTGAACTCAGGGCCTTGGCTTTTTCACTCAGGGTTGGCACTCTACTACTTGAGCCACACCTCTTCTTCCTGCTTTTTTGCTGCTTCACTGAAAATAAAGGAGACTCTTGGCCTTTTCTTCCCAGGCTGTCTTCAAACCTCAGATCTTATCTCCAGGATAGCTAGAATTATGGACATGAGCCACTAGTACCTGGATTGAGAGCTTATCCTTAAGAACACCAACAGATTTTTCCATCATCCATATGATTTTTTAAAGTTAAATAGACTGCTTTCTACTTAAAAATGTAAAACAAAAAAAAAAGTTTCAGCCTAAATAATGCCCAGGGTCAACAGTAAATGACACAGTCGCTCTTCAAATATTTACAGAAGCTCTGACTGGGTGCCAGGCAAGACACTTGGTGCTGGGACTCAGAACGTGGAGGACACACGTCTGGGCCTGGAGCCAGCTGTTCTTAAACTGCCATGCGTCTTTACTTTTTCTGGGCATTACACTTTATAACTTCCTGGCCCGCTTCCTTCTATTTGGGCTGCCAGCTGTCCCCTTTTCCCAGATCTGTCTGGAAGAATCTTGCTCTCCTCTTTAAAGTCACTGCTTCGCATCTACTACTGTCAACTGTAAAGGCAGATTACCAAAGTGCTTAGGATTATCTCTCAAGTAAACCTGATCAAATAAATTCTAGGTGAGAAACTCCCGTAATTCTCCATAAAGCAATCCTAAGGTTGTAGGTAAGCGTGGGGTCTTGTAAACACCACAGCCAGCTGTTCTAAAGCAGCAGGTATTGACCTGAAAATGTGGCTCAGAGGCAGAGCCCCCCGACCTGGCAAATAAGAGGCTCTGAGTTCAAACCCCATTACTATCAAACAAACCAAAAAAAAGCAGGGGCAGACCTAGCAGTAGACAACCTCTGTTGCTACCCTAAATGTTTGCTGTTAGATAAGCTGCTTTTAAAGACTCTGCCTCAGTTTTTGGTTTTAGTTTCGTTTATTTTTGGTCAGTCATGGGTCTTGAACTCTGGGCCTAGGCGCTGTCCCTGGGCTCTTCAGCTCAAAGTTAGCCCTCTACCACGTGAGCCACAGCGCCACTTCTGGTTTTCTAGTGGTCCATTGGAGCTAAGAATCTCATGGACTTCCCTGCATGGGCTGGCTTTGAACCGTGATCCTCAGATCTCAGCCTCCTGAGTATCTCGGATTAAAAGCGTGAGCCACAGGTGCCCGGCCTCAGTTTCTCTGTCCATGAAAATGGAGAGAAGATGGACATAAAGACGAAAGATACTAATACCTAGTGCTTGATACATCATCAATAAACAAGTATTAGTTGCTGTGCTGTCATCATCATTGAATGGGTGGAAATACATATATGTCAACAGGATATGGTTTCAACTGTACTTGCCACAGCCAACTTCCCCTAACCACAGTACCCTGTTCCAGGAAGCAACTCTAGGCTGTTCTTTATAAAAAGATGTCTACCTATTAAATCAAGAATGGCAATACAGAAAAGGGGGTGGGAGGTAGGGGCCAAGCAGTAGAGAACTTGCCTAGCGAGTACTAGGCCCTGAGTTCAACCTGGAGAACCACCAAGGGGGGGAAAAAAAGGTGGCACGAAGACAAAGCAGATTTTTCACACTGATCTGTTAGGATCTGGCCTCACCACACCGATAACATGGCCTGATATGACAGGCTCCTCCTCAAAGGAGAAATGATCACTATAATGATCACTAGAAAAAGCAATCCAACGGATTTCCTTTAGGGATTGGAGAAGAGAATTCAGAAAACATTGATGTTGTGCCTGGGACACACAGACGGAGGTGGCAGCCACACAGTAGGGACAAAGGAATCTATGCCAGGTATCATATTGGGTCCTCAGAAGTTCCTTTACTATCCCATGTGGTCTTATAATAGGTCTTGTGATTTAAGGTGACCTGATTTTGTGTGTGTGTGTGTGTGTGTGTGTGTGTGTGCATTGGCGCACGCGCGCGCCAGTCCTGGGACTTGAACTCAAGGCCTGAACACTTTTGTTCAAATAGCATTCTACTCTCTGAGCCACAGCACCACTTCTGGCTCTTTCAGAGTTGTTTAGTAGAGCTGAGTCTCAAGGGCTTTCTGGCCAGGTCTGGCAGGTCTGGCTTCCAACTGAGATCCTTAGATCTCAGCCTCCTGGGTAGCAAGATTAAAGGCATGAGGCACCAGCTCACAGCCAGGTTTCTTTTTTTCTCAATGTCACTGAAGGGCTTGCTGAACCATATCAGGGAAGCTGAGTAGCTCACTTCCATCCATGCAAGATTTCCCTCCAAATGGCATCCAGAACTGGTAAGGGTATAAAAGTGAGCAGCAAAAGAAATAACTTGTATGCTCGGATCTGGAGTCCTGGATCACCCCTTCCCCACACCAAAGACCACCCCCACATGCTTCCACCTTCACCTCCAGCAGCAGGAAGATCCTGTGAAGAGTCCTTTCCACAAACTAGCAAGGCCGGACTTTCAGAATACCTAGGGAACTGCCTCGGGACTAACTTTCAAGGAAGAGATGAGTTATTCCTGGGGCTTCCTTAGAAAACAACCAAGTTATGAAACTAAGAGAAACTCTTGGGTTGATTAGAAAATGACAGGAAGATGATTTTTAATGACAACACCCCCCTGCAGGGCACATTAGTATTTACAAGGTACATTCACACACTCCATCTCTTTTGATCCCCTTTAATAACCCTGTGAGGCCGGTATCTTCCTTTCCATTAGGAGGAGGAAACTGAGGCCAAGAGGTTAAAAACCTAGTCTGATAATCTTTATGACTTGCACATCTTGGTCCCAGGTTCTCCTTTCTCAATGGCTTCACAAAGATAATCACAAAAACACAAGGGGATATACATCCATACAATTCTCTCAATGCTATTCAAAGCAGTACAATTGGAAAGAAAAGAAAAAAAAGGGGGAGGGGAGAGGGGGAAGAGAGGAAGGAAAGGAGGGAAGGAAGGAAGGAAGGAAGGAAGGAAGGAAGGAAGGAAGGAAGGAAGGAAGGAAGGAAGGAAGGAAGGAAGGAAGGAAAGTTGGTTTTGAAAACAACTAAATATAAGCGGTTGGTTCCCTTTTTTTCTGTTGTCCTTCTGTTTCTTGGTTCTGCTTTGCTTTGCTGTGTTTTGTTTTGTGTGCCAGTACAGAGGCTTTATCTCGGGGCCTACCACTCTCACTCAACTTTTTCTATTAGGGCTGGTGCTGTACTACTAGAGCCATACCTCCAGTTAAGGCTTCTGGCAAATTAACTGGGAAGATACAAATCTCTGGGAGAAACCACAATCCTCAACTCTCAGCCTCCAGTGTAGCTGGGATTATAAATGTGAGTCACCAACACCTAGCTTCTGCTTGGTTTTTAAGCCACTTAGAATTGTGTGCTTATACCTAGAGGCCAAATTTGATTAAGGGGGTGGGAGGTGAAAAGATCTGGACCACAGAGTCAACAAAATCGTAGAGAAAATAGGAGAGATGACCTTGATTAACTGATAACCAGCTCCTCCCAGGTAAGCCCGCAGACTGAAATTCCAGCACAGTAGTGTGCCTGGTGCTCAAAAAACAGAAAAGTCCCTGGCTGCCCACTCCCTAAGAGCCCAAGGAAGTTTTTGGCTAGAGCAAAAACAAAACTTCAAAGGGAACCAAAGAGGTAGAGCTTCAAAGACCCCCTGTAGGACCAATTAACACCTACAAATGTTTATCTAAGCAGTCATTTAATGATGGCTACTTCCCTAAATGGGTGCTCAGCCTCACCTCAAAAACAACTAGGGCCACAGCATGATTGGGATGGGGGTGGGGATAAGAGTTAAGAGCAAGGAAGTTCTTTGTTGTTGGTGTTTTGAGAGAAAAACTTAAATCAAGAAGCAAATATTCACTGTAGAGAAGCCTGATTTGTAACTTAAGAGATTGGATACAAATATCTAAGAAAGATGTAAGTGAATGAGAAAAGCCCTATTTTCGATGACTATCAGTAAGGTAGGAAAACACTATTGATAACTGTTAAGAAAAAGAAAAGAAAGGGCTTGGAAGGTGGCTCAGTGGTAGAGCCCTTGCCTTGCATGTATGAGGCCCTGGGTTCGATTCCTCAGCACCACATAAGCAAAAAGAAAACAGCAGGAAGTGGCGCTGTGGCTCAAGTGGTAGAGTGCTAGCCTTGAGCTGAAGAGCTGAGGGACAGCGCCCAGGCCCAGAGTTCAGGCCCCATGACCAGACCCTCCCCCCCCCCCCAAAAAAAAAAGAAAAGAAAATATTGCAAACATACTAAAGATCTGGCAAGCAACCTGGGGGCTGGATTTGTTCAGTGTAATAGCTAGCCTTTCCAAATGGCACAAAGGAGGAAGAAAATTGTGTTGACTTGATTTAATTGATTAATATATCTAGCCAAGGTATTTAGAAATGCAGATATAAAATGACCCAACTATGGGTACCATGTGCTACAGTAGACTAATGCATTTATCTTTGAAACCAACACACCCAAAATACTCCCTGGCTTACAATGGGATTCGAAAGGAAATGTAATTGCATGTTCCTATTTTCTGTATCTTCCCAATGCCCCAGAAATAAAGTTTTACAACTTTCATGACCTTTGTAAGACTTTTTCAGTGTCGGTATGCTGAGGAGGGCCCCAGGTCTGCACAGCACACACTCTAGCCCTAAGCTAAGCCAGCAGCTCTGCTTCTCTTGCAAGACTCCTTGCTTGGAAATCAGAACATCCAGTGGAGCTTCTATTTCTATGGTGTTAAGACAATCATCCACCTTGGGGTCATCCAGGCCTGGCAAAGGGAAAACCTGCAAGGGGGCTATAAAGGAGGGCAAAGGTCATTTAGAACAGTTGCAGAAACAATATAAAGCAGATCCCACCTACCCAGACCAGACCACATATTGCACTGTTTGTTGAAGGGTAGGGTTCAAGGAGTTCAAACTTAAATGTGACAATAGGGGCCATCTTTAGCATATCTCAAAGTTAAAGTCCCTGGGAAATATATGGTAAAGAATTTTTTTTTTTTTTTTAAGATTAAGCTGGGCACGGAAGTGGCACTGTGGCTCAAGCGGTAGAGCACTAGCTTTGAGCTGAAGAGCTGAGGGACAGCGTTCAGGCCCAGAGTTCAAGCTCCACAACCAACAAAAGAAAGAAAGAAAGAAAGAAAGAAAGAAAGAAAGAAAGAAAGAAAGGAAGGAAGGAAGGAAGGAAGGAAGGAAGGAAGGAAGGAAGGAAGGAAGGAAGGAAGGAAGGAAAGAAGGAAGGAAGGAAGGAAGGAAGAAACTAAATACCTGAATATATGCCAGGTATATTAAAAAAAAAAAAGATTAAGCCGGGCACCAGTGGCTCACACCTTTCATCCTAGCTATGCAGGAGGCCGAGATCTGAGGATCATGGTTCAAACCCAGCCTGGGCCAGAAAATTCCTAAGGATTCTTATCTCCAATTAGCCACCAGAAAACCAAAAGTGGCACTGTGGCTCAAAGAGGTAGAGCTGTGAGTGAAAAAGCACCCAGGCTTACGACTTAGATACACAAACACCTTGACTTGTTTTAACTAGCATGTTAACAGGTGGAAATTTTGATTCTTCTTTTGAAAGAAAGGACTCTGAAATCTGAGGTCCCTGCTTAGGGGACCATCCACTCACTGGGATGATGCCGATGCTTTATCCTCCTCAGACTACATTCTTATCTGGAAAATGGATAAAGCCCAGGCAGCTGTTGAAGGGTACAAATGAACTAAGAAAGGTGAGGTTAAGGAACTGGCACTCAATAAATCTTTCAGTCTGGAAAGAGGCTCAGTCTAGAACTCTGTCAAGGTCAAGGAATGGGAACTTCCACATTCATGTCTGAAGACTGCAGAATGCAATGACTACTTCACCTCCGGTGACTTGTGCTGAATACACCATGCCACAGAGTGAGAGTTCAACAGCCTGCTAGAGGGATGAGACAGAGAGCTAGGAGGCAGAAAAGATGGACTGTAGCCCAAGGTCAACTATTTGCAATCCAGGTGGTAGGAGACAAACCACTCCAAAGGTCTGACGAAACTCCTTGCAAGGAGATTGTGAATAAAGCAGCCAAGCCTTATTAAGCACATATTGCTATAGCCTCAAGGTCATTATTGACAGGTTCTACACTGAGCACTGGGGAGGAAGACACATCCCTGACACTCTTTCCCTAAAGAATAGCCACAGCCAGGCACTGTTGGCTCAGGCCTGTAATCTTAGCTACTTAGAAAGCTGGGACCTGAGAACCATGGTTTGAAGCCAGCCCAGGCAGGAAAGTCTAGGAGACTCTTCTCCACAGACCTGAAAAAATAAAAGTGGAGCTATGGCTCAAAATGGTAGAGCTCTAGTCTTGAGCAAAAAAGATCAAGGAGGGCACCCGGGCCCTGAGTTCAAGCCCCAGGACCTACAAAAAAAAAAAAAAAAAGATAATAGCCACCAAAATGTGTGAGGTTTCCCCTTTAGTCAATTCTGTGCCATGCAGCTGCTTTAACAGTCACAGTGAACACAATTGGACAGCCCAAGCCTTAGGAGCAAGCCATTATTTGTGGACTAAAATCCTACAGACCCCTAGATTCGCATTCCCTAGACTAGACTCAGTCAAAATAGAAATGTCCCTGGAGCCGGGCGCTGGTGGCTCACGCCTGTAATCCTAGCTACTCAGGAGGCTGAGATCTGAGGATCACGGTTCAAAGCCAGCCCGAGTAGGAAAGACTGTGAGACTCCTATCTCCAATAAAACCACCAGAAAACCAGAAGTGGCGTTGTAGCTCAAGTGGTAGAGCGCTCGCCTTGAGCTGAAGAGCTGAGGGGCAGCGCCCAGACCCAGAGTTCAAGCCCCACGACCGACCAAAAAAAAAAGAAATGTCCCTAGAAGTAGGACATTTCACCTCAACCTATGTTCAGAGATCTCATGTAAATGAGGCTTTGGGGTGCTCGTGGGAAAATATACATTTAGAGTTGAGGTAGAAATCCAGTGATGCACTTACCAACCTCATAATTTTGCACCTGGCAAGATCTACCTTTATCTGAAATCTGTGCTTCATATAGTTTATTTTAGAAAGACTTTTTGTTGCCATCCTACAGCTGGGGAGGGGGGGAGCCCCGAGGGGGGGGGAAGGGCTAATAATTTGCATTTGAAGCCTAGGCATGGCTTTGCCCACCTTTCATTTTACAAGAGGAAAACTGCTGGATGAGGAACTTGTTCAGAGTGTTTGGGAACAGAAGTTAGGAAAACTGGGAAAGGAAAAAAAAGTCATTTACATAGTTTGTCTTGGGCATGTTTTCTTTTTCCTATAAAGGCATCTGAATTAAACTGATTTGTTTGATCCACTCATGGTCCTTCTCCTAAAACCCTTAGGACACAGCTAAAAAGTTCAGGGACAGCTCCATGACTCGCTCACCTTAGTTATCAATCAAGGGTAAAACTGTAAGCCCAGCACCCAAAGATACAAATCTGAAGATGCCTTTAACAGGGGGTACACTGGCCCTTAAAATGAGACTGTGCATGTCTGTGTATGTTTCAACATTTGTCAAAGATTTCCAAAGTTCCAAAAGAACTCTAAGAGAAATCTCGTAAGAAGCATCACAAGTTTGCATTTCCCAGTGGCTGGTGGGCTTTCAGGGATGCCATTGGAAATGGGCAGCAACAGATGAAGGAGAAATCCAGTCCTATAAGGTCACTCCTGATATTTACCAGGTTTCTGATTGGACACCCTTAAATATTCCATCCCTTTGTTTCACATCTGTGAAACAAAGATGCCAGAATCAGAAGGGTCATCCCTCTTGAAAGCTACCACGCCTGTGGGGTACAGGAAAAGGAGATGCCCGCTAAGAAGTCCCTGTCCCCAGCAGATCTGTATAAAAACAATCACCACTGCTTTCCTCAGAGGTGTCAGAGATAGAAGGTGTCCTCTCATTTCCTTCTCTTTCTTCTATTTCATACAGCCAAACTTACAGTCCATAATAACGCCCTTGGAAGGGATTTAAACTGGGAAGTTCATGCAAAAATTCAGTCGTTCTGTAAGGAAGGATAAGCTCAAAGAATGTAAAATAGAATTTCTCTGAGGCCTCATTACAAATCGTCTCATCACTACACCAACTGATTTTAGCTGGTGTCATCTACATCTGTTAAAAGATGTCACTGATGAAAATTAATTAATGAGTGTCATAAAAATAGATGTTTTAATATCATCCTGGAAGTCTGGGTCAAAATTTATGGGAGAAATTGACTTTGCTTGAATACAAGACAGAAGTACTTTCATTCACTCCACATGTCTCTCCTAACCTCTGTAGTCGTATCTAATTTTTACAGAACTGCAGGAGACACGCAAGCCCTTGACATTCAGAACCAAATCTCCAGCATCACATGTCAATAACACCAACCATTTGTTGTGGATAAATGTGAGCATACCCTAACTTGGGCCTGGAGTCATAAAATCCCAATCTAATTATCACATCCCCTGAGTCCAAAGCGAACTTCTATGTGGTTGTTGGTGGCAACAAATTAAATTGAAGTCTTTTCATAGGCACTTGTTAAAAAAGATGAGAAGTAGATGAAAATTGATTGTGTTTTTACAAGCCATTACCAAATGAAAGCTTGGAACTACCAGAAAGCACCCTAAAAGTCCATTCCACACAAGGGTAGACCAGTGCTCAATGCTGGAATCAACTCACAGATATGTAGAAGCTGAACTTCTATAGATTTGACTTGGGTGTCCCATCCTTTCCACCTAAAGCTCTGGAGAGATCAGCAATGGGAGCAAAGGAGTGTTACCTCTCCACCCCACACCACCCACACAGAACAGTTTCAGAAAGCCTCCTTAGAAGCATTGCTGACAAGTAATATTCCACAGCACAACAACACACATTTGTTTCCTCTGCAGATATTATTACTCACACATTTCCAAGTTCTTAACTTCAACTCTCTGGGTCCCAAATCAATAGCAAAAGGCAACCCTGTTTACAAGCCCCATTTCTCAGGAAGAAATATTCTAATCATCCAATAAGAAATGAGTTTAAACTCCAGGTGTTCCAGGTTGGTGAATACAAATGTCCGGTCCAATTAAGCCAGGTTAAGGTGGGAAGGTGTGCAAAAGAGGAACTTCAAGAAAAGCCCAGAACAACATTGCCTAAGAAATCTCTGCTTCCCTTTAAGTGTTACTTTCCAAAGAGACAAAATCCTGCGGTCTTGACCCTTGTTAGTTTTTATACCTAAATCAAAACAAGGGTGTGTGTCAGATTTCTTGAACCAATCACAGAGTTCAAAAAAAAGTTCAATTTATTTAGCAAAAATTAAAGTTGCGAAAATTAAAGTTGCAAGGAAACCAATCCTATCTTCACTGCTAACAGCAGGAAACCTGCAGGAAGCCTCAGACAGCAGGAAATGTCAAGATTTAAAATTTACTTAGCAAATAGGAGGGGAAAGAAGATACGACTGGTTAATTGGAGTGAAGGTGTTTCCCAAAGAAATCCCTATGTCAAGTATTCTAAGGTGAAATCTCAGCTCCTGATCTCTCAGAAGGATGAAGACCAACATGATCCTCCTGAAAATTATGGTGTTGATAGCCTGAGAATTCACTGGAAGGTTAGGTAGGCTGCATCTACCATCCATCTACCAGACAAAGAAATTCCTGAAAGGCTATAAAGCATTTTTTTTTCTTACAAGCACCCACAGGGACAGGTCAATGCAAATGTTGTGTAAACAAAGCAGCTAGTTATTAACTGTAGCTGAAGTTTCTTTTGTGAGAAAATTTTAACCCACTGCAATTGCACCCTAACATTCCCACACAGTAGCCCCCCTGAGTAAGAGTAAAATACAGATTGTGAATCAATCCTAGCCTCCCGCTGGCTTTTCTTATCCTTGAAAAGCAAAAGGTGTTGGGGGTTTCCAAGTCGAATCTCAGTACTTGATACTTCCTCCTTTGCTTTCCATGATCAATTCTAGGAGGACTTTAATTTCCCTCCTGGTCCCTCCCACAGAGGTCTGGGTGTCTGAGAAAAGCCACAGACAACAATCAAACCTTTCATTTCAGGGCTTCTTTCCCACCCTACCCCTTCCTGCTTCCCTCAGGTTAGCTAACCATTCCCCCCTCACGCTGCATTTCATGAATCAACTGCAAAATCCGCCAACCTCTGCCAGTGCCTCTTGTACTCCGCTGAGAGGTTCCCCTTCTTTCCCTGGATAGCACAAGGCTGCTCTGGTTTTTTATCTGGCGTAACGTGGAAATGCACCGTAAGAACCCACTAAATCTCACAGCCAGATGCGAGTGAGAGTCTAGGGCAGCCATCCCATCAGGAAACTGGGCTGCTAAGCTAGGGTTAAAGCAGATTTGCGAATTCTAGCTTTGCCCCCAAGTCCAGTGTGTCCGTCACTGTCACGGAGAAGGAAGAACTAGAGTAAAAAGGGCTAGAAAGTAACTGCGTCAGTTACTTAGCAACAGAACAAAACTAGCCACACCACAGAGGCCAAGAGGCAACTCACACCCATTCAGAGAGTAACAGCCCTTGATTTATATGCAAATAGATAAAGACAAAGAGGGAAAGGAAACCTAAATTAGCCAGAAAAGTTTACAGCCTAGGGCTTGAGGCCCAGATTTTAAAGTTCCTCCAGGGGAGGAGACTAGGGGACAAGAAAGAATGAATGCATGCATGCATGTATGCAAGGTCTCAGGCCTTACCAAACCTACAGTCTGCCTTTATAAAAGTTAAAACCACGAAAGAAGGAAGGAGGAGACAGGCACACAGCTTGAGTACTGATAATTAAAACCCTTCCCCAGCTACCAAGAATCTAAATTGAGGTGAGGAAACTCCAGGAAGATTAGGTACCTAAGCTTAGGATAGTAAAACAAAGCACCATTCTAGAAGAGATGATCTGCAGGCTGGGGAGGGGAAGGGGGGAGGGGGGTGAAGAGAAGGTGTGAATCAGAGCCTCTCAGGGTCTCCGAACGCAGACAGTACCTCTGGTACCCCAGGCTGAAACACACAGCTCCCAAACTCGGGTCCTAACTCCACCTTTAACAGGAGACAGAAACACTCCCCCCCCCTCGCCCCCCCCCCCCTCCAAGGTTTTCTAAGCCCGGCCAGTCACCTACTTGGCTCAGGAAAGTGCTCTGGGCTTTTCAGTTTGCCCAAGGAGCTCCAACAGCACACTTGAACCAGGTGGCACGGTCCCAGGGTCAGAAGAGGATAGAAAAGAACTGGAGAGCTTTTCTGGCCTGATCTCCCCCCCAGCCCCCATCCACCCACCCACCCAACTCACACCTGCACCCGGGCAGGCAGCGCAGACACTTACTTCTCATACTCCGTGTTGTCCCGGTCACAGCGCGAATCCTTGTGCTTTTGCCAGTCTTTGCCATGCTTGCAGGTGGTGAGGAGCAAGACGTCCTCCCCGTTATGGACGTGATATAAGGCATTCCTGGTGTCTGACCCGATCCCTGTCAGGTACCTCTTCCCCTTGAAGACCAGCATGTACTTCCTGAGAGGAGGGATGGTGTTAAACTTCAAGAACCCCCTCTCCCCTCCTGTCCTGGGATGATCCTTAGAAAAGAGGGGGATAGAAACATCAAAGTTGGGTCGGAAGTTTTCAGTACTGATGCTGGCTTTGGCCAGCATCGCCTGGCCGATGTCAAAGCCCACGTCCTCGGTGTAGTCAGGCCACGTCCCGGAATATAAATTAAAAATCAAATGATTCCTACCATTGTTCCACAAGTGGAGACTCTGAACTTTGGATCTCAAATTGTGCACGTACTGAGGTGACAACTGGTCTCGGTCTAAAGTATCCAGACTCAGGACAAAGAGGCACGCCTGGCTGGGGTCCGAGGTGTAGAACCTGGAGCCCTCGATGGCCGCTAGAATGTTTTGGTAACTTTCGGCGATTTTCTCCCCTTTCTGCTGCGGGTAGACGTAGACTTTGAAGCCGTTTTTCTTGCAAAGGGTGAAATCGAAGCAGGACTCCATGCGGCACTTCTTGCCTTTGTAGAGGCTCGAGTTGGCGTCTCGCTTCTGCCGGGGGGAGATGTGCACGCTGAAATCCTCGGGCTCCGATGGATCCCCAGGAAAGAAGGGGCGCAGGGCGTCCGGAAAGCGGGGCCAGAAATGATCCGGACTGGGTGGGTGCAAGCCATTCCGACCGCTGTGCTCTTCTCTCCGGCTGTGGCTCTTCGATGCCCTAAACTGCAAGCCTCCGAAATAAAACAAAAGGGCGAGACAAGAGCCAGCTGAGAGCAGGATGAAATAGCGTTTTTTGGCCTGCATGTGTCCTGCCTGGGTCAAGAGAATTGTAAATAAACACACGAATCACCCAAGTTTCCCAATCAACACTTTCAGCTCCAGTCCGCCATCTTCCCGCCGGTAAAGACTTCAAACTCTCCGCTCCCACCTTCTCTGGATGCCTTTCCCCGAGCCGTGGACCGATCCTGCGCATGTGGGCGATTTCTTTAACTTTCTCCCCTTCGGTCTTTCATCTTCGGGTTGCACAATGCCAATGCACGCGGGAGGCGGGGGGAGCGCGGGGTGAGCGGGCGAGCGCGGGGCTGAGGATCGCGCACCCCGGGCGTGCGAGCAGCGGACTGTAATTTTCGTGCATGCAACAAGACGGAGGGAAAGAGACAGAGAGAGAGAAAGAAAAAGATGGGGGTGGGAAGGAGAAGTGGAGGGGGGGAGCTCCCGATACCCAATCAATGGCTAGACCAAGTGATTGCCTTGCCTCTCCGATTCCTCTCCAGCAACGTGGAAAACGAGCCCCGGGAAAAGCAACTTCAACTCATCCACACTCTCGTGCAAAGAGAGCCCGCCGGTTCCAACAAGTCAGCCGAACCCCGGGTGCAGCCACCGGCTCAGTGTGTCTTGCAGCTGGCGCGCCGTAGCCTCACAAATCCCTGCATCTCTCTCTCTTTATTCCCTTTCCGCAGCGGCTCCGACTCCGGCGGTGTTTACTCTGCACTCTCCGGCTCGCCGGGGCCGGCCCCCCGGGCCCGACTCGGCGGCGGCGGCGGCGGCGGCGGTGGCGGTGGTGGCGGTGGCGGCGGCGGCGGCGGCGGCGGCGGCGGCGGCGCTGGGTGGCGGCGAAGGCGGCGCGTCCTCCCCGCGGGCAGTGCCGGCCCCGAGCGAGCAGAGCGGAGCCGAGCCAGCGAGCGGCGCTCCGCAGGCCCCGCGCGCGCGCGCGATCGCTGCCGACCGACCGCCGCGTTGGGTCGCCGCCGAATGTTACCCGGTTCTGAATGTTACACTTACACATTCCATTCCCGACACGACAGCGCTGACCTCATCCATCCACGCAGCCCGCGCTGCCATTGGCTGAGCGTCACGTCCGGGGTGGGCGGTGCTTCCGCTGCGCCCATTCATAACCCCCCGGACTCGGAGGCCCAAGCGCCGGCGCGGCGCGAGGACGCGGGAGGCGCGGGGACCCCTGGAGCGCTGGGGCTCGCACCCGCTCGCTCGGAGCTCGCCGGTTCACCCCCGATCGCTTCCCGCGGCCCCGCACCCTCGGCTCGCCGGGGCCGGAGAACCCAGCCTGGGCTGTGCCCGGAAACCAGCGCCGCCCAGAGGTGCCGGTGGGGACGCGGGGATGGCCGTGCCACGCCGCTGGAGCTGCCCGGGCCGCCCCGGAGAACCCCAGCTCTTGGGCTGCCTGCCTGCGAGGAACGCCTCCCCGAGCTGCAGGCCCCGGGTGCTCCCTCGCTCGGAGAACGATGCTTAAACCTGGGGAAGTGGGACGAGCCTGCGCCTCAGAGAGCGATCCCCGACCGGGATGGATGCCTTCCCCAGCCCTCCTCCAGGCCCAGTGTTTTGATTTCCTACTAAGCATTTTTCTATGGATTCCCCTAGATAGCCCATCCTTTTTTTTTTTTCTTCGTCGGAACACCCTGAATCCCCAAGATAAAGAGGAATTAGCATAATCGAGCGTAATTGTCACAATGTTACGCACCTTCCACCCTGTACTAAGAGCTGGAGTCCGTATTCTAAACCTCGTTATCCACAGAGCCTTCCTCCATCTCCAGCACCTCCCCACACACCCCATCGATTCAATCAGATCACAAGTGGGGGGGGGGGGGGGGGGGAGAGACACGACACATGACAAAGGCTAGAGATTCTGCGACTTTATATTCTCTTTTTGATGGTCTTGGTGGAGGTGAATCTTAAACTATCTCTTAACTGCCAACTGTGCCAGCTGTAGAAAGGAACCTTGAAACAGAAAATTACCCTTATTTACCATTAATATGAGAAGTTTGGGCCTTCCTTCGATTGATTTCCCAGGCCAACATTTCTGCCATTGGAAAACTCCCAGAAGGCAAAGCCTACCTCCCGTCCTGGGAGTCTGAATTCTGCTTTAAAGTGAATGCCTCCCACCATTCTAGCTAGGGGAAGTCTCAGGGCCTGGCCAAGCTGGACAAACAGTTGCCTAGGGCAGCAAGCTGTTTAGTGATTGTTTATTGTGGGAGTGACACAAAGCTGAGAGCAGACACTTCCCAGCTTCCCCGAGGCTTCAGAAAAGCCCAGCAGGGCGTGGACCTAGAGTACAGTTATGACAAAGCAGGGTGAAATGATCAAGTGGAAAGTTTTAGACTTTTGTTGGTTCAGATTTGTTTTAGGAGAGTGGGTGGGATGTTACTGTACTATTCCTGAAACCCCTCCCGAGTTCTAACCCACCTCAGATGAGGTAGATTTTTCCAGATTTTGATTGACATCCCTTTCACAACCTTGAGATACTTGGGACAGGAGGAAGGATTCAGTCATCTTCCAAATACAGTGACGAAGATGCAGATAAATGCAGTGATTGAAACCACGTGTGACCCAGGTCTCAGGGTTACAGCTTGTTTTGCTGAGAGCAGTGGTTCAAGGTAGAACTTTTATTCAGATCTGCTCCACCCTGTGCAGACTGGGACTTTGGGGATGGCAGCCTCACCCCACACCCTGCCAGTTGTCCTACATGCCCCTAGGTAGGGAGAGCTGGTGGCCGCCCTGGCAATTTTTTGTGTTCTCTTCCTGCTTTGGCAAGAGTTCTTTGTGTCTCTTGCCCAACTATGACTGATTCCGTCATCCCACGCCCCATGGCTACCCTTACATTCCATAGTGCTGTGTCCTATGAGAAAAACTGCAGTGACTGAAAGTTAGAAAAATCTTGGATTCAGATACCAGATCTGCCATTTACTAATGTCTTAGACATGTGGATGATCTCTTGAATTCATAGGGCCTTCTGGCCTGGTACATATGTAAAGATTAACCATGATTTGAATAAATGAATGAATGAATGACTAAAAATAGACTTCATTTGAACAAGTTTGAAAATAAAGGTCCCAACTGAACACTGGTGGCTCATGCCTGTAATTCTAGTGACTCAGGAGGCTGAGATCTGAGGATCATGGTTCAAAGCCAGCCCAGGCAGGAAGTCCATGAGACTCTTACCTCCAAATAACTACCAGAAAAACTAGAAGTGGCACTGTGGCTCAAAGTGGTAGAGTGCTAGCCCTGAGCAAAAAAGCTCAGGAACAGTGCCCAGGACCAAAGATCAAGTTCTAAGACCAACTACAACCAAAAAAAAAAAAAAATGTTCCCATAAGTACAGACAACAGAAATAAAAATAAATGAGAGGATTAAATTAGAATAAAAAATCATCTGTATCTTCCAAGCTCTGGTGGCTCACACCTGTAATCCTACCTACTCAGGCGGCTGCGATCTGAGGATCATGGTTCAAAATCAGCCCCAGCAGGAAATCCATAAGACTTTTATTGCCAATAAACTCCCCCCCCCCAAAAAAAAGCCAGAAGTGGAGCTGTGATTAAAGTGGTAAAGTGGTAAGGCACTAGCCTTGAGCAACAGAAACTCAAGTATAATGCCCAGACCCTTCCAGCCTCGGGACCAGCACCAAAAAAATTAAAAAGTAAAAAAAAGTTTTTTCATCTTCTGTAGAACAAAGGAAAACAATCAACAAGATTACATGGCAAAATGGAAGGAGAAAATATTGGCAAACCATGCACCAGCTAAAGTGTTAATATACAAAATAATAAAAAAAACAAAATATGTAGAGTCCAAACAACCTCCCCAATAAATAAATAAACCAGTTTAAACAGAGATAGCAGATTTAAATAGACATTTTCAAAGAAGACATGCAAGAGCCCTAAGTATATGAAAAAGGTGTTCAAGTCAAGGTGCATGCCTATAATCCTACTCAGGAGGTGGAGCCTGACAATTAAGAGAAATAAGAGCATAAAGCTTTGAAGCCAATCCAGGTAGAAAAGCTCTTGAGACTCCATCTTCAGAAACAACCAGCAAAAACCAGGGCTGGAGGTATGTCTCCAGTGGTAGAGTGCCAGCCAAGCAGCAAGCTGAGCAAGTGCATAGGTTTGCATTAAACACCAGTACTAGGAGGAAAAGAGTATTAAACCTTACTACTCATGGGGAAATGCAAATTAAAACCCAATTAGACCGACTATATAAAAAAGACAAGTATTAGCAAGTGTTGGAGAAGGTCTGGGGAAGAAAAGAGAGCTCAAGTACTCTGTTAGTGGGGACTATAAATTAATACAATAACTATGAAAAGCAGTATGACAGTTCCTTTAAAAATTAAAAATAGAATCACTCTATAATCCACCAATCCTACTTGGGGTATGTATCCAAATAAAAGGAAATCAGTTTGTCAAAGCGCTGTGGGCTCACTTATTCATTGTGGCATTATTCAAGATTGCCAGGACATGGACACAATGGAAGTGTCTGTTAAGAAAATGTGATTTAAGTAAGCCAGGCCCAAAGAAACATAGGCCCCATGGTTTCCCTTATTTGCAATTTGTATATGTATATATACAAATATATATACAAATGTATATATTTATATGTTTGTATGTGTCTGAGACAAGCAAAAAAGGTCAGATAAGTTGGTGTTAGGTGAAATGAACCCCAAGATAAGTATTCAAATGTTTTTTTCTTTCATGCAATTGTTTCTAACATATTTATAAGATGATTTCTTTGTTGCTTTGTATGTTCCTCCCCCAGGGTATATCCCTGCTTTCACTGTATTTGATGTGGTATAATTAGTGGAGGGGAAGGGAAATAACAAATCATTTAAATAGGGATACAAGTGGACCCATTGCAACAATGAGATGTACAAGTCGTTATGTTGAAAAAACGAACTTTACAACTTTGGCGGGAGGGGGCAGGAGATGGGAAGGGCTGAGAAGGGTAAACAAAGGAGGAGGCAACAATGCTTGATAAGAAATGTACTCATTATCTTGCCCATGTAATTGTAACCCCGCTATACGGTATTTTTACAATAAAAAAAAAGAAAGAGAAAAAAATGTGATTTATACATAAGATGTATCCAGCCATTAAAAAATAAATAAGAAAAAAGTAAGATCAGAGACCCAAAAGGACATATACTATATGATGTCACTTATATGTGGACTCAAAACTGTTGAGCCAGGGCAATAGCCTTAGTAGTAGAGTGCTTACCTTGCACTCTAGTGCTTACCTAGACCCTAGTGTCTACTCCCAATGCCCACTAAGGAACAAGAAAATTATATTACCAAGCTTAACCTCCAGAAACAGAAAGTAGACAAGTATTTGCCAGGATATGAGGAGAAAATGGAGAGATGTCAGTCACAGCTACAAATTTTTCAGTTATAAGTAAATCCTGGGTCTCTCATGCATACTGGGGGTACCTGGGCTTATCAGTGATATGTTGTGTATGAATATTCTTCTACTTACAATAGGGTTAGATCCCACTATCCCCCTCTGCACTCCCCCCAAAAACCATGGTAGACTGAAACTGAAACTATCCTCAGCTGGAAATGCACTTAATACTCCTTGAGTACTGCCATAGCTTGTCACACAGCATGAGGCAGAGGAAGAGCCTTGCCATCTACAGGCTGAGATGTGCCCTATTACAGATGCCAGCACCCCAACTTCTTGTCACATGCACATCTTTAGCCCAGAGAAATCTCAACCTCAAGATCAAAAGTACATATGCAGCTGAGCGCCAGCAATAATCCTAGCTACTCTGATAGAGGAACTGAACTGAGGATCGCAGTTCAAAGTGGCTCAAGTGGTAGAGCACTAACTTTGAGCAGAACAAAACCTCAGCAACAACACACATGCCCTGAGTTCAAGCCCCATACTGGCACACACACACACACAATATCACCAGCAACTACAAAAGTAACTGTTGCTAAATAAATATTTATTGTACTAATTAATTAATTTGAAGAAAACAGTGCTGGGGTTCTATTATAACACACTCATGTGTAAATATACATATGTGCCACAGTATCATAATCACTCCAGATGTGCTTTATTTTTATTTCTAGGAGTAACTGACTCAAGATCTAAGAACACATGTCATTGAAGCGCTCATCTCACGTACTCCATAACCTTCCTCAACTCAATCTGGCTGGGAAACTTGCTTAGCTTACTGGGTTTTCGTGAGCATCAAATGAGAACAAATGGATGGTGTGCAAGAAAGTCATTTGCAATCCACAGTGCACATTGCAAGTGTTCAATGTGACCGTCAACGCTCTGGGGTAAATATGACAAGTAAAGGAGTTCATGTTAGTATCAACAGCATGAAATGGAGTATCACTCACCAGACCCAGTATTTTTTTCTAGATTCCTTTCAAACTCCAGTGTGGTTAGTAGAAACACACAGGAAAAGGAAGACCAATAGAAAAAGTGTGTGTATGTGAATTGCCCTGATGAATTGTGTATGTGTGAGTATGTGTGTGTGTGTGTGAGTGTGTGTTGACACTGGGGCTTGAACTCAGGGCCTGGGTGCAGTTCCATAATTTTTTCACTAAAGTGTGACACTCTTTATTGCTTGAGCATTTTGGTGATTAATTGAAGGTAAGAGTCTCACAGACTTTCCTACCCAGGCTGGAATTAAACCTAAACCTTCAAATCTCATCTTTCTGAGTAACTAGTATTACAGATGTGAGCTGTCAGCATCTGACTAATTTGTTTTCTCTTTTCTTGTTTCTTCTTATTTGTTTTGGTCAGTTGTAGGGCTTGAACTCAGGGCTTGGGTGTTATCTCTGAGCCTTTTTGCTCAAGGTTAGTGCTCTACCACTTGAAGCCACAATGCTACTTATAGTTTTCTGGTGGTTAATTGGAAATGAAGTCTCACAAACTTTTCTGGCTTTGAACCTCAATTCTTAGTTCTCAGCCTCCTTAGTAGCTAAGAATACAGGCATGAGCCACCAGCTCCCAGCCTAATTTTCTTTTTAAAGTATACACTGCTATGGGTACAAATGCCTTTCAAAGATGTATAAGTATATTTGATATAAAAGAAAAAAGTGAGGGCTAGGAAGGTGGCTCCGTGGTAGAGCGCTTACCTTGCATGCATGAGGCCCTGGATTCAATTCCTCAGCACCACATAAGAAAAAAGAAAAAAGCTGGAAGTGGCACTGTGGCTCAAGTGGTAGAGCGCTAGCCTTGAGCTGAAGAGCTGAGGGACAGCACCCAGGCCCAGAGTTCAGGCCTATGACCAGACCCAAAAAATAAATAAATAAATAAATAAAAGAAAAAAGTGTCTCCTCAATACAAAAGCAAAGTAAAATACAAAGATTAATGTATTTAAAAGATAAAATATAATCAACCAGTTTTCATAAAGCTAGACAAAACTTTAATTTGACCTGGCCATATTGTAGTGTTTGGGTGAGGTGTGGTGGAGTATGTAACCGTGAACACTTCTGGTTCCTAGAAGACCAAGAAGTTGCTGCTTGTACTCTGAGTGGTTGGATAAGGTGGGCAAACCCAATTAACTTAAGGAATGTTGGGGTATCCCAAAGGAGTGGAGCCAGGAAATAGGAGCCCAAGTTCCAATTCCCTCTCTGCCAAGAAACTTGAGTAGATTATTTTTTTGTAATGGTTGTTTTTGTTTGTTTGCCTTGCTTTCTAGTAATGCGGATTAAACTCAGGGTCTGAAGCTTGTTACCCAGGAAATCGACTACTTTAGCCATGACTCTAAACCTTTCTGTGTGCTGAATGAGTTTGGGTCATACTTTATGCCCTGGCCAGCCTGGGATGTGATTCTCCTACTTGGGTTTCCCTCATAACTAGGTTGCAGGTGCTTACAACTACATGCTTTTCCCTGGCTAACCTAGGACAGAAATACTCCTACCTCTCCCTTCCAAGTACCTGTGATTACAGACATATGTCACCATACCTGGCTTTGCTTTTATTCTTTTTCCAGGGTCTTGCTATGTATCCTGGAAAGTCTTGAACTCACAATCCTTCTGACTGTGTCTTCTGAATGCACAGATTTCGAGTGTGCACCACCATGTCCAGTCCACTGCTACATTTTGCTCTGCAAAGTTGTTTGCTATAAGGTGCAGTCCTTCCCTTGTGGGATATTTATAAGTCCTCACCACTGCAAGATGAAGAGCTATGTCATTGGCCTCCACTCTCTAGAAGCCAATAGCACCTGCCCTCCCCAAGCTATAATGCAAAAACTTTTTTCTTTTTTGAAAAGAAAACGTCTCCAGACATTGTCAAATGTTCCTAGGGCCAAAAAGCATCTCCAGTTTGAGATCCATTAATCTAGGTAATTGATCAGCCTGAGATCAGCTGATTTTTAAGTGGTGAATTTAGAATTTGACCCTCATCTTCTGGCTGTGTGCCAGGCTTAGTGACAAAGACCACAGCTTCCTGTAGAGAACATAATTTGTCTTCTTTCTTCAAGGCAGGCCAATCAAACACTCTCATAGACATTTAAGTAAGTTGAATAAAGACCAATATGGATGAAAGGCACCATTCCAAGCACTAGGAAAACGAGGGGTCAATTCCTCCAGTTTTTTTTTTTCTATTATCCAAAGTGAGGAATTAGATAATAAAACAGCAAGTAAATAAATGAGTAAGATAATTTGATCGTTCTAAGGAGAAGTTAAAAAGAAAACAGATAGGTTGGGATGAGAAAGAGCAAGAAGGTGCACTTTAAGTAGGATTTCATCAAAGGTCTCTTTCTTATGAGCTAACATTTCAGCTGACATACAATTAACAAGAAAAGAATCTGAAGATGGATTACCCAGCTGGACAGAGTGGATCATACCTATAATCTCAGTTGCTCATAAGGGAGTGGTAGGAAGATCTTGGAAAAGGCCAGTGTGGGAAAAAGTGTAAGGCTCTCTTTAAAAAAGAAAAAACTAAAACAGTAAAAAGGACTGGGAGCTTGGCTGAAGCCATAGAGTTCCCCTCCACACACTGTTTTGTTTTGTTTTATTTTAACAAAAAATGATCTCATTTCCTTTTCTTGGAGTTCATTTCATAAAATATTATTTTATAAAATAAAATAATGCCATATAGTCCCTCAAAGCTGAGACTGCAAGTCCAATGAACTCACTTTGAGAACCACTAAAGTAGAGCATCAGCAAGAAGGCTGCTGTGGCTGGAATATAGACGATACAGGAAGAAGGGTAGGAGATGAGGACAGAAAGATTTCTATGTCTAGTACCTAGTTTTGAAAGTCTTTATTCCTGACAATAGGACTGTAGGAAGCCAGGATAGTGGCAAGTCAGAAGAGGAGGAAAATCCTCTGTTGATGATGCAGAAAACATAGTGATGAGAATCAATCAGTTAGTATTAGTGGCTGGACATTTAGCCTGTGACTGCTGCTGAGGCACAATCGCTTGCAGTAGTGTATCTCAAACTGCACTTTTAAGCTGAGAGTTCTTTCTCTCTCTGATGCAAGCTCTAGTGTCGGACACTATGACATACTGGTCTAAGTCACATTTGGCTGTGAGTACTTGACAGCTTAGAACTGGCTGCTCTTTCCAATGATAGCACAGTCTCCTATGGGTGTTTTCAGAGGGACAAATGGTGCCACATTGCTCCTGAGTGTGGATGTTCCCCTTTGGAGCCTCATGAAAGTTGCAGCGACCCCTGGTGGAAGATACAGAAGTGCTAGTCTGCTTGCCAGTCTGGGTAACTTTTTTTCCTTTTCCCCCACCTCAATAGATTTACATCTCTCCAGAAAATATGGGCCACCTATCTCCTGCCTTCCAGGGAATCACACACTAGGAGGAGATAATCGCAATAAAACTGGTTTGTGCTATAATCTCCAACAGGAGGAAGTAGCCATGTTGTTTGGATCCCTAGGACCATTAGTACATTCATGCACAGATGAAGTAACTGAGAGAAAATAAGAATTGGAAATGTCCAGTTTGGAAGGTGATGAAATCAGGATTTTGGTCACAATTCAAGCCTAATTTTCCCATTCAATGTGAGCAATGTATTACATAATAGTCTGTTAGTACTGTCTGATGCTTGTTTGTTTTTGTGACTATATTTGTTTTGACAGTTCCAGGGGATTGAACCCAGGGTTTGGGACGGGTGAGGCAAGCACTCCACCACTAAATCTCCATCTTTCACCTTTTTAATCTTTTTTTTTTTATTTTTTGTCAGTAGTGGGGCTTGAACTCTGGGCCTGGGCGCTGTCCCTCAGCTCTTCAGCTCAAGGCGAGCACTCTACCACTTGAGCCACAGCACCACTTCTGGTTTTTCTGAGTGGTTGATTGGAGATAAGAGTCTCACGGACTTTGCTGCTCGAGCTGGCTTTGAACCATGAGCCTCAGATCTCTCTCCCGTGTAGCTAGGACTACAGGCGTGAGCCACTGGCTCCTGGCTCCATCTTTCACTGACATCCAGTAGCATCAAGCTGTCTTACATTTTGTCAACTGAAACTTAAAAATCTGTAGCACTTCTGTGCAACTCTGGTCCCAAAATTATTGGTGTTCCTATCCATAACCATGAGACACAAGAAGATCTTAAAGTACCTGCCAACTCACCCAAGTGTAGTGAAATCACATCCTATCTTACTTCAGTGAGTTAAGTGCATCTCTTGGTGATCTGAACCACTTAGAGCTGATGATCTGTGCATGGCATTATGGTGTCACTTGTAGTTTATGGCTGAAAAGACAGACCGTACATATAGTTATCCAGATGACCCCTGGATGAGTTCAAGGTAGTTTTTTTTATTGAATTTCCTCTGTTTCTTTTTTTTTTTTTTTTATTGTGAGAATACCGTACAGAGGAGTTACAATTACATGGGCAAGATAACGAGTACATTTCTTATCAAGCATTGTTGCCTCCTCTTTGTTTCCCCTTCCTCTGTTTCTTAAACCCTGGATTCTTAAAGTCTTAAGGGCAAATCTGGCTATTTTCATAATGCCTAGTATCTTTCTATATAGGTAAAAACAAAAATATATCTCACAAAAATCTACATGATTGGAGATACTTCTCTCACTTTAGTAAGCTTTTGCTCTAAAAACTTGCAATCTAAACAGGCAGAACTATTTCTCACATTGCAAACTGAAGATAACTTTATATCCACCCCAACCTATCAACTTCCCAGTAATCTTACCTTTATTCAGCTCTTCCAACATTTGTTTTCTTAATTTCCCAGCCATTGATCACACAGAGGATATACAGGCAGCCCAAGAACTAGAAAGAAATATAAATGAAGATGACTACTAATTAAAGATACTTTAATATATTGATAAATTTCAACACAGGCCTGGTCTCTGAAAATTGAGGTCTCATCAAAATAGATGAAAAATACACATTCCAGCTTCAGATACGCCTCAAGAAGGAAATTGCTCGGCTACTTCAGTTTTCCTAATTATTCTCTCCTACTGAGGATTTTAGCCTGTGATGGCCTATCCTAGCAGCTGGCTCAATAATTCCCCGTGACATGGGGAAAATGCAGACTTCAGGCCTATTTAAGAGTGGATTAGCCTGGCTCCCTTCTTGTTCTTTTTGGCCTGTGGAGACTTGTTGCTAATAGGAACCCTCAATCAAAGTCTGCTCCAGGCACTGGGCAGATAGGCCCCCGTGCTTTGTACAAAGTCTCCCTCCACCACCCCTCCCTGCCCCCATTTCTTGAGCCCCCTCTTGCTGCCCCTGAAACTTCTCCATCTGAGCTCCGATCTGACCTGTCACTCCCCTTGGCTTGTCTGGTCTTGGAATTCCTGGCAACAGGAACTGGCAATTGCTGTAAATTACATGCTGCCTTTGACAAGGAGAATGCTAATCCTGGAGGCTTTCGGAAGAGACCACCAAACCAGTTTCTGAAGGTGAGATCCCTTGGTCAATTGGAGATGACAAAGATGCTGCTGCTCTCTTAGGCATCTTTCTTCCAAACAACATCTTTTCCTTATGTAACCTTGAGAAACCTTTCTGGTATTTCCCTGTCTAGTCTGGTGTTATAGTGTCAGCTGCTTGTTCAACTGAGCACACTTCATGCAGAATATTTACTTAATCAGCTCTATAACACTGCCATCAAGATAGGTTCATGGTTAGCTTGGAAATCTGACCTTCTGAGTTCATTTGGGGCTCTGTACTACACGGTCTGTGACTTAAGTAGTGTAAGGCTTCTAAGCCTCAGTTTCCCTATTTACTCCTCCTTCCCCCTGAAGAATAATGATCCCTACTTCAGCTGTTTATGAATACAAACATGTGGCCTGTGGCAGCAATCAGGAGAAGGCACTTAGTGAATGGACCCGTCTTTCCCATCTCTCCTCAATTCCTAGCAGCCCCTTAGGGTTAAAGGCACTTGGTTTCATACTCTGTGTTTTCAGCAGTTATGGCTTCCAAATTTAAATTAATGTCCTTTGTAATCAAGATTGACTTCTCAGCAAATCATACTGAACTATTGCAGAGCTTACAAAAACATGTTCAATCATTCATTTTTCCATTCACTAGCACATATTATTGAATGCCTACTAGATCTCATGGGGTGCAACATGGCAGGCAAAATGGACCAATTCTCCCAAAGGACTGTGAGGGGTCAGGGAGGGAGATGATGGTGAACAGGTAAACAGACAAGTAAATGTGAAACATCTAGTACTGCCCAGGAAAGAAAAAGCATTTAGACATAGCAGCAACGTTTAAATACAAGGAGCAGGCTGACTTCCCAGAGGAGGCATTTAAACAATAGACATGAAGAATAAGCAGGAGAAGACCTTACAAGCAGAGAAGGAACCTTCTAGAGAGAAGGCAGAGTACATGCTAACACCCTAAGGCCAGATGATCCAGGGTTCCTGGAACAGGAAAGAGAACAAAAAGGGTAAAGTCTTGTAAATCAGGCTCCTTGGTTTTCCCTTCCAGCAGCTCTGGTCTGAGGAAGCTGTGGGTGACAATAGGTTTGTCTGTTGCCCACATGAAAAGAAAGCTATAGAGATTTGGCTTGTGTTGAGGAAAAAATCATGTCTCCCTGTTCTATTGGATGTTCTTAAAAAATATTCCTTATACAATCTCACCACACCACTCTACTCCTAGCTCCTAACTACAGTTTAAAGGCAGCCTAATTTACTCCTCTCTCTGTGCCCTTCAAATAAATGCACTTTTTTTTGGGTAAATTCTTTCACTTGAAGGCATTCTACTCTTGCAGCTACACACACCTACCATACCATTGGACATGGTTTCTCTTGGCTTCACAGGCTTTTGAGTAACACCAGTCTTTCTCATGATGGTGCTCAGAAGAGCAGGATGCAGAAGCCCAGAAGAGGGGGGATTTACAAAGACAATTTATTCCAGTGTAAACATCTCTGTTGTGCCTAAATCAGAAATCAGTGACTGACAATCTCTGTTTTCTGTGTGATGATATAACCTGCGTGTGTGTGTGTGTGTGTGTGTGTGTGTGTGTGTGTGTGTGTGTGTGTATGCAAATGCCTGGCTCTAACTTGGATAATTAGTGTTGTGTTGATGGAAAGGATTCCATCAGGAAATCTGGTTACTGCTTTAACTGCAGCACTGATATTCTTACCTTAAAGAAAAGGAAAGTGGTTTGATGCCACTTGGTTTCTTAATCTGAGGTGGTAAATTGAGTCCCTAATTTATGAGGCCCAAGCTCCTAAACAGGCTTGGAGCCACCAGTGGAGGTTTGACTCAGCTCTGTTCTGCCCTCTTTCTTTCCTTCTTGTCCATTCTTGCTTTTCCTTCTTCATCCTCACAGCAAGAGCCAGCATTGTCCTACCTACCTGCCACAAAGTGGGTGTAATAATATTTCTTTAATGAATGGCTAAATGATTAAAGCCTCATTCTCAAAAAAAGAAAATTAAAATAAAACATATCTAAACCAAATCTTACTTTAAGATAGATGGGCTTGCAGTGTGCCAGTGGTTCATACCTGTAATCCTAGCTGCTCAGGAACGTGAGATTTGAAAGTTGAGGTTTGAAGCCAGCTCAGGCAGGAAAGTTCAGACGACTTCTTACTTCCAATTAACCACCAAGAAGCAGAAAGTGGAGCTGTGCCTCAAGCTTGTGGCTCCAACCTTGAGCAAAACAGTTAACAGACAGCACTCAAGCCCTGAGTTCAAGCCCTGGGACTAGAACACACACATACAAAGATAAATTGGTTTATGGAAATTTAACTACAAAGGATCACTCTGGGAAAGTCTATTAATATTGTAAGAAAATCTGTTTTAAGGGTTGGAGGTATAGTGCAAGAGGTAGAGTGCCTGCCTAAGAAGTATGAGGCCCTGAGTTCAAACTCCAGTACCCCAAAAGAGGAAAGAAAGCTGTTATGAATAAAAATTAAACCTGCCTTTCTTTCCCTTCCTTCCTTTTTTCCCTTTCTTTCTTTCTTTTCCTTCCTTCCTTCCTTCCTTCCTTCTTTCCTTCTTTCCTTTCTTTCTTTCTTTCTTTCTTCCTTCCTTGTTTTGCTGATACCAAAACCTTGCTTAGCTTTTTGTTGATGACTGGTAGGCTACCACTTGAAACCCAGCTCCAGTCTAGCCTGTCCTTTTTCTTTTCTTTTTTCTTTTTTTTGCTAGCTAATTAAAGATATAGTCTCTTAGACTGTTCTTCTGAAGCTGGCTGCAATCCTTCATCTTCAGAGTAGCTAGGATCCTTAGAGTAAACCCCAGAGTAGCTAGGATTATGGGCGTGAACCACTGGTGTCTAGCTTTTTGTCTCTCTGCCTGCCTTCCTTCCCTTCCTTCCTTCCTTCCTTCCTTCCTTCCTTCCTTCCTTCCTTCCTTCCTTCCTTCCTTCCTTCCTTCCTTCCTTCCTTCCTTCCTTCCTCTCTTCCTTCCGTACTTGGGTTTAAACTAAGGGTGTTATGCTTGATAAGCAGATGTTCTTACCACTAAGCCATGATACCAGCTCTCTTTTTTTGCTTTGGTTATTTTTGAGAAGAGTCTTGCTTTTCTCCTGGGCGGTCATGGACTGTGATCCTTCTGTTTACACTTCTCGCATAGATGGGATGATAGGTGCATGTTATATTCTCTTTTTTTCTATTGTGATGGAGTCTGGAGAACTTTTATGCTTGAGCTGGCCTCAAACTTTGATCCTTTCTAATCTCAGACTCCCACATAGCTGGGATGGCAAGCAGAAGCCACTGACTCCTGGTCAGAGTCATTTTTTTGTTTTCCCTTATGAAATGTATCATTTGTTCTGGTTTGGCTCATCCCTGTGCCTTGTCTGTGTCTCAGCATTAATGTGGAACTTCAACGGCTGATAACGTGTATAATAATACATATTATTTAGAGTATATTTGTTCTTCTCCACTTGTGTACACTTTGTTTTTTCATCTTAGAGACAAAGTTTTAATATGTAGCCCAAGCTGGACTCAAACTTTCAGTCCCTCTGCCTAGACCTCTCAAAACTTGGGGATTAGAGGTGTGTCTCACCACACCTGACATAACAGCAAAGAAATAATAACAATAACATACCAGAAGGATAGTAACTTCCAGAGGTGCAAGATGATGCATTTAGCACATTGCTTAATACTTTTCAACTACTTGTTAAACACATATTAAAAGATGAGCAAAGGGATGAGTGGATCTTTACTAGAAATGCAATATAATACAGGGTAACATAAATTGGATTTTTAGAGAACATTTGGGAAAGGCAAAGGAAAAATTTTAAGGGTTGGAAACACAAACCATCTGAAAATTAATCAGCCTGATAAGTCATCTTTAATCATCTATGTGCAGGCCAATAGGCAAATGGAAATTTCTTTACACCATATTGATTTCTTTCTTATTTTGGTGCGGCTTGTAAAGAGAAGCCCACATTTGGAATTCTTGTATTAGTTCTGAAAGTCCATTTGCCTTATTCTCCATAGGTTTACTACAGACCGGAGCTCATTTTCAAGACGAAATCTTTCACCCAAGTATGCTATTTACCTGGAGGGATCATTAGCCTTCTCAGAGTTAGTATTCCTACAGTAACAAAGTGGCCCCATGGCCCAGAAACAACACCAATTCCTCCATTTCATTCATTTCCCCAGGCCTCCTGAAGTAGAAGGTATTAGAGCAAGGTGGCAGGTCCCAAGGTCATCTGTGCATGTCTTCTCTAGCACCATGGCCAGTATCAATATCAAACACATTATATAACTCATGTCCTAACTAATTAATTAATTTTGTGTTGGTATGAGGGCTTGAACTTGAGACCTCATGCTCTCACTAGGCTTAAGGTTTCAGCTCTACCATACTTGAGCCACAGCTCCAGTGTAGCATTGTGTGGATTAGCTGGAGATAGGGTCTTTTCTGCCTCAGCTGGTTTCAAACAGCAGTCCTCTGATCTCAGCCTTTTGAGGCTAGAATTAAAGGAACAAACCACCAATGACCAGCTCCTTGTTTCTTACTTTATATAAAAATACCCAAAAATGAAAGTCTCTCTCAGAAACCAGAGCAGATAAAACCTACAATGAAACTCTACTGTCAAAAAACAACAATTGGATTGAGATGTGCTGAGATCATAACTTGAAATATGGATTTATAATGTCTTTGAACAACCACCTAATGATAATTTTACCATTTAGGAGCTAGAATGATTGTTTTCCTCCAATAAGTCCAACGTCTGATAGTGATTCAGGAGTATTGACAGCAACTGTAAGAAAGAGAAAAAGGTAACCTTCCAGACTCTCCCTCTTCCAACTACTGGGATGTGTCTAGCCAACCAGAACGTGAACGAAAAGTCATTAGCTGTAGGCATTCAAATGCCCTTACATTCCTCGTCTTATTGCAGGGGTGACTTTCAGTGTCTATAGGCAAACACAAAGCTTTTTGGGGGGTAACACTTTTAATTGGATGACTGAGATGGTTGTAAAGAACAAACTTTGAACTCCAACAAGAAAGAGAATTATACTTTTTCTTTTGCGGATTCATTTCTGATATGTATAGCAACACATCCCAAATAAGCATGATTTAAAGCAAAGAATTTACTATTCACTGTAACTTTACAAGAACTCTAGAGATAGACATTGCTAGGTAATATTGCTGGTAGCAGGTCAGCAATATTATGAACATAATTTTGAAGTGTTCCCATTTTGTAGAGTTTTTTTTTTCAGCATTGGGAATTAAACCCAAAGACCTCCTGCATGCTAGACAAATGCTCTACCATGGAGTATCCCTCTCCCTAGCCCATTTTGCAGTTCTTATAGTATCAGTGATATTGGCATTAACACATCTTCATGCCTCTTCTCACATAATTTTAACCAGAAGTAGGGAGGAAGAGATGCCATAGCAGCTTTTCTTTGTGTTGTACTCTTTTTATGAGAGAGAAAAACCAGTGTCCACAAACATCCACATAATAACATTCCCCTGACATTTCATTGGCTTAAAGCAGATCACATGACTTTCAACCGTTTGCAGGTGAGAAGATTGACTTAGGCTAAGTATACTTCATTACAGCTGAACCCACTTGCCTGAGAAAGTTGCGGCTCAATGCCCCATCAAAAATTGGACTGTGTTAGCAAGGAATAAGTTGGATTATTGGATAGGACCCAGGGGGCTTCTTCTGTACTGATTTAAGTGTTTAGAACAACTAAGCTTTAACTTTTGGTTGACAATAAACCCTCTCTGGGATAGCATAAATTAGTAGTAACAGATATTGGGGGAGACCACTTGGATATGGATGTGACTGAGGTCTTCGGATGATCTAATTGTTGGGTCTACTTGCTAGTTCTGGTTTTATAGGGTATCCATCTTTATTTTTTTAGTAAACTCTACTCCATCCTTCTTTGTATATTTAAACTCCAACCAAAGTTTTTCTTTGAAAAGCAGTCTTTGTATTATCCACATAGCTTCCTTTTACTTTCACTTAGAAAAAGTTTTTTTGGGGAGCCAAGGAATTCAGATTCTGAACAGGCATGAGCATGTATCTCTATGTATGTCATTAATTATCACCTCACTTAAACCAGTGTCCTCTTCCCAACTCATACTCTTTCTCATTGTACTGCCTGACACTCAAATAATGTCTTTACAAAGTCAGGAAGAAGGCTGGGCACAAGTGGTTTACATTTGTAATCCTAGCTACTCAGGAGACTGAGATTTGAGGATCGTGGTTTGAAGCCAGCTAGGTCAGAAAAGTCCACAAATATCTCCAATTAACCACCAAAGAGCAAAATGTAGAGCCATAGCTCAAACGGTAGAGTTCAAGCCTTAAGTGAAAAAGCTAAGGGACAATGTCCAGGTTCTGAGTTTATGTCTTAGTATTGGTATAAAACAAAAGAAAAAAGAAAAATAGAAGTCAGGAAGAGCTGAGTTTCCAGTTGACTGAGGAATAATAGAGAGGCACATGATTATTTTCTTCCTTGAAGGGATGCCTTGTTCCTTGAAGAACACCATTGTGAGGAGAATATGGTGAACGAAGGCAAAACACAGCATGAGCTAAGCAAAAATACTATTTGTCACTATCTTGATGATAAAAAACAACACTTGTCCAGAAAATAAAATATTTTATGTTTTTTTTTTGGGGGGGGGGTCCGGTCGTGGGGCCTGAACTCTGGGCCTGGCGCTGTCCCTCAGCTCTTCAGCTCAAGGCTAGCACTCTACCACTTGAGCCACAGCACCACTTCCGGCTTTTTTTCTTTTTGCTTATATGGTGCTGAGGAATCGAACCCAGGGCCTCAGGCATGCAAGGCAAGCACTCTACCACTGAGCTACCTTCCCAGCCCTTTATAAGTTTTATGTTATATAGGATGTTTGGAAAATGGAGAGAGCAAAGAGAAGATAATAATGACATATGTCCATTATCAAGTGACATCCAATGTTAACATTGCCACTCACACACTGACAATATTTTCCCATTCATAGTTACACATTCTTAAGCAAAAGTGAGATCACACTGAATGATTGTGTTTTGTAACTGAAATTACTCTCTCCTTACAGCACATTTAATATGTTCATTTCCCAAATGAAATAAACAGTTATACTGCATGAATTTTTGTGTTCATCTCATTGCTGTATGTTTTACTCATACAATTTCCCTATTGGACATTTACATTATGATACTGTTTGTCTACAGGATGGAACTCTATAGCTCAGAACACGGCAATATTCAAAGTTCTTCGTGTTGTTGTTTTGTAGCCGCATCTCTGATTTTACCAACTAAGAGAGACACAATTGGAGAGTGTATATCCTGTTTTTTTTCAAGTTTCCTCTTCTTTAATGTGAGTATTGTTACTAGTGGTAAGTTGAACGGTTTCTATCTAGTCCAGAATGTTCCAAGGATGAGAAGACCTGTTCTACACACCTGCAAAAGGACCTGGCGAGAATGCAGCATTGTTAGCACTATCATGGAGAGCTTCTAGAAAAAGTACTCGGAGAATCCAGGACGGAGTCCCCTGGGCTCCACATTACAAATAGCTAGCTCGAAGCCACAGCACTATTTAATGTATTCAGCAGCTCTTTGGAGCTATTTCCCGAAAGGCTGAATTCTCTAGAGCAGCTCCATACACCCCCTCCCATCCCAACCCCTGAATTTACTGCATTTGCTTGCATATATTATCATTAAAAAAACTCTATAGTATGTGCTTGAGTGATTTCAGAATCTGATTACCTATCTGCACACCAATATCTGTGGTATGTTCTGAGAAAGAGAGGATGTCCTTGGTACCTTAGCATTTAATGTGAACCATACTATTCCATCTGCTTACTTTTCACATGGACAAAATCAACATTTTCATTTCTGATAACATTTTCTTTTCTGTGTGTTTTTAATTTCTCTTTCTAAAGTTTATTATATATTATTAATGCATAAGAAAATATCAGAGGTATATAAGTGTTATATAATATGATCATGTATGTCAAGATCTAGCTCAGCGGGGAAGATAAAAAGGTATCATTCTCCTTTCTTTGCTGCTAACAAAGAGTTTTCATGTCCTCCATTCATTTGGTCTTTGTGTTCCTGAGATGGAGGCAGAACATTTTATATCCACTTTAGGTATTAAAAAAGTATTTAAATCTAGCTCTATCAGTCCAATTTCTTCCTTGTTTACATCATGAGATCTTCCAGGAGAAATGCGTTTCATTTCAACAAATAACCTATCAGGAGTCAAAATTGGATACATGACAATAGTGAGAAAGGTTTACCTACTGAAGTCCACCTTAAAAAGGGAATGGTGATTTTGTTGCTTCTGGGAGTTTTGCTGCTGATAGAATAAGACTAAATAGCTTTTCTAATGCGAATTTATGGAATGATTGTCCATAAAAAATTATTCTCTAGCTTGGAGCAATTACAGTGGTCTCTCTCTTCTCCAAATTAATGTAATTAATACTATGGTCTTGGTTGTTTATCATGTCTTGATAATATCACAAGGGAATGGAAATATTGGCTCTTTTATCCCCTTAAATAGCTGAGATGAAACTGTTGGAGCTCTAATGTTACAACAGCTGTTTCTCATGTCCCAGAATATAATTGGTTGGTACTGAGGTTACTAAATTGTAAGAAATTGACTTTGGTTTTATGCTTGCCTACTTTTGGTGGAACTGGAAAGATTGGAAATGTTAGCTTTCTCTTGTAATGAAAAGGCAAAACCTTCCCTTCAATGAAATGGCAGGTTCTGGGTCTCATCTGTATAATTTTCTTCCACAGGCCAGTGTCTCTGCATTGGCTGGATAACACGCTTGGGAAAGCAGGACAATTCTAGCTTCCCTCCTAATTAGCTCTCAGCCCAGTGCAACCGCCTGAAATGCATCAGGGCTTTCCCACAAGGGGCTCTTTCTTGAAATCATAAAGTGGTCTGTTCTCCAGTGACCAATTCAATAGAGGATTTGAGGCCATAATTATCCCAAATAATTTGTAGGAGCAAATTCTTGTATCTTCTGAATATCTTTATCACATTGAGCAGTTTTCAAAATGTCACAAATGGCCCAATACCATGGCATTGCCTAGCAACTGGTTACACAAGCTAGATTTTTAGGCCTATTCTAGACCTATTGAACTAGAACCTCTAGACAGTGGAGGGTCCAGTAATTTGTGTGTTAATGAGCTCTCCAGGTAACCTAACCTTTGAGAAATCACTCTCTTAACATACAACTATGAATTTGCCTTGTTTGTGTTGGACAATACTATTTTGTTCACTACGGCTCATCAGCTGCCTAACCATCATCAGTCTCTCCAAGAACATAACAAAACACAACGCTCATCTTTACACCTGCATCCTCAACACAAATTCCTTGGTTCACTGTCACTTTCTTGTGCTGGTTTATTTCTGGAGTTGTAAAGCAGTGCCTGTCAATTTTTAATGCTCATACAAATGATGGGAGAGATTAGATTAAAATATTGATTCTGATCTAGCCTGGCCAGCAAAGGAGCTGAAAGTCTGCATTTCTAATAAGCTTGCAGGTGGCACGATTGTTGTTGCTGCTGCTCTAGAGATCACACAGAAGTGACCAGAGAAATGGGTGTTTGTGAGGCCAAATATTCACTGGTCGAAACAACAAATGACTCTAAAGGATTTACTCATTGATCTGTACACAATGGGAGATCTAAGCAATGGCTCTTATAGGGGTTTGTCTGGACACTCATCTTTTCCTTGCAGAAATGTCCTTTATCTCTGCTTTCTTGTTTCCTGGGCATCAGTGCTCCCCAATCTTCCCTTCTCATATGCTCCCACACACCACTCTCATCCTCCTATTTTCTGAAGCCGCCATTTTATCCTCACGTTGCCCTCCTTCCTGCCACTTTCCATCTGAAGCCATTAGCAGGTTGCTCTGTTTTACTTCTCCTGAACTGAAAGACTGGAGCCAGCATCAGAAATTTTTGAGGGGCCCAATGGAAAGAAAAATCATAACACTCTACTAATCATCTGAGAGGTTGAAGTAGAATTTAAGAAGCCAAACTTTACCTCCTAAAGAGACATCTTTCCAGTTGCAAATCTATATGCTCAATTCAGAATTCTGATTTTCCCCCGATTTCTTCACCCAAAGAGGCTACAATCTATGGAGCCTTTGGCCTCTCCTTTCTAGATGAGCAAGATGTCAATGTATGTTGGATGTTTCCAGTGGCTTCCAGACTGGCAAGTTTCCTTTAACAATTGAAAATTACATTGAAGTTTCCCTTTGTGAACTATTGGTAGCATGCACAGCGGATAGCTTTGCTCCTAGAGTTGGCCTCCAGAGCCCGATCACATACATGTAAATTGGGAGGCCACTTCGATGTCTTCTGTAAAATAATGGTGAGTCACACAAAATGATCAGTCAGCAAGGAAGAAAATCCAGGACTTTCTGGTTGATGAAAGATTTCCTATATAGTTCCTTCTGGTCCCCCACTTCACCCTTTCAACCTAACCATCATGCTAGCTTCTGGAGCAATTGAGATTATTCTTCTACTACAACAAGCATCTCTGTCTCCCCATACTGCTTGGAAGTGCCCTTTAGTCTTTTTTTTTTTTTTTTTTTGGTTTGGAAAAGAAGTATCACTTTAAAGAAAAACCAGACGTTTTCCTTATGAACCAATTTAAAAAAATACGTTTTTGCTCTGTGAGTTAGCACAGTGCTATCCAACAACTATTAAGAATATATATGAGCAAGTGTTTTTCTTATGTATGAGTTAAATGTCATTTTCTTTATCTTTTCTTTCATTTTGTGAGGCTGAGATTAAAGGGGGAAAATTAACTATCCATATTGAACAGAATGAGTCAACAAAAATGATGTGAAGCAGACATGGTTTGGAATGAAGAAGTCAGGCACAAGGTGAGAATGGAGGTGAAACTTTATGTGGGTCTTAAAGGATGAGGAAGGAAGTAGCCTAAAATAGAAATAAGAACAGGGTCTTAGAATAGGCATTGTGATTCTGCCCCTTATGGAGTGAGTGACTTTGAACAGGCTACAGAGTCAATGAATTTCTGAGTGAGATGGTGTATAAGTCAGGCAATAAATATAAAAATAGAATATACTAGTGCTATTTGCTGTGGTTTGAATGTTTGTGTGCTTTGAGGTACATGCATTCAACTCTCACTGCTAAGTCAATAGTATCAGGACTTGGGCCTCTGAGAGGCAATATAGTTATGGGTACAAAGCCCCTTGGAGTAGGATTACTGCCTCTGTAACAGTGGCTCAGAAGAGATGCCTTGCCCTCCCCATCATGTGAAGACACATGTAGAAGGTGCTACCTCTGAACGAGAAAGCAAGAAACTAGATGTAGGCATCTTGACCTTGGATTTCCCGGCTTCCATGATTAGGAGAAATGAAACTTCTGGGGTTTATAAACTACTAAGCTTTGGTGTTTTGTTATAGCAACCCAAGTATTTCAAACGGAATAGAGTTTAACTATAGGGAAATGAATGGTTACTAAATTATAGGTAGAGTGGTGGGAAGTGAAATCAGAGGGCCTTCATTAGGCTTCATGACTTCTCTTGCAGTGGATACTCATTTCAGGAAGCTGCAAGCGACATCATTTACCATTATAGCTGTCTCATATCCCCCAAGCTGGTTCCTAGACTTACTTCCATGAAAGCTCACATTTGATGAATGTGTGCATCAACCAACATCAATTCCAACCAAGGAGGATGTTCTACTTCCCTTCCACTTTCCAATCTCATGAAAACATAGCTCATTGCTGGACCCTGTATTGCAGTCAAGGTAACAACAAGGGAAAATCAGGAATGTAATTCTTAGCTTTCTGGCTTATGTAATAGAACAAGGGTTAGTGGAAACAGATGTCAATAACATGAACATAAGCATTAAGTGCAATAAATAGAATGAAGAAATTCTAAAACTGGGTGCTGGTGGCTCACACCTACAATCCTAGCTAGTCAGGAGGCTGAGATTTGAGGATCACGGTTCAAAGCCAGCCAGGACAGTAAAGTCCATGAGACTCTTATCTCCAATTAACTCCCAGAAAGCTGGAAGTAGTACTGTGGCTCAAAGTGGTAGAGTGCTAACCTTTAGTGGGAAAAAAAAAAAAAAGCTCAGAGACAGTGCCCAGGCCCTGAGTTCAAGCCTCACAACACCAATTAATTAATTAATTAAAAATAAATATATATAATGAAGAAATATAATAAATATTATAGAATAATATTTATACAATATAATATTTACATAATACAATATATTTATATTTATTGATATAAAATATATTCATATAATATATAATGTACAATATGTAATACATTTATATTACATAATATAAATGCAACATATTATTTATAATAAATATTTATATAATATAATAATATAATAAATATATAAAATGAAGAAAGAAGAGTTGCCTTTCCTACTGGGTGAAGTCAACCCAGATATTAGTGGCAAGCTCTACTCCATTTGGCTAGGACAGTGAAGACAGAATGGTGTCTTATTCATACCCAACATCTGAATCCTTTTCCTCACCTACCAAAAGGCTGTGGCCAATTTTTTTTTTTGTTTGTTAACAGTTTTTTTTTTTAGATTTGATCAGCTGGGACCTCCTGCTCCCCACTCAACCCCTAGGGTAACAAACACATTTTCCAGCAGCTCTGGGGTCAAGGATGTTTAGAAGACTGGTGCCAATCTAAACAAGCCCAGCAGGAAGGCCCTGGACTTCCTTCCCTTTACCTTCCTCCCAGCTGACACCACAGGGGCCTTGTAACCTCATGACCAGCAGACATGACATGAAGGGAGGGAGGCAAGTCTCACCTCCCTAGGGAGGAACACAGAGCGAATGGTCTTAGTCTTTCAAAGAAAAAACAAAACACTGACACCCTGTTGTTAATGTTTCAGTATGGTGCCACTGCCGTTGAAGTAAAGGATAAATAATTATCTAAGTGAGAGAGGTACATGCTTCAAAATACCATTAAACTGGAGTGTAACTGAAATGCTCTCACTCTTCCTCCTCAATATACCTTGACTGTCTTGTGTGTTTTTGTATTTCCTAGTGCCTAGAATAGCCTCTGAAAGTGAGAGGTATTGTGTTGCAGGAAATTTGGTAGACAAATGCTACATTTGCTCCCTTCGTTTTCTGGCTGCTCTTGCACTTTGGGCTGTATGATTAGTTCTGGCCAATAGACTGTGAGTAGAAATAAAATATGCTGCTTCTAGCCACGAGATTTATCCTCTTTCTATTCCTTCTATGGAATCTATGTGTTGATTCAGAATGCTGACCTATGAGTTATTTAGAGCCCAACCTTGCCCCATGACCTGCATGAGATTTTTTTTTTAATATTTTATTTTATTTGTGAACATACTGTACAGAGGGGTTACAATTACATGGGCAGGATAATGCGTACATTTCTTACCAAGTATTGCAGCCTCCTCCTTTGTTTACCCTTCACATCCCTTCCCAGCCTCCCCCCCCCCCAGTCCCAATCCTTCCCCCCCCCCCCCCCCCCCACAGCACCTACGTTGTAAAGCTCGTTTTGGACATGACAACTTGTACTTCTCATTGTTGCAACAGGTCCACCTGAATCCTTAAACGACTTGTTTGTCCCCATCTCCTCCACAAGTTATACTGACATCAAATATAGTGAAAGCAGGGGTTATACTGTGGGGGAGGGACATACAAAGCAACAAAGAAATAATCTTATAAATGCGTTAGAAACACATGCATGAAAGAAAAAAACATTAAAATACATATCTAAGGGTTCATTTTCCTAACATCACATTATCTGACCTTTTCCCCTTGACTCATACATATACTAGATATTGCAAATAAGGGAAACCATGGGGCCTATGTTTCTTTGGGCCTGGCTTACTTCGCTTAATATAATTTTTTCCAAGTCTCTCCATTTCCTAACAAATGGGGCAATGTCATTCTTTCTGATGGAGGCATAGAATTCCATTATGTATATATACCACATTTTCTTGATCCATTCATCTACTGAGGGGTATCTGGGTTGGTTCCAGATCTTAGCTATGGTAAATAATGCTGCAATAAACATAGTTGTGCTGGTAGCTTTAGTGTGGTCTTGTTTGTAAACATTTGGGTAAATGCCCAAAAGTGGGATTGCTGGGTCATAGGGGAGTTCTATGTGGAGTCTTTTGAGGAACCTCCATACTGCTTTCCAAAGTGGTTGAACAAGTTTACATTCCCACCAACAATGAAGTAAGGTTCCCTTCTGTCCACATCCCCTCCAGCATCTGTTGTTGTTAGAGTTCTTGATTTTTGCCATTCTAACTGGAGTGAGGTGGTATCTCAATGTTGTTTTGATTTGCATTTCTTTTATGGCTAGGGATGTTGAGCATTTCTTCATGTGTCTATTGGCCATCCTTCTTTCTTCTTCAGAGAAGTTTCTCTTTAAGTCTTTCGCCCACTTGTTTATTGGGCAGTTGTTTCTTTGAGGATTTGTTGTTGGGGGATTTAATTTTTTGAGTTCCAAGTATATTTTAGATATGAGACCCTTGTCCGTTGTATGGCTAGTAAAGATCTTCTCCCAATCCGTGGGCTTTCTATTGATCTTGCTAGCTATGTCCTTTGCCATGCAGAAGCTCTGCAACTTTATGCAATCCCATTTGTCCAACCTTTCTTTGATTTGTTGTGTTTCCGGGTCTCTATTCAGAAAATTTCAGCCTGAGCCAAGGAGACCTAGGGTTTCTCCTATTCCATCCTGTAATGTTTTCAGAGTGTCTGCTTTGAGTTCAAGGTCTTTGATCCATTTGGAGTTGATTCTGGTGCAGGGTGATATATAAGGATCTAGCTTTAGTTTTCTACAAGTAGTTAACCAATTTTGCCAGCACCATTTACTGAAGAGGCTGTCTTTGTTCCATTCTATTGTTTTAGCTCCCTTATCGAAGATTAGATGGCTATAGGTCTGTAGGTTCATTTCTGGGTTTTCAATTCTATTCCATTGGTCCTGAGGTCTGTTCTTATGCCAATACCAAGCTGTTTTGATTACTATGGCTTTATAGTAGAGTTTGAAATTTGGTATTGATATTCGTCCAGCAGTGTTCTTTCCGTTGAGGAGCGTTTTCTGCATGAGATTTTATATGAGTAAAGTTTTGTTGGGCTGAATCACCAAGATCCCAGGGTATATCCTTTATTTCCCAATAGCTTGCACTGTCTTGACTAATCAGCATTGAGTGATTCATATATTAATTCCACAGACATTTACTGAATATTACAGAATGTTAATGAGTATTTCAAAACTAACAAAATAATACTGATAGAATCAAATTTTAAGGGATAGTGATGTTAAGGGACAATTGTCAATTCTGTCCGACTCAGGTGTTTTGAAAGTCTTGAGATTTCAGTAGCATTTTATAATTAGGAATTTGGGATTGTAGATGTTTATAGGAGAATCAATATGAAAATAGTTCCTTATGTGCTTATGTACTTTATATTTGCAAAGCCTGTTACAAATTATGATCTCATATTCTTCTCAATCTTCTCATAAATATAAGAATAACTGCTTTAGGGCTGGGAAGGTGGCTCAGTGGTAGAGCGCTTGCCTTGCATGCATGAAGCCCTGGGTTCGATTCCTCAGCACCACATAAGCAAAAAAAAAAAAGCCGGAAGTGGCGCTGTGGCTCAAGTGGTAGAGCGCTAGCCTTGAGCTGAAGAGCTGAGGGACAGCGCCCAGGCCCAGAGTTCAGGCCCCACGACTGGACCCAAAAAAAAAAAAAAAGAATAACTGCTTTAAAATGCTTGTTCCTATTTTATCAAGTGAAAATGAAACTTAGACTGGCCACACTGATGATATATGAAAGAATCAAGTCTCAAAAGCAAGGCTTACTGGTTTCTTTTGTGCGTGTGTGTGTGTGTGTGTGTGTGTGTGTGTGTGTGTGTGTGTGTGTGTGTGTGTGTGTGTGTGTGTCAGTCATGGGGCCTGAACTCTGGGCCTGGGCGGTGTCCCTCAGTTCTTCAGCTCAAGGCTAGCGCTCTACCACTTGAACCATAGCGCCACTTCTGGCTTTTTCTGCTTATGTGGTGCTAAGGAATCAAACCCAAGGCCTCATGCATGCAAGGCAAGCGCTCTACCACTGAGCCACCTTCCCAGTCCACTGGTTTCTTTTTGGGAGAGGGGAGTTGTGTGTGTGTGTGTGTGTGTATGCGCACACACACATGCCAGAATTAGAGCTTAAGGGTCTGGATGTTGCCCTTAAAACACTTTTTTGTGGAAGGTTGATTCTACCAATTGAGCCATAGCTCTACTTCCAGCTTTTTTGGTGGTTAGTTGGAGATAAGAGTCTATGGATTTTCCTGCCCAGGCTGGCTTTGAGCCACACTCCTCAGGTCTTAGCCTCCTCAGTAGCTAGGCTTATAGGTATGAGTCCCTACTGCCCAGCAGATCTACTGTTTTGAATCTAGTGCTTTATACACCAGGCTGCCTGCTTGCAGATAACCCCATTTGTGACTTTCTTTAACACAAGGATAACATACACATATAGAAACTAAGATATAGAATGAGGGAACGGGAATAAGGCCGCACACATAACTCTGGTGAATAATTCTGGATAAAGAACATGAATGTTAGTTCTGATTCAGACAGGAATAGAAGACCATAGAGGAGCATCTGCATACTATATTACCTTTGTAGTAACATCTAACTCCATGGTAATTATTAGGATATGAGCAAGCAAGAAAGACTATACTGGAACATTCAATTCTATGGACCCAATCCAGGGAGAAGAATAAAGGCAGGACAAGACTGGTTAGGATCTTGAGTTAGTATAGGTAATTCCTGTGACAATTTCTTGAAGTTTTTGGAAAATAGCCTCTCCTTAAGATGATTCTAAAGGGTATATGCTGCAGAATGTTAGCTCCAGTCCATTATGAAATACCTTTTAAGGCTCAGTAACTTGTAGCTAATATATTTAGTGTCCTCAACTACAGACTCTCAGTGTTTATCTGGAGGTTCTGGGGTCATCTAAAAGCCTTGGCACTCGATTAGGAAAAGTTTCCCAAATTGGCCTCATCAGAAGTCCTATGGATCTCTCTTAGGACCTTGAACTTTCTGCTTCCGCTGCCAAAATTAGCAAATGTTAGAAGCAGACTCTGACTACCCAACAGCATATAAGCCATGAACTGAAATGACGTTAACCTTTTAAGAATCATTGTTAGCACTAATTTTGTATCCAAATCTTACTTTGACTCTGTAGAAAAGTCTCTTATTTCTGTAACTTTCCTTCTATGTTCATTAGAATATATCTTTTCTGTCATTTAAGCCCCAACTTACTCATTTTCTTCTGGAAATATCCTCACCTACTTCTTTTTTTAACTTATTTTTATTGTGAGAATACCGTACAGAAGACTTACAATTACATTGGTATACAATTACAATATACACGAGTATATTTCTTATCAAGCATTGTTGCCTCCTCTTTGTTTCCCCTTCCCATCCTTTCCCATACTCCTCCCTCCCCCCACCCAATCCTCCCCCCCCCCCCCACCAAAGTTGTTAAGTTCGTTTTTCGACATAAGGACTTGTACATCTCATTGTTGCAATGGGTCCACCTGTATCCCTAGTTAAACGATTTGTTTTTTCCCTTCCCCTCCACAAATTATACCAACATCAAATACAGTGAAAGCAGGGGTTATACCATGGCGGGAGGGGGGGGGGGACATACAAAGCGACATAGAAATCATCTTATAAATATGTTAGAAACAATTGCATGAAAGAAGAAAAAACAAAAAAACATTTCAATACTTATCTTGGGGTTCATTCCCCTAACATCACCTTATCTGAGCTTTTCTTTGCAATAACTAGTATATGTCTGAGTCCAGCAGAAAAGGTCAGATATCCTGACCTATTTCTAACCACACATTTATTTGTCCATTCCATTAGTAGCTATTGAGTGTTTGCTTCATGGTGTGGGACCATATGAGGTGGATAGCTTAGATCCATGGGTGAACGGCAGTCTAGTGACCACTGCGTGTGAGTTCTGCTTCTGTGATAAAATCAAATACTCTTATGTTGGCCTTAGCAAGAGGTTGCTGGCATGGATGCACTTTGATGGTAGAGGCCACTTATGTGTCATATATTTGTCATATTTGAAATGCTGCATGAATGTGTGGGATTCTTGATGGATATCTATCTGTATATATAAGTGACTAATATCCTGTGTCACGTAGCTCATGGAAGTGAGCAGAGGCGGGAGGGGAGAGAAGATGTGTTTAGACTTGGTCTGCCTGGTACACACTCAGAAATGTGTTAGAATAATGATTAACAATAGTGAAAAAAACCATAGGCACTAGCTAGGACCTGTTTATTACCAAATTCATTAAGGAAATAGGATAGTGAAGCTCTTCAGGTTGAAGAGCTCAGCTTCAACTACTTGTTTAAGTTTACTAGTGGAAATGGCATCATCAAACTTATCATATTAAACCAAATAATTCCCAAAGATTGATTTTGAGTTTTATTTTGTAGGAAAGAATCAAGCCTTGTGATTACCTGTATCCCTGATTTATTGGGAAACATGGGAATAGTACAAAACCAAAAGGACAGTACTTAAGTGGGTGGATCCTTTTCCCTGTAGGTAATATGTTTTGCAGAATTCTTTATTTACACCACTGATGGGTGGCCATGGTGTTCTTCTCAGAGTATAGACTGCAGAGAGTCTATAGCAAAGCGGTTTAAAATTAAACCTATTACAATTAATCTCCAGCTTTCTGAGCAAGGGCAAAATGAGAGTGCATTAACTTGGAAAGAAAGAAGTGGAGAATCCAGCAAACAAGATAATCTTCTCCAATGATCTAAGGTGCTCTGGAACATTCTAGAACACTGCTTTAACATACTGAAAGCAGGAAAAATACCAGGAGGACCAAGATGTACATCTACTTCAAGCTAATAATGAAAAAGAGAGATTGAAAACTGATATATTAATTTATTATTATTAATTTATATTTTTATTTAAACAATAAAAATTATAATGTGGTGGAAAGAATAAAGGCAAGGGAGCAGCACTGAAAGAAGGAGGGAAGAAGAGAAAGACAGGAAATAGAAAGGAATGGAGGAAGGAACTGCATGGGAGAGGAAGACAGAGAAACAGAATCGAAATACCATTTCCAATCCTTACTACAGCTGTTTAGTTTGCTTTAAGTTTTCTTTTCCATATTTTTATTAGCATCAGTTAGTTGTGCAAGGGCGTTTCATTCTGACATATCTATGAATGCATGCAAGTGATCAAACTTGTCGGTACCATCATTCTTACTCTCTGCCTCTCAGACCATTTTCAACAAACTTCATTGCCTCATTTTTATATGTATATTACGTTTTTTGTGACAATCTTCACTCTTTGTACTCATCCTTCCCATCACCTTCCAAGACCTGTTTTATATTCCTAATTACACTACAAAGAAGTTTCACTGTGGTATTTCACACAAGCATATACAGTATTTTAATCAAATTGGCTTCCTTGCTTCCTCTCACGTTCCCGTCCCCTTCCCTTTATTATTTAACGGGTTTCAATGAGTTTCACTTTGATATCTGTATCCACAGACAGATACAACGTCACTGATAAGATTATAACTGAGAAAGACCAAGAGGAGTTTTCAAAGCTGAAGAGTGATGGAACTTGATTTTTCAGGTGAGGAGCTCAAGTCCATGTGTCCTCTTTCAGTGAGGTGCAAACCTTATTGGGTGAGAGGGGTGATCCTAGCTCAAGAAGATCAAGGTATACTTGCCCTCAAGGATTCACTGTCTAGTAGAAGAGTCAGTCAGCTAGCTATTTCATAGATAGAAGTATGACAATTGCCAAGTAAAGAGGGCTCAGATATTACAAGTCCCTTAGTGCTTTGCATATTATTTTACAAAGCAACATTTAGAGGGGATTTTCAGGCACAAGCAGCAACATTTAAAACGTGCTGTTTTGGTTTGTACAGCTATAATGCAATTTCTAGTACATATATCTACTATAAGTCATGTTCAACTCCTCTAGCCCAAGGGACTTTTCCAAGGGAGTAAATTACATACTTGGTGTAAATCTAACCAGTTGAAAATACTCAATTGAAAATTCACTATTATATCATTCTTGTAGCTCATTTCATCATTGAGTCTAAAATCTTAAGTCAGAATGTCTTAAATAAAATCAGGCTATCTTATATATTAACCAGCACCTATATAAGATCAAGATCTCCATGTTGAAAACTTGAGCATCCATCCATCTATCCATCCATCCCACAGTTGTTTATTGAGATTCTATTGTATCTGTTCTGGGAGCTGAAGATAGTGTTTAGATGAGAATGTAGCCCCTGCCTCTAAGAGCATACTGTCTGTGTTATTGTCTATAAAGCCACGTTTTTCAAAGGCAGCTCAGTGACCAGGTTAGGAGAGGTTTGTTGGAGCATAAGCCCCGGATGTGAGAGGGGGAGGACAGGTAGATAACTCACACCACAATTCAGGCAAACCATCCATGAAAGGAAAGGGCATGGAAGCTGGATGGAGAAGACAGAGTCTCTGACCTCAATGCAGATCAGACACACTTACAATCAACCCAAAGATTTCTTATTAAGAATCCTGAGTTGGCCCTCATCCTGGTGTTAGGCTCAGCCATTGTCTGGGCTTCCTAGAAAAAGATCATGGCCTTGGCTTTCAAGTTTAAGCAGATCTTGAAGGCATTAACAGCTGGAGGTTGTCAGCTAACTGCACTCCTTGCAGCTAAATAGCAAGTTATTTCGTGAAGGGAGATCAAAGTGACATAACCCAATGGCTGCCACATAGTGTGATCAGGAAGGAGGCAATAAACAGACATTTTAAATCCACTAAGGGTAATGACAGGGTGCCATGGGAGCTTAAGGACGGAACACTAAACCAGACTTGGAGTCAGGGAAACTTCCACAAAGTTGTAGTGAGTAAAAAGAATCCTGGATTGTAAATAGGAGGAATATGAAGAAAGATAGGAGTGGGTTCGAGCTGGAAGAGCAACCACATTTGGGGGCAATGGCAGATATCATGTAGTTTGATAACATAGGAAGTAGCAGCAGGAAATGAAGTTGAAGAAGTAACTAGGAGGCTGGACACCTGTGGTTTACACCTGTAATCCTAGCTAATCAGAAGGCCCAGATATTAGGATCACAGTTCAAAGTGAGCCTGGGCAGACACATCCATGAGACTCTTATCTCCAATTAACCACCAAAAAGCCAGAAGTAGAGATGTCGTTTAAGCGGAAGAGTGACAGTCTTTAGCAAAAAAGCTGAGGGTGAGAGACCCTGGGTTCAAACCAAAGTGCAGGCAGGCAGGCAGGCAGGCACGCACGCATGCACGCGCGCGCACACACACACACACGCATGTGCGCACACACACACACACACACACACATAAATAGGAGGAAAAGAATGAGGAGCCTTATGTACTATGCTAAGAAATGCACACAGCACAATTACTTGCAGAATGGTCTGGACAGAGAACATGTAGATATCAGCAAATTTTCCCTTTAGACTCTAGAAAATACTGAAGATCTTTGGCCAATTAGGGCCTTTAGACTTGATATAACTAGATTATACTAGTCCTAACCAACTAGTCCTAACTAGACTAGATTAAGTCTCTCTAGGTCTACAAGTGAGAGGTCCTTATGAAAAGTTAATTATGTTATCAGCGAGGAAGAAGGTAATTCATTGTCACTCACTGCTCTTTTGTTGAATATGTTTTTGCAGGGCCAGTCAGTGCATTCCCCAACAAGAAGGCAATCAGCTTGACGGGCTTTGCCTGGAGGGATGGGGTATACATGCAGAGTTCTGGAACTCTCAGAGACATCATAACGAGGCATTGGAGCCATAATTCAAAGAACCAAATTGGGTTCCCAGCTTCAGAAAAGAAGTGGAGAAGAGTCAACAATATATTCTGCTTGCTTTGAAATGTCTAGAAAACGAGCCCTGGGATTTTACTTTTATGATCCCATTATGGAGACATTCTAATAAATGTATAGCTTTATAATCATTGTTGATGACAATGATGATGGTTAATATCTAATTGACATGTGCTGTTACCATGCTAAGTATCCTGCATTTGATTTTATGGATTGCTCAGAACACCCTGATTGTCTCTCAGAAGCTAGAACTATTAATGTCATCCCATTTTCCTATTAGAAAATTAAAGGTGAAAGAGGTTAAATAGCATGTCTTAGGTCACACAGTTAATTTGTGCTGAAACAAGTTAAATAAATGTTTCAAAAACTACAAATGAGCGGAAGGAAAACAGAAAATGTTATGAGTATATAAAGGTACATTACATACTATTAGAAACATGCTTTCAAATTACCATTAATCATCTTAACAAATATGTATGGGATTATATTTATGGGATTATTGTTATGGTTTTGCCAATATGAAATGTCTAGAAAGTCAAATCTGGCTTGTGGTTATGAGTGTTCTCTATAAATTTTCCCTAAATCATTGAATTGTTTAATTAAGAATAAATACATTTTATGATAAATTACCCATCAATAAAACTATATTAAAATCATATCATCTATCAGTTTGCATTCTCCATTTTTTAGAAGCTATTCTCTGAATCACCTTTGTTGAAAGTCAATTGACCATATATTATGTAGGGGTCTATTTGTCCATCTTGTCACATATACCACAAGCTTTCATTATTTTATCCCATGATTCTGAAATGAAGAAAGTTTTCTATCTTCCATTCCCACAAAATGGAACATTTGATAAGGTCTGAAAACACTGTTACAATTGGAGAATTTTACTTCTACTCAAGTTTAAACAGTACAATGCATTGTTCTTGTTATTGCAAGTAGTTGGTTATTTTGAAACATATTTAAATATCAAGACTACATACTCTACCAAATTCTAGAGTTCTCTTCTCTCAATAGTTTCGAGTATTCAAATGGTATCATTTTCATTCTGGTTGAAACGCAAGACTGTTGATGATGAATTCTTTCAGCTTTCTATAAACCTGAAAGAAGTATTTATTTTATATTCATCTTTAAGATACACTTTTAGGGCATAAAAGTAATTGTAGGTATATAGATTTTTTACAGTATCTTTTTAATTGTAAAAATACCATACAGAGGGGTTACAATTACATGGGAAAGGTAATGAGTGCATTTCTTTTTTTTTTTTTTTTTAAATTTTATTGTCAAGATGATGTACAGAGGGGGTTACAGTTACACAAATAAGGTAGGGAGTACATTTCTTGCTGAACTTGTTTCCCCCTCCCTCATTTTTTCTTGTTTTTTTTTTGTTTGTTTGTTTTTATTGTGAAAATACTGTATAGAGGGGTTACAATTACATTGGCAAGATAATGAGTATCTTATCAAGCATTGTTGCCTTCTCCTTTGTTTCCCCTTCCCATCCCTTCCTACCCCTCTCCTCCCTCCCCTCCTCCCCCCCCCCCCCCCCCCCCCCCCCGCCAAAGTTGTAAAGTTCATTTTCGACATAACATCTTGTACATCTCATTGTTGCAATGGGTCCACCTGTATCCCTATTTAAACAACTTGTTTTTTCCCTTCCCCTCCACCAAATTATACCAATCAAATACCAGTGAAAACGGGTTATACTGTGGGGAGGTACATACAAAACAACAAAGAATCATCTTATAAATATGTTAGAAACAATTAGCAAGCAAGCAAAAAAACATCTGAGTCCTCATCTTGGGGTTCATTTCGCTTAACATCAACTTATCTGGCCATATCTGCCTTGTCTCAGATATATACTTGCAAATATTTACAGTCACTTGAAAACACTTTCTCCCACTGCTTTTAACCTGCATTATTTCACATGAGGTATCTACTGTCATCCTTATCTTTGCTCTTCAGAACATGTGTGCCTGGCTGCTACAAAAACTGTTCTCTTTATCGTAATTTGTTATAATGTACATTGGGGGGTAGTTCTTGTTCTGTTCTTATGCAAGTGGGTTTTATTAATTAATTTTTATAAGTGTATATTGGCTGTACAAAGGAGCTTTATCTTGATATTTCCATACATGAATACAAAGTCCCTTGATCAGATTCAGCCTTTCTATCACTCTCCATCACTGTCTCCCTGCGTCTTAAAGCAATTCCATCATGTTCATTGTTCTACTTTCATATACGTATACAAAGTACACAGATCAAATTTACACCCCTTTGCTGTCTGTGTTTGCCTCCCTTCTCTAACTAGTCCCATATCTCAACAGAATCTCTTACACATTCCTGTCATCTATTTTCTGTATTGCACTTGAGGTTTATTGAACTTTTAACAATTTGGAAACCTTTGGCCATTACTTTTGCTTTCATTACTTCTTTTTAAAAACTAATTTTACTGGCCCAGGAGCCAGTGGCTCATGATTATAATACCTAGTTACTGAGGAGGCTGAGATCTGAGGATTATATTTCAAAGACAGCCTGGGCAAAAAAAAAGCCTCTGAGACTCTTATCTCCTATTAAGCAATAAGAAGTATAGCTCAAATCACACTTCTTAACCAGCAAAAAAGCCAAGCAAGAACGTAAGTCCCAGGCTGGGAAGGTGGCTCAGCGGTAGAGCGCTTGCCTTGCATGCCTGAGGCCCTGGGTTCAATTCCTCAGCACCACATAAGCAAAAAGAAAAAAAGCCGGAAGTGGCACTGTGGCTCAAGTGGTAGAGTGCTAGCCTTGAGCTGAAGAGCTGAGGGACAGCGCCCAGGCCCCATGACCGGACCCAAAAAAAAAAAAAAAAGAACGTAAGTCCCTGATTTAAACTCAAGTACTGACATACACAGACACAGACAGACACAGATACATATAGGCAGACAGACACGCACTTACATTACACACTACCAACCAAGCAAATGAATCTAATTTTATTAATAAGTTTAACTTTCACTCACACAATGAACATATTCTTGGCTTTCCATTCCTGACTTAAAATAAAAAGGCAAGTAATTGAAGATTATTAGCTGATAGAAGCAACACTTGATGAACCATCAGCTATTTTTCTCTTTTTAAAAAATATTTTTATTGTAAAGGACACTGTACAGAGGGGTACAGTTACATAAGAAAGGTAATGACTACATTTCCTATCGAGAATTGTTACTACCCTCCTTTGTTTTTCTCTCTCATCAGCAATTTTTCTATGTCTTGGGCCATACTGGGAATATCAAGTCAGAACGCAGATTTATTGCTAATTTAATACCTAAACCATATCTAAAAATTGTTACTGGGATTTAACTTACAGATTAAGCCCATGCCATTAGCCTGGCTTTTTGTAGGTTATTTTGGATATGGAGTCTCAGAGCTTTGTTCTGCCTGGGCTGGCTTCAAACAGTGATCCTCTAAGTCTCAGTCTCTTGAGCAGTTTTGGTTAGGCATGAGTTATAAACTGGTGCCTGGCCAAGTCATAAGCTTAAAACTTAGTTTCCAAGGGTTGGTGGGTCAAACATGTTTAGAAAATTGATCTTCCTGCTCTCCCATTTTAACTTCTTGCCTTTGACTGTGAAAATAAAAAAAAGCAGTACTGTGTTGATGCCAGCCTTGCTAATTTGCAGGACAATATTTTTTTTTCTTAACATGTTTAACCTTCATCTTTGTCAAACCTCTTAAAAATAAAACTGCCCAATATCAACTGTAACTAAACGCCATTTTATATTTAGTCCATTAGCTGCTGTAAGCTTGTGCTTCATATGGAAAATTTTATTGTAGATTTCTATGATTGTCTCCTTAACAAGCTCCATAAACATCTTTTGTCAAAGCTACTGAAAAGTCTTATTTTTTTTCACATTAATTTCTGTGGCTTCTGTCACAAGATCCTCTAGATATCTTGCAGAATTTATTTTTTTACTTTTATTGTCTCTGGATTTCCATGATAATTGTCTCTTGTGGTATAATTCAGTGAAGCACGATTTATGTTTGCTCCTACAAATCTTTTGTTGTCTTTCCTTTCTTGGTGGAAAATGCCATAGTTTTTCTTCCTTTGGTTTCTAGTAGATGTTAAAATTGTTCTTTCCTGACATCACCAAGAATTGAAATCTGACAATACATGTAGCAGAACTGAAGACTTCACTTCTCAAATGTCTTATCGACCCTCCCCTTTGATGATTTCCAATTTCATTTATGTTTGACTGAGATATTATAACCTAGTTCAACAATGCTGTTTTTTGTTTTGTTTTGTTTTTTTGTTTTGTTTTGTTTTCTGTCAGTCGTGGGGCTGGAACTCTGGGTCTGAATACTGTCCTGCAGCTCTTCAGTTCAAGGAGAGTGCTCTACCACTTGAGCCACAGCACCACTTCTGGTTTTCTGGCTGTTTATTGGAGATAAGAGTCTCATGGACTTTTCTTTCCCAGGCTGGCTTTGAACCATGATCCTCAGATCTCAGCCTCCTGAGTAGCTAGGATTATAGGTGTGAGCCACCAGCACCTGGCTAATGCTCTGGTTTTTGTGGTCCTTATTTTTTCTATTTGTGTTTAATTTTGGCTATTTTCTATAGATATATTTTCAAATTACTTATTTTTTTCTCTGAAATATAACTAATCAGCTTATATTCCCATCAAGTGCATATTTTTGGTCTCTGACATTTTAGGTTTTTTGTTTTGTTTTGTTTTTGGTGCTAGTCCTGGGGCTTGACCTCAGAGTCTGAACACTGTTCCTGAGATTCATTTGCTTAAAGTTAGCACTCCACCGTTTGAGCCATAACTCTACTTCTTTATAATTGGAGATAAGAGTCTCATGGACTTTCTTGCCTGAGCTGGTTTCATACCTCAGTCTTGAGATCTCAGTGTCTTGAGTAGCTAGGATTATAGGCATGAGCAACCGGTGCTTGGTGACTTTGGTTTTTTAAAAAAATATTTATTTAGTTATTTTTGTGCTGATACAGTGGCTTGAACTCAGGGCCTCAAGCTCTTACTCAGCTTGCTTGCTCATGTCTGGCCCTCCTCCATTTCAGCCATGCCTTCAGCTCAGCATTTTGCTGGTTAATTGGAAATGAAGCCACAGGAACTTTGCAGTCTGAGTTGTCTTGCAGCCAACTCAGTTCAATTCCTGACTTTTGGAGTTAGTTGCATACCCACTGTGGACCTTTGTCTCTTAGAGTTGTTATGGTCAAGTAAAGAAGCCAATGTCATTGTAAACAATGGATTTGAAGCTGACTTCTGTTTTCTGCACTGACTTTCTCTGTGGACACTTGGGGCCAATCCTGATGTCTCCCTGTGACTACTTTTCCCTACTATAAAATAGAGTTGTACTGGATTAGTGATTCTCATCTGTGCTCGGTAGAGTTTAGAGATTGCATGAAGACATCTCAAGCACAATTGGAAAAACTTTCCCTTTTCCGTAGGAGCTCTCATTTTAAGGAGTTCAGTGGCTCAAGATTCACTTCAAAATAAGCTTCAAAATAAACATTCTTTGATAGAACAAAAAAAGTTATTTGAAGTCCTCCACGACTAGAATATCTGGTTTTGTATTGATTGATGGTGTGAGATCAGGCAAGATTTTTCTAAACCTAAGCTTTGACTTTCTTGACTGTAGAATGGATAATACAATTATGATGAGGATAAATCAGGTGTAAGCTGTAGTGACATTGTCATTGTTCTACCAGGGTCTTCTTAGATCCCTATCAGCATTTCTCTGCATTCCTCCACTTGGCCTCCTTGTGCATGCAAAGGTCTGTGCCCAAACATCTTTCCAAATGACTAATCTTAAGCTACTAGAGCTGCTTTTGTTGCAAAGGGAGCCAGAAGTTCCTGACTGTTCACATCACTCCACAGTGATAGGAGAAAGACAATCATTGACATCTGAGGAACCCTGAGCTCTAGGAAGATCTTGGAAATTAGGAGAGTTTGCCTGAAATTACACCCTTGCTCAACTTCATCATTTCCCATCTCATTGGAATATCCTGGAATCCAAACGTTAAAATTATTTACACCAATTCCTTATCTATGAATCTTTTTATAGGGACCTAAGTTATAAAATATGCCACTGGGCCTGCAATATATCCAATACATGTTAGCTATTATTATTACCTTTCCTTGTCCTATTTTGAATGGCTTTTATAGAAATGAGGAATTGTGTCATTTGGCTGTTTTATCTTTGAGTAGGGCATAAACTGATGGCAGCATTTAACTAGCTGAATATTATGCTTTGTATGCCATACAAGAATTACAGTTAGAGACTGCAGATTACATAGATCATGGTTTTAGCCGAAATAATTTTTAAAAAGAAACAACCGCTCTCCCACTCCAGCTTTTTTTTTTTTCTTTTTTTTTTTTAATTTAATTTAATTTTATTTGTGAACATACTGTACAGAGGAGTTACAGTTACATGGGCAGGATAATGCGTACATTTCTTACCAAGCATTGCAGCCTCCTCCTTTGTTTACCCTTCACATCCCTTCCCAGCCTCCCCCCTCCCCCACTAATCCCAATCCTTCTCCTTCCCCCCCCCCCCCCCCCCCCCCCCCCGCACAAACGTTGTAAAGCTCGTTTTGGACATGACAACTTGTACTTCTCATTGTTGCAACAGGTCCACCTGTATCCTTAAACAACTGGTTTTTCCCCATCTCCTCCACAAGTTATACTGACATCAAATATAGTGAAAGCAGGGGTTATACTGTGGAGGAGGGACATACAAAGCAACAAAGAGATAATCTTATAAATGTGTTAGAAACACATGCATGAAAGAAAAAAAAACATTAAAATACACATCTAAGGTTTCATTTTCCTGACATCACATTATCTGACCTTTTCCGCTTGACTCATACATATACTAGATATTACAAATAAGGGAAACCATGGGACCTACGTTTCTTTGGGCCTGGCTTACTTCACTTAATATAATTTTTTCCAAGTTTTTCCATTTCCTAACAAATGGGGCAATGTCATTCTTTCTGATGGAGGCATAGAATTCCATTGTGTATATATACCACATTTTCTTGATCCATTCATCTACTGAGGGGCATCTGGGTTGGTTCCATATCTTAGCTATGGTAAATAATGCTGCAATAAACATAGTTGTGCTGGTAGCTTTAGTGTGGTCTTGTTTGTAAACATTTGGGTAAATGCCCAAAAGTGGGATTGCTGGGTCATAGGGGAGCTCTATGTGAAGTCTTTTGAGGAACCTCCATACTGCTTTCCAAAGTGGTTGAACAAGTTTACATTCCCACCAACAATGAAGTAAGGTTCCTTTCTGTCCACATCCCCTCCAGCATCTGTTGTTGTTAGAGTTCTTGATTTTTGCTGTTCTAACTGGAGTGAGGTGGTATCTCAATGTTGTTTTGATTTGCATTTCTTTTATGGCTAGGGATGTTGAACATTTCTTCATGTGTCTATTGGCCATCCTTCCTTCTTCTTCAGAGAAGCTTCTCTTTAAGTCTTTCACCCACTTACTTATTGGGCAGTTGTTTCTTTGAGGATTTGTTGCTGGGTGGTTTAATTTTTTGAGTTCCAAGTATATTTTAGATATGCCACTCCAGCTTTTTAATAGTTAAATTGGAGATAAGAATAACTTTTCTGCCTAGACTGGCTTGAACTGAGATCCTTAGATCTCAGCCTCTTGATATTTTTTTAATATAAGGAGGTTATAATTTAACATGTCTCTTTAAAGTCCCGTGCTTATTAATTAGTCACCTTTAAAAAAAATAATTCTCTCCCATTCCATCGGCTCTTTCCCTCCAACACATTTCAAATGTCTTTTTTTTTTTTTGGGTCCGGTCATGGGGCCTGAACTCCGGGCCTGGGCGCTGTCCCTCAGCTCTTCAGCTCAAGGCTAGTGCTCTACCATTTGAGCCACAGAGCCACTTTCGGCTTTTTTCTTTTTGCTTATGTGATGCTGAGGAATCGAACCCAGGGCCTCATGCATGCAAGGCAAGCACTCTACCACTGAGCCACCTTCCCAGCCCTCAAATATCTTTTATCATATACATACAATGAGCACCCTCATGCTTTATCCTGCTCCCAGCTGAAACCTGTTTCATCTTCATTTTGTTAACTGCTAATGTTCAAAATGCTTACTTCATGGAGTTTCAATCCCACATATACAATACCTTAGTCAGATCAATCGTGTCTTAATCACATATGCTCCTGTGTGTGTTCACACGGGAAGTTAAGTTTTTGGGTCTAAGATATACATATACAAGACAACATGTGTACTCTGTCTTTCTGAGTTTGGCTTACTCCAATTTCCTTTTAAAAAAGCAAATTACATCATGTCAAAACCTGCTTGAGCAAAATCAAAGGATACGTTTTCTGTGGCGAGACAGATGTTATATCTATTATTACATAAAAAAAGGATCAAAATATTTATCATGGCCTACAAGGACTTCTAAAATTTTGCTCCCTTATCAAAACCAGTCTCAGTGAGCTACTCAGTCTATAAACCATTAAAAGCCATTTATTGGCTGGGTGCTGGTGGCTCATGTCTGTAATCCTAGCTACTCAGGAGGCTGAGATCTGAGGATCACAGTTCAAAGCCAGCCTTGGCAGAAAAAGCCATGAAACTCTATCTCCAATGAACCACCAGAAAATCGGAGGTGGTGCCGTGGCTCAAGTGATAGAGCGCTCGCCTTGAGCTGAAGAGCTGAGGGACAGTGCCCAGGCCCAGAGTTCAAGCCCCACAACCCACACAAAAAAAGCCATTCATTGCAATGCATTTTTATATATTCCCCTGCTTTTCTATCCTTGGAAGTTATTCCATGCTTCCTCAGAACAAATTCTAATTAAAGTAACAAAACATTATTTATGAGTAAAACCTTCTTCCCTCTCTGCACCAATAGCACCTACTTATACTCTTAAAATTTTTATTTTAGATATAGTCTTACTATGTAGCCAAAAGGTAATCCTGCCCTGGAATTCACAATGCTCACTATGTGGCCTTGGCTGGTCTCAAACTCCCAATCCTTCTGCTTTAGCCTCCTAAGTGTGAGGATTATAAGTGTGTACCAGCATGTCTGGCTTATATTACCTTTTCTCCTCATTTTCAGTTTCTGTGGCTTGAACTCTAGCCTTGGGCATGGTAGACAAGCACTGTACCACAGAGCTACATCCACTGCCCCCACATACACCTCTCATAATGCTAACTTCATGTAAATGTGCATGTGTTGATTACTCAGAGAAACCCTAGAAAGAAATAAGGGCAGCAGAAACTTTCTTCACAATGCAGAAACCTTTCTTAGGAAGCATTTAGCCAAGAAATTGTTCCTTCTCTTCCCAGAAAATTCTATGGAATGCCTCATACCATTACATTTTAGCATCAACAAATATTCTAGGGAGCAGAATAGGCACTGGAGAAGAATGCGCATTCTATGGCCCACTGCATACATATGTGTAATAATGAATCAGAAACACTAAGAGCTGAGGTTATAGTAAAGTATCTAAGAAGAACTTAAACCTGAGCCTTGAGAGCAATGACAGAAAAAGAGAATGGCAATTCTCTGTAAGAGTGTTCCAAGCCTGGTATACAAAACTAAGTAAACATCTTAGCAAAGGACCCATCTGGATGCCACAGGGACTAAGCAGACTGACAGACAGACTCAGGAGATAAGCTGAGAACTCAGCTCTGCAATGATGGCGATGTTCTCTGGGGTGACACTGTGAGTGAGACTGCTCACATTGTAATTATATCTAAGTTAGATCTGCATATTACTTATGGCTTAGTTATTAAACTGTAATACTTTACACACAAACGTAATGAATGTGCAGGTATTTACTTGTACTTGTTTAACACATTATATCTAATCTCTTATGAGGTTTGGGTTCAATAGGCTAGTTAATTCTTTTCATTGTTCTTTTATTCAATCTTGTAACAAACCCTGTTGCACATTTCTAAATTTAGAATGAAACCAACCCTAAAATAACAATCGAATGCTCAGAACAGATGCATCATTGAAGCATGTGGTAGATGATAAGGTCTTTGATATGGGGGGGGCTCATATTTAGCAATAGTTCATGATATATTATCTTAAAGTTCTTTATACATATATTCAGTTATAAGAACTTCAAAACGAGAGATCATATTTTACCTACTGTAAAACCTAATACTGTGTACTACCGTACCATCGGTATTCAATCAGTGCTGGCTGATTGCATAAAAACTAGAAGCATGCCTGCAATTATGCCCCGGGGCTGGATTACACATATCTATGATCCTAGGGAAGAGAATACTTGATGCTCACTGGTCAAGAGCCTTTGTACCTCCCTGTACTATCACATCAAGTGAGTGGAAGCAAGAATGGAGAATGTGCCTAGAGTAGAGATTTGATTATTTTCTCCACAATATCTGAGCACAGTTCTAGGTTGTTCAGCTTCTGTGGGGATGAATAATTAAACAGAAATGGCATGAGTTTAACTCTGCATTGTATATATACACAGAGTTGAATAAGATGAAGCAGCCTGGAACTGTTATTCTGGCTTTAAATCCCCCCCCCCCCATTTTTTTTTTTTTACTAGTTAATCCCTACTAAGCGCAGTAAAATTTAGTGTCACAATCACAGGAGAAAATCCAAGTACTTTATCCAGCATCATTTTTTTTTCTGTCTCATGAAGCATACCTTTCTTTCATTGTATGTAGCATTACCACATGCTTTAATTTTAGCTTTATGCAACAAATAGTCTCAGAGTCATTATCCTGTTTAAGTTGAAGGCAAAGAGAACTATAACATGGTATCATACGTGCATGGAGTTAGCTGTGAAAACCACTGTGTCTGTTATTGCAGCTCAAGCAGGGCTACTCTGAAACTCAATGATCATTAAAAAAAGTCCAATTTATAGTAGCCCTTTCATTTCTGTGATACTTTACATGACCATAATAATAACTTATAATCACTCAAGCCAACACAGAACAAAACATCTGTGGTATAAGATAATATCAGATTGTGTCACTAAGAAAATTTGGTCTAACAACATTTGCTTGAATCCAAATATCTTTCAATCCACTTCCTTTCAATGTGAACGCCATTTCCCATGAGTGGAAGGTCAGAGTTGAGATTTCCTTTTGTGTTTCAGAGGTTGGTTGGAGATACATTGGACAGTAAGTCTTTTCCCCTTGGACCTGATGTTTTGATATTTTGAAAGGAGAGTATACACTTATATAAGAAAATGTTTGTACTCAGTATATTTAAATGACTGAAAGATTAAAAATAATTACCATCCTATCACCAAGTCCTATATTCTCTAAGATTTTTGTGCATACTTTAACAATCATTACATTCAACCAATTATGTACAAAGGTATCACGGTAAAATGGTATTAAAAAGATGAAGTTACTATGTAGACTAGAGAAAGGATGTATACAAAATACTATGAAATAAGGCAAAGTGATGACGGAAGAGATGAAAAATGATGTGCTACAGGGTGGAGTAGACAGACAGAATGCCCAAATGGAAAGGAGAAAAGACTCAAACAGCCATCTATTCTTTGTTACCAATATCTGACATGAATAAATAAATGGAAGAACAGTGTGTTTTGCCAGATACACTATGAGGGGTTGGTATGATTTTTCTAAATACTACATACTTTCTCTCATATGCAGAGCTAGAGGTAAGGAGAAAATGGATATGAGTATGAACAGGGGCAAGGTGGTGGTAGGGAGCCAGTAGAAGCGAGAGCGCAAGAAGACACGCAATGAGAATGTGATCAAAGTGCATTGTATGGACATACGAAAAAGTCATAATGAACTGCGTTCTTAAAAAGTTGCAAGAAACTGGATGGAGTAAGGGGAAGAAGATAAGAAACAAAAACAAGGGGAGATTGTGATCAAAGTCTATTCTATGCTTGTATGGAACTATCACAATGAAACCTCAATACTGCATAATTAATATGTGCTAAGAAAAATGTGGGTAAAAGAAAATTTCAGGCAAAGGGGAAAAACACACTCAATAACTTAGTGGCAAGGAAATTTAATGCAATACGAAGAAGAAAAAAAACCAAAATGGTTTTATTAGATTGAAAGAGATTTATAGAGTAGGAGTCATGACAGTATACTGAAGTCATGCTTTTACAAGACTATAAAGTCAAGATGAGAAGCATATTTAATTCATGGATAGCAATCAAAATTGGGGGCTGATATGATTTGAATGGGATTTAAGAAGACAAATGTAGTCTTGTGGCAAAGACTCAGAATTGAGCCAGATAGACTTAGGGTCTAATATTTGTTCCACTACTTATAAATGGAAAGACCTTGTGCAAGCTTGTATTCTTCTTCAGCCAAACAAACAAATCTACTGTGAATCTATGAATCCCTGGACATGAAAAACACTAACCTCAGGAAAATGGGCGCCTCAAAGGGGGAGAAGTAGAAAACAGTGACTGGAAATAAGGGAACAGATGAAACCAGCTACTGCAGAAGCAAATATGACAAAGACAAGTGTTTTCAATTATGGGTTATGGGGAGCATTTATATCACTCTTAACTTCACTAACTTAAATATTTAATAAATTTTAAAAAATGAGCCAACTTAGACAAATTACTTCTCAAGTGTTTGATACAAGACCATGGATATTGCAGATATTTTCAATGAAAGCTATTTCATAGTTTTTTTGTTTTTTTTACAGTACTACAATGAGAATACTACAATGGACAATAAAGGATGAAATGGATGTGATAGAAGAAAATTAAAATTATTGGACTTTCACTTACAGCCAAAGTGAAATAAGAAGGATTAATCTTGCTTTTCCACTTACAGCGATGTCAAAATAGTCAAGATACATGTAGCAACATTTTTTGAGATCAAGGATGCGAGACAATAAACGACAACGCCGCTGGAGAAATGTGAGACAAATAAAGTGAGCCCTCAGCGCTGCTCCAGCTTATTGATCGAGAATGTCCCCAGAGGTGAGTATAAGAAAGGAAACTTGTGTCCATCTTAGAGGTCTTTCTGAGGTAAAGGGGGGGGGACAACTCCTGAGAGGCTAGATTTCACAAGAAAGAGTATCAGAAAGGACAGAGCTTTGTAGAGAGAGGGCTGTAGTAGATCTGCAGAGGAAGTCTATTGAGTAACAGTCCACAGAAGCACGTGAAGAAACTGCCCGAAGTCAAGAAAAGAAGAATCCAAAAAAAGAGCCCATATACCCTCATCTAGGGCCAAGCAAAACCATAAAATGTAGTAATTCATGAAGCACTAGATAGAATACTCAGAATGGTTTTATCTTACCAGTAGAAGGAATTGATTTTAGACTAATTGGTCCTCTGATCCTATGTTTAAAAAAACAAACAAAAAACAACTTTACACCACAGAATCAAATTGTTTCCAATATCCAAGTCAGAATATTCTAGAATAATTTCCCCAAATATCTACAGGAATATAAAAATATACAACATACAAGAAAGTAAAACTCCTAATATATAGAAACTTTTCTGAAGAAAGCTGTACCATGTCTGTATGTTGAAAGCTACAAACACTACTGAAGCTAGATAAGCAGAATTAAATAGAGAAATATACTATGTCCAGAGATTTGAAGTCTCAGTATTTCTGATATAACAGTTATTTTCCAAATTGATATAGATTCAATGCAACCAAAACATATCAAAATTTTATGGAAATTCTATAGATCCATCTTAGCCAAACCAATTTTCTAAATGAAGAAAAAACTGATTTGTAAGTTTATCATGAAGTTATAGTAATCAAAGCATATTGATGTCATTGTAATCAAATAGATCAGTACTATGAAACAGATGGCCTAGAAATGAAGGAGAGACTCACATGTGTTGGTTTCTCAACCAAGGAGAGGAAGAGTTTTATAAATAGTGACCAACAACTTGCTGATACAGCAACAGGAATTTTGATTTTAAAAGTCAGGAATACCAAATAATAAGACTAAGAAAGAATTATAGATCCAAATGTGAAAGATATAATTATACAACTTCTAGAAGGAAAAGTTAGGGGAAAAACCTTTAGAACCTTAGGCAGAATGCTCTCAGACATGACACCAAAAATACAATCTTAAAAAAAAAAAAGATTTCACTAACACTATGAACTTCTTTTCAAAAGAACCTGTGGAGAGAACAAAAAGGTTAAGGAATAGCCTAGGAAAAATATTTACAGATGACACATCTGGCAACAGGGTGTGTATATGTAGGTTGTGTATAAATCAGTAATAATAAATAATGTATTAGATATATGATTGGTATGAATAACAGTATATAAAAATAGAATTTAAAAAGCTGAAGATGTAGCAAAAGATTTAAATGCATATATTTTACCAAAATAAATATCATTCTAGAAGCTTCCAACAATTCCATTGTGATAAAAAGCCAATGAGGGCAGCTTGGGAGGAGGAGGAAAAGCTAGCTGGGAAGAAGAGCCTTAGGCGATTTTTCAGAATTATGGCTCTGTTCACTATCTTGCTTCATAAGTGTGTGCATATAACAAAACTTACCAAATTATATACATCAGGTGAAGTTTATTGAAGGTAAATTATATCTCACAAAGACCTTAATATAATTAGTGGGAATGCGCTTGTATTGGCAGACAGGAAGCAATCAAAGATGACTCAGAGAATGTCAAGGGATCAACTTTGGATGAGTAACAAGTATTTTGATTTTATAATAGCGAAGAGAGAGGAGAAACAGATTGAGAGAGAACAATGGTAAATTCCTTTGGGGATGTGTTGAACTTGAGATCCTGAAGAGATGCACAGGTAGAGTGGTCTAATAAACAGAATAAAACTAGGTCCTGACTTTGCAAGAAGCAGGAGCTGTGGATAACAATGGTCAAGTCTTTCCCAAAGTGATGATTGAATTCCTGCAAATGGACAAGATTTCAAAGAGGAAAAAAGAACAATATGACAATTTAAGGAATGTCTTGAACTTAGAGGCTGAGAAAAGACCAAAAATGATAAAGATGCAAAGGTTAGAAAATGATCACATATAATATTGAGACATGCCACAAATTGAAGGCATGAGAGTTTCGGAGATTAATTGGTTTCTGGTATCAAACGCAGCATCAACGTTGAGGAAGATGAGGACTGAGCAACAAGTAGGCGATTAGTAATATTCTGATTAAACACAGAGGCAACACAGCAAGCGAGAACATTGGTAGAAAGGGGTCTTCCTTCCAATGCTTTCCTTAGAAAAGGAAGCAAATGGGCTCTTTTTCATTTAGGGAGAGAGGAGAGGAAAAAGCAGCAAGACCAGGAGAAGATGGAGGAAGGAAGGTAAGAGGAAGAGAACTAACTTTTTCTTTCTTTCTTCTTTCTTTCTTTCTTTCTTTCTTTCTTTCTTTCTTTCTTTCTTTCTTTCTTTCTTCTTCTTTCTTTCTTTCTTTCTTTCTTTCTTTCTTTCTTTCTTTCTTTCTTTCTCTCTCTCTCTTCTTCCTCCTGTTCTTCCTCCTCCTCCTCCTCCTTCTCCTCTGCTTCTGCTTCTTCTCCCTCCTCCTCCTCCTCCTCCTCCTCGTTTTTGGTATTTATTTTTGTGGTCAGAGACACTTCCTGTGACTGTTACTCCCTCAGGTTACATTTATAATTAGCACTTGGAGCCCAGGTCAATGGTGGAAGAGTGGGAGAAGATTTTATTTTGCTATCTGTGGAGTTGGAAGGTCTATCAGATAGTTTTTGTCCCAGCTGTAACAGAAATACAGCCGTGGGGGAGACACTGCCACCTACACTGTGGTCAGGGGTCATGGGAAGCAATCAAACAGTGTGCCCTGTCTCTGAATTGAAGAGGGTCAGTCTATGCTGTCTTTTCTTAGGGACCTCAGATACTGGGTGTGTTGTGTTCTATCTGACAAAGTGATGTCAGCTGTAAGCTGTTATTTTGTGTGGTTAGCAGATGAATAAATCTTGGCAGGGACACAGACTGGCATGGCGTGGCATGGGACAGGAAGCATGGGCACTGACGGAGACTGCCAGCCAGTGAGGGCTCCATGCTGACTCCTGCAGCCTGTGGCACGTTCTTTTCACTTCTCTCATCATCATTCTGGCTTTTAATCAGTGCAATAGTGATTGATAATGTTTGGTTTTGTATCTGTTTAGTGTCTGTTTTTCTCTGTCTACCATCCACTCTGCCAACTCTCCTCTCTCTATGCCCAGAACATAATAGAAAATACTTTCCCTTACTCTACATGGACCTGAGCAGTACTTTCCTCTGACACTGTGTGTGTGTGTGTGTGTGTGTGTGTGTGTGTGTGTGTGTGTGTGTGTGTGTTGAGTTTTTCTTCCACACATCAGCTCTCTGTTTCTCACAATCAGTCTCAATTCTGACATCGTTTACCTGGAGATAACACCAGTCCCTCAACACTGTTCTTATCTCAAATGCAAATGTGGAATCCCAGATTGTGGCCGGTGCTTTTGACTGTAAACTCTAAACTGGGGCTGGGAAGGTGGCTCAGTGGTAGAGAACTTGCCTTGCATGCATGAGGCCCTGGGTTCAATTCCTCAGCACCACATAAGCAAAAAGAAAAAAGCCAGAAGTGGCGCTGTGGTAGAGCACTAGCCTTGAGCTGAAGAGCTGAGGGACAGTGCCCAGGCTGTCCCTGGACCCCCCCCCCCCAAAAAAAAACCTGTAAACTGGAGGCACCCATGATCCTTCTCAGTTTAGATTACTTGCTAGAATGGTTTCAGAGCTCATGAAAACACTTCACAAGTTTATTATTATCCATTTATTAGAAAAGAATACAACTCAGAAAACTGCCAGGGAAAAGAGAAGCATAGGGCAAGGATCAGAGGAAGGGATGCAAAGTTTCAATTCCCTGTTAGGGAAAAGCAACCTAGAGCTTCTCCCAACCCCATCCTTCAGTCATGGAAGACTCTTCATAGAGCCCACAATGCATGATTAACTCCATTCCCAGCTTGGTGCAAGTGGAGCTGGAGCCCAAAGTACCAACCATAGATTCTGGAGTCCATCAAGGGTCATTTACAACAATGGACATTCCAATCACCCTGGAAGTTCCAAGGACAAAGGAGCTCTGAGTTAGGAAGCAGAGTCAAAGACTAAATGTTAGAGCAAATGATTTTCCTAGCACCCCTATCGCTCAGGATATCACAGGAGTTTTAGAGATTCTGTGCCAGGACACAAAGACCAAGACCAGAACACACATTTCTCACCAGAAATCATAGTATCATATATGAGCTCTTTCACTCTACCATCTTGAGCCACATCACCACTTCCAGTTTTCTGGTGGTTAATTAAAGATAAGAGTCTCAGGGACTTTCTTGCCCAGGCTGGCTTGCAACTACGATTCTCAGATCTCAGCCTCCTGAGTAGTTAGAATTACAGGTGTGAGCCCCTAGCGCTTGTTTTAACCAATGATTTTTAATACCTTGTGTTGTTGTCTTGATGATTTGCTTCATTTTATCTGTATTTCCAAACTAATGACTATGCTTTCTCAGGGCAGGAACATAGCATCTCATGTAGAATTTGCGTATGTCATTGAGCCACGTACGTGAAGTGCTGACAGAATTTTCATCTATTTCAGAATTTGGAAACTTCAGCTACTGTTATCGGTAGTTTTCTTTCTTACTTGTATGATTTAAGATGTGGTAATGGTGCTGTGGCTGAATTTCTAAAAAATATTTTAACCTTTCCACTTACGTCCTAAATCCTTGGTTCTTATTTGTCTTTGAATTTGTCCTTGAAAGAGGTCTGCTTTGTTGGCATCCTGGCTTCTGAGTTGCTGTGTTTCTTAACTTCATCCGATTTCAATTCTACGCAATAAATAATAGCCATTTGAGATAGAGTTTTAGCTATGAATAGCTTCTTTCCTCATAACTTCATCTTATATTTATTGCCTAAAATGATAGATGGAAAGTCATCACCTAGCAACTGGCACATTTTTCTCTTGTGGTCTGGTTACTTGTAATGATTGACTATTGCTATTGCTCTGCGTGCTTGTCCTGGTCAAAAATGGATCTAAGGATTCTATAAATAGAGGCCTATTTACATACTCTCACCATCATCTGTGCAGCCTACTGGAATGGGTTCAGTTGTACAGAATACTTTGGTCTAGCTATTTGTTTCTAACGCCTTCAAAGGGAGTAGCTAGTTCAAACCTATCTAGAATTTTATACTTACAGTAGCTTTTATTGGTTCTGTTATCTCCACTCCCTGATCTCCTTTTTGGAGACTAGCTTTTGTGGCTCTGTAAAGAAAGCAACTAAGGACTTCCAGCAAGAATGAACACAAAGATTTTTTATATTGCTTCGTGTTCATTTCTTGTACATTGCTCTGTCACAAAAATTAATGCTTTGTACTTTAAAAGAGCCTTTCATCCCCAAACCTCAAAGAACTTTATAAATAAGTAAGTATGATTACCCGCATTTACAGGTTGGCAATGATGCACAAAGCTGTGGAGAGAGCACAGTGCGCATTATTGCCAAACTCAGGAAGAAGTTCATTTTAATTAAATGCATACAAAATTCATTGCTTTGTGTACACTACGTTTGTATATGTAAACGAGGTTTCCCTAGCTCTCAATAGACCATGGATATTAACAAAGATAGAATCGTGATAAACTTCGGTTTCTCTGGCACTTCCCTCCTCCTGCATAATTCAAGGTCTCGGCATCCTCTAGATAGTTAGGGGTCCCCGGGGAGCAATCTCTCCTGTGCTCCAGAACTGCCCATCCCTACTGGGCTGCTCTGCTTTACTGAGCATGGACATCACAGATACTGAAATGCAGCTTTGCTCCCACTGCATAAAACCCAGCTGTCCCTAGGTGCTCAAGGTTCACAGTGCCCCAGTGACACGGTGGGGAGTGGGGGTGGGGGTTGTGTTCTCTTCTTTTATGTTTGCTCTAGGGGGGCAGTGGTGAAGCATTTGAACTCCAGTACTTTGCCAGGGGATTTTCTGCATGTGTGCATGTGTGTGTGCGTGCGTGCATGCATGCATGTGTGTGTGTGTGTGTGTGTGTGTGTGTGTGTGTGTACCAATACTGGAGCATGAGCACAGGGCCTGAGTGCTGTCCCTTAGATTTGTTTACTCAAGACTGGGGCTCTATCCCTTGAGCTCCACTTTTGGCTTTTTGGTGGTTATCTGGAGATACGAGTCTCATGGGCTTTCCTGGCTGGGCTGGCTTTCAATCTGTGATTCTCAGAGATGATCACAGAGATGAGCTACCTGTGCCCAGTGCAAGGAGATTTTCTTTTCAAAGGAAGTGATACATTTACTCCCCCCGCCCCAAGGCGCTGGGCTCTGAGATACAGCCTGACAATGTATATGTTGTTGGATTCAGATCCTAGTGCTAGCCACCAAGCTCTGCTGCTCTACTTTCCTGGTTCTGTCCTCATAATTTACATATGAGTAAAGATAGCAAAGAAAAAGAAAGGAAGAAAAAAAGGAGGTCCTGTTCTTTAGGATCTGGTCTCATAAAATCAGCTAGGCATCCATCTTCCTGTTGAAACAGGAAATTTTCACAAAACCTCTATGGTAGATAATTCTACTGTGACCAGGACAGATCGAGACAATAAGCAGACTTTTCTATAGTCATGTTGAAACACAGTTGAAATCATGAGCATTGTCCAAAGCACAAAAATGGACAACTGGGGCTGGGAGGGTGGCTCAGTGGTACAACGCTTGCCTTGCATGCCTAGGCCCAGGGTTCGATTCCTCAGCACCACATAAGCAAAAAGAAAAAAGCCGGAAGTGGCGCTGTGGCTCAAGTGGTAGAGCGCTAGCCTTGAGCTGAAGAGCTGAGGGACAGCGCCCAGGCACGGAGTTCAGGCCCCAGGACCAGACCCCCCCCCCCCAAAAAAAAAAAAAAAAAAAACAGAACTGCCAACTATTTCAGCTAAAAGAGAAGAATGCTATTAGTACAGAAGAGTCTATCTGGGGTTGGACATTAAAGTGAGGCTAAATTTGTAACTGGTAACAAAGTAGCTTAGTAGCTCTGCCTTCCTTTCTTGTTCTGATGCTGGAGATCAAATTCTGGGTCTTATGCATGCAAGGCAAATGCTCTACTACTGGGATACACTTTCAGCCTCCAGCCCCCTTTTATGTCAGCTTCCAACTAAGCGTAATGTCTTTCCCTTCAACTATCACTTCCAAACTTACCCACCATGAGCCCATATCCTAACAATAAGTACTTTCCAATATCACTTACTGAGAATCCTTGACATTCTTTATGACTTTCCCACTTTAATGGACAGAATACCAGTCTGTCTAGCTTATAGGTATGTCCTTGGAGGTCCATGGAGGATGCTGGCATCTGAGTAGACACAACAATGGACTTTCTTGCTCTCTCACCATTGCTTCTGACATTTTGTTGGGCTTGGCCAAGAGAGGAACCAATAGAGAATAGGAAAGGAATAATACTCGTATTCTTCCTTGTTCCTTCTTCTTACAACCAGTGCGCTCTCTTCTTAGATAGCTGTAATCACATAAGTTCACCCATGTAACTAATCTGTAACCACAGCATCAGCTTTTATTAATTCCCTTCAGTTTTGACCATTCTTTTGTATGTCATCGTTTTATTATCTAAGGTCAGAGTGTTGTGGATTCATTGCTGAGATCAGTAACAGCCAAAGTTTTCTTCCTGTATTTTCCTCATTATTCTCTGATACTTTTCTCTTAGGGTGTCCTCTTTATGAGCTGCTTATCTAGACCTCTTGCAAGAAGGTCTCATGCTTGTGGCCTTGCCAGATTACCACACATATTCAAGGTGGGCACAGTCATGCAACAACAAATATACTTTTGCTGTCCTAGCTAACATGGTTAATAGGTTTAGGAAAGGTCTTCATAAGTTATTAAATTTTGAGATCAACTGACTGGCATTTTTTTCCCTTTTCCTTTTTAATGTGTGGTAAGGAAATTGCAACTGCATGCCACTTGTGGAAATCAAGTCCCATTTAGGGAAAAGAAAACAACAAGTGTAGTTGCAAAGAAGTATATATGCTAGGAAACCCATTCACACTTACAAAGTACAGAAAATATTAATCAAATGCATCAATGGCCCTAACCACAGATTACCTACAAGATCTTGCTTAATTAACACATTTAGAGATATTTAGGATAGTAGAACTTAAAAGGAAATTAAAACCAGTCACAGAATGGTTACAAAGTCCAGGGAACTTGGTAGACAAATTTTCTTTCCTGGAAGCTGCTCTACAAAAAATAAAAAATAAAAATCTGAGTCTGGCAAATGCTTTGTTCTAGCATGCAATTTGCTCTCCTGGTAACTCAGTTTGGTTCTAATATTGCTTAATCAAAAAATATACTTTATTTTAAAATATGTGATTTTTCAAAAAGCTTTCTTGCAGATAAAGTTGCTGCAGAAGTCTGCATTGGGACTGTGTTTCTTCAGTCCTGAGGGAATACATTTTCACTTTTATAATGTAAGTCAGTATAAAAATAAGATTTTCTTGAAGGGGATTGTTTATATAGCCATGCTTCAGGACATGTGTAGCCCATCAGTCAGCTACACCAAGGCTGTCAGCAGAAATTTGAAGGCCCTGAGGGTTCTTTTACACAGAACTAAGGATGGTTCTAGGGAGTTAGCAAAGAGGTAATATGTGTACTGAAACATTTGAATTGTAACAAAGAAAAAAGGGTGAGGCAACAAAAGGAATCCCCTGTTTCTCCTATTTTTGGTTTTGAGGTTCTAGGGATCAAATCCAAGGCCTTGTCCATGCTGGGTTAAGTGTTCTACCATGGAACTACCCCTCCAGCCCAGAATCCTCTACTGCCAATATCTTGCCTCCAGGAAACCACAAAGGTACCTGGGGATTCTTCTCTGGGGGTAATTATCTTCAAAGACTGAAGAAAGCTTTCTGTTTCTCCTTTTGCTTAAAGGTTTTCATATAAAATAATTATTTTAAGTGAGCACATCATAGAGATGGACATTTTTACATGAATTTAAAGATTAAAATGGAACATTCGAGGAAATTTCAGAATTCAGTGGGCTGTTGTGATCCATAACCTCAGACCCAAAGGGAATACTCGAACTTTCATATCTTGTGTTAGGCATTATCTGCAAGCTAAATGTATCATACAAAGCTGAGCGTTTCATTTTGGACTTGGAAATGTGCAAGAGTGCTACTAGCTATATGGAGAAGTCAATTAAGCTCTGTGAGCTTGGTCTCATCTGGGAAATGACTGAAATCATGGAGCTCTTGTGAAGATTAAATGTGAGCTCACTTAAAGAGTTCTGCACTGTTTTGGCCTCAGATGTTAGCGATTATTATTCTTGGTGATATATAAGCTTTTTTTTTTTCTGGCAGTACTAGGATTTGAACTCAGGGCCTTGACCTTGGTAGGCAGATGTTTTACCATGTGAGCCACAGTCTCAGCCGTTTTGCTTTTGTTACTTTTCAAATAAGATATCCCTTTTGGCCTGAGCTGGCCTGAACCTCAACTTTCCTATTTATTCTTTCATTGTAGTGAGGTTGAAAGGCACACAGCACTATACATGGCTTTTTATTAATTAAGATAAAATCTCAGGAACATTTTGTCCAGGCTGATCTTAATTATATCTGCCCAATCTCTCCCTTCCATGTAGCCAGAATTATAGAGTGATCCACCACAGCTGGCTTAGTTTAATATTTTTATTTGAAAATAAAGATAGTTTATAAAATGTAGAAAGGACTTAACATTATCTTTAAGATGACATATTTTATGGTTTATGTACATGACACTTGGCAAAGTCTCTACTTGAAAATTTCTAAGAACACATACTTCCAAACCAATAAAAATAGATCAATTTAAGTAACTGTAAACTTTCGATGTGTCTATAAGGCATGCTAATGTAAAAAAAATAAACCTTACTCTTACATTTCGTATTAATTGATTTTGACACTGATGCCAAGATACTTCACTGAGGGAAACGGGTCACTTCAACCAATGATTCTGAGTCAACAAAATATTCACCTGAACAAAAATAGAGCTGGTCTCTTAGTTCACACCATGCATAAAAATTAACTCTTGGTAGATCACAGACACAGATGTAAGCCCTAAACCTCTAACTCTTAGATGGCTACCACTTAGTAGTAAATCTTTGTTGGAGTTAGGTCACAAAATTACAAGGAAAAAAATCTAGGTAAATTGAACTGCAACAAAATTAAAACTTCTGGGATGTAAATAAAAGCAGCAAAAAGATGAAAAGACAACGGATTGAAGAAGAGAAAATGTGAGTAATATACACATATATAGATATATTTCAAAACTATACATTTTTCTCACAACCAGAAATTACAGATAAATTGCACACCAGTGGCTTATGCCTATAATCCTATATATTTAGGAGGCTGAGATCTGAGGATCATAGTTTAACATCAATCCAGAAAAGTTTATGAGACTCTTATTTCCAGTTTATCACCCAAAGGTTGAAAGCAGAGGTATGACTCAAACGATAGAGAGCCAGCCTTGAGTCAAAAAGCTAAAGGACAGCACCCAGGCCCTGAGATCAAGCCTGAGTACTAGTGTATACACATGTGCACATTCACACACACACACACACACACACACACACACACACACACACACGTGCACCCCCAGAAATAATTCTACTGACTAAATTAAAAAATATGAACAGAAGTTTTTCCAAAGAGTACAAACAAATCTTCTATAAGTACTTAAAAACATTTCAAGGGGAAAAACAAAGGAGAAAGTAACAATGCACGATAGGAAATGTACTTATTACCTTACTCATGTAACTGTAACCCCTCTGTACAGTATCTTCACAATAAATATATATATACTAAAAAAACATTTCAATATCACTCATCATTTTGGACATTCAGATCAAAGCCACACTAAAATACCATCGCTTACTAGGATGACTATAATGAAAAGCTGCAAATAACAAGTGTTGGCAAGGATGGGGTGAAATAACAACTTGACATACTGCTGGTAGAATGTGAAATGGTTTAGTCACTCTGGAGAAGCCTGGCAGTTCCTTGAAGAGTAAATATTCCTATTTGACTATAGGTTGCAGTTCTTATGTGGCTCAGAAATTCCTATCTTCATTCTATATTAAGACATGCAAACAATTGTCAATATAAAAAGTTGTAGATGAATTTTATAGTGCTGTTACTCATAAAAGTCAAATTTAGAAACAATCCAACTTTCAATAAAGTGATAAATGAATAAACAAGATGTGGTATATGCTTAAAATGGAATATTATTTGGGACTGAAAAGACAGGATTATTGATATAAGCTACAGCATAGAAAAACATTGGAAACATTATGCTACATGAAAGAAGTTGCCCATAAAAGACTATATGATTTAACTCATACTAATGTCTCAGATACACAGATCTTATAGACAGAGTAGAGCAGAGTTCTACAGGGCCTAATGAAAAGAGCAAATTGGAGAGACTGGAAAATAACTGCTACTAGATATAAGGTCATGAAATCATTCTCAGATTAGATTGTGGTGGTGGTTGCACAACTACCTTAAAACACTGGATTCTGCATTGAAAGTGTTAAAAGATAAATCGTAAGGCACATTTATAGTATCTCAGTAAAGCTGTTTAAAAAGAAAAGAAACCCCAGTGAGTTTTGAATGTTAGACTTTATAGACAGTTTCCAAAGTATAAGAAAAGTATAAAATATGGACTCAATCATTACATTGGATTTAGTGTGAGCTTAACAGTGTATTTTATAGCACACTAAGTCAGCATGCCTGTTAGAGCAAATTAGAAAACACTGGAAATTTGGATGGAAATGTAATACCTGATTTGAACTTCAGCCAAAAGGCATTCTACTCTAACTGGAAAACATGACTGGTAATTTTTTTAAAAGATTGACTTTATTGAGATATAACAGTGGTATAGCCTAGGTATAATAGTATATACATACAGTGTGATAGGTTTGAATATGCATACGTCCAGAATCAGAATGATAAACATATCCATCACTTTGCGAAATATCCTCCTGAACCCTTATTTTTGGTGAAGACTCATTTTTTTTAGGATATAGTATAATTTTGCACTATGGTCACTATGTTATATATCAGATTCTTAGAATTTATTCATCTTAATAACTGGAACTTGCCACCGATTGAAAAGCTCCCTACTCTGTCTCTCTACTACCATTTTATTCTCTGCATCTGTTGTCTGAGTACTTTTTGACACCTCATGTACGTGGGATCATACAGTATTTGTTCTTCTGGGGCTGGCTTATTTCTCTTGGCATAATGCTTAATCCCAGGAATTGGACTTTCTGTCCCTTGCATAGACGGGAACTAAGCTTTTCAACCAGCCCTTTTCCTTGCTATTAGGCAAGGGTTACAATATTGACTCAGAGTCAAAAGTGCAATCTCCTGAGTGAACAACAGTATTCCTTACCATGCTTGAAATTTCTTTTCAGTGTTTTGCCTCCCATCCAAGTATTGATTGAAGCAAAGTTCTATTTCTATGTAGCTTACAAGGTGTTAGGGGTTGTCAGACTGGGATCTTAGAGCTCTGGGGCCACCTGCTAGAATGGTTGACTGTCCTTATGGGGCTAGAAGTGCAGAAGGGCAAGCTGGAGGATTAAGGAACCAAAGCGCTTGCCTTGAAGGACACGAAGGTTTAGCTCAAAATCAGTGCCACTTCCATGTGCTTGGCAAGTAAGTAGTTGTCATTGTACACTCTGACGTTCCAACTCTTGGACACGTAATCTCTTTTATGAGCTATTTCTGGAATGTGTTTTTGATACATACACACATATATATGTACATTACACACAAATATACACATATACATATATTTTTTGGCAATTAAAATGCTGCCTGAAATTGCAAATAATATTTTTAGATGGTTTGATATATAATAAAAAGGCTTCTTTTGTTTTGTTGGCACTGGGGTTTGAACTCAGGGTCTCATACTTTAGGTGCTGTCACATTTGAGCCAATCCCAACACAAAATGTTTTGATTTATGGAGACTCAGAGTAATTGTGAGTTCAAAAATTGGGGTTCAAATCTTGACCCTGCCAGTTAAAGGTACTACACCAGATAAGCTATGTGAGTTCTTCTAGACTTTGGTCTCCTCATCTGTCCACAGGCCAAAGATGTTACCTATCTTGCCAAACCAATCTGAGGATTTGATTGGGCAACACTTGTTAAAGTATTTTTGTGAGATAAAACAAGCTCTTTCAGACATGGCTGTTATGTATGAACTTACCGTCTAACTTCAGTGAGACTGAGGGTCCCTGGTTTTATATCTCCTCAGGGCTGAGTGTGGACATTCAAATCAGACTTGTTGATTTCTTATATGTTAGGTTGGGATGGCTCTTTGTTGGTTGGGCAACTGGCAGTGTTCAATTCACCCTTACTTGACTCATTTCAAAGGTGACTGGGTTGTGTCATGGACCAGTATCTCAGTGGACTATTTATTCATTCACTCATTTAATAACTATTAATTAAGTACTTAGGATAAAGTGATTGACTAGACTGATACAAGTTCCATCTCAGAAACTTATGTAATAATAGTGGAAGAAGAAGATCCAATAATACAATAAATAATTTTAGGTGCTTTGTAGATAATAAAGTACCATAAAAGGTAGAAAGTGGGAGGGTAGACCTAAGACTTTTCTTTTTCCTTTTCAATCATTTCAAATCTACAAGGTAGTCTTTTCCTCCTTTCCTTCCTCCTTCCCCTCTCTCTCCCCCTCCCTCCCTCTACTTTCCATCCCTCCCTCCTTCCCTTCCTTTCGTATTAGTTTTTTTTTTTAATAGAAGGGGATCTTGCAATGTAATTCATGCAGGACTTGAATTTTGTTCACTCTCTGCCTCTAGAGTGATATGATTATAGGCACATACCAGCACACTCAGAAATACATTTGCTTTCTCTCTCTAATGTATATATATGCATGCATGTACATGTTTATGGGTACAAGTCTGGATGTTTGTTATTGAGCAATTTAGAGTAAGTTATAGCCATCATGCTATTTTTCCTTAAATAGTCCAAAAATATATGACTAATAACTGTAATAGCCATTTTATTTTGACTCAAAACTCTTAATAAGACTCTGGTAACATCATGTAACATGGAGCAAAATAAAAATTTTCCTCCATCACACTAGTTTTTGTTATTGGTATATGTGTGTATTGTGTGTATGTGTGTGTGTGTGTGTGAGAGAGAGAGAGAGAGAGAGAGAGAGAGATGAGATAGAAGCAGCCAGAGATTGTATGGATAATAAAAGGTTTGCTACAGATACAGTATTTGAGACAAGACTCAAATGTTAACCAGAGGCAGTCATGTGATGGCCTGGTGTGGAGAGTAAGGGGATTTCAAGATAGGAATGTGTGTGCATTTAAGAAACTTCAAAATTGGCTTGGAGGCGAGAGAGCACCAGTGAGGGACGTGGGGGAGAAGCAGGTAGTGGCAGGCAGGGCCTTACATTATGTATAAAGTGGAGGTCACTGGAAGACTGAAAAGTGGAAGCAATATGGCTCTGACTATGTTTTGCCATGTGAAAATTAAACTGACTTGCACAGGACAGGGAGTAGGAAGACCCTTCCAGAAGCCCAGGTGATAGACCGGCATGCAGGCCTTCAGGCCTCCATTTGGTGTCATGGTGAAACCTCTCACCCACTGTTCCTATGCCAAATCTGAAATTTGAAACATAATGCCGTGTTTGAGCCAGCATGTTTACTTAGGGCCATTCAGTTATATTTTGGCAATTCTATGATTAAAAAAAAAAAATAATCTGACTTCTTTGCAAAAATAAATGGGAAATAAAAAAAGGGAAATGAAAGAACAAATGTTTTGAGTCTAGAATTTAGAAGTCTAACCCCCTCTAAGATAATATAATTAAGATGAAACATGAAGGTATTGATCATGTCCAAGTATTGCATTTTAAGTCAAACAATTCTTTATCCACTTGAGAAAGGAAGCAAGAAGATTAAAAGCCATATTCATGCTGGGCATTGGTGGCTCACGCCTGTAATCCTAGCTACTCAGGAGGCTGAGATCTGAGGATCATGGTTCAAAGCTGGCCCGAGCTGGAAAGTCCGTGAGACTCTTATCTCCAAAAACCACTTAGAAAACGTGAAGGGGCACAGTAGCTCAAGTGGTTGAACGCTTGCCTTGAGCTGAAGAGCTGAGGGACAGCTCCCAGGCCCAGAGTCCAATCCCCATAACCAACCCCCAGAAAAGAACAAAAAAACAAAAGACCCCACAAAAAAACCATATACACACTTATGGAAATACGTTTTAAGAGACATCTGAAAAGGTGAGAAGTTGTTAGGAATGAAATACTGAAGCTTGGTTCTTTGGAAAAAAGGACTTTCTACAAAAAACCACCAACAACATATAAGCTCATTGGGTGAATTTTCAAGAATTATGATCTCCTACACATTTCTGAGATTCAATTAGTCAGGTAATGAATGCTGACTGAAACAGCAGACAGAAATTTCAATGGCTTACACGACAAAATTCTATTTCTCCTGTCACGTCTGATGTAGGCGGGGCCTCTCTGTGCGGTAGCCTCACCATCAGGTATAGGTTGCCTACACAATGGCCTTGACTGCTCAGAAGGATGGAAAGTGGCACTCTGGCTGCAGATTGCTTCTGCTTAGGGCTTGGGAAATCATTTCACTTCTGTTCATAGCACAATAGGTCAGCCAGCCCCATGGCTGAGCAATGCAAGGGAGAATGTGGAATATTTGGGGAGTGTCAGACATTATTATGTGAAAGGGGTAGGGGGACTTTCAATAAGGAGGGCCCCGAGAACATCTGGTGTGGTAGCAATGATACTAAAAGTAGGGTTTAGAGTAGAAGAAACAGTGAAGTTAAAGGCACTGTCTCCTTTTAGCATTCTCTTTTGCAAAGCTTCCTTTCCTCTCTCCTCTTGATCCGAGGTTTTCTTCTCTGCCTTATAAAGACCAGGTTGTCACTAGAGTGGAAAGAGTGAAAGAGGGCTAATGCTAACCTGCCACATAGGTAAGTTCTGGTAGAGACCAAAAGAGACAATAGCGGGAGTTTATGATTCACTATGGGTCTCATGCAGATACCGGACTATGTAGGAGTTTGGGATCAAAACTGGGCATATGTAAAGCCTGAATTTATCTAGATTGCTCTTCACATCACAGGAGAGTCTGAACTGGTCCCTACCATTCTGCTGTTACTCAAGATGACAATTCAAATCATACGAAGAACTATCTGGCACAGGAACTCCTTGCCTTGCTTCTCCCCTTGCCTTTCTCTCTTTCTTTCTCTTTGCCCATTCCTCTCCTTCCTTCCCTTCTCTGTTCCTCCCTCCCTCCTTTCCTTCCTCCCTTCCTCTTTCTCAGCTGGGTTTGTCTCAGGGGAGTCCCTTTATGTAACTGGCAAGGATGGCCAGTCTCCTGTCATTTCCCTCCGTAGGCTTCTTAGGGAAAGACAGGGTGTCAACAGCACCCTTTGGGTATGAAGCTGGATAGCCAGCTTTGTAAGCAACATGGTCTGAACCTATTACCTCTTTTAGGATCCATTGAAGAACTCATGGATACTAAAAAGAAGAAGCTGATGAGAAGTTCTTACTATCAATCTAGCTTCTGCAGCCCTGGAGGACCACATGACTGCAACAGGTAAAAGCCAAAGGGCTGCGATTACATATATTTAAAGGCCAGATACAGTTAATACTCATAAGCACTGCAGCCCTGCCCTTTCCCCCCATTCCCCAGCCAGCTCTCCACTGTCTTGCAGTTACACAGGGCCTATGACTCTTTTGGCCTGGGAAGCTATGCATCATGCCTTTTTCTTCCTCTGCTTCATGGGTCTGGAGCCCAAAGCATCTGGATTGCAGCACCCCCTTTGTACCCCAGTACTCTGGGTAGCAGACAGCCCACCTCAACCACAGTGTGGTGTAACACAAGCAGAAATTCAGGTTTGTGTGTGCTGTCATTAACGTTTCAGGTTTCATTTCTGGCTAACTTATTATGGACATAGTTAATATCCTTATGGAACGCCCTGATTGGACCAACTGCTAAGCTTGTGACCCTTCACAAAGGCAAATTGGAATCGACTTTTAGGATTAGCTTATATTGTAGGAGAAGGTTGGTTTCTATGTTATCTTGGGGCTGTGAGAGGCCATCTTTTCCACTCATGGAGGAAAGCAGTGCATATGGGTAATGGGAGACAGAACCAAAAGGCTCATGTAGGCCTGGATTTTCCTATTGTGTCCCCCAATAACACCTCCCTCTCCTCATCTCTCTCTCCTTAGGTAGCTTGAGACACTTGGATTCAAAGAGTCCTGACCAAAGCAGCTATCTTGCAGCTTTTGCAGGAATTAAATAAAATAATGCATGATTACCGTTATGACTGAGGTTGTTACTAGAGGGCTATAGTCATGAACATAGTATCTTTCTTATTCCTGAGTCTCAACCCTTTAGGTAACTTTAAGATTTGATGAGCCCAACTGAGACCACATTATTTTGGCACCTAGTCAACTTTTTTTCACCAGTTTACCCCGTAGTCCCATTGCCCTGTTTCCTTGGAGGGAATCTCATAAACAGATACTTGAAAACCTTTGTTGTACATGCTATAAGGATATTGCCCACTGCTTCATTCAGAATCCCGACTACAAAGATACATTAAGAATGTTTTTCTCAGATTTACATAGCAAAGACTTTCCCCAAAGTGATACTTTTCCAATTTTTCTTCCCCCTTAATCAAAAATCCAAATCATCAGCTCAGGAATTGAATGCTTGGCACTAAGGGAAGCAAGCATATTTTCTATTGTTTTATGTTTAAAATTCATGGGACTTTTGCATTCTTCTCCATGACACATCCACATTTATTTTTATAGACATTATAAATCCTGTATAAAATCACTTTGATTGTCTCCAAGGTTGACATGAAATTTATGGTTCCTCTTTAATAATGATGGCCAAATACCATTGGCCACAACCTATATCCTTGTTTTTGTCTTCTAATTGCTCTACATTTTCTCTGACCCTGATTTTTAGTTTATTTTTAGCTTTCTAGTTTAAAGTATATTTCTTATGAATTGTTTCAACTACTTTGTGGAAATAAATGGGTTATGAATAAGTAAAAGCACTTGTATAAACATAAAAGAAAGAATTTGCAAGCTTGAAATTGTACCATATGAGGATACAAGATATGTACTTGGTTTCTTACTAATAACCCATATACCCCCCAACATTAGCTGAATTCAATAACACATTGAACACAAAAAAGGCATTTAAAATTTAAACAAAAATGGCACAAAGGCAGAACTGATACACACTATCATGCAGAAAATCAAAAGTCCTAATTTGAAGAGACTACATTCATACCCATTTTGGAGACCAGAGGTTGGAATAGGCATTTGAGAGAAGAGGTCCCTTTGTTTCCTTTTTTACCAAAGGCAATTGGGAAAATATTTTTGTTAACAGAAAGGCTCATTATATTTTCACATGAGGACAGAGCTGGTACAACAGCAATCCCATTTACTATGAACATCTGATTCCAAATTAGCTGGTCTCTTGGATACCCTTAGAGGCATTGAAGAGCTGAAAAAAAAAGGCAGAATGAAGTTTAAAGATTCAGTTTGCAGCCAAAAATATCTGGGTTAGCTGTGTGATCTGGTCTAGGATAAATCTCCTTCCACCATGTAAAGTAAATATCTGGTTCACTTACCTTCTGTTTTCTGGACAACATACTCCACGAGGCTTGTACCCTGTGGCTCCCAATAAATAGTTCTGGAATAAATCATGATATCTTTCCTGTTCTTTTTTTTTTGTCAGTCATAGGACTTGAACTCTGGGCCTGGGTGCTGTCTCTCAGCTCTTTAGCTCAAGGCTAGCACTCTACCACTTGAGCCACAGCACCACTTCTGGCTTTTTCTGTTTATATGGAACTGAGGAATCGAACCCAGGGTCTCATGCATACGAGGCAAGCACTCTACCACTGAGTCACCCTCTCAGCTCCATCCCCTGTCCCAGCTCCATCCCTTGTTCTTAAGAGAAAAACTTGACTATGCGTTGAACGCCAAGTCATTGCTTGATGCATTACTCTCCATCAGTTAAATTCTATACTCTTCCTTAAGGCAGAAATGGTTAAAATGGAGTGGGTTCAGAGAGGTATAGTTGGATAGGAAGAAATACTTCTGTTGCACAGTAGGGTCATACTATAGTTGACTGCAAATAATCATATATTTCAAAATGGTGAAGAGAGAAGATTTAGAATGTTCTGCACAGTGGTACACAGCTACTTGGGAGGTGGAGATAGCAGAATTATGATTTCAGGCTGGTCTAAGCAAGAGTGTGAGGCTTTATAAAAAAACAAAAGCAAAAAGGGCTAGGGGAATTGCTTAAGTGGCAAAGCACAAACATGAGACTTTAAGTTTATATTTTAACATTGGCAAAAAAAGGAAAGAAGGAATGAACATTTGAGGAGATAGGTGTGCTAGTTATCTTGATCTGATTATTACTCACTGTATGCATGTAGTAGAATATCATGTTATTCCCTAGGGATGTATATACTTTTATAAGTCAATTAAAATGAAAAACAAAGATATTTTGTGATCTTGAAGAAGTCAAGGACCACTTATACAGGGATTAATTACCTGGCAAAATGACTTGTGTATAGTGTATTCTAAAATTTGGTATACATTCTAATGGTTGAAATTTTGTGCTTTCTATTCAGAAATAGCTGGCTTGGCTGTGTCATTTGGCCTAAGAATAACATCTCTTTATGCTTTAATTTCTCCTTAAAATATAGATTATTGGGCTGGGAAGGTGGCTCAGTGGCATGCTTAAGGACATGGGTCCCATTCCCCAGCACAACATAAAGCCAGAAGTGGCGCTGTGGCTCAAGTGGTAGAGCACTAGCCTACTTAGAGCTGTCCCTAGAGCTGAGGGACAGCGCCCAAGTCCAGAGTTCAGGCCCCACAACTGACTCTCTCTGTCTCTCTGTTTCTCTGTGTCTCTGTCTCTCTCTTTCTCTCTCTCTCCCTCTCTCTCTCTCTCTCTTTCCCTCCCTCCTTCTCTGTCTCTCTCTCTCTATATATATTGTATATTATATACATAAGTGATTTCATATATATAGATAAAATCAGTTAGAATATTGTTAGAATTATATAATCACCAGGATGATTTCTAATTTTCATAGTTTTGTTTTTCAAAGTAAATTGTTATTAAAAAAATTTAAATGTACTTTTTTTTTGTCCTTGGGCTTGAATTCAGGACCTGGGTTGCTGTACCAATTTTTGTGCTCAAGGATAGTGCTCTACCACTTCCATCTTTTTGGTGGTTAATTGTAGATAAAATCTCATAGACTTTGCTGTCCGGGCTGCCTGGGAAATGAGATATTTATTAGAAAACTTTTCTGTTTTTTCCTCCTTTCTCTTCACCATTACTGTGCCCCACCCCCACATGCATGAATTTCAGATGTCTTATTTCCTGAAAGTTAGGTGTTTTTTCTGAATAGTTCTTTATAATATAGTTGCAAATTCACCTTCCTTCCCACCCAATGCTCCTAATTTTGTTTTTAAATGAGCTGCCATCAAGAATAATATTCAAATTGTCAGGCTTAGTATTGTTTACTCAAATAATTTGAAAGGTTTTTAGATATAAAGATTCTATTGTATCAAAGAATAATTTTTAAAGATTTTTGGCTTTAACAATAGAATTCAACACTGGTTGCACTGAAATCCACTGTGGTGGATTGCAAGACTGTAATCTAACACTTGGAAGGCCCAGGCAAAAGGATCATAAATTCCAGATGACCTTCTCTAAAAAAGGAAAAAAAAAAAAAAAGCAAAAGCAAAATAAAATCAATACCTGCTGGTGAAGTTACTAATTGTGGGTTCATGTGATTGCTCAAATTGTAGTTCCAATTTTTTTCTTTCTTTGGAAAAAATGCTCCCAAATTGATAAAAGTTTTTAACTCCACAATGACAACAAAGAGTACATGCAAGAGCACCATTCCGGTGGAAGTCTGCTGCTACTCTGCCCTCTAGTAGCTGAGTGCAGGTGTTTTCTTATCTCCAGAGCTGTGCTCTGATTGGTTGTTCTTGTATAAATGAAGTGTAGGACAACTGGCCAATCAGAGAAGACCTGTGTACGTGGGTGGGGGCTTACCTGCAGACCTCCAGTATAGTTCTCAGTTAGGTCTGTTTTTAGCATTTATTCTCCCCCTCCCCACTTAAGATTAGAAATCAGAAACACTATTCTCTGCAGCTAGGATTTTTTGAGGCATTTTTGCATTTTCTATAGTCTCGATTCCACTGTAAAATGTTCTCCAAGAGTCCTGGGTCCTAATCTACCCAACTGACTTCTTAACTAAATCTATTTATTCCATAACACTTGGAAGATTAAAATATGTAAGATTAAAATTTTTCTTTATTGTTAAGAAGGAAAGTAAACCATAAGGTTCTAGAAGCTTCTACACTTTCTTAAATATGTGTTTGCCTAACTTTAAAAGTAAAGTTGGAAATGAGATTATGCAGTTAGCATTAAGTTATATACTGCCAAAGGATATTGGATTTATCTGTTCCATACCCTTAACATTCCAGAAGCAAAAATTAAAAGTCTAAGAGGAATGTGAGCGTTAGCCAAAATTAGACAAATATTTGCCCCTCTCCCATCCATGGCTGGCAACAGGGCTAGGATATGACAGACTCATGGAGTTGAACATGTCAGAGCTATTTTCTAATTACTTTTCTCATAGAAATGGGCATGTTTGCATTTGGCCACTTCCTGGCTCTCAGGTCTCTAGCTTGTACTCAGAAACCCATCTGAGGGGCTGTACAATTATCTGACTATGGTTAACATTGCTGTCAAACTGATGACTGGCATAAGATAGCACTTCCCAAAACACTTGCTTTACAGGCTGTTAATGAGTATTCTTTAGTAGAAAGTAATTGATGCTTGAGTGAATTTTGAAAATACGGCTCTGGCCAAGTAGATAGGATTATTTCCTGCAAGACTTTTCAGAGCCTTTATTATGGTAGCATATTCTGAGTCTCTTAGGAGATGTAGACTACCTATATCATGTTGTCAGAGCTTACTTGACAGTGGACCTTCTTATATCTCTCTCCAATTCCAGCATCTTTCTACATTCAGTTCCTAAGTGCTGGGGGTTAAAGATGTGAAGTTCCACACTCCATTCAGTACTCTCCTCTTTATGATGCTTGATTTCATAATTTCAGATAAAAAAATTAATAAGGAAAACTGACAAAAAAGATTTTTAAGAAAAATGTTGGCAGACTCAGCTAAGAAATCAAATCTATGCATAATTGGGATCAATGAAGGGGAAGAATTTAGTAGAAAAGGCATTGAAAATCTATTCAGTAAAATAATAGTTGAGAATTTCCCACTCTTAAGAAAGAAAAATCTTACCTGCTTAACAAAAGCTTATAGAACTGGATCCAAGAAAAAACACTTCTAGACATGTCATAGTAAAAACATTAGATATGAATAGCAAGGAACTGATTTTAAATGGCACAAAATTAAAGAAGGAGCTATATTAGAATGGAAAGAAAATGAGAATCACTGCAGACCTCTCCACACAAACCCTCAACACAAGGAGAACCTGGAATGGTATAATCCAAGCACTGAAGATCAACAACTGCCAGTCCAAACTGATCTACTCAGCGAAGTTATCATTTATATTAGATGGTGAAGCCAAAAATCTTTTATGACAAACAAAAATTAGAGGAATTCATGATCACTAAACCAGCACAATGCTTGCTAGGAAATGTACTTATTACCTTGCTCATGTAACTGTAACCCCTCTGTACAGTATTTTTACAATAAAAAAGTATTTAAAAAATTCTAAACAGAGGAATTCAATCTGAAGAAACAAACTAAATCAAAGAAACACACCCTATAAAAAGCATTAGAAGATCAATTTAACAAACATAAGAGGAAAAAAATAACCCAAAGTACAGGAAATCAAGAAAATGGCAAGAAGCATGACACATTTCTCTATAATAACCCTAAATGTTAATGGACTCAATTCTCCAATTAAAAGAATAGCAGATTGGATCAAAAAAAAAGATTCATTCTATGATTGCATTCTGTTTTGGTTATTTTTAAATTAACTAAAGCTTCCACTAAGTATGATATGTCTTTTAATATATTACCCATATGTCACATTTATTGAATTAAAAAATGTATTAATCTCTGATCTTAGATAAAAGAATTCAGGTACACGTATTTGCACAAAATAACATACCTTTAAATATAAAGAACCTGTGTTCAATATCAAGTACTGCCAAAAGTAAAATAAAATGAATAAAAGAAAAATGATAAATATAAACAACTGTTAAGAACACCATAAAGACCATCCAACTAACATAATAGAATTAAAATAGCATTAACAAAAGAAAAAAAATAAAATAAAATAATGTTTTTTCCATAAATGGGAATGTGAAGTCTGAAAAAAGAGGAAAAAATTTTGTCCTGGTCTTTTTTATTTTTTCTATTGCTCATTTGAGAAAATTTGGTTAACATCTACTTGGCTTGTATAGTTTAGGGAGGTAGCATCTAGATAACAGGGAGAGAAAAGTTGAGCTGGAAAAAGCAAGAAAATTGGAATTATCCTGGAAAAGAAATGAGATACAGAAGAATTCTTCTAAAGAACAGAATGGACTTGGAAGGAAGCAACTGTCTTTGGAGAGAGGATAATGAAGGTGGCAGAAGTGGGAAAGGTTTTTAATATATTTTCAGTGTAACATAACAACACCCACTCACCCTGCTTTGGAATTTTCCTGAAGGTTGAAGTAAAATCTGGCATTGTTTTTGTATTCATTTCCATTCCCTCCTTGGACACTCTTGCAAAGACTGGACCAGGGAGGACCTCATAATATTTGGGTTACACAGGTAACAGGAGAAAGAAATGAAAGAAAGTTTGGCTTGTTTCCATTGCTGATGAGAAAGGGACATCTTTTCTTTTTTTGTCAACTGTGGGGCTTGAACTCTGGGCCTGGGCGCTGTCCCTCAGCTTTTCAGCTCAAGGCAAGTGCTCTACCATTTGAGCGACAGCACCACTTCTGGTTTTCTGGTGGTTAATTGGAGATAAGACTTTCACCAACTTTGGGCTGGGATGTAGCTCAGTGGCAAAGCGCTTGCCTAGCAAGGGCAACGTCCTGGGTTCGATCTCCAGTACCAAAAAAGAAAAGACCAAAAAAAAAAAAAAAAAAAAAAGACTTTCACCAACTTTCCTGCCCTGTCTGGCTTTAAACCATGATTCTCAGATCTCAGCCTCCTGAATAGCTGTGATTATAGGCGTGAGCCACCGGTGTCCGGCCAAAAGGGATATCTTTAACTATGAAACAACTGCAAATAATTTTTGTTCTTTACTACCTTCTGGCATCTCCAAGGTCTATACCAAACAGAGGATGCACTTGTCTTTTATAAGCCTTTTAAAAGCTGTTTTCTCCAATATATATACACTATCCATCAGTGGTCAGAGAAAATTAAAATAGATATCTGAGAAATAGACCTTATAATAGTTATCTGAGAAACAGAAAGCATTAACAACTTCCATAATCATGAGACCTCAACCAGGGGTATGTCTTAGAAAATATAAATCAACAAGAAACTTGAAGAAATTTTTGAATTTCTCTAAAACAAGACATCTAGCTCACAGTGCACATTTACTAGTTCTCAGAAAAGGATTTTAATAAGATTCAGAACGTTAGGCCGAGGGGCTGGCAATGTGGTCTAGTGTAGAGAATGTTAGGCCAATTAATTATTTAGGTAGTCTTAACTGAACTTTTCACTGAAATCTTTTATTTATTTATTTATTTATTTATTTATTTATTTATGTATTTATGTATTTTGGTGCCAGTCCTGGTGTTTTGACTCAGGAACTAGGAACTGTCACTGAACTTTTTCACTCAAGGCTGGCACTCTACCACTTGAGCCACAGCTCCATTTCTAGCTTATTGGGTGGTTAATTGGAGAAAAGAATCTCATGGGCTTTCCTTCCCAGAGCTCGCTTTGAACCTCAATCCTCAGATCTCAGCTTCCTAAGTAGCAAGGATTATAAGCATGAGCCTTTGGTGCCTAGCATGAAATCCCCTATTCTTGATTCAAAGAACTACCAAGCTTAACTCAGAGTAGCATGAGTGCTCTAAGCACTGAGATGGCAGGAAAGCTTCTTTTATCATGGTAAAGTTGTATTTAGGGAAATCTTCCTACTTCAGGTTTGGGGAGGACCTGCTACCTAAACCCTTCATTTCCTTTAGAAACACAGCTGACTTTGATCCTTATGATTATGAGTAGACTTGAGCAATGAAGCTGTAGACTGGTAGCTAGGCTCTGCAGGTAGAAGGAAAATAAACTGGGGAGAACATGGTACCAAGTTTAATTTAGGTCACCTAGCATTTATTAAACACTTATGAAGTAATGAGATGAGGACACAGATACAAATGAGTGCTCCACCTTACAAAGGAGGGAAAAAGTAGATGAGTTCTAAACAAGAGATCAACATGGAAGAGTTAAAAGGGAGAAGGAGGTGTGCCAAAAGAGGAAGAGAGCAAAGCAAAGTGTCATGGCCTACATAAAAATAGGAGAAATCAATGAAAGGTATAGAATTGAAGGAGAAGGAAGAACATGACAAAAGACAGCAACAAGGAGAAATTGTCAGAAATGATCCCAGAAATGTCAAGATAAAGAAAAAATTGGGGGGCTGGGAATGTGGCTCAGTGGTAGAGTGCTTGTCTAGCATGCATGAGGCCCTGGGTTCGATTCCTCAGCACCACATAAGCAGAAAAAGCTGGAAGTGGCGCTGTTGTTCAAGTGGTAGTGCATTAGCCTTGAGCTGAAGAGCTGAGGGACAGCGCCCAGGCCCAGAGTTCAGGCCTCATGACTGACCCACCCCCCCAAAAATTACTGGGTTTGGAGATCTATAATTTTGACAACTTCTAAAGCTGCTGTTTAACCCTAAGGTCACCCCATTTTCCGTGTATTCATTCTACAAGCAGAGAAACTGGGAAAGACATATGCTTTTAGGGTTTAAAAAGCAGAAAAGGTCAAAAGCTATGCATAGATGACCATATAAGATGATGCTAAGCCTGCTGGAAGAATATCAATACCAAATTTCAAACTCTACTATAAAGCCATAGTAATCAAAACAGCGTGGTACTGGCACAAGAAGAGATCTGAGGATCAATGGAATAGAATTGAAGACCCAGAAATGAACCTACAGACCTATAGCCATCTAATCTTCAATAAGGAGCTAAAAAAATAGAATGGAAGAAAGACAGTCTCTTCAGCAAATGGTGCTGGCACAATTGGTTAATCACTTGTAGAAAACTAAAACTAGATCCTTATATATCACCCTGCACCAGAACCAACTCCAAATGGATCAAAGACCTCGGAGTCAAAGCAGACACTCTGAAAACATTACAGGATGGAATAGGAGAAACCCTAGGTCTCCTTGGCACAGGCCGAAATTTTCTTAATAGAGACCCAGAAACACAACAAATCAAAGAAAGGTTGGACAAATAGGTTTGCATGAAATTGCAGAGCTTCTGCATGGCAAAGGACATAGCTAGCAAGATCAATAGAAAGCCCATGGATTGGGAGAAGATCTTCACTAGCCATACGACGGACAAGGGTCTCATATCTAAAATATACGTGGAACTCAAAAAATTAAATCCCCCAACAACAAATCCTCAAAGAAACAACTGCCCAATAAATAAGTGGGCTAAAGACTTAAAGAGAAAGTTCTCTGGAGAGGAAAGAAGGATGGCCAATAAACACATGAAGAAATGCTCAACCTCCCTAGCCATAAAAGAAATGCAAATCAAGCCGGGCGCTGGTGGCTCACGCCTGTAATCCTAGCTACTCAGGAGGCTGAGATCTGAGGATCACGGTTCAAAGCCAGCCCGGGCAGGAGAGACCGTGAGACTCCTATCTCCAATAAACCACCAGAAAACCAGAAGTGGTGCTGTAGCTCAAGTGGTAGAGCGCTCGCCTTGAGCTGAAGAGCTGAGGGACAGCGCCCAGGCCCAGAGTTCAAGCCCCACGGCCGACCAAAAAAAAAAAAAAAAAAAAGAAATGCAAATCAAAACAACATTGAGATACCACCTCACTCCAGTTAGAATGGCTAAAATCAAGAACTCTAATAACAACAGATGCTGGAGGGGATGTGGACAGAAGGGAACCTTACTACATTGTTGGTGGGAGTGTAAATTTGTTCAATCACTTTGGAAAGCTGTATGGAGGTTCCTCAAAAGACTCCACATAGAGCTCCCCTATCACCCAACAATCCCAGTTTTGGGCATTTACCCAAATGTTCACAAACAAGACTACACTAAAGCTACCAGCACAACTATGTTTATTGCAGCATTATTTACTATAGCTAAGATATGGAACCAACCCGGATGCCCCTCAGTAGATGAATGGATCAAGAAAATGTGGTATATATACACAATGAAATTCTATGCCTCCATCAGAAAGAATGACATTGCCCCATTTGTTAGGAAATAGAAAGACTTGGAAAAAATTCTATTAAGTGAAGTAAGCCAGGCCCAAAGAAACATAGGTCTCATGGTTTCTCTTATTTGCAGTATCTAGTATATGTCTGAGTTAGGCAGAAAAAGTCAGATAAGTTGATGTTAGGGAAATGAACCCTAAGATATGTATTCAAATGTTTTTTTTTCTTTCATGCAATTGTTTCTAACACATTTATAAGATCATTTCTTTGTTGTTTTGTATGTCCCTCCTCCACAGTATAACCCCTGCTTTCACTGTATTTGATGTTGGTATAATTTGTGGAGGGGAAGGGGAAAAATCGTTTAAATAGGGATACAGGTGGGCTCATTGCAACAATGAGATGTACAAGTCGTTATGTCGAAAAGGAACTTTACAACTTTGGTGCAGGGGAGGGGGGGGAGGAGGAGGGTTGGGTAGGGGGGTGGGGGGAAGGATGGAAAGGGATGGGAAGGGGAAACAAAGGAGGAGGCTACAATGCTTGATAAGAAATGTACTCATTACCTTGCCCAGGTAATTGTAATCCCTCTGTACAGTATTTTCACAATAAAAAAAAAAAAGAGAAAAAAAAAGATGATGCTAAGCGAAATGAACCCCAAGATAGGGACACAAGAGGTTTTATCTTTCTTGCTGTTGTTTTTAATGTACTTAGAATGTACTATAATTTTTTTGTTTCTTTTGTATGTTCCCCCTCCCCCACTCCGGTATAACCCCCATTTTCACTGTATTTTATGGCAGTGTATATGCATCTTGCATATACATGTTTCTAATTTGGGAAGGGAAAAGGAAATAATAAAATGCTGAAATAAGGATACAGGTTGACCCATTGTAACAGTGAGATGTACAAGACAGTATGTTGAAAATGAACTTTAGAACTTTGGTGAGGGAGGGAGGGGTTGGGGAGTTGCTGTGGGAAGGGATGGTAGGGGAAAAACAAAGGAGGGGGTAACAATGCTCGATAGGAAATGTACTCATTACTCATGTAACTGTAACCCCTCTGTACGATATCTTTACAATAAAAAGTATATATTAAAAAACAAGGTTTGCAGAATATTTAGAGCATTTATTCATCAAGTCAGTGAGCTAGCCCACAGGTTTTGCTTTGGAATCCTTCTCTTTGGAAATAAAGACAAGTATTAATATATGACAAGCATGTTAGAGAAAGGAAGCAAGTTTCTTTTTTATTTTTGTTGAAGTATTGATACGGGGTTTTTTTCTTTCTGGAAAAATGTGTTTTTCCTGCTCTGTTTGAGGCAATTGATCACACTTAACTAAAGTCCTGGTGTGGTCTAGAGTGTTCATTACAATATCGCCTTGAGACAAAAAAAGAGTGTGAAAACTGTGGTGTGGATCAGGCAAAATGGTCTCTTGCTTATATTTGTGAGTCCTTTTTTTTCAGTTTAAGAAAAAAACTTACTTTGTGCATCTTTCGAATATGTGGATGAGACAGATATCCAGATGTTTGCTGAGCTGGATAACTGGTTATACCAAGTCTATTTGGGAGCCTTGTTTTCTAATTCTTGCCCTCTTGTATAGGTGTTATTTGAAGGTCATTATCTGTATTGATGAAAGACAGTCTACCTGAGATGCAGACAGGAGGTGATGGGAAATACCATCTATCAGGCTATTGTAAGCACTTAAGACTCTGGAGCCAGGAGTAGGGATGAGAGAAAATTGGTGGACTAAGATGTGTTATCTTGTCTATCTCTGATGTGTTACCATATCTGGAGATGAAAAGAGTTCTAACTGTGGTCCATCTGTGCTCGCCACTGAAGCACTGAACAGTAAGAGCATCATACTGGTGGGATTCGGTGCTAGGGGAATTCTGTATGCTGGAAGCTAGAGGAAAGCTACCAATTCATTCCACATATATTATTTCTCCAGGAAACACAGCATAATTGGGGACAATTTTCCACCATGAATTGCATCATTAGCTAACACAAGGAAAGTGAAATGCTGTTAACTTTTCTTTCTCTTTTGCAAAACTGATGAGCTGAAGAAAATAGAAATGAAAAGTTTAATGTAATTTTTTTTCGCCAAGGATATATGTTGAAAATCAGAATCAAAACACTTTTACACGGTAATAGAAATCCCACATTTTAATACATTGCCATGCACATAAGGAGACAAGTAATGTGGAATACAAAATAGTCAAATATACAAAATGGTAATGCAGATTTTCAAGCCTGATAGAGATCATGCTCACAGATACAAGTGGGCAAAAATCTATACAGTTTTATTTCATTTTTTTAAATCAGTTTAAAAAGAATCATGCCCCTCCCCAGCTATTATTGAAGAAAACCCTAAACAGAAGGAAATATAAGAAAATACAAAGGAGACCCAAAGGGAATTGGCAAGTTGGTAGCTGCTTAAGATACAGAAATCAGTGGTTCAAAATTGTGGTGCACAATAATTCTTAGAGAGGAAAAAAATGTTTCTAAACATCTTATGCCCTGGGAATCCAGGGACTGAGAGTAACACCCAACAGAAAAGGCACTCTTGTTTTGCCAGGTAACTTGTTTGTGCTTTCCAAAGTCTGGGGCCTGGGAATCTGTCTGAGAGAGGAAGGAGGAGGGAGAGGGCTAGAAAAAGAGGAGAGAGGGAAAGAGGGAGGGATGCAGGGGAGCTGAAGAGAGGAAAGAAGGGAAGGGAAGAGGGAAGGAAAGAGGGAAGGAGAGGGGGGGAGACAGAGAGAGAGAGGGAGGGAGGGAGGGAAGGGGGGAAGGAGGTTGTGGGCAATGCATAAGGGAAATACTAATTAACCACTCTTGAAGGACCAACAGAATTCAGAGTACTGGCTTAACGGTTCACTTAAGGAAGCTGTAAAAATGTCTGCCACCGACATAGGCTTCTGTGTTATGAAAGGTGGTTTTTAGCTATGTTTGTTACTGTTGGTAAAAGAATGGACCAATCTTTTTTTAAAATAAGATTTTTCCCCTCAGACTTTGTACAGAACATTGGTCTTAGACTTACTTTAGATCATGTGATTTTTTTTTTCTTTCCTTGAACAAATATAAATGTGCCATAGATCCTCATCAAGGAAATCTGGTATGGCTGTCTGCTTCCTCAGTGTGCCAATCTCACACTGTACATTGGTCTTCCCACTCAAGACTGGCAGGGGGAGCCAAGCTGGAAGAGAACTACTCCCTTGGTAGCCATTGAGACTTGAACCTTGGAGAGGTAAAGTGGATATAAATGGTGGCCATTTTGGCAGATCAGCTCCTCTACGTTAGAAAAAGATAAGTGTGTCTTTAAAATTCTAATTGTTGCCTTCTTGTCATTCTTTTTTTGGTTCTGAATACCAAAGTGAAGTCTCAGTAATGACAGCTTTCAGATGAAACCTTCAAGTAAGGTAGGATATCATTTAACAAAGCCAATAACTATGCTCACCATGATAATTTGGTCTATATTGCTGCTATGAGACAGCTTTTCCCATTAGCTCCTTTTAGTTTCTAAACAGGAACATCCCAAACAGGCAGAGACCCAGAAAGTTTGGATCATTTCTACTAGTCCAGCATTGTTGAATTCAAAACACTTTATTCTCCTTTATCATAACAGTGCCAATCTCTACAAAGTCCTAAGAATAACTCAAGTATATAAACCACAACAGATCAATATTTTCTTTTCTCAGGTGCTTTTTACTGCTAATACGTAATTTTGTTACACTATCGATCTTTTCTAAAATTTTGTGTAAAGCTATTTAATTTAGTGCCTAATGATATTAAATAGATTAACTGGAACTACAGTAGTTTGATTTAGGGCTGTAAGTTTCAGTGGAATTAAGTTTCAGAACCTTTGTTCTGGCTTGGCTTTTCAGCAGGCCAGTTACTTCTACCTCAGACATGACTTGAGATTCAGAGTGACAATAGTTCTCTAGAATGTGGGCTCCTTTGACTAGACAAATCCTGATCTTTTCTAGTATGGCCTTTATTATAAGATGACATTTCCTCATTGGTGGAAAAAAGACAGTGAGAGAGAAACTACACTGAGCCTCAGAGACCCTTGTGATTGCCTAGTGTGAGTTTACGTAAGTGAAAGCCCTGTTGTCTTCAGTGGGACCAACACTCACTGTAGAGACTGGTGATCTAAGGTGTGTGTGTGTGTGTGTGTGTGTGTGTGTGTGTGTGTGTGTGTGTGTGAAATATGAATGGAAGTAATGGGTTGGGGTGGGGTGGTGGTGGTGGTAGCTTCCTGGTATAGCAGTTCAGGTAGCAAGCCAGAGGCCCTGGGTTTAATCCTGAAAAGTATACAATAACAAAGCAAAGAACTAGAGACATAGCTCAAGTGGTAGAGCACCAGCCAGGAGTGAAAAGGCCAAGGGAGAACACGAGGCCCTGAGTTCAGGCTACAGTACTGGCAAAACCAACCAATCAACCAAACAACCAAACAACAAACACATTGAAAAAAAATGAACCTGACAATGTTCTGACATTCTTTACCCCATACACTCTTCGAGTTCCCACTGGTAATCAAGGGCCTTTTTGACTTATGAACTGTAATCCCTCTGTACATCACCTTTAAAATGAAATAAGTAATTTTTTTTAAAGAATTAGAATTGCCAGGTGCTGGTGGCTCATGCCTGTAATCCTAGCTACTCAGGAGGCTGAGATCTGAGGATCATGGTTCAAAGCCAACCTGGGCAGAAAAAGTTCATGAGACTCTTATCTCCCATAAGCCACCAGAAAACCAGAAATGGCACTGTGGCTCAAGTGTAGAACACTTGCCTTGAGCTGAAGAGCTGAGGGACAGTGCCTAGGCCCAGAGTTCAAGCCCCACCACCACCACCACCACCACCACCAATAACAACAACAACAAAAAAAGAATTAGAATTGATTCAGAGATCCTAGAAATTAAGGGTCAGGGCAATACCACAAATTCCATATCGTAATTTTACGATTATGCTTGGCTTTGGAATTTATCTAGAGTCTAAAAGACAAATAACAAAATGGAACTCTCCAAACCATGGTATCAAAGATATGAAAACTTTATATACTCGACAGCATTCCATCTTCTGTCAACCAGCCAATCACAATGGAAGATAAAAAAATCATTTTCCATATCTGTTTAGGTATGAGTACCTCCAAGATCCGATTAATTCAATATTCTTTTTGTGGGGCTGTGTGTTTCTGCACTTCGGGTAGATCTTGCATTCAAGATCTTTTCTTAAGCTTCTAGAAATATCTGAGGTTTGGAAAGCAACAAGACAAATAACCAAATGAAATTTTCTAAACCATACATCAAAGATACAAAAATTTTATATAATCAACAGCATTTCATATTATTTCAAGGAGCTGAAAGCAATTCAACCCTATTCTTATGGTGACTTTGAAACGATAGTCAGTGTATGCTGCTGGTACTTTCTAGGGTTTGAGATAATTAGGAGGAAGGCTCTGATATTAGAGTGTTCTTCAAGATTGTTAAATAGCCTCATGTGGCAAGTGGGACCCCAATTTCACCAAACCTTCCACACCAGCTTCTTTTGTTCTGTGTAAGTCTATCACTTTGATTCTGGGCAGAAAGAAGAATAGCAGTGTCCTGCGGGATGGCACTTATGCTGTTCATCTGTCTCTGGTAAATTTCAGCCTAAAATTTTCAGATTTAAGAAACAGTGTGTGTTCCCTCTTTCTCTCCCCTGCTCAGATTTTTTCCTGTGGAGCCAAAGTGAAGGCTAGAAGGCAATAGAACTGACCTCAGCTCCTTTAGCCAATTTCCTGAGCTCTATTTTTTCTTTAAATTAAAATATGGCAGAACCTTCTCCTGTGCTTCGGCAGCTTTTCCTCAAGTATACTACAGCTTTCAGAGGGCTATTCCTTATTTTCGAGGTAGGGAAAGCCACCAGATTAAAATAATGGAAACAGCAGCCTTCTTTTGCTGTCAGGAATCAGGTGCATTGATAAATCAGAATTCACAAGACAGTCCTAGGCTCCAGGATTACACACAGATCTAAGAAAACAGAGGGGCAGGACCTGCCTGTCTTTGAAATAAGAGTCCCCAGCTGTGCCCAAGTGAAAACATCTCAGGGCCTGTCCTTCTCCCTGATCCCACAGGGCTTCGTTTTGATGATCACCACTGACCAGCCGCCTCCTGGAGATGTTTGAGCAGAAAGCTTGTATCAAGGTCAAGCTTAAGAAGGAATTATTAGTCAGGACTGAGCAAAAAGATGAGGACTATGTTTTCAGTTTGATTTCTTTATAGAATACTTGAAATCAACCTCCAATACTATGTTGTTTAAAGAGATGAAAAGAAAAAGAAAATCACACACACCACACATAAAACAAAGCAAAAAGTCAGGTAGAGGGGGCTGGGGAAAGGTGAACCAAAACAGCTTTGAAGGAATAAAGAAACTGGTGTCACTTTCAAAGATTAGATTTTTAAGTTTATGATTGCTTTAAGCCTAGCTGTCAAGTAGCAAAATTACCAAATTTCCAGGCAAACATCTCAAAAAAAAATAAAGTAAGAAAGAAAGAAACCAAAACACAAACCAACAAAAACAAAAAAACACGAAGCTGCTAATACACTGGGAAGAGGAAGTTTTGGTAAAACACAAGTGCTCAGGGGGTCTTTGAAAGTTTATTTCCTTGAGACTTTTATTATTGTCATTCCAAATCAATTATATGACACTTGTGGAAAAAGAAAATATTTACAAACAGCAAGAAGGGTTGGTAATCCCCTTAGATGTTTTGTTCTTAGTGTACATTCACACTGAAGGTTGAGCTTCCTTTCCCCTCGGAGTGCTAGAAATCACACGTTTCCCTTAGAGGTGAGAACTGTGCTGTGACCCTCTGGTTGGGCAATTGCAAAGTGACTCTGGAGAGAAACCCGGTTGTTTACCCGTGTTCTGGAGGTAGTTGTCAAATCTGTGGGTGTATACCTCACAGAGGCTGCACAGGGGTTGGAGAGTCTGCTATTCTCTCTCCATAAAGAAAGTTGCTAGGGTCCCTCTTCCCCTAGGCAAGTCTCAAGCTACTGAAGTGATTTGCTTCCTATCCTAGCAGAACTGCCAAGACTTTGCATATTTAGATTCAGTTCTGGATCTGGAATGAGCTAATCCCCTTGGCACCCTGGCGAGCCTGATAATTATTCATTTCAGTTCATTCCCAAGAGTGCCTTTCCTACACAAGTGTGGGTGTCAGCCTTTTAATAAAAGGTGTAGGACAGGTTTCAGTAAAAGGAAAAGTTAAGCCTCAACAGTTTTCAGCCTTTAAAAATTAAAAAATATTTATCTCTTACCTCCCATGTCTTGCTTCCTACTAAATTCAACTCACCACATCCATTTCTCAAATTCTGGGAGGTAAAATTTCTCTCTCTCTCTCTCTCCCTCTCTCCCTCCTTGGGAAGAAGAAACAGCACAGCAGGAAGTAACCATGGGAAATAACAACATCACCATGGAACAGTGGTGCCAAGGGATGTGAATGAAATCATTTCTCCATTTTGCTGGCTTAGCTTGTGAATGCTCAGATTTGATGTCACCATGTTTCTAAACACAATGCTCCAAAATGATTTCAAACAGAGGTCGACAGTTTGGAAAACAGTAAGAGTTCATATATAAACACGGTGGTGAGTGCCAGGCATTAAGGCACATTCAAGGACACCATTTTCCACTGGGTTCTTTATGGTCTCCATTTTGTCTTCTTCCATCTCTAACTTTCAATAATTTTCCAGCACACCTTTGACTCAAAATAAAGGGGGGGGGTGGTTTCCAGAAAACTCTACTTATTTAATTATTCAGAATAGTTTGCCATAAAGCCAAAGTAAGTAACAATGCACCACAGTCATTTAGTGAACATCTGCACCATAATGCATGTCCAGTTTCCCTGGAGGGTTAGCAGTAGTCCCAGACTGTTCCTGGCTACACCAGGTAGTTCCCAGTGACAATAGCTCAGCACCTGGCAGGAAGTTTTAGGATTCATTAGTGTCAGTTCAGTGTCCTTGGGACTAGTGATAGAATTGAGCTTTAGAGACCATGGTAGAGTAATAAATGGTTGTATCTACGTCAAAGATGAGAATATTGGTGACCCAGGTGGACATCAAAGAAAGTAACTGAAAGCTGCTTTGGGAAGCTTTAATCAGCTCACTACAGAAGGGCTAACTGTACAGGAAGGTACAAATATGTGGCTAGTTTATACTCTGGAGGAGAGTGTATGCAGTCTGAATTCAGTTTTCACTGTGGAAAAAGTGGGTGGTGGTAGTGTTTGGGAGGAAGAGATAGTTTTTAAGAATGGCAGGAAGAGTCTGCCTTGTGCATTATTATTGCACCAGAAATACTTGGCACATGATGGATCCTCAACACATACTGAATTAAAGAAAGAGAAAGGGAAGGGAGACCCTATTGTTGGAACTGTTGGGAGGGAAGGAGAGGGAGGCTCATTGGGATTGGTACAAAATGAAGGTCTGCTACAGGCCGACACTCTGCTGTTTCTATCTGTTTAAAGGCTAGAACTTCTCTGGTTGCTTTTTGAGAGCTTCCTTCTCTTTACAGCCTGTCACTCTGATGTGAGCTGCTGTCCTGTGTGATTCACATTCTGATCTTGTTCCTCTTTCTGGGACCCCAAGAGAAGACCGACCTGCAAGACATTTCACAGGCCCTGCTTGCTTGGGCTGGAGAGATTCCAGAAGTGATACATCTGTTTTTCAGTAGAAGCCTCTGATACCTGTTAGTCCCAGGCTGGGGGAAGTGAGCACAGAGATCATACTTTGGTGAGTTTTGGTTTCAGCCAACTTTATATTTCCAAGAAAAAAGTGCTGAAGTGTTACGTAGGGCTAGTTAATAGGAACCTTTCTCTAGGGCTCAGGCAAGCAATCACTGAGTGGACTGGACCCCCAGGACTGTGCTTTATCGTAGGACAGAGTTAAAAAAAATAACTAGTCCCAGACATAATTCCAGAAAGGACTCAAAGGGATGATTAGGCTCTATGATGAGGAAAAACCTAGTGTGGGACTCAACCCTTTTTCTTCTCTAGGCACATGTAGAGTCCCTTGATATTGTTTGTCTTTACAGAATTGTGATTTAAATTTGACCTAGAAAACTTTCCAAAGGATTAAAGTAAGACCAAATAGGAAAATTACATTCTGTGGCCCTTAGCATCAGTCCCTCACCATCTTTAATAAAAAGAAGACCATCCTCCTTTGTTTTTGGAAGAACTATTCTATAGAACAAGAGAATATATACATTGGCCCAATAGAATCCTCCTGTGCTTGAGTGTTTATATGTGCATGTGTTAAGTTGTACCTCAGTATAAGGAAGCAAAAACTCAAATATTCCAATCACCAGGTTTCCTTCTACTTTCCTTTGGTGCTGCAAGTAATCCAGTTACTCAGCAAAGTGTGAAGAGGTTAAATCTAACAGTATTATGGCCATATTTATACCAATCTATCACAAATGACTGGGGATATGCTAGGAGTAGAGCTTGTCTTAAGACAGTCTGAGCCAGAAATATGACAAGATTTAGAAAAGAAAAAAGAAAACTCTTGTTTTCCTACATGTACCAAACGTGCTAATTGATCTCAGCATAGTAATCTCATATAAAGTGCTTCAGAGTTGGACACAATACCTTTGAACATCATAACTAACATAATCGAGACAGGTTTACATCCTACCAGGACATAATATTGTGAACACTTCCACTGAGATTGCAGAACTGCTCTAATTTTTTTTTTCTAGAACATCATGCCATCTGCACACATAATAAAATAATCCAGTAGTTGCCATGCTAAGACAGGACTTCTAGTGAAGGGCACAGACAGAGCCCAAAGGGAACTTGAGTTATGCACAGTGATGAAAACTGGAAGCAATTTTCCAGCTAATGGTCTGCCAATGACCACTTGGAACCAGTTAGCACTGCATATTATGTACCTCATTTAAAAATCCATAGCAAACCAGGATTTTTTCCCCCAAAGCCCATAATCTTGATTGAATGAGTGTTTTTTCAGTTAATCCAGTTAATCTCTCAGTGCTCCAAGGATCTCTTCTGGCAGTGCCACGAGTTAGTCTTTTTCTAGAGTCAGGCCATGTTCACACCAATGGCAGGACAGCAGCTTGAAAGGCCAACTGGGTTTATGGAGAACCCTCAGCTGAGGCTGCAAGAAAAAAAAGGAGGAAACATGGTAAGTTACTTCCTTTACATTCCTGAATATTGATAGGTAGTAATTATTCTACTCAAACCAATTCTAACACCCTTAGGTCAAACAGAGATTCGTTACCACCATGATAGTTACTCAACCTTAGGATGGATTTGTGGTGGCTTGTATGCATAGAAGGCCCTTTCCTCATTTGGCAGAGCTTGGAGAACATCTATCTCAGAATCAGGCCAAGCTGCCCCAAGGGAAGGAAAATCCAGATCACTGTAATTGGCACTCCGTCCCATGACGAATGCAAGAAGATTTCATATGTGGTAGGGGTTTATGTATTTGTTTGATGTGGATGGAGCAAGGTTGGATTGGGAATGGGAGGAGGCACTTCCCCCACCCCCCCAAGGGGAGTGAAGGGATAATTTCATTTCTGGAAAATTTTTGGGGGCAGGGGAGGGGGCAGTATCTAAGGGGAAATACTGGAAGCAGTGTGGCTGGAGCTCATTGGAAGTTAGACTAACCAATTAGGTTAGGGAATGGAAAGTCTTTAAAATCTGACTAGAGATTGAACTATTTGACTTGTAACTCTGCTTTTCTCCTTAGAAATGCTGAAGCTGATAAATTTCTCTAATTTTAATTTCATATTTTCCTTTATTTATCAGGATATTCTTTTAGTTCTCTATAATCAAGTATTAGCAATCAGTTATTATATGAATTCAACTGAACATTTTGCTCAGAAAATATCAACCTTATTTTTATTACACATGACTATTGGAGAAGAAGACAGAAACCTACCTAGACTTTCAGGCCTAACTAGCTTTACAAAGCATGACAGATATATAATTTGTAAGCAAATGTTTGAATAAAACTTGCTATTTTTGAGAAAATATAAAAACAAAAGGTACAATGTAAGTAATTAAATATCAGACAGGAGCATATACTTTTGAGAAGGTTTTAATGCAAGTAAAATGCTACCATATTGTTGATGGCATTAAAACTGGCAAAATAATGATAAAATTATTATTTTAAATTATTAAAGTTTATATCTCTAATCCAGTGATCCCATTTTTAGGAGTGTCCACTAAGGACATATCTACAAAAAAATGAAAAAAAGAAATAAATGAAAGAAGCTATATATAAGCACAAATATATGACCTAAGGTTTATTTATAACAGGAAAAATTGGAAACAATTTGTCTCCTGTTGTTGAAAATTTAGTGAAGTAAATTATGGTGTATTAACAAGGTGGATGATTACATGGCCATTAAAATAATACTAATTATGATGATTATATAGCAGCATGGTAAACAGTGAAGATATAATATACAATTTACACATATTCATAGAAAAACTCTTGGTAAAAATGGTGAAAGTGTTAGAAATTTTTTATTGTCATGATATTTTTCAGAGCAGCAATGAAAATCTAGCTCACAAATGTGTGATCATGGTTTCTTCCTTGACCCATGAACACTGACTCATCAAGATTTTAAAATTTGTGTTATAGAAAATATATACTTCGTAGCTGTACCAGGAGACAACACTGTAGTATTATGGAAAGTAGATAGATGGTCAGCCTTCAAGGGAGCATTGCATCTGGAAATACACCTTAGATTTTCAGGACATAGACATAATGCATTGTTCTTGAAACTTTTACTAAAATCAGATCTGGACAATATATGATCTTGAAAAAGAATGATTAGTAAAATAAATTAAAAATTTTAAAGGAGAAAAATGACAATAAAAGTTGAACCCTATTAAATTACTGTAATTGTGTATCATTGTCATAAATTGGCAATTAGTTTTATCACTCAGATAACCAAGTTTTCCATATGGACTTCTGCCAGTTCATAGAAGGCAGCTGTGTACAATGTTAGCAGATAATAACACTTGTAAGCTGGGTGCTTATAGCTCACACCTGTAATACTAGCTATCCAGGAGGCTGTGATCTGAGGATTACAGTTCAAAACCAGCCTGAGCAGGAAAGTCTGTGAGATTCTTATCTCCAATTGCCACCAAACAAGTTGTAAATGTAACTGTGGCTCAAGTGGCAGAACTCTGCCTTTAGCAAAAGGGATTGGGCCCTGAATTCAGGCCCCAGTACTGGTACAACACAACAAAAAACACTTGCAATCACACTACTTGTTGCCAAAGATATAGGCAGAACCCCTTATACTTGCTTTTCTCCTGTTATTTCCCAATACTCATCTTGGAAAAAGGATAATCATTCAATCTTATGGAAATAGGAATTGAGTTCCAGAAGTATTAGTAGCTTATAGTTACATGGACAGCAAAGATCAAAGTTGTATTCAGACTGAGGTACGTCACATACTAGTGAAATACAGGAGTGAGGGAACAAATATGTAAAGTGTAAGAATTCAGACCCTTTCTCCATCCTATCTTCTAGAATTTTCTGGGTGGAATTTCATGTCTTTCTCTTAGTTCAATCAGCATAATAAAGGACCCTGCTGGGCAGGGTATAGAATTAGGAGTCTAAATTAATTTTACATTACAAAGAACAGTTAGATACTCCTACAAGACATGAATACAAAAGGAAGTGAAGGCCATAGATAGACTTAGGGCATTACATAGGATTTTGGATTGGTGGTTACCATAATGAGATGGACTTTGGGTATGACCAAAAAGAGAAGCATGCTATAGTATAAATTTTGCTTTTCCATCTTTCCAAAGCATTTGGCAATCCTTCATTGCTCTTCACTATGTGTGTGTAGTTAACTTTGTGTTTATTTTGCATGAGCACCATCTTGATTTGGGCTCTATGAAGAAACAAGAGGTCTCTATTTATATATGGTATGTACTAAAATAAAACTCGAACCTAGCTGGGTGTCAGTGGCTCATGCCTGTAATCCTAGCTACTCAGGAGACTGAGTTCTGAGGATCATAGTTGGAAACCATCCCAGGTAGAAAAGTCCATGAGATGCTTATCTCTAATTATCACCAAAAATAGCTAGCAGTGGAGTCATGACTTAAGTGGTAGAGCAGAAAAGCTCAGGGACAGAACCTAGGCCTTGAGTTCTAGCTCCAGAACCAACACAAAAAACAAAAACAAAAAAACTTTGAACATTAGTCTGTTTTCTGTCACGCATGTACAGGGAAAGGCTCTGCTGCCATCATTTTGCCAGAATGTTTTATAATCAGTGGTAGAAATCGTCTCCTAAAAGCAACATGACAGGGGTGGGTAGGGATGGTATGGGTGCAAATGTTAAAAGGGTGACATTGATTCAAGATGCATTGTATCATAGACTGCTTTGTTAAATGGAAACTCCTTTGTACAACTACTTAAAGATAAAGCAATAGCAACTGTGACTATGTAAGGAGGAGAACTCATGTGAGCCTGATATGGTGGTGCAAGCCTGCAATCCCAGCTACTCAGGAGGTAGAGGGAAGAAGACCTGGGCAAAGGGAGCTGCAAGACCTGCCTCAAAAACAAAATAAAAGCAAAAGGGCTTGTGGTGTGGATCAAGTATTTGTTAGGAGGTGGCTCTGAGTTGAATCATTAATACAGCAACCAAACCCAAACAAACAAAAAGCCAAGTGGCTGCCTAGACATGGTCCAGGGTCCATCCCCTGGGCTTAGCCTCTTTGCTGGAAGGAGTCTCTGCTCATCCTTTCCTTCCCTCTAGGATGTTTGCAGTGCGTACCTAGACACTAGGAACATGCAACCCTCCAACTTTCCAGATCCCCTCAAGGGTCACTTTCTTTATGAAGTCTTCCCTTCCTGAAGATAGAAATAATTCCCTTCTATGTGCTAATATGGTTCCTTTAACTGTTCTCACCAAGCCCACAATGGACAAACTCTTCAATGAAATTGAAAGTGAAAGATCATTACTGAACTTGTTCCATGAAGCCAGCATAAATCTTATCCCCAAACCAGATAGGGACCCATGAAAGAAAGAGAACTATAAACCATTTCTTTAATGAACATCAATGCCAAACTTCTCAATAAAATTCTGGCCAACCAAATTCAACAAGTGATCAAAAAACTTATATACAATGACCAAATGGGATTCATTCCAGAGATACAAACCTAGTTCAATATACACAAGTCAATTAATATAATTCAACACATCAATTGGAGCAAGGACAAGAACCACATGATCATCTCAGTAGATGTGAAAAAAGCATTTGACATGCTCCAACACCCGTTTATGATGAAAGCTCTGAAGAAACTAGGAACCCAGGGAGCATTCTTCAATATAATAAAGGCTATATAAGACAAACCTACAGCTAGCATTATACTTAATGGTGAAAAGTTAAAACTATTTCCTCTCAAATTAGGTATAATACAAGGATATCCATTCTCTCCACCCCTCTTCAGTATTACTGGAATTGCTAGCCAGAGCAATAAGACAAGAGACAAACATAAAGGGGATCCAAATAGGGAAAGAAATAATACTCTCCCTCTTTGCAGATGACATGATCCTGTGTATAAAGAACCTGTTAGGTTTTTAAAAAGAGGTGGCCGAGTAAGAACTGCACCACGCACGTGGTATTCAGGTAAGGGGTAGGTTTATTCAGTAGACCTGCTGGGACCAGGCAAGGTTGGCACTCCACGCGGCTGGCAAAAGGAAAAGAGGGCGGGTCTGGCCGCGGTTTAGGCCTTATATAGGGTAGGGGGTGGGGAAGGGTGTGTCCAGGTAAAGGGAAGTGGGATCAGGTGGGAGAAAGGTGTGGCCACATCAGGTTAAGATGTGACCTCAGCGGATGCGGATGTGACCTCTTCCAGGTATCCCAGTTGCCTAGGTAACGCAGGTACTGGGCGAGGTCTGTTCGCAGTCCAGGAATGGACCTTACAGAACCCTTCTCCCAAGTTACTTGATCTGATGCAAAATTTTGGCAAAGTATCAGGGTATAAAATTAACCTACAAAAATCAGTACCTTTTCTGCAGGCCAACAACAAGAATGAGGCTGAAATTAGAAAAGCAACTCCATTTGTAATAGCCTCAAAAAATAAAATAATACCTAACCAAATACTTAACCAAAGAGGTGAAGGACCTCTATGCTAAAAAAAAACAAACCTTAAAAACCTGAAAAATGAAATTAAGGCAGATGTAAGGAAGTGGAAAAAAAACCAAAAAACTCCCATGTTCCCAGTTTGGGAGGATTAATACCATGAAAATGACAATACTGCCAAAAGCTATCTACAAATTCAATGCAATATCTCGACAACATTCTTTAATGAAATAGAAGAAGCAATCCAAAAATTCATATGGGATAATAGAAAACCCTGAATAGCAAAAACAATCCTTAGCAGGAAAAACAGTGTTGGAGGAATATGAACACCAAACTTCAAACTCTATTATAAAGCTGTACTTATAAAAACAGTTTGGTATTGGAACATGAACAGGCCTGAGGACCAGTGGAATAGAATTGAAGACCCAGACATGATCCCACAGACCCAAGGCCACCTTATCTTTGATAAGGGAGCCAAAACCATCAGATGGAAGAAAGATAGACTCTTTAACAAATGGATCTGGCAGAACTGGCTATACATGTGTAGAAAACTGAAGTTAGATCCTTATGTATCACCCTGATCCAGAATCAACTCCAGATGGATCAGAGACCTCAAGGTAAGAGCTGAAAATATTACAGGAAGGGAATAGGGGATATACTAGAGCTCCTTGGCACAGGTCAAAACCAGCTACATACTATCAAACACCTAGTGCTTTTCCAAGCCTTAATTTCTTTACTTTTCAAGTAGTGAGTGTACTGCTTACCTCAGTGGGTTGCTATGATGATAAAATAGACTCAGAAAAACTGTCTTCGCAATGTTAAGTAGACAAGTGACTAATATATAACAATTATTATTATAATTATCGTCACAATTTTCCAACACTGAGTGCTAGGAAAAGAAATAAAATGCCCAGAAGTCAAGCCTTTGTACCCTCTTCCTGCCTGCCAGGAGCCAGATAACTCCTCCTGCCTGCCAAGGCCACAGTCCTCAGCCTTTGGCTTGCACCTTCTCTCAGATTAGCACCGATATCCACAGACAATTTAGTGATAAGGAGAGGTTGAAACACTTCAAAGACAGGAAATGCCTTGCTTGGCAGGCAATGGCCAGCTTGGCTAAAGGGTTCAAAAACAGATCTGGAACTTGCCTGTGTGGCTCTTCCTTTCCTCATCTAGCATCAAAGGGCTGAAGGGGAAAAACAGATGCTGTGTTAGGTGGACCCCACACCTCATGAGATAAAGGGTACAAGCAAGACTTAACCCCTTGAACAGATGGTTTAATTTCTCCCATTGAGAAGGGAGGGGCCATACCATTTTTCTGAAAAGAAGTGTCCCCATGAAACTGAAATTTGATGTCTTTAGGGTGGATGTAGGATACATAGTCATTCAAAAGGAGAAATAGAAGGAGTCTACACATCACAACCAATAAGCAGCTTTAACAATTACAGCTTCCATGAACCAACATAGGCATTTGGATCTTTGCCACCCATTTTGGATTTCTGAGTTGCATCACTCTTGCAAGACAATCAAAGAAAATAAAAGCAGGTAGATGAGCTTGTTACTGTCATACTGGTAGAATGCACAGAGCTGAGACTAAAACCCAGACCTGCTCTCATCATAACGCTTCCCTATCTAACAAGCAATATGTGTCAGGAAAACAAAGTAGCAACGCAGGAAAGAAATCCTATAACTGTGTTGTATAAAAGAATTCTAATTAGGTATGCATTCTAGGTACAGAGTGCCATAAAAAGAGGTTTGATCCAGAGAAAGTTAATCAATTTCTATTTTAACAGTTAATTTTTTTTAATGTTTGAAACGATAATTCTCAGGTGCAGTTTTGCTTCCTATGGGCTAAGTGACAACTGCACACATTCTTGGTTATCATACTTGGGAGATAATTGTGGTATCTGATAAGGATTGGATAGAGACACTACTTAAGATCCTAGATAATGCATAGGCTAGTCACCACAACAAAGAATTATCCAGCTCAAAATGTCAAAAGTGCTAAGGTTGGTTTAGAAGACACAAATCTTTTGCTTATTTTCTATTCCTGGTTGTGAGCCAAATATATCACTCTCAAAATAGGCCAAGATAAAAACCAACCTAAGTGGGCCTCTTGTATGTACAGGAAATGAGGGCTAATTTCAGACCTCACTCCCCTCTTCTATTCATCATTTTCTCATTTTATTTGATTTTATATTCAATGCAATCAAAACCTCTAATACTAAATCACTTCTAACTTCTAGAACTCTCACAGGCATGCCATTATAAGAATCAAGATTGGATGATTTAGACAGGTATGCTCAATTAATTAATTAGTATGTGTGGAAGGAATGAGGAGATAAAAGGAGCACAAAAGATGATTTATATGGCAATAAAACTGAACTCTGCACCCAGCCTTTTGGGGGAGAGATGTTACATGTATTCTTGGTGGCACTGGTTCCGTTTCTGCCACCATTTCTGAGAGTGCAGTCACTGACTCCCTAGTCAAAGGAGACAATGCTACCTTCTGACGATAATAAAGATGGGGGTCAGCCGGGCATTGGTGGCTCACGCCTGTAATCCTAGCTACTCAGGAGGCTGAGATCTGAGGATCGCAGTTCAAAGCCAGCCTGGGAAGGAAAGTCTGTGAGATTCTTATCTCCAATAAACCACGAGAAAACCAGAAGTGGTGCTGTGGCCCAAGTGGTAGAGCTCTGGCCTTGAGCTGAAGAGCTGAGGGACAGTGTTCAGGCCCAGAGTTCAAGCCCCATGACCGACCAAAAAAAAAAAAAAAAAGAAAGAAAGAAAAAAGATGGGGGTCATGGGGGTCAGAATCTCCAATATAGTTGTCAGGATGCCAGAAAGCTTGAGTTAAGAATAACGATAAAGTTGATGATGCATACAAACTAGCCTGTAACTTCTCACAGTTCCAACTAAACTGGAAACCACAATAAGGCTGTGATGGTTCATTTACGTGTCAACTGGATGGGGGCACAACTTATCGAGGTATTTGGTAGGCATTATTAAGGTGAGTCCATGAGGACATTTGTGAGTAAAACTAATGTTTAAATTGGTAGGCTGAGAAAAACATACGATCCTCCCCAATGTGTCCGGGCTCTTTTCAATCCACTGCACATTTGAATAGGACAAGAGACTGAGTAAGGGGTCATTTACGCTCTGCTTGCCTGTCTTTGAGCTGGGATTCTTCTGCTTTTAGACTCAAACTATAATAGCATTGGCCCTCCTAGGTCTTCATCTTGCAAATCTTGGGGCTATATATGTATGTCTATACCTCTATGTATACCTATATACATACATATATGTAAATATATAGCCATAAATCTTATTATTCTATTTCTAAGGAGATTTCTACAAACAACATGACCATAACAATTAGTACTATCACTAACCAAGTACTTATGATGTCATGCTAAGAACTTATGTGCATTTCCCAGCAATCACTGTAGATAGGTACTATGACTTGGGGAGATAAATGACCTAAGACAGACTGTGCCTTTATATCAGGCTATGGCTCTTGCTCTAGCGATGACATGTCAGTTGCCTGTTGACTGCAGGTATGTTAAGTAGGGAATGTGAGGTCTCAAGGTCTTGTGGAAATATTTTCAGACAGTCATTAGTACTTACTTAGATGGAACAGAAAACCCTTGGCTACCATGTCTCCTCCCCTCCTTTCCTCAGTTTCCTTGTTTCAGGTAGACTGTAATTGGGTCCTCATACCCCAAGGAGACTTTCTGCTACCTGGCTGTGTGGTTCTCACAGGCTTGGATGAGCACTCACTCTGGGAAGGGATGGAGAGTTCAGGAGACAAAGAAGTTGCCTCTACCAGTATATATGGAACAATGAGAGGGAAAGATTGCTGCATTTATGTGTAAGCTACCCTTCCTCTTCATTTCTAGCTAGGGGAAGGGAGGTGGGTGTGTTGGGTGGGAAAACACTGTATTCCCCCCCCCCCCTTATTGTTCTGTGAGTAGAACTATTATTCTATGCTGTGAGACTCAGAAATCACTCCACATTTAAAGAGATGCTAATTACACGGATTTGATCACTACACATTGTACATGTGGACACATTTTCATTCTGAACTCCACAAATACATACAATTATTATTTAAAGATGTTAAAGTTTGACCATCTTAAAAACAAAGACAAATTGGAAAATCAAAACTCTCAGATCAACTCTGATTCTATTTTTTTGACTAGTCCTGGGGCTTGAACTCTGGGCCTGGGCACTGACCTTGAGCTTCTTTGCTCAAAGCTTGCACTCTACCACTTGATCCATAGTGCTACTTCCAGCTTTTTCTGAGTAGTTTTTTGGAGATAAGAGTTTCATGGACATTTGTGCCTGGGGCTGGCTTTGAACCGCCATCCTCAGATCTCAGCCTCCTGAGTAGCTAGAATTACAGCTGTATACCACTGGAGCCTGGCTTCAACTCTGATTCTTACAAAGTAAATTGAACCTAGAGGTTTAAAAATGGACATTTCCACCTGAGATTTTGAACTTGTGAGTACTAGACCAGCCTCCCCTAGAGAGCTTCTTAAAATGTTTGCTTTGTCCTACCTGTTTCATTCTGCACTGATTCAAATGTCCAGGGGGAAGACAGGAACATTCTTGCATTTAACAAGGGGCTTGGTAATTCTCATGAAGCTGACTTGGCAATAGTCCATCAAAACACCTATGTCTTTCTCCCGGTACTTAAATAGTAGTTATTTGTCCTTCAGACAGAGAAAAGAGGTTTAGATGGTGGGAAAAATGTGGTTTATAGTCTTGTCTTTCTCATATAATACAACAGCGGGAATCCTGGATATAACAGAGTGTAGTGAGCCAAAGGATGGGTTGTGGAGTATGGCCAACTGGGATGGCCAGGAGATCTGAGCAAGCTACCCAACCCATCTTAATTCCCAAAGACTTATATATTTTACCTTACTAGTATTGTTTGATTTCTGCAGGTTTCCTCATGTGTAAGTCCAGGTATATACATTCTTTTGGACATTGACTAGAGTGTCCTGCCCTGATTTGGGGTACTTGAGGGGTTTTAAGGTTACATCATGACACTGTATTAAAATCTGTATTGCATTGTATTTGAATGGTATTCTCCAATGTTTAGAAATCTCCCACAGTGCTTGGTAGAATCCTTCTGCTGGTCTAGGGTAGACCTGTGGATTTGAACTTCTAATAAGGGTGCATGGTTTGGTGACATGCAAGTCTAAGTAACTTTTTAATTTTAATTTTGTTGTCAGTTCTGAGGCTTGAATTCAGGGCCTGGGAATTGTTCCTGTTTCTCTGTGCTCCAGGCTAGCACTCCGCCACTTGAGCCATAGTGCTACTTCCAGTTTTTGAGTAGTTATTTGGAGATAAGATTGTTACGGGGATCTTTCTGCCCAGGTTGGTTTTGAACCCTGACCCTCAGATCTCAGCCTCCTTAGTTTCTAGGATTATAGGTGTGAGCCACTGGTTACTGGCTACACTTCTTTATTTTTATACTTGCTAGTAGTAGGGCTTGACTTCAGGAACTCATGTTCTCCCTTGTCTTGCTTACTCATGGCTGGTGCTCTACCACTTGAGATACAACTCCTAGCTTTATGCTAGTTAAGTGGAGAGGGAGTCTTGAGGATTTTTCTGCTCAGGCTGGCTTTGAATTGTGATCCTCCAAGTCTCAGCCTCCTGAGCTAGAATTACAGATGTGAGGTCACTAGGGCCCAGTTCTAAGTAATATTCTTGAAGCCCAACTGCTCTGAACCTTAAATTTCTTCAGGCAAAGAGCATTTTCCCCCTTCCCCCTTCTCCCTTACTCCCATGTTCCCCTTTTCATTTTAGTTTTATTTTATTTATTTATTTATTATTATTATTATTTTGTCTGTTGTGGGGCCTGAACTTTGGGCCTGGATGCTGTCCCTCAGCTCTTCAGCTCAAGGCTAGAGCTCTACCACTTCAGCCACAGTGCCCTTTCCGGCCTTTTTGGCTTATGTGGTACTGAGGAATCGAACCCAGGGCCTCATGCATGTGAGGCAAGCACTCTACCACTGAGCCACCTTCCCCATTTTAATTTCACCCATTATTGTCCTCTTTCTTTTCATCTATGTGATCTCATTTAATCTCAAGGGCATTTCTATTGACCAATGCAACAGTGCTTTCATTGGAAAAATGTTCTTCTTTGACAAGGTAGTATTAAAAGGAAATCTATGATTCCTGAAGATTTTCCAAGAGAAAGAGAAAAACATATTTCTATAACAGTCTACAAGGTCTATTTAATTTGTTCTTTTTTGGGTGGGGCGCAGAGAGGGTGATACTGGGGTTTGAACTCATAACCTCATATAGTCTATTCTGGTACTCTACAGATAAGCTATGTCTCCAACCCTTACAAGCTCTCCTTAGTGTTCCTCTTTTTGAATACCAAATTCTAAGAAGCTAGAAATGTCTTTTTATGGAAACACAATATTATGCATACTGAAAAAAATTACAAACAAAATGTAAGGCTGATAACAAGTGATGAAATTTGACATACAGAATCACATGTCAGAGAGCATCTTAGAATAGTGCTTCTCAGATCGAAGTGTGCAGATACAAGCGTCTCGGTAATCACATAGATCTGTTAAGTTATTGGGTGATATGGTCCACAAGATCATACTTTTGGTAGCAAGGTCATGGAATCCCTTAACCTACAGCAGTACTGTCCTGTGGCAAAATTTGAAATGATGGAAACGTTTTCTATCTGTTCTAATATGGCCGTCATTAGCCATCTGTGGCTATTGAACACCTAAAATGTGATGTGTGCGTGGAGAAATTACCTTTACATTTTATTTATTTTAAATTTAAATGGCCATATGAGCTTACTGGCTATCATACTTGACAGTGCTACACTACAGAGTAGAAAACTGAGACTTGAAGATAATTATGAAAAAAAAAATGGTTGCAGAAGGAACAAATAAAAACCACAGGGAAAGCTTCAAGTGCTCTTCACATACTGTAAATATGTTCTTCCCATCTTCACCTTCCATTTTTACATAGAGACTTTCAAATCTTCCCCTCTGTTTTCTATCATGTTCCTAGGATTGCACTATATAAACAGTAATTAGGGAAAAAAAATCTTATAAACATTCTGAAGGGCAGAAGATTATCTTGTTTACATTAACCTTTTGACTTGGCAAAACCAAGCCAGAAACCTCCTCCTAAGAAATAGTTCCTTTGCTAGGAATCCATTGCACTTTGAGGTTTGTCTAGCAGGATTCTGACGATAGACTCAAAGGTTACACTGCTGTGGATTCTAGTTCTTTTGCCCAGAACCTAGGGGCAAACACAATTAGCTCAGATGGACCAGTAAGGTTTAAAAGAAAAAACAAAAGTGCTCACTGCAAGTTGAGTTGCCCTAATGAGAACATACCGGGGTTTGGGGAATGGGCCTGGTTTTTGTCTAAACTGGCCATCTGCTCTCAGCAGGTTACTGTCTGTATTACAGTTAACGAGGTTTGGAGATGTTCCCTGGGCTAGTGAGTACTAATTTCCATTGAGGAAAAAGTTATGAGGCTTGGATGTCTTAATGATAACAGATAATTTCTCTGTGTGGGCAGAGCTACAAAGCATGTTGCTATGAGACTGTGTGGATCAGACTCTTTATGTACACAGTTTCCTCTTAAAGGATCTACTTGGCATGAACTGCAAACTTGCTGTGGGACTTTTGTGATTAATTGCTTGAGCTGGCTGGTGGCCATCAGCAGGATCTTTGCAATTTACCAGTTTCAATGCAGAATTATGAAGCTGAAGGTTTAATGGGATTTCAGGTAATGGAGCCCAGATGTCTAAGACTATGATGTTTGAAATTATGCTTCTTGCAAGGCTATGGAACCCAAACTTTATTTCTGGCTTAGATTTCCCTGTTCCCAACTTTACGTAATCTTGAACCAGTCAGATGCTAAGGCTTTCATTTTGACACAGCATATCTAGAGATGCCAATAACACACACACACACACACACACACACACACACACACACACACACACCCCTACCTACACCTGTGGCCAGTAGCTCAGAGACACACATTATCTTGCAGTCCAGGCTTTTGGAATCACCTTTCAGCCAAGGGTCTGGTCATTAACAGCCCTTCTACCATCTTGCTGCTATGTAACTCAATTGCTTTCACACACTTAATTGAGATTTTCTTCTGTCTGAGTCCAAAAGAAATGGGCTGGGACAAGTATTATTATTTCCATATTGAGGAGGAAGGGACAATAATAGCTAACATTTATGGAATGATAATATGTAAGAAGTGTTATTCCTATGGGTCATGTGCATCATATTAAAGTTTCAAAAGAGCTCTGATGTTGAGTTGATTATTTGCTCTATTCTGAAGGAGAGAGATTGGGTTCCAGGTGCTCTGACTGTTCTTAGTATGCATTGCCATCTCTGAAAGAAAGTATCAGCACTAGTGACTATCTGGAAGCCTGTTGTTGATGAGGTGGCATTGGTTTTATCTCATCTGCAAGGAAGAATAGCATGAGAAACTAGCTAAACCCTTCTTTGCTGATCTCCAGAGTAAGACAGTCTTCTGAAAGTTGTGAGGAGAGGATACTTTTTGTGTCCCATTTGAATAAAACTAATAGTCTAGGCTTTTAAAAACGTATTTACTTTATTGTTACTTTATTTTTGCCAGTCCTGGGGCTTGAACTCAGGGCATGGGCTCTGTCCCTGAGTTTTATTTGCTCAAGGCTAGTACTCTACCACTTGAGCCACAGCACCACTTCTGGCCTTTTCTGTTTAGGTGTTACTGAGGAATCAAACCCAGGGTTTTATGCATGCTAGGCAAGCACTCTACCACTATGCCACATTCCCAGCCTTCGTCTAGGCTTTTTATGATTATAGATCAACTCTCTTTGTAGTATATATACAATGCATTTTACAAGAGTTGATGAAATTAGTCTTTTATGGCCGTACTTATGTTTACATAGTCTGTTTCCTTCCCTGTCTTCCTCTCCAATTCTATCTTTCCAGTATGGAAAGTTTATAGGATTCTAACTTCCAAGAAAGTATCTTACATTTTGCTAAGCCTCTTTCCCTGTTCTGAACCTCTATATTATTTTGTTGAATGGAGGGATGCAAAAATGGAATAAACATCATTTATATCCAGGGCCATATTATATGCTAGGCAAGTGATCTACTACACAGCTACATCCCACTTGATCCTTCCTTCCTTCCTTCCTTCCTTCCTTCCTTCCTTCCTTCCTTCCTTCCTCCCTTCCTTCCTTCCTTCCTTCCTTCCTTCCTTCCTTCCTTCCTTCCTTCCTTCCTTCCTTCCTTCCTTCCTTCCTTCCCTTCCTTCTTCCCTCTCTCCCATTTCTCCTCTCTCTCTCTTTCCCTCTCATTATATTAAGACAGGGTTACACTGTGTGGCCCAGATTGGCTTTGAACTCAAGATCCCATGTACTGTGAATATAGGCATTCATCATTATGCCCAGCCTCAAAATCATGCTAAATATCAAAGATACAAAACTGAATACCAAATAACCCTTGCTTTTACTATTGGCCAGGTCCCAGTCCAGTGAGAGATACACAGAAAAACCATTACCATATTATGTCCTACATGCTGTTGCAATTGGCAAGATTCCAAGGGATTACAGAGGAGCAGAAGAATGCTCATGGCAGGTTATAGATATGGCTGGGAGTTCTGCCCAACTCTTTTCCCGTCTCCCAGTTCAGCAAACATCATAGGGCAAGGCACTGTTTTTTATGCACCCTTATACACCCCCAAGCATGCAGTATAGTCTCATAAATGACTGTTTAAGAAGTGAGAGGATCCCTCTCATTGTGACAGAGGCAGCTGAGGAGACCTCTCTTTCCATCTATACAGTGGAAAGGAGGAAGAGCGAGGCAGCCCCTTGTTGCTGTCCCATATGTTCCCACATGGCACTTCCCACACAGAGGACTCCTGACATCAAAGGTTGGAAATGTTTTTTTTTTTATTTTAAGTGATTCCTGTTTCAGAATAGTGATTGATTAGTCCAGAGTATGTGTCCCCTTATTAAAAATAACTTCCAAGGGCTGGGAAGGTAGCTCAGTGGTAGAGTGCTTGCCTTGCATGCATGAGACCCTGGGCTCAATTCCTTAGCACCACATAAGCAGAAAAAGCCGGAAGTGGTGCTGTGGCTCAAGTGGTTGAGCGCTAGCCTTGAGCTGAAGAGCTGAGGGACAGCGCCCAGGCCCAGAGTTCAGGCCCCACGACTGACAAAAAAAAAAAACCAAAACTTACAAAAATAAAGTTTTTTAAAAAATAGCTACTCTTTAAGAGTTTTGGGAGACTGATGCAGCTTTTTATTCATTGTTCTGAAATTGGTTGGAGAGAAAAGGGGAAACACTGGCACTGCATAACATTTAGCTTTCAAGAACCAACCAGAGCTTGTCTTCCAATTTTAAAAACCAGTAGGTGTTCATGAAAACAACACAGGTTTTCTCCTTGCTCATTTTTTTTTGAGAGTGGCCAAGTTGTTTAAGCTCTCTGAGCCACAGCTTCCTTATCTGTAAACAGAGGGAATTGTGTGACTTTTACTGACTTTTTCTTTTTGGTAAAATGATTATCTTTTATCAAAATCTAAGGCACATTATTAAAAAAAAGTGCCATTAAGAAAGAACAGCAAATCCACTGATGAGTATACCATGATACAAGGCTTTTGATAGTCCTGCACAAAGCAAAATATTAGTCTTCTGTTGCTTTGAGGTTTCTTTCATCTGTTCTGAAGAACCTAGCAATTTCTCTTCCTTCAGGTTCCAGCTTCGTGTGTGATAGGTAATCCTTGTGCAGGTATCTCAGTAATAAAACATGACACATCTTCATTTCCTTGTGATGTATTTCTAGCTGAATGCAAAGTTCCGACTGCTGCTTGTAAAAACATAAGATAGTGGTTATACTTCCAGTGTCAAAATTCACTATATTCATGGTGCCGTTTCCATGACTTTGGGCTTACAAGATACATTTCTGCCTCAATGACAAATCCTAGTATAATATTTCTGAAGCTATTTTAAATGATTTCTTCAGTGATGTGATCACCATCACGCAAGACTGCCATAGGATCTGTCATGATTCTAAGACTTCCTCGATTGTGAAATGTACAGTTCAGGAAAAAGAAAGTACATCTCAGCAGTGATGAAAAATGGCCAGTGAAAGAGCAAATATCATGGATGCCCAACAGATCTCAAGTCCCTCCTCTTTAATAAAGAATGAGAATGTGATGCAGTTCAAAAGTGTGCATAGAGTCAGGACCTCATCTTTAGAAAAGAGATTAAAAAGTTCCGTTAAATCTGATTCTCGTCAGATAGCATTCATATTTCAGGAGGCAGGGGACCAAGAATGATCCCTACTCTATTCAGAATGGCTATTTCCTAATGGGGGAATGGAGTCTTTCTTTTCCCCCTGACCCATAAATCTAGGTCAGGCCTGTGACTACTTTATCCTACATAATAAATATTGTTGAGATGGCAATGCTCCAGGTCTGGGATTAAACTTGGGAAGGACTGGAAAATTGTTTCCTCTTCCTTTGAATCAGCTGCATGCATGCTGGGAACAAGCCAAGAAGCTACATAGATAGGAACTAACACTCCCATCTGACATTCTAGCTGAGCCATAGGCTCCCTGCCTAGACCAACTGACCACCATTCTGTGTGTCATCTTGGTTACAGATCCTCAGTATGCAGGGTTAAAAAAAAAAGCTCCATACCAAGCCTCGTCCAGATAGCAAAATCATGATCTAAGAATAATTATCATTTTGAATGTCTAAAATATGGGGTGGTATGTTATACAGCAATAGACCATCAAAATTCACGATGATTATTAATTGTCAAAGATGCTCTGAGTAAGTCTTCTTTTCTTGAATCTCTAGAATTAGAACCTGGAAGTAAAATTATACTGCTGCCTCCTGAACTGAAGCTCTTGCATAATTATTCTCACTCACAGTGCTACTAGTGGTTAAACTTAACGGCATTCCCACAGACTTGCTTCTTAGCTCATATGAACATATGATGAGAAGAGTACACAGTCAATTCTGGTGGATTCAGAAAAGAAATAGGAGAATAATAACTTCTCAAGAAGAAAAAAGTTTCAGCATAACACACACACAGAGTCATATACCTCTCCCCAATCTCATGCCTTACTTAGGATTCACAAATTTGATGCAAATGTACTTGTAATATTCCTAACCTGCCTATCTCTAAGAACCCTATCATAAGGGAGACAAATAAGAACTGCTGGGGATTCTTTCATCTTAGTCAGAGATTACCCACAGTGGAGTCCCAAGGAGGCAGAAAGTACCTTGTTGACAGAATACAACGGAGAGATTAGAATCAGCCAGGTACTTCTGACATGGGCCTTCCATGTGAAGATAAAAGCTGGCTGATGACAGTGTCACTTTAGATAGTCACCAAGTGTATTTTCACATTGTTGTTTGCCTGTGTGAGGAAGTTAAGATCTTTTCTCTCTATATGTAGTGGCCTTAAGTTGAAGTATGGTCTCTGTAGCATGTTAAACTGCATGGTAATAGTGTGTGTCCCAGAGAATGTCATTTATGCCTGAAGAGGCAGCACTGTTAAATTTTTCATCTTCAGTGAAATCTGCACTAAGGAAGCTTAAGGAGAAAGACCTCCTTTGTCTCTGAGTAATCCAAATATCATTGAAGCAAGAAGCACTTTAACAGGCATATGTGCAGTCTGTTATTATATGGGTATGCATGTTAAGAACTTGGTGTTCAGTTTCATTTGGAAATCAAGAGGTGGCAGGGAAAGTATTTAAGTTCACTCAGGACTGAATTCAATAGAAACAAATATTGTTCATTGTTGTACCCATAAACTTATCATTCTTCCCCATGACTTGCTGGTTGCTGACAGAACATTTGTTTCCCAAAGAAACCAGCACTATAGGAGGCAAGATGTTACAGCCCATGACACAATAAATTAGAGAAAAGTAGAAAGTGCACTAGAACAATGGCTAGAGGTACAGGAGGAGGCCAGGCAGGACAAGACTCAGAGGAGAGGTTAAATAAGGAGGCCAGCTACACTGCAGTTGCTGTCTGGTAGGGGAACTTTTTTCAAGTTCTTTGTGAAAAATCTCAAAAGGGAAAATGAGCTAGAGGAAAAAAATTTCTTTATCCATGAAGAAACCTATTTCTCATTTTCATTATGCACCAAGTTACAGTCAAATCTCTTGGTTTCAAAAGTTAACTTCTGGCAATTTCAGTCAACTATAATAGGTATTAGAAAACGGTAACACCTATAGGACATATCTGGCCTATGACTTTGTAAATAAAGTTTTATCGGAGCACAGCTACGTTCAGTAGTTTATGTTTTGTGTAGGGGTATTTTTGAATTACAATGCAACAGCTGAGGGTTGTTACAGAGATATGTGACTCACATCTTTTCTTTGCCCCGCCCCCAAATTTTAAATTTACTATCTAGTTCTTAAAAAATATAAATTTGCTGGCTACTAATAAAACAGATCTAACATTGTAATAAACCTTAATGTTTGTGAGGTAGCTCTGAGAAGTTTATATATAATGCAAACAATTATATATAATGCAAACAATTATATATAATGCAAACAATGAATGTTTTCTAACCCTAGTCCGTTCATATTCACTCAGAACAAGTGCAGTATAAAAGCAGCCAGTACATAAACAAATTAATAGTAATTGATAGAGAGGATTGAAGAAACAGAAAGGTGAACTAAACTTTAGCAGTCTGCATCCATTTAGGATAGGGTAATATGTACCATATCATAAAAAAATAACTGATGTGCATAATGATAGACTTAATCTATTTAGGGACCAAAAATGCTACATTTGCAATGGCTAATTTTAATTGTCCACTTGACTGGATTAAGAATCACGTAGAAGCTTAGTAAAGTATATTTCTGGATGTATCTGTGAGGGCATTTCCAGAAACAATTAGATCATGAAGGTTCAAACCTAATGAGTGAGTATCCCTGATGGAGTTGTGCAACTGGGTTTGAAGGAAGAGGAAACAATTTTCCAGCCCTTCCAAAGTTTAATGCTGGCATTACTGGTGAAAAATAGGAGGCTGGGCCTCATTCATGAAAGTGGTTCACTGAGAGTCCTTATTCTGGTCCATCTTTTCCACGGGGCTTGGCTGGGGATTCTAGTCCAGTGATTGGTGATGTATGACCATATTGCCTCCTTATTGCTATGCAGTTCATATGATATGTACATTATATATCTATATCTATGCATATATACATATATAGATATATAGTATACACATATATCACTCAGAGAGGTTCTGAGACTATACAGAGCAGGGAAAGCCCAGCCGAAGCACATCTCTCAGTCATTCCTGCCAAGCCAACTGGAATAGGTCCAAGTTGTCTTGTGCCAGCCCTGCAGCCAGCCAACCACAAAAATCACATGTGGTGCCATGTAGAACTGGAGTTGTTCAGTGGAGTCTTGTTACAATTCTCAGCCGTCAAGGGTTGTGAGACATAATGAAATGGTGGTTGTTTTAAGGCACTAAGTATAAGAGATAATGTGTAGCACAGTAATGAATAGATGTGAGAAGATCGTTTTTGTGTATTTGCACAGTTCATTTGACTGTTATTATTAATTAATTAATTAATTTTGTACATGTACTTGGGGTTGAACTCAAGGCCTGGGCACTGTCTCTTAGCTTTTTCACTCAATGCTGATGCTCTACCACTTGACTCACACTTCCATTCCAGATGTTTTTGCAGTTAATTGGACATAAGAATTTCATAGATTTTCCAGGTTTTAAATTGCTATCTTCGGACCTCATCCTCCTAAGTAGCCAGGATGACTGGCATGAAACACAGGTGCCTGGCTTTTTAAAAAACTTTTGTAAAGTTATACCATGTATTGAAATGATAATGCTTGCCTGACATTCTGGGTGAATGGCTTTTCAAGGCTAAACGGTCCAACTTGGAATTCTGGATCTAAGGCTGAGAAAACTGAGCTCTTTGGCAGTATACCATTTTGGTTAAGTACAATTCCATTGTCATAAGAAAGGAAATGTGAATAGAATCTTGTTCTCTTCAGCAGTTCTGCTGGGTTATTAATTTTTTATTACATTCCACAAAGATATTTATCCATATTTTGATCTACATAAATAATCTGGCCATGACTTTACATTCTATGGCTGCTACAATTGTGGTGGAATATAAAATTTGATAGTCTGTAGAGAAGTTTCATTTCAATTGCCAGAACCCAGGAATCTTATAGGCCCTTAAAATGTGTGCATTTTAAACAACACCGTATCAACTACTCAAGAATTTGTTTCCAGTTAATCACTATATTTTCCCACCACCATTCTTATCACATTATAAAATCAGTTTCCCAAAGAACTATTCTTAACTATTTCCATATGTTTTTCAGTTTCCTGTGGCAAACCCTGGGAGCTGATTTTTATCAATTACTATCGAAGCTATTTTTTGCAGAGATATGTAGCAATAGACACAGAATTGACAGTTGCTTCATTAATTCCTGAAGTTTATTCCATTAAAAAGAAAAACTAGCAGGGCACTGGTGGTTCATGCCTGTAATTCTAGCTACTCAGACGGCTTCTATCTAAGCATGGAGAGTCAAAGGCAGCCTAGGCAGAAAAGTCCATGAGATTCCTATCTCTAATTAGCTAGCAAAAACCCAGAAGTAGATGTGTGGCTCAAGTCGAAGAGTATCAGACTTGAGTGAAAAAACCAAATGAGTGTGAGCAGCCCCTAAGTTCAAGCCCCACCTAGTACCAACACACACACACACACACACACACACACACACACACCCCAAAGCAAAAACTAAATAAGAAACCAGCAGATCTATGTGGAGTCTTTTGAGGAACCTCCATACTACTTTCCAAAGTGGTTGAACAAGTTTACACTCCCACCAACAATGCAGCAATGGAATGGTATGCCTCCATCAGAAAGAATGACATTGCCCCATTTGTTAGGAAATGGAAAGGCTTGGAAAAAATTCTATTAAGTGAAGTAAGCCAGGCCCAAAGAAACATAGGTCCCATGGTTTCCCTTATTTGCAATATCTAGTATATGTCTGAGTCAAGCAGAAAAGGTCAGATAAGGTGATGTTAGGGAAATGAACCCTAAGATATGTATTCAAATGTTTTTTTTCTTTCATGCGATTGTTTCTAACGCATTTATACGATTATTTCTTTGTTGCTTTGTATGTCCCTCCCCCACAGTATAACCCCTGCTTTCACTGTATTTGATGTTGGTATAATTTGTGGAGGGGAAGGGGAAAAACAAGTCGTTTAAATAAGGATACAGGTGGACCCATTGCAACAATGAGAAGTACAAGTTGTCATGTCGAAAACGAACTGTACAACTTTGGTGGGGGGGAAGGATTTAGTGGGGGAGGTGAGGGGAGGATGGGAAGGGGAAACAAAGGAGGAGGCTACAATGCTTGATAAGAAATGTATTCATTATCTTGCCCATGTAATTGTAACCCCTCTGCATAGTATTTTCACAATAAAAAATAAAAATTAAAAAATTAAAAAAAATAAGGATACAGGTAGACCTGTTGCAACAATGAGAAGTACAAGTTGTTATGTCGAAAACGAACTTTACAACTTTGGTGGGGGGGGTGGGGAGGATTGGATGGGGGGGCGGGGGGAGGATGGGAAGGGATGGGAAGGGGAAACAAAGGAGGAGGCTACAATGCTTGATAAAAAATGTATTCATTATCTTGCCCATGTAATTGTAACCCCTCTGCACAGTATTTTCACAATAAAAAATAAATAAAAATAAAAAAATTAAAAAAAATAAGGATACAGGTAGACCTGTTGCAACAATGAGAAGTACAAGTTGTTATGTCGAAAACGAACTTTACAACTTTGGTCGGGGGGGGGGGGGGTGGGGATGATTGGGTGGGGGGGGCGGGGGGAGGATGGGAAGGGATGGGAAGGGGAAACAAAGGAGGAGGCTACAATTCTTGATAAAAATATACTCATTATCTTGCCTATGTAACTGTAACCCCTCTGTACAGGATTTTCACAATAAAAAATAAATAAAAATTAAAAAAAAAAAACCAGTAGATCAAAGCCTTCCAAAGAGCAACTTGCCTGTATTTTGATATGGCCACTTGGTAATCATTGCATTGGTGACAATGCAAATATGTAAAACCTCCCTTACTCCAGCTGGCCAGGGCTTCAGCAGGAAGGTTTGGGGATGTATCATGCATAGAGAAGACACACAGGAGAATATGAAGACATGAAGACTTTTGGAATTATTTGCACATGATTTCTAACAAGAAATTAAGACTTATTAAAATTAAATTGGGGTAAAAAGGAAGAAAGACTTCTTGAAGTAAAATAAATTAAGGTTACAAAAAAGGTACCTACGAACAATTAGGGATCCAGATATTCTTTTGTCATCAATTATGTATCTACGATCTGGCATTATATAATAGAATAAACATAAATTCAAACTTCTACTAATTAAAATGATTTATACCCACAGGAGCTTCAAAATGTGTGTGTGTGTGTGTGTGAGTGTGTGTGTGGTGTGTGTGTGTGGAGAAGATAGTAAAAATATTACAGTGGGAAAGGTGCTATATTCCTCGTGTAGAAAACACAAGGAATAATTAATTACACATATTCAAGGAGTAGGAGGGGTCCTTTTAACAGGGCCTGCAGGAGTGGAACATTTGCTTTTTAAAAAAATATTATTTATTTACTTAAAAATTATCTTTAAGTAGTTGTATAAAAGAGGTGCTACATAACAAAGCAGTTTATGAATACAATGTATCTCGATTAATGTCACCCTTCAATATTTTTACCCCGTTTTAGCCACCTCTTCCTTTACTTTTCTTAGTTTTGTGGTTTATATAATGAAATGTGGTAGATATACCCAATGGAACATTTTTCTTATATAACAAGAAAAAAAGCATATCTGGAAGAGTCTTGTTTCAGTAAAGTATGGAACAATGAAGGAGTTACAACTGTTTCTGGATTGACAAGAAATTTTAAAAAATCGATGGACGATGACTTAGTCATCTGGTGAGTTAATTGAGAGAGGCGTGGGGGAGAAATGAGGTTGTAGCTACTTGTAACCTCATCTAGTGCTTGGATCCAGATCATGATGAGACATGTACATTGGGCTAATGGATTTTTATCATGGAGTCATTGGGTGTTTTGGCACATTTTAAAGCCAAGGGTGTGCCATGTTTATAGGTGTGACTTAAAACTATCACTTCCTACTGCTACAGCAGGGCAAGTGAACAAGTGGTCTGTCTTTGTATCGACTGTTACAGTTGCACTTTCATTTGTGTACTTCTTCATTAAAGACCAGAGTCCCATGAAAAGAGGTCCATGTTTTGCTTTTGTATACTAGTCTCCCTGGCAGCAGGCACAGTACCTGGAACCTGGAAGAAGCCCAATGATGACTTGGTAAAGGAGGGAAATTCCTGAATACTCTTTCCCATCAGGAGACGTGAAGGAGGCCAGGGTCAGGGTGATAGCAGCCAGATTAGGTAAGAGGGAAGAGCTTTGGCGTTTCAGGGAAAGGACAGCTGTTCAAGGACTCTTCTGAGGTTTTTCAGGATGGTTGATTGGGAGAAATAAGTTATCAAATAAGCAAAACAAACACAAAAGAACAACAAGACAAGGGGTGTACTTTTTTGAAGAGGTTTTTTTGGTATGTTTGTTTTGAACATGTATTTTAGATGTGCTCAGGGCAACCAGGACAAAATGTCATCTTGGAAAGAAGTAAGCCAGTAGAGGACCTCAGATCTGCCATTTTCCAGGTACGTGATCAGACTGTATTGTGCATTTCTTTGAAGTGTGGCTTCTAATTGATGAAAGAGAGATGATAAGAATTTCTGTCATAATCACTCAGGATGAGTTCAGAATAAGCTAAAACTTAAGAATATATAAGAAAGTATTCTATCAGGTGTACAGAACTTTATGAGGATTCTTAGTTATAGCCTTCAGCTCCCTGATCGTTGCACTGAAACACACAGTACATCCCTCAGTAGGGCATGGTAGAGTCAAGCTGAGGTCATAAGCTTAATGTAGAGGGGCTATAGCCAATACCTCTACTGCTGGCCAGCAGCCATGTTGAATGGGTGTTACAGCAAAGTCACCTATGCTTATCTTCACAAGGAGAGAAATCTCTCAATCCACGTTCCATGAAGAGTGACATATTCCAGTACAAGCAGACTGAAGAGATATTAATAGAGAATTAGGATGATGTTCTGCTGTTGGTGATAAACAAACAACTTGGGCTCAACTAAATGTACTCTCTGGACAGCCTCTCTGGAGTCCTTTTCCTTCAGAAAGAAAATAAAGATTCCTTTCATTAACACTCCTTGACTTCTTTGGCCACCATCCAGGCTTCACCACTATCTATCAGACCCACAATCTAATGCCTGATTCCCAGTAGGCCAAGTCATTCTGTGTTACTTTCTGTAACAGCTGGGTTTCCTGAGAAGACATAGGTGCACTGATTTCACAAGCATTGTGATATTTTGTCCTTTTTAAGGTTCCCTAAAAGTCTGATGGATAGGAACTGAAAAGGGTTCTCAATTCAGGTGACTGCTCTGGCCTTCTACAATTTTTAAAGTTTCTAAAACCTGCCACTCCAGAGACTCTGCCTATGTGCCTACCTAAATGTGTTGGAAATTGTCTTCCATTAGAGTATGGAGCCAGCCATCAAAATGAGCTTCAAGCAAGCATTCCTTGAGGGATAGAAAAGTTAGGTTTTTGAGATCAATAAAGCTATATCTTTTGCCTGTCTCAAGTTCTTCGATGTGATATTAAAGCAATAATATGCCCGGGAATGAACTCATAAACAGTTATTTGTTTTATAGCATAATAAAAGGACGGCAAGATTGAGTTGGGATTTAGACAACAAAATGGGCTGGTGATAAGGAGATCTAGTGCTTCTTGCCAATTCACTGTGTCATCTATTGTAAATCACTAAGTGGCTTTTGACCTGTTCTTCTACCAGTCATACATAGAATCATGGCATAGAGTAGGTAAACAGGTTACAGCAATGAGTGGAATGTACAGTAAAATCTTCCTAAATGTCTTGATCTGGCTTTTGCTTTTGAAACATAGCTTCACTGTTTAATGCAGGCTGGCCTCAATCTTGTAATTCTCCTGACTCAGCCTCTCGAGTTCTGAGATTATAAGAGCGTGACACTATACCCAAGCAGGTTCTGTTCTTGAATTTGTGACATATCAATAAATAGAAAAGACAGCCCCCATCCCCACCCCCCAAGATCTTACACTCAAGAAATTCTTATTCTATGAGGACAGGTAATAATAAGTAAATTATAATACATATAATATATAAGTTAATTTTTTTATATGTTGGAAGTTGCCGGGAGCTATGTGGGAAGAAAACATATGGGTCAGGTAAGATTTAGAGCATGGGTATGGGTGGAAGCAGGTGCTGGCAGGCTTTGGAGAGGCCTGAACTCTACCCCTGGGTAAAACCTCCTCATTCCTTACACCAATAATATAACATGCTCAGGGCATATAGTAATTGTGATGATTCAGTGAAGGGCAGAAGAGTCACTTAGCACTCAAAAGCACTATTATTATCTTTATTTTCTAACTCCATATGCTATGACTCTGAAATCAAGTGTTTCAAATAGAACGAGGTGCCCTAACAATAAATTCCAGCATGACAAAGAGAACCCAGGTTATAGTGTTAGCCACAAGGGTTGCTTAAAGATGCAGCTAGTTATGGGACCATTGATGAAACAAGACTACCTCCCAGATTCACGCAGGACAGACAAATACAGCCTACCCTACCCTAACCTATGAGTTCCAGGATTTGGAGATGAAAAGAAAAAAAAAAAACAAGTAGAAAGGCTTTATAAAATTGAAACAAGGTCTTCAATTTAATGCCATCTAACAAACCTCCAGAGGCTGGCTCTCTGGAGAATGAGACACCTGACCAACAATCAGAAAAAGCAAAATTGCTTTCTCTTAGTATCTGTACTAACAGGCTTGACTTTTTTTTTCATGCCAGAAACAGAGTGCTTGTGGCAGAGGTGTGAATTTCAGTGCATCCCTTGCAAAACTGCTGACCTCTGTGGGAAACGTGCAAGGCCTTTGATGTAACTGGTTGTTGAGCAAACAGTATTTCTGGCACTAAAAACACCTTGGGTTTATATCTGTTTCCATCAATCTTTAGTCAACGACATATCATTGCTCACCTGTTACAGATATTTCTCAACTGAATTCATGAAAAGGCAGAGACAGTATATATTAAAATGTATTTATTAAAAATTTTGTTACACCCCTCCCGTGACTTATTCTTAGAGAGGTGATTAAATCATTCATGCTAAAGGAGTTTTTTTTTTTTTGTTTCCTGGGAAATAGTAAAGGTAATTTTGCTTATTCTTCCTGTAGTACTTTAATGCGACACATTTTGATGTAGGAAAAACCTCCAATGCCTCATTCATTCATTCACTCATCCATCTACCCATTCATTCATTCACTGTACGTTATCAAAAATTAAATATAATTTTTCTTTTTAATTATTATACATTAGCTATCCAAGGGGATATTTTGTGCACATGTTCACAATGTATTTCACTCAATTCTCCTTTACCTCTGTTACTCTTCTTTGCTTACTTGCCCATTTCTTAAAACAATTTCCAGGTTTCATTGTTCCATTTTCATAATTGCCAACACAACCTATTTTGACAATATCCATCCTCTTTCACCATTATAGTTAGTCCATTTCCCTCTCACTAGTGCTCAGAGTCTGTTTCTCTTTCCTCTCTCTCTCTCTCTCTTTCTCTCTCTCTCTCTGTTTTAATTGTAGTTACAGTTACATGCATCAGGTAAGGAGTTTAAGTACAATTGGCTTTGAACTGTGTCTCCCCTTCTGTGGCTCTCTCCCAGTCTTTCCTTCCCATTCCCACCCACAGGATATTCAGTTCATTTTCCACATAATGTCTAGTATCACTGTTATATTTGTCTTTGTTCACCTTTTATGTACCTACCCTTGTTCTCCCAACTACAAACAAACAAAACAAAAGGACAAGAAAACAAAACAGCTACAATGGCAACTCAAAAAGTCTCTTGTTTCCTTTTGTTAGATTTCATTCCACAGAATATTATTTTATATGATCATCTGTCCATAGATACTGAACCTTTGTCCTCTTCTCCTATGCATAGCTTCATTTGGCCTCTGTATGCAAATGGCTAGGGTCCTATATAATTTATCATCTTCCCACTCAATATTGATCAACAGCTTTCATTGAGGTTCTCTATGCTACTTCATATAGTTTCAGAGTATCTTAAAATTATTCATCTTGGAAGTGGCGCTGTAGCTCAAGTGGTAGAGCACTCGCCTTGAGCTGAAGAGCTGAAGGACAGCGCCCAGGCCCAGAGTTCAAGCCCCATGGCCGACCAAAAAAAAAAAAAATTATTCACCTTCTATGTTTTGTTTTCCCTTTTCCTTTCTCTTAAGTAGACCCTTAGTTAATGTTCTATGTGTATCCATATATATTATGATATATATAAGTGTACATACATATTAGGATCAATTAGTTGTATAAGGGGGATCTCATTTTGAAATCCCATCACCACCTCCATATGCTCCCTCATCATCCCCTTTCCCAAGTAAATCTCAACAAGCTTCAGTGTCCCATTGCCATACATAGACATAAAGTATTTCAATCTCCTTCACACTTTCAATTTACCCTCTCCTCTTCCCACTAGTACCCACAACCAGAACAGGACTTGTTTTTATTCATGTCATTCATTTTTAAGTGTATATTAATTGTTCATAGGGATTCCACATATTCATATACAGTATTTTAATCTAATTGATCCCCTTGCTTACTCTTACTTCCCATCACGATTCCCTATTATCCAACAGCTTTCAGTGAGTTTTGTTTTTTACCTTTATTCACAGATGTATTTTGGTTTTGCTCACCTTTTAACATTCTCTTTTCCTCTCTGTCTCCCTGTAACCATGACTTTTGTCCTTCTCAACTTGCATTACTTAGTTTAATATAATGATCGTAATGTCCATCCCTTTTCCTGCAAACATCATGATTGAATTCATCTTCCTGATTAATACTCTACTGTGTATACAGACACATTTTCTTGACCCATTCACAGTTTTTAGGGCATCTAGGTTGTCTCCACAGCTTAGCTACTGTGGATGGCAAAACAGAATATCCACATGCAAATGACTGAAGCTAGATCCCTATCTCTTGTTATATATTAATATCAATTCAAAGTGTATCAAAGACCTTAATACAAGACCTGAAACATTAAAAGGAAACTAACTGAACAGGAAAGATTTAAGAAAACATGGGAGAGCTGGGAAGGTGGCTCAGTGGTAGAGCGTTTGCCTTGCATGCCTGAGGCCCTGGGTTTGATTCCTCAGCACCACATAAGCAAAAAGAAAAAAGCTGGAAGTAGCGCTGTGGCTCAAAGTGGTAGAGCGCTAGCCTTGAGCTGAAGAGCTGAAGGGCAGTGCCCAGGCCCAGAGGTCAGGCCCCATGACTGGACCCCCAGAAAAAACAAAACAAAGAAAACATGGGAACATATTGGCATAAGCAGTAATTTCTAACAGTTCAGCAAACAAGAGCAAAGCCTGACAAATGAAATTGCATCAAAAGCTTCTGTACAGCAAAGAAAATAGTCACTAGATGGAAGAGACAAGGAACAGAATGGGAGAAAATCCTTGCCAGTTGTACATATGACAAGGGATTTAGAACCAGAAAAATAGGGAGCTTGAAATCTATACTACCTAGGTGTTTAGAATCAACAATCTGAGTAATAAATGGGCAAAGGAACTGGAGAAAATGAGGGAGGGGGTAACACTGTTCAAAAAGAAATGTACTCATTACCTGACTTAGGTAACTGTAACCCCTGTATACATCTCCTTTACAATAAAAATACATAAATAAATGAATGAATGGGCAAAGGAAAAGACAATCCTCAAGAGAAGTACAAATGACCAATAAATATACAACAAAATGTTCAACATCTCTGGCCATAAAGGAAATGCAAATCAAAACAACAACATCCAGACTTCATCTACCTTATCAGAAGGACCGTCATTAAGAACACAAACAACAATAAATGCTGGCGAGGATGCGGGGAGCGGCTGAAGAAACTCTGACATCCTGCTGGTCAGAATGTATTAGTCTAATTACTTTGGAAATCAACCTGGTGGTTTCTCAGAAAATTGCACATACAACTACCATATGATCCAGTATTGCTACTTTGAGCATTTACCCAAAGAAAGGAAGTCAGGATACAGTAAGGTATGACTGGTGCTGAGCTGAGAGTAACAAAAAAAAAAAAAGCATGATCTCACAACTCTGGAGAGAATCTTCTGCCTCTGAACATGAAGCCCTGCTATCAGGAGCCTCAAAGAAGGCCACTCTGTTACAGAGTACCTAGCCTTGCCTCTCAACTGCTTCTGAGCAAGTTGCACTCCCATGCCTTTTGGAGACTGCTGGTGCCCAGAGAGGATCCAGGGGTTATGTACAGGGAGTAGGCTTAGTGCCGTGCGGGGGGCAGCAGGATCATTAAGTTCATAACTGTTTGCAAGGGAATAAGGCTAATGGGCTAGAACCATTCTAGAGCTTACTATTCAGGAGTTTGACTAAGTCCCTCAAAAGAGTATATTAAGCAATTTAGTTTGTTTCAACTCAGCAAAACTTTATGAAGCAATTGTTGAGGATCTAGGAGTATACAAGGGAGGGAAGAATGCTCCCTGTCTTCCAGGAGTTTACAGGCCAGTCCATATACAGGACAAGGCCAGGTGTAATGGGGACTCAGAGCATGACCTTGAGCTCCCTAAAACATGCAAGCAGCTCTGCAAGGGCAGAGGATGGGATGATGTTCAGAGAAAGAAAGCAACTTGCCTAGGAAGGCCATGAATTTCAGTCAGTGCAGTCCCTAGAGTGGTTTCAATCAATTTTAGGCTTTGTCAGAACTGGGTGCACATAAATAGCAGTGACTCAGCCAGACTTCTGGTAGGGGGGTGGTCAAAGAAGTTCTTGTATAAATGTAGTAGGAAAGACAAAGCAGCCCACATACACTGAGCCCTTACTGTGTCAGCTTTTGCCTGCAATGATGGTTCAGTGAGCATTTTATATTTATTTGCTCATTTAATTCTCATAAACAATTTGTATGGATAGCATCATTATTATTGTCATAAATACAAAAGGAAGTAGAGAAATGAAGAGGCTAAGTTTCCTCATGACAATTTTGACAACAACTTAAGAGGCATAATTCAAGTCCTATCTGGAGACTTGCTATTATTATTATTATGCTGCCCAAAGACAGGTTGTTTCCATTTAAGCATACTGAAGCTTCACCCAAATATATATGTACATACGTACATATATTTCATATATATATCCAAATATATATACATGTATATATATTTCAGCAATGGAAATTATAACAGAATATATATATATATATATATATATATATATATATATATATATATATATATATGTAATCATGGTGGATGATCTATACCAAAAAGCATCAGGAGGATTCTATCTTTACTGGAAAGTCAAGAAGTCCTCTTTTGACAGCAAGTTGGCTCCATATGCATTTCAATAGTTTTAAAGAAGTTTGTTGTCATCATCAGCCCATTCGTTCATCCATCCATTCATCCATCTATCGATCCATCCAATCCTATCCTGTCTCATCCATTCTATTTATACCATTGAATCCAACAATGTTGATGAACTGTGTAAGAAGCTGCCTGCCCTCAAGAAATATTGCCCTTACCCTCAGAAAGTCATTGGTGGATAGACAATATTCTAGTCAGAGACAGCAAGTGCGTAAGTCTTGAGGTGGAAATAAACTTGAGATCTTAAAGGAAAGACGGCAAGAAAACACAGCACAGCAAGAAAACAGGGGAGTGCTTCAGCAGGAAGGAGCCAAGGTGAATGGACTTGTGCATGGTAAAGCATTTGGATTTTACTCAAGTGCAACTGGAAGTCACAGGGTAGGGCGGTGGGGTTAAAGCGGAGAAGTAGGAGAGGATGAGTACATACCATCCAAAAATCCATGGAGCAGTGGATGAAAGGGCAAAATCTCATGCATGCACCAAGGATCAGGTCCGAGGCCAGTATTGGGGAGTTAGGAGCTTCCACATAAAAGATGAGCTGTGAACTATAGATGATGGCATGGACTTGTGTGTGTATATCTCATTGAGGAATGGAAGACCTGGCACCATATGGGACATGATGCTGGATTAGTCATGTCACCTTTCCTCATTCATAATATAGGAATGTTGTCACATGATCTACCTTGCTCTCACAGGAAGATGGCTGAACATGTGGCAGAGCTTGGTGAATACAAAACATTATGACTATAAGCTCTTTGCCCTATGTCCCAACTGCCACTCACCATACAAGGTTATGTCTCAACCTATAGGAAAAAAAGTGACCCATGCTTAAGAAGTGACTTGGAAACAAATGCATATCCTGTATGACATCCATATTTAAAAAATCCCTGACTTATTTATGTCTTCCCTAAAGTCTGCTCAGTGCCTTATTATTAAAAGGACTCATTTTGCTTTGTTCTCCCTCTTTCTAGCCATCACAGTAGATTGTTAGACCTGCCATTCCTACTTTCCCAGACATTATTTTCATTATTTTTGCTCCTATGGTGCTGTCCGTGATGATTAAAGGGTTGAAAATGTATAACAAACTCCAGGAACTTAATGAGTTAACTTGAGCTGGGCTCTGACTCTCAACTAAACATGTCAGGATGAAAAGCATTAACAAAGGGAAGCTCATATACCCCCTTCCTATCCCCCCCTCATTATTACAGATACCTGCACACAAGAGTTCCCCTATGGGAGGACTTCCCAGGAATGAGAGACTATGCATAGCTGCCTTAGTATGACTTGTAATGACAGCTATCTGAAACTCAGAGCCGAAGCCCAATTATCTACAGTTACTGCATCAGATGCTTGTGCTCATACCAGGACCCACTGGTTCCTGAACAAGCCGGAGGACACAATGATCAGAATCTCTGAGGATGCCAGCTGGGAAAGTGCAATTTCTTCAAAGCTTCCCTAGTGCTTCTGATATGCACAGTTGAATTTGAGGTCCTCCTGAGGACATACAGATTATGTGACCCATAGGGACAGGATGGCTGGCTAAGAAGGTGGAGCTACTCTATAATTTATGATCAGTGATGTTTTCATTGGGGGAAAGCTGCATTTGTATTGAAAGCTGAGTGACAAGAAGGTGTCAGAGAAGGAAAGAATGAAGCACAAAGGGTTCTAGTCAGAGACAGCAAGTGCGTAAGTCTTGAGGTGGAAATAAACTTGAGATCTTAAAGGAAAGACGGCAAGAAAACACAGCACAGCAAGAAAACAGGGGAGTGCTTCAGCAGGAAGGAGCCAAGGTGAATGGACTTGTGCATGGTAAAGCATTTGGATTTTACTCCAAGTGCAACTGGAAGTCACAGGGTAGGGCGGTGGGGTTAAAGCGGAGAAGTAGGAGAGGATTGAGGAGTGACCATCAAGCCATTCCCTCATTCCATGAATTGTTAAGGAGAATAAAGGGGATAATACAAATTGAGCCTAGGACAATTCCTGGAACAAAAGTAGATGTTAATACGTTTGAGTTCTCTTCTCCCTCTGTTCTATAACATGGAATCAGGTTTCAACTCAGTGGAAGAAAGAAGCTTCTAAAGTCAGGTTTGTTGGGTGCTGGTGGCTCATGCGTATAATCCTAGCTACTCAGGAGGCTGAGATCTGAGGATTGTGGTTCTAAGCCAGTCCAGGCAGGAAAGGCTGTGAGACTCCCATCTCCAGCTAACCACCAGAAAATCGGAAGTAGGGCTGTGTCTCAAAGTGGTAGAGCACTAGTCTTGAATGAAAGAGCTCAAGGATAGTGCCCAGGCCCTGAGTTCAAGCCCCAAGATGGACTAAAAACAAAAAAGCCACACCCGACCCAAGATGGCAGGTGATCCTCTGGGAGGGAGTGTGCTTCCCAGGGTGGGAAGCTGGAAGATTATCTGACAAGCACAGCACATCCATCCGTGGCAATGGCTAGGCCACATCCCACCTCTCTCATTCACTCCTTCATACAGTCATTCAACCCCCACCACTGACCATCAACGTTAGGCCACACACTATCTTTCAATTAGTGAGCAAGAAAAGAGGCTAAAAGCCATTGTGACTTTACCTGCATCTCTCTCTGACCACTGGTAGTTGGAAGTTATTTATCTGAAGTATCAGTGAGAAGGTAAGCTTGTATTACTGCTTGCATTTATGAAACAGATGCGTTTTTCGCATTAATTCACCTTTTTGTTTAGTATTTTGGAGCAGGGGATTGGCTACTGTGTATTAGGCAGTAGGGACCCAAGATTGTTGCAAAGGTGTCTACCTATCAAAACTCTTACCTGCTTTCCCTATAGTGTACTTTGTACTGGTAGTAGCTGCCTTGCAGGAATTACAGAATCCCTTGCAAGACAATGTGGCCATGTGACTGAGTCCTCACCTGAGACTGTGAACAGCAGTGATGGATCCGCTCCTAGATCTCGTCCCTAATGGCTTCCCGAGAGACACTCTTGTACACTTTCCTTTTGCTTTTGGTTAGATTGAATGGAGCATACTTCTAGGGAGAACTTGAAAACAACTTAAGATGATGGCAAAACTTCTGTTAGCCTGGGCTTCATCATGATTGCATGGAAGAGCATGTTCCTATTTAGCTGGTTACCCGTGTGATGCTATTTTCTATGCAAAAAAAATAGAAGTCTAATACATTGGAGCTTTTAAATATTATTTGGTCTGTTACAACAACATACACCCTTCTATGCAAGGAAGACAAGACAGGCTTTGTTCTTTGTCTCACAGCTTACAGTTGCATCAGGGAGACAATTTAGTTCTAGCAAGGCTGTAATGAGATGAGATAAGCTCAGGCTCCCACAGTGGCAGGCAGCAGGGGCAAGCCAAAGCATCTTTGGGATAGGACATTTTGCCCAAGAGAGTAAAGTAGGAGGGAGAGGAGTTGGGTGCTACCATCAGAGCACTCAGCGAAAGAGAGTGTGAATGTTTGGGGGGTGTTCAAGGAAGTGTAACAAGTGTATTGTGGGTATGGTGAGGGCAAAGGACAAAGTTGAGGAGCAGTGAGGGATATTGCTGGAGGGTTCTTAACATCTGCCAGATCATCAGAGAGAGAGAGAGATCTGTCCTTTACGTTAGATCATTAGGACAAGAGGCTGCAACCTCACCAAGGTAACACCTTCTGGGTGAAAAGGGGAGGCAGAGAGAGAAGGAAGGAAGACGCTTGACCTGGGAATCCCTGACATGAGCCAGAGGAGTCTGGAGCCTTCCTGGGTATCCCCAGACACTGTTGGATGCCAGCCATGGACTAGATGATTTTCACGATGGGTTTGGCAGCTTTGGCATGTTAACAGAAATAAAGAGTATCAGCCCAATTCCAGTCTAAACAGATAATACTGAAACGCTGCCAGGAAGAATCTGAGCAGTATCTTGTAAGCTTTAATAACAGCTCAGAGAAACTGATTAGCGCATTTGGCGTCGTAGTACATTGTTGCTTGGCTGGATCCATGGACCAGCAGAGAGGAATGAATCTATTCTTTTTCTTATTCCCAGGGAATAATATTTTTTCTTCTTTTCAGACGGAGAGGAATTTAGTAAAGTCTAAAATGTATTTGTCTTGTTCCTTATTTCAGGCACCCACTGTTAAGACAGTCAGTTTACTGCCTAAAACACCTTCTCCTAGTGGAAATTATATTTCTAGATACTGTAACTGCCTTTGGTTGAGACTGTAATTTGTAGTATTGATGTCCTATATGTCAAGCATTGATGCTGAGCATTAGGTACTAGGCGTTTAGATATTCCATAGGAGCAATCCAAAGGATGAAGTGGTCTCCCACCAAACAGGAGACTTTGCATTCAAAGCCTGCAAGCTAGTTACTGGTGGAACAGCTTCCCACAACCCTGATGTACCCATTTGGATTTTCCTTCAGGACAGTAAAATGCTGTGGCTTCGCGTTCCTAACAGTGTTAAAGGAAAGATGGACTGAGATCTGATCTTCGACAGAGAGTTGTTTTCCGCAGAAAAGAGAACTGGGAAAACAATGGCAGGGAGGAGGCAGGAGAGAATTATTTTCCTTTAGGTTGGAACTGATGACCCTCCTTCTCCCCCACTCCTCCCGCCGGGGGTTTTGCAGGAGGAATTGGTACCTCAAAGAATAAATAGATCCTTTCCGGTTCATTAGTCTCTGCTGGGACCCCATACTTTTCAAAGGCCTTCCCTGCTTGTTCTTGTCCCTAAAGACGACTTGTCTACCTCCCAACTTTTATATTTGTCATAACATTTATGATCATCTGAAATTACACACATCGATTGGGGTTTGTGTTCCTAACGTCTCCCTGGTGAAATGCCCATGATGACCCGCGCTGTTTGTGTCTCACTACCATTTCCTGGGGTCCCAGTGCCTAACCCAATGCTATTTTATGTTATATTTTTGTTCTCTTTAAGTAGTTGTACAAAGGAGTTACCATTCAACAAATCAGTTCATAAGTATGGGGCAGCTTGATCCATGTCACTCCTCTTGTCATTCTCCCCCAAAGAGATATTGATTGAATGAAGCAATAAGCAAAATAATATAAATCTATATTACACATAATGAATGTTACATTTTGGTTAATTTTGGAGGTTTCAAGACAAGTAAACCCCAAATCTATTTAGTGCTATAAGATGAAATGGTAAAAAAAAAAATGGATATTTTCTCAGCAGACATAATCATTTCTTTCTTACTTCTCAATTATTTTAGAAGTAGGGCTCTTTTAGTTCATGCTTTCTTACCGAAGAATCTTCAATATGTTCTGTTTGACTGCCGAGTTCCCAGGTAAGTTTAGATAAAGTTACTTAGAATTTTATCCTACTTCCTGGTAATCAGAAGGGTATTATCTAAATAAGTTGTCAATTTAATCGTCATTTATCTTAAAATCTCCTCCAATTGTCTGCAATGTACAAACCTCAAATTTAGGGTCAGTAAGATGCCATACTCAGTCCATTAAGAAATAACATGTATATTATATGCTCTTTAAATAGACTTGATTATATGCTCCATCCATTTTCTCCAACAAGTACACTGGTGTCAGCAGGGTTAAAATACTTCAAAGAAAGAATACATTTTCATCAGGTAATCAGATACAAATCTTCCTATGGAAGAAAAGAGATCTTAGTGGTGGTAATAGTGATAGTTTTGTAAAATTCTTTCCACTTCACAGTAAGATGCATCTTCTCACTTGTTGGGGTCATGTTTGAAGAGTAGACAGGGATGCACAGAAACAAGGAAAGACCTGACTAGCATTAGTGTCACACAGTCACCTGGAAAACAGGTAAACCAACATCCACAATGAATACCTTCTTCAGTTCCTCACAAGGTGTTCCATGTTGAGTTTTCTGTCTATCCCACCTTGGTGCTCTGCTAAAGCAAACCTAAGAAACAGCCTGTGCTTGGAAGACAATGCAATAGCAGTTGTAAATGTGGAACTGTAGGCATGCCACTCCTCCATAGATGGTGAACTAATCTCTTTAAGCTACTATAAACGGGGCAGTAATTGTACCTGCCTGCCAGGGTGGTTGTGCGATTAAATAAACAGTACAATGTCAACCACTTACTAAGTCCTTGGTGAAAGTTAGCAGCTATGAATAGCTCTATCCAGTGACTACTTTATCCTTAGAAATGATGCCTTCACAAATTTCACACCGCAGCCATGTTTGTTTTATTAAAATATTGAAGCAAAAGGACACACTGAGCAGCAAACCCTAGTGAAGACTGGGCTAGTCAGCTGCCATGTGCCTTTCATATCATTAAAGCAATTATACCCTGCGTTATTAAACTCTGTGGTAGGCAGTTCAACTCACTAAATAATAAGTATTAAATACAGCCCAAGTAGTAGCACTTTCCCTTATCTGTGCAAGAGTGGCATTCAACAGTGAGCTCTCTAGCTAAATTACCGAGCTCAAGGCCTAAATTTAGGACAGGGTAATTCTGTAACAGTTGATTACTGGATCTAAGATTATAGGTGTTCTTGTGAACTGTTGAAATTGATGAAATAAATATAAAATGGTGGATTATTACAGACACAATTATGGGAAAGACCTTGTCGGGGCTGGCTGGGAGTGTTCTGCATTGCTATAGGAAAGATCTTTCAAAAGCAGTTGTCACTTGTGCTTTTAAAAGGCACCACAAATGATATCTATCATCTATAAGTAGTTTGATAACAGGACTGAACGCAAGCGCATATTTTATTATCAAAACTGGCCCTGATGATGGAAAGGCCCGTTTTAGGAGATTACAACCTTTTGCTACGCTGCATTTACATAAAAAAACAATAAAGCCAGAAATCACAGAACCACCAAAGTAAGTAGGTTCAGGAAGGGCTGAGATTCAATTCACCAACTCCTAAGAAGACCAAAGTGCAAAAGATGGAACCTATGGCTCCACCGTTTTCCAGCTGTGCATTTTCAACCAGTTGCTTCCACTTTCCTAAGCGTTGTGTTTTGGCTTTGATGTTCCCCAAGGCTCATGTGTTGAAGGCTTGGTCCCCAACTGGTGGCACTATTGAGAGGTCACTAGATCATAGTGTGCTGACTGCCAACAGATTAGTCACATATGGGCTCACAGATAAAGGGCTTTTAGGGCTTAGATGAGTTCATAGATGAAGGGCATGCCTTTGAAAAGTATATATTTGGTCTTGTACCTCTCTGTCTCTGTCTCTTTCTGCCTCTCTGTCTCTGTCTTTATCTCTTGGCCTCGTCCACATCTACTCCTGCTTTTCAACTGCCATGAGGTCAAAGGAGTTGGACAATCATGTACTGAAATCTGTGAAGCAGACCCAAATACATTGTTTCTCCTTCTAGTTTCCTTTCCTTCTCTTCACATTTTTTCTTTTCTCCTTTTCCTCCTTTTTTCCTTCTTTCTTTATCCCTCCCCCTCCCCCAGTTTTCTTGACAGGGTAGCCAAGGCTTGCTCTGCTTCACAGAGACAGTCCGTCTTATCAGAAACTTTCCATCCATAAACTGAGGATGGCAGTGGCAACAGCTTCTTCACAGAGCTACTGTAAGGCTCTGGGATAAGTGGTTCCACAATTTATGCTGGCCATCTGCGCAACAACCTCACTGTTAAGTGCACCAAAACTAGTAGCTTTGTCCATAATGACATCCTGTCTCTGTGACTAACAAACTTCGCGTACTTGGGTCAATTAGACGCTCTCTCCGTGCCCCTGTCTCCTTAAAAAGGAGGAAAGGGATGTCTAATGACTCTCTAATTGTGGGGAAAAATGAATGTAGAATGTGCTTATCAGAGCAATGGTCAGTCTTCTATGTTTCCATTGCTGTTATTATGATGATGATGATCACTATAAATCTTTTCAGAGCTAACCCAGTCCACATGAGAAGGGACTAAGAAGAAGAATAGCTCTTGGGTTGTGGTGCTAAAACTATGTGTGGCTCAATCAATGGATGATGTGGTAGGAGCCTTGGATTTCATCCTTCTCTATTAGATGATAGTATCCAAGAATCCCTGCCTATATGGTTGTTAAAAAGAGCCATTTAAGGCTCTGTCACTTTGCCATCCAGTACCTCTCTCTCACTATGGGAAGACAGGATGGTGGGAGAGAAAGACATAGGCTCAGGCCTCCCAATCATATAGGGCCTTGTTTGGAACTTTTGATATTATTATCCAACATAATATTGATCATTATTAAGATCATATATATATAACAATTAAGTATAAACATTTTTAGAATAAGTAGAATATAGGTAACTGGGCCTTGATATATTTTTCTTCCCTCTGTTCTTCTCTTTTTTGGTCTTCTTCCCTTTCTCCCTCCATTCTAACATATTGAGACCTTCAAAGAACACAGGTAAGAAGATAAGACCTTTCTCAAACTTTAAAGGATCTCAGTACCACCCTATCTAACGGAAATCACTATGGCAAGAATTTGAGCTGTCTGCCTCTTCAGTAAATGGCACTGGCAAAATTGGTTTAACACCTTAGAAAACGAAAGCTAGATCCTTATAATATCACCCTGCACCAGAATCAACTCCAAATAGATCAAAGACCTTGAAGCCAAAGCAGACACCCTGAAAACATTACAGGAAGGAATAGGAGAAACTCTAGGGCTCCTTGGCACAGGCCAAATTTTTTTTAATAAAGACTCAGAAACTCAACAAATCAAAGAAAGGTTGGACAAATGGGATTGCATGAAACTGCAGAGTTTCTGCATGGCAAAGGACATAGCTAGCAAGATCAATAGAAAACCCATGACTGGGAGAAGATTTTCACTAGCCATATAACAGACAAGGAAGGGTCTCATATCTAAAATATACTTAGAACTTAAAAAACTAAATCTGCCAACAACAAATACTCATAGAAACAACTGCCCAATAAATAAGTGGGCTAATGACTTAAAGAGGAAATAAGAATGACCAATAGACACATGAAGAAATGCTCAACTTCTCTAGCCATAAAAGAAATGCAAGTCAAAACAATATTGAGATTCCACCTTACCCCAGCTAGAATGCCTATAATCAAGAAAACTAATAACAACAGATGTGGCCAAAAGGGAACCCTACTGCATTGTTGGTGGGAATGTAAACTTGTTCAGCCACTTTGGAAAGCAGTATGGAGGTTCCTCAAAAGACTCCACATAGAGCTCCCCTATGACCCAGCATCCCACTTTTGGGCATTTACCCACATGATCACAAACAAGGCTATAATAAAGCTATCAGCACAACTATGTTTATCATAGCATTATTTACCATAGCTAAGATATGGAACCCAGATGACCTTCAGTAGAAGAATGGATCAAGAAAATGTGGTGTGTGTGTGTGTGTGTGTGTGTGTGTGTGTGTGTGTGTGTGTGTGTAATGAAATTCTATGCCTCCATCAGAAAGAATGACATTGCCCCATTTGTTAAGAAATGGAAAGACTTGGAAAAAATTATATTAAGAGAAGTAAGCCAGGCCCAAAGAAACATAGATCCCATGGTTTTCCTTATTTGCAATAGCTAGTATATGTATAGGACAAGAAGAAAAGCTCAAAAGCTATGTACATATGACCATATAAGATGATGTTAAGTGAAATGAACACCAAGATGTTTTTTTTTCTTTCTTACTATTGTTTTTTTAACATATTTAAAATATACTATGTGATTTTTTTTGTTTCTTTTGTATGTTCTTCCCCCACGGTATAACCCCTGTTTTCACTGTATTTGATTCCAGTGCCCTTTATCTTGTATATACATTTTTCTAATTTGGGGAGGGGAAGGGAAATAACAAAATGATGAAATAAGGATACAAAGCAACAAAGAAATCATCTTATAACTATGTTAGAAACAATCACATGAAAGAAAAAACATTTGAAACCTTATCTTGGGGTTCATTTCACCTAACATCAACTAATCTGACCGTTTCTGCTTGTCTCAGACATATACTAGTTATTGCAAATAAGGGAAACCATGGGACCTATGTTTCTTTAGGCCTGGCTTACTTCACTTAATATTTTTTCCAAGTCTTTCCATTTCCTAACAAATGGGGCAATGTCATTCTTTCTGATGGAGGCATAGAATTCCATTGTGTATATATACCACATTTTCTTGATCCATTCATCTACTGAGGGGCATCTGGGTTGGTTCCATATCTTAGCTATGGTAAATAATGCTGCAATAAACATAGTTGTGCTGGTAGCTTTAGTATGGTCTTTATCGTCTTCTTTTTTGGGGGGGGGGTCTAGTGGTGGGGCCTGAACTCTGGGCCTGGGCGCTGTCCTTCAGCTCTTCAGCTCAAGGCTTGCGCTCTACCACTTGAGCCACAGCACCACTTCTGGCTTTTTTCTTTATGCTAATGTGGTGCTGAGGAATCGAACCCAGGGTCTCATGCATGCAAGGCAAGTGCTCTACCACTGAGCCACCTTCCCAGCCCCGGTCTTCTTCTTTTTTAATAAATTTTTATTGTAAAAATACTGTACAGAGGGGTTACAATTACACAAGTAAGGTAATGAGTACATTTTTTATTGAGCAATGTTGCCTCCCTTTGTTTTTCCCCTACCATCACTTCCCCACCTTCCTAATTATTCCTTACCCACCCCTCCCCCCACAGCCAAAGTTGTAAAGTTTGTTTTCAACATAGTGTCTTGTTCATCTCATTGTTACAATGGGTCAACCTGTATCCCTGTTCAAGCATTTTGTTTTTTCCTTTCCCCTCCTCAAATTAGAAAAATCAGAAAACTAAGCAGTAAAGCACATGAGCTTGCTAATCAGACATACGGACTCAAACCCCAGCTCTAGAAATCCTGCATTAAGCATCTGTTTTCTCACTTGTAAAATGGAATAGTGGTGATACCTCACTCACAGGTCCACTATGAAGGGCTCAAGAAATCCTGTGTCTGACATTTTAGTGGTGCTTGGCACATGTAAGACATCACAAATGCTAATTAGTATTGCTGGTCTCAAACTTCAGCAATCCAGATGAGAAAGCCTAGCTAAGTGAGCAGCCAGGACTCTTTCTTTATGACACAATGACACAAAGTTCACTACTTTAGCTATTTTAAGTGTACAGTTCAGAGACATTAAATGCATTTATATTGTTGTACAATCATAATTTCCTTTTGTTTTGTGGCTGAGTCCCCTGAGACTCTGAATCATATCGTATGATTTGCCCAAAGTCACACTGTGTCCTAGAACCTCTGTTTACCATCCAGTCAGAGTTCCCTGGAACTTAGAAAATTCTCTTCTTGTGCTACTGGCTCAAATGATGGGAAGAGCAGTGAAGTTGAGGATGTAAAAAAACCATTATTCATTTACTCAAGACATCCATTCTATAAATATTAATTGAAGTCTACTATGGAAAGGGCACAGGAAAAGAAGTTGGAAAAGAGACTTTTAGTTATTTCTCATGAATAGCTCTATTGGCACTTGGTTGATATTAGTTTCCTTATTTTAAGAATGAGCCATGAATTTACCAGAGAGATTTAGTAACATACTCAAGGCCACATAGTCAGTAAATATTATCAGAGGACTGTGACTCCAAAGAATTTGAGAGTAAGCTGGCTGGTAGGGTGTGTTGAGGTTTTATAGGTATAAAATTTGTTTTTCCCTTAAAGGCTACCATTATACCAATATGGTGAAATGATTCTTGTGTTAGAATGAGAAAGGAAGTTCATTCTTTTGTGAATTAAAGCTACTTAAAGTCAAGAAGGAAATTATTCTCATGGTCATAGACTAAAAATGTCATTCAATTATCTGATAATGGTGGTAATGATGATAATGACGATCATGGTGATATTGGTGGTGATTATTGTAACTTTCAGCCATAGATCATCTACTATATGCCACGTTCTCAATTAGATATATTCATTTCTATAATATTTTCTGAGTATTTTCCCTGAGATAAGTATTAGAAATTTAATAGTTAGATAGACAGGTTCTCATCTTGTAGAACCCACAACCTAATGAGTAATAAGTATTCTGAAAAAAATAATTGTACATCTTAAATCTCAAAACAGCCATATAAAGTTGGCATGATGACAACATAAAAGTATCTACTGAGTATCTATTATGTTACAGATGCTCTGTAGATGCTCTACACACAAACTACATCCTACGGGGCTCAGCACCTTGTACCAGTTCATCATGACAAATATGAGCACAGATAGGCCTGTCTTATATGAAAGATTTTCTACCATGTTCTGCTTTCCTAGGCTAAGCCCTGGTCTAGTTTTCTACTCAGATCATCTGTTACTCCCTTCCTGGGTTTAGATCTCAGCAGGTGGGGCCGGAATATCAAAGAGTTTTGGTACTCACTCTCTAAGCAGACATAAGGTCTCTGTAATCAAGAATGCCTTTGTTGTTCTATCCAACATAAAAGAAGTAGAATGTCCTGGCAAACCATTGGCTATGAACTGCTTCCTATGTGCTTTGTACAGAAACCAGATTTTCTCATCTTCTTTATCTTAAAAAGTCTTGGATGAGATGTCACCTTCATAAAATCTGTGCTTTCTCTGGACACAGAACAATCACGATTTCATGATTTGTTTTGTAGAAATCAGTAGTATCTCCAATATCCCCGAATATCCTATGCAAGATAGTGGTAAGTTCATATAATAATCATTTATTGTTCAGATGTGTGCAGCTTATTTTAACTTACATGGCACTATCTCATAGGTTTGTTTCAGTTGATCTTTATAGAAACTCATATTTTTATTTACAGATGAAAGTCAGCAGCCTCCTACAGAGGCCCAGGTGAATGGCCAAGGCCTCTTGTCAATAGCTATGTGAGTAATCATGGTCTTCAGATGAGTGCAGTCATGGTTGATACCTTGACAGAATCTTTAAAAAAGACCTCGAACCAGACATCTACATAAACCACTCCTAGATTTGTGATCTTCAGAAGCCACAAGTTATAATAATATTTTAAGTATCTAAATGGTGTGGTAATTTGTTATGCAGCAGCGATTAACTCGTATACAAATTTAGAGAATGTAAAACTTCATCTTTGTCGCTTAGTTCTGAACTCGTATTTCAATATTGCCAGTTATTGGTTTGTAACTTTGGAAAACTTATTCTATCTTTTTATACCTCAATTTCTTCTTCTCTAAAATGGAGATGAGAATAGTACTTATGCCCTAGGGCTTTTTAAAAAAAAATCTTCCAGAGTAAAGGAAATAGTGCTTGTTAAACACAGTGCTTGGCACACACAGCATGCAGTCAGTAAATGGAAGCTGTAATTATTGCTGTTATTATAGTCTGTTCAGCTCATTTGGCAAATATCTGAGGTACTGCTTCTTCTTAGAGTGCCGACTATAACCTTACTCAATTGGATTATGCAAAAGAAATCTTTTTTTTTTTAAATAAGAAAGACATGCTCTGTCAGAGAATATACACTTAACCTGCTATTGCCTGTAGTGCTGAAGGACTTGGCAAGATTAAAAAGCTCAAACTAACCAGCAGTTGACTGAGCTTTTCCTTCTTGTCCACAAAATGCTGATGAACAGCATTTTGTAATGTAATTAAGATTACACTGAAGAATGAATCTTCCACCACCCCATCATTCAATCACTTCTCCTGTACCAGTGGGAGCTGAGAGCTTGGCGTTCCCTTCCCCGACAAACAACCACCTCACTCCCCAGCTCATTAGTCTCATCTCTGGGATAGCATTCATTGATTTTAGGGGCCAGAGTCTAATATTTCTCTTGCATCTGTCTTTTCATGGTCTGGGCTGAGGTCAAAACTATCTACCTACTCATTTTCTGGGAGGACATTTTCTGATGTGGGAGTGATTAGGGTGTTTTTCCCACTTTTCATTCTTCCTATTCTAGTCTTGGCCCAAAGGCTCATTCCATGCCAACATTTCGAGGGCAAATTTAAAGCATAGCTTACCTTGACAACCAGAAAGTGTGTGTGCTCACCCCAGCAGAAGAGAACTCACGAAGAAAGCTTCAAGTTCTCACCATAATGTTGTCAGAGACGCTGTCTCTTGCCACACTCAACCTGTGCCTTTTGGTGGAGAAGTGCAATTCCCAATGGGCTTCTGTGCCCTTATTACTCCTTTTATTTTGATTTTTCTGAGAAGATCACTTGCTAGTGGCCTTAATGTGCTCACTGCTTAGACATTATGCTAATGTGAGCATCTTTCAGGTCGTGTGTTAGCTTTCTACTACTATAACCAACTACCTGAGGTAATAAGCTTGAAAAGAGAAAAGGCTTATTTTGGGAGTTCCGGTTTACAATTGGGCAGATACATTCCTTTGGGCCTCTAGTAGAAGCGCTGGATAGTAGGGGCAGGTTGCACTTCCTAATGTCTAGGAAGCAACCGAGAAGAGAGGAGGCCCTAGGCTCATTATTCCCCTTGAGGACAAATCCCTAGTCATCTACAGATCTCCTAAAAGTCCACAGTGCCCCCTGAGCCACCCTGGGGCCATGCTTTTTTTTTTTTCTCAGTTGTGGGGCTTGAACTCTGGGCCTGGGTGCTATCCCTCAGCTCTTCAGCTTATGGCTAGTACTTTACCACTTGAGCCATAATGCAACTAATGTTTTTGTTTTTGTTAATTGGTAGTTAATTGGAGATAAGAGTTTCATGGACTTTCCTGCCTGGGCTGGCTTTGAACTGCGATCCTCAGAACATAGCCTCCTGAGTAGCTAGGATTACAGGCATGAGGTACGGGCCCTGGCTTTACCGAGCCATGCTTTTAAGCGTATGGTCTTTTGGGCTTATCCAATATCCAAACAATAGCAGGTAGTGAACAATATTCTCATGGAGATATTTTTTTAATGCCTATCTGGAGCATGAACTCAGGGCCTGAGCACTGTCACTGAGCTTTTTTTTTTTGCTCAAGTTGAGTGACCTGAGCCATAGTCCCACTTCTGGCTTTTTGGTGGTTCATTTTAGGAGGTAAGAGTCTCATGGACTTTCCTTCCAGGGCTGGCTTGGAACTGCCGTCCTCAGATCTCAGCTTCTTGAGTAACTAGGGCTACAGGAGAGAGCCACTGGCACCTGGCCTCTCATGGAGAAGCCTCTCATTGTCAGAAACAATCTTGATTCTTGGTAAGCCCTATTAGAGATGTTGCTGACTTTAGGAATATAAGACTTGACTATTGATCCTGGTTTGGCTGTATGAACTTGGACATATCACTAATTTCCATGAAATGGGAAAAAAATCTACTTTACCTACTTTTCATAGAGATCAAATGAGATGAGTTGAATCAGCAGAAATACTCTGAAAATAATAATTTAAATCTGTCCAGTTAAGATAAGCTTTAGTTATCACATGAAATTCTACAATGAAGTAAGCTTATCTAATGCCTTCTCCATATACAAACAATGCCACTTGAATGATATGTATGACAAATGTAAACAAGCTGTATGCACAAAGGAAAGATTAAGAATTTATTTTTGACAAAATACACTAAGGAGAGTTGAAATAAAGACAAATGATCATCAAATATAGACAATTTTGAAAATTTTAAAGGGGAAGAGCACAGGCAATGAATGAAGTAAGTATTTGAGTAAGCATTTGAAAGTAAGAGATCGAGTCCTGGTCACAGACAACAAAAAAAAAAAAAGGAAAAGAAAAGAAAAAAGAAACATCTCTTTTTAACTTTGAAAGGTTTGAGTAGGTTAGTCTTAGAATGGGAAAAATCTGACGGGCTAAAAGTATAGGTAAAGTGAGGCCTTCCTGATTATCAGAAATTGCAAAATTAAACAACCATATACCACTTTATAGTTATAAAAATTGGTCAAAAATAGACATCTGGAAAACACCATGAACTCTAGAGGGAACAGAGAGACAATGGCTCACCAATCTGTGTACAATCGAGAAGTTTGTAGTGAATTTAAGCAAAAAAGTGTTCTGTGACCCAGAGATGTCCAGCTGAGGTCTAGAGAAAATCAATTCTTCTCAGTTATTTGTATGAGGTAATTTGAGTGTGCTTGACTTGGGTTGTAGCTAAATAATATATCTTGAAATGCTGAGAAGCAGCTAGACCCAGGGACTAGAGGTACACATAGCAACATGGATAGGTTTCAAAACAATGTTGAACTAAAAAAAGAAACTATAAGCTGGGTGCTAGTGACTCACACCTGTAATCTTAGCTACTGGAGAAACTGAGATCGGAAGGATCGGAGTTTGAGGCCAGCATAATATGTGACAGTGCTAACATCTTCTCAATAATAGCTGCATATGGTGTTGTCAGCTGTGTGAGAGGCTGAGATTGAGAGGATCACAGTTCCATGCCAGCCTGGACAGAAAAGCCTGTAAAGTCCCATCTTAATGGAAGATGCTGGGCATAGTTATGCATGTTTGTCATCCCACACTACATATGATGCAAATCAGAAAAATAGGAGCACCGTGGTTCATGTATGTGCTGGTAGAAAATAATCTCACAAGCATCTTGAAATAACTGCAAAGGTCTGGAATGGCAGCTCAGCAGGAGAATACCTGTCTAGCAAGTGTAATGCTCTGGGTTTCAAACCCCAGTACTGTCAAATGAAAATAAAACTTATGAAGTCTTTAGTATAATATCACCTGAATGGGTTACAAATACATCCATACTCAACATAATAGCATTTGTTAACACTCTTCTTTCACTTCCATTACCTACTGCCTCTTCAAGTGAATGGGCATTTTTGAAGAAGCAGTAGGTAATCCAAGTGAAATCTGAATTTTAAAAAAAGAAGCAAAAATTAATATGAGTCCTTTGAAAGAGCTGAAAAGTGTGTGTGCCATGAATTAACTAAAAGAAGGCCTGCACGTGTGGTGTGATTCCACTTGGTTTAAAAGTACATATGCAGGTATATGTACACATTGGAAATAGCAAACACTTTTGCAACTTAATATTAGTAGTGTTTACTCCTGGCTGCCACATACATGACCTACGATCTCCTTTTGCTTATCTTCATACTCTAGACTTTCTACAATACACCTGCCTTCTTTTGATATAAAGGAAATAACATTTACTTTAAAAATTCTAACAGACACACTGGCTCATGCCTATAATCCTAGCTACTCAGGAGGCTGAGATCTGAAGATCATAGTTCAAAGCCAGCCCAGACAGGGAAGTCTGTGAGACTCTTATCTCCAGAAAAAGCTGGAAATGGAGCTGTGGCTCAAGTGGTAGAACACTAACCTTGAGTACAAAAGCTCAGAGACAGTTCCCAGGCTCTGAGTTCAAGCCCCAGACCCAGCATATATACAAAAAAAATTTTAAAAGGTATGGATCATGTTTTCCTGCTTTGGGATCTCTAAAATGTCCATGGTGGCAATTTTTGAAGGCTTATGTCCTTACAGAGGATAATTTAATGTCTCTGGTTATTGTGCTCATGAAATAAAATTGGAAACTTTAAAGTGGGCTTTCTTTTCATTCATATTTGTTTCATTCATATTCATTCATATTATTCAATAAGGAATTATGCATAGGGAGAAAATACATACTGGGAAATGATCCTCAAACAAGCTGCAGAGTGCATGGCTAAATGGCATTTTCTCTAGGAGCCCCAGAGTTTTTCACCCTGCTAGGAATCCATGGTCAAAGTGTAAAAACTATGATCATTTTTTGTAACCAGTTGGATTTTGGAATACTTACAGTCCTTTCTACTTACTTTGTAAGGAACAAAACATTCATATCCGCACATGAATAACACACACACACACACACACACACACACACACACACACACACACATATATACATATATACTCAATAGTAGAATTCAAGGCCTCATGCTTGTAAGACAGATATCACTTGAGCACTTGAGCTACACCTCCAGCCATCATTTTTGCTTTTGTTATTTTCAACATAGGGTCTTATTTTATGCTCGGGCTGGCCTGGGCTGTAATCCTCCTACTTATGGTTCTCTGTGCCACTGGGGATAACAGATATCTACTGTGCTTGGCCTCTGTGATTCCACTGTAGCTGACATAATAGGCTCATGTACTGAGCCCAGCCATTGCGTAAGATAGAGTCTCATGGACTTTGGTGTCCTGGCTGGTGTCCTGTGAGCCTCCAATTTCTGCCTCCTAAGTAGTTAGGATCAGAGGCCTGGCTGCAATACTTCTTAATAACTGAGGCAGAATTTCTTTGAAGGAGAAATTATCCTTGCTTGATAAAGTTTTTTTTTTTTGATGAGGTATATAGTATAAGAGGTGACTTGTAGTCAAAATTATGGGCCTTGATGATTAAAATGCCCTGAAAAACAATGGTAAGAAGAATTGTATATTGTGTATCAAAGGAAAGTTGACCTAAAGGTAGAAAAGAGGAGACAAGAGAATACATAGAGAGCAACCACAAGGAGACATCGTGGTCTGAAGTGATAACCAGAAAATAGCCCTATAACTGTATAGGACTTCTATAAACACGGATGTCCAGTGAGAAATCTGAAGGGGCTAAGGTCAACAAACAGCTTCTCTTCCTGGCCACACATTTTCAGGAGGTTTATTTTTGGAAACAGTCTATGAGGCTGACTTTTTATATCAGAGGCTTAGAGGAGCCCTGAGAATACTTAAGGCACTTTAGAATCCATGGTGAACCTAACTTGCACATCTATTCTACTCAGGTCTCAGAGTGACCACAGCCAGAAAATTGTATTTCCTTCTTCACCAAACAAAACCAGGGCAAGTAGACTGAATAATGCCAGTTTTGGTGTCCTAGACAAGATATCAAAAATTGATCAGAAGCCCCAGGTTCCTGTGATTAAATGCTGTGAGGCTAAAAATCAGCTTCACAAAAAGTTTCTTCAATAACAGCGTGCTCAGCAGCCTGGATCATAGGATTCTTGGAATTAAGGATCCAAGGATATTAGACATACCAACAATGCCCTCTGAACACTACAAGGAGAGAGAGTGGCCTCAGTTGGTCTTGAACTACCCCAGCCACATGACAGAGCTCATTTTATTTAATTCCTCTTATAATCCTAGGTGGAAGGAGGGGGCTGAGCTTGAAAAGACTCAATCGCTTGCCCAAGCTTTCATTGAGTTAAGAAGTGATGGTAAGGGCTGGGAAGGTGGCTCAGTGGTAGAGTGCTTGCCTTGCATGCATGAGGCCCTGGGTTCAATTCCTCAGCACCACATAAACAAAAAGAAAAAAGCCAGAAGTAGTGCTGTGGCTCAAGTGGTAGAGTGCTAGCCTTGAGCTGAAGAGCTGGAGGACAGTGCCCAGGCCCAGAGTTCAGGCCCCACGAATGACAAAATAAAGAAGAAGTGACAGTAACCAGCACGTGACTCAGATCTCTTTGCAAAGTCTGGTGTCTTTCAAGTGTATTATATTCTTTCATTTATAGGAATAATCCAGAAATATATAGCAGATGCCTTGAGGGAATATTTAATAAGAAATAAAAAGAGTGATTGGCAAAGTGATCCATTTTGATATTTCCATCATTTTGGGGGATACGTTCTTACATTTATCACAGAATCATACAGATGTAATCTTTACAGCAGCTCTTCCTGTGATTGGGGTAAGGAGGAGTGGAGTTTTCTGGTGAATTTGATTGAGGGAAGGTAAACTGCAAGTGAAACCATCATTGCTTTTTCCAATGTATGACTTTAAAGTTAAAGTTTACTGTAACATGCTGAAAAAAAAATCCAGCCAATTCAAGGAAATATAAAAAGAGACCATTTGATAGAGCATGGATGTTATTAAGTATGAAGAGACTCATAGATTTTAGAAAGTGGCACCAATTTCCCAACTCTGGGATAAAGGAAAAGACTCCTAACATAATCATGACTTAGTGGAGTTCGGAAGGATGAACCAGAGGTAGGTGGATGGTATAAGTAATTACCATGAGTAAGAGGCACAAGAGCAAGAAGAAAATAATATTCGTGGGGAAATTAAAAAGGTTGGCTTTAAGAGTCTGAAGAATACAATGTTTGGTGGGTGGGAAACCATCATGGATGGAGCTGAGTTTGGGGTTTCAGTAAGTCAAAGATGACAAATTGCTTGGAGTGAATCTAGCTTTGCTTATATTGCATAGGAGGATAAAAATAAAGGAGGCAAAACTGGAGGCTGGAGTTCAGGTAAGGTAGAATTCATTCCTTTCAATTCACTCATCATTGTCAAGTGGTGACAGGTACAAACTCAACAATGAGTCCCTGCCCTTGATGAGGTCACAGTTGATCATGATCTTCCCCCAAGTGTGCCTACTAGGCCCACATGTTGAAGATTTGGCCTATGGCACTAGTGAGAGGTAGTAGAACTTTTAGGAGGTAGGGATACCTAGAAGAAAGTCAGATCACTGGAGGAGATATTAGGAGATATCGGGACTCTGGCTTATCTTTTCCCTCAGTCTTTGGTCTTTATTTCCTGGCTGCCATGAGATAAGCAGCTTTGCTCTACCACGCACTCCTCACCATAGGCCCAAAGGCAAGGGAAGGGAACTAAGCTAGCATGGACTGAAACCACTGAAACTGTAAGTAAATTGGTGTTGCTTCTTTGTAAGTGGATTGAATCAAGTATTTTGTCATAGTGACAGCTGATAGATGTAAGGAGGAAGCACGAGATAAAGTCACTTGGAGATGGACCTGTAGAGGCATTTCACTGGTGGGTGACACAAAATGTATATGGTAGGAACTTCACTTTGTTTCTCCCCAATATAGCCTAATTCCCAATGATAAATCATCTTCCACCTACGACAGGTTGAGTTTTAGACTATAAACATTTTCAAATTTGGGGATGCTTATGTCAGTATAATGAGATATATGGGGATAGGACCTGATTCTAAATGTGGAGTCTATTCATGTTTCACATATATCTTATGTAATATAGGTTGAAGGTAATTTCATACAGTATTTTGAGTGTGCCTGTGTTTGTTTGTGACCTACCCTTTGAGGTCAGATGCACAAATTCTCCAGTTACATTATGCCAATGCTCAAAATGTTTCTGTATTTTAGAGAATTTCAGATTTTGGGTTTTAGGTCAAGGAGCTCAACCTGTATTCCATTTCTGCTCATAATATAGGGATCACATAACATGATTTTCATAGTAAATATTTATTTCTTCATTATTTTACATTATGCATGGAATCATATTCTTGCTCTTGGCTCCTCTCTTGTCAACACTGGCTCTGACTATGGAGGGACACAAGGATCGTTAGCCAAGGGGCAAGCTGGTGTCTAACAGGATAGGTGGTGTTTACTACAGGGAGGATGGTTTTGAGGAGAGCCTTAAGATGCCCTAGATTGGAGCTGGATGTCCACCAAGCAGGGGCCAGATTTGCTGGCTTCATCCATGGCTATTTTCTCACCTGGATTTAGCCCTCTCTGTGTTTTAGTCACTTACCTGGCAAAGTGACTAAATGGGTTGGTGACTTTATATTTCTACATATCAGAAGAAATACATCCTCTTCCAAGAGTAACAAATGGAAGCCAATTAGAGTAGGCTCAATGTTAGTTGACAAAAAGCCCCACAAAGTGTTCCCATTAAAATGCTCTTTTAACTTGTTAGCATGTACTTCTCCTTTAAATACCCAACTCTCTAAAAACAGTACCAGTTTCAGATAAATATTGTTCTGAGTACCTCTTTATTCATGAGAATCTGTTCATGCTCAAGGACCATCAGCTGAACGGAAAGTGCTGGTTTTGTCAAAATACTACTTGAACTAACAATGATTTCTTTTTTCTTTTTTTGAAATAAAAAGTATTGTATATCTGTGTTTCACACACAGATTTCTTTGGCTGTAGTTTCTGTTCTCATAAGTCATCAGAGACACCCTATACAATAGTATTTTAGGAAGTAAGAAAGGTACTTCTAATGATAGGTAGCTTCTCACTAACAAAAGACATGAAATTTCTAGGGCCTTAGTGTGTTGTCTGTGAGATAGCAGCCCCTTGGTGTCAGCCCTTGCTCTCAGCAGCACTCACACAGCCCAAGTATGATCTTAGATGCAATGAGAACTTTAGGATTATTTCCCAGCCGGGTGCTGGTGGCTCATGCCTGCAACCTTAGCTACTTAGGAGGCTGATATCTGAGGATCTCAGTTCAAAGCCAGCCCGGGCAAGAAAGTCCGTGAGACTCTTATCTCCATAAACCACTCAGAATACTGGAAGTGGCACAGTGGCTCAAGTGATAGAGCGCTAGCCTTGAGCTCAAGAGCTCAGAGTTCAAGTCCCATGGCTGACAAAAAAAAGAAAGAAAAAAGAAAAAAAGGATTATTTCCCAACAATATCATGAAGGGGGGGGCAAAAGAGGGGTGGGCGGTATGTGTTCCTGGGACAGGGTTTAAGCAAGATCTAATGTATTGGCTTCACTACTAATGGGTTACCACAAGCAGGAGTGGCCTTCTGGAGTGAGTTGAAGGTGAATCACAGGCAAGTATTGGTTTAGTGGTCTCTATGGAAGGCTGGAGGATAAGCCAAACATGTTTGTCACTGGATTGTATCTTTGGCTGAATGTCTGACCATTAGGGCAGAAGGCTCCATCAAAGAGGGTTAGAAAGATATTTCCCTGGTAGGGCCAGGATGGTGCTCTGCGTGGGAAGGCAGAGTGAAAACCAAAAGGGTCAGGGATGTAACTTAAGTAGTAGAGTTATTGTCTAGCATAGGTGAGGCCCTGGATTAAATCTGTGGCGCTACAAAACTCAAATGCTGGCTAAAAGTTAGCAAGTAAAGTATTTTTCCCCCCACTAAGCCCCAAACACATACAAGGCTCTATTTATACCGTAAGGCACCAAAGACAGAATATGCAACACAGGCTATCCAGGCCTATGCTGTTTATGAAATGGATTTTTTGTGCCTGTCAGGTTCTCATTATGGGGACTACCATTCAAAAATGCACAAAAATCAAGATGCATCGAGTAAAAGGAACTTGCCTAGAATTGCTGAACTCAGTCTCACGGGAACACTTCCTCTTGTGGCAGCTGACGCCCTAGACAGTGAACAAGGGAGCTCATGAGAGGAACACCGGATGACCTAGACAAGGGATGGTAGGAGAGAAGCGCAAAGCAAGGAAGGCTTTGTGGAGAAGCAAGTGGTGAATGGTTATTCTCCAAACCTTTTAAGCCTGGTTTTAAAATGACACCTTAGTCAGGTGGACTTGTAGTTGTGGTTGAATTGGACAACCAAGTTTCAGCCCGCATGTGCCACAGGCACCAGGTACCTCAGACAACCTAGAAGAGCGCCTGCCGTTGCACTGGGGAATGAGAGCCAACCCCACGTTGGTTATACGAAAGGCGATTATTCTCGCTTGAGATGAGGGGGCAAAGGTGATCTCGTACCCGAAGGTTTCTTGTCTGACTATTGCTCACTTCTCCATCCTTTCAAGTTTATTTTTCTACATCCCCCACCTAAGCCGGGTATGCCGAGAAACCCGCTTTTTTTTGGTTGCTTGTGCATTAGAAGTTCTATCCCCAACCATTTCTTTCTCAGAATGGCGAATTTAATCTTCAAAACAGTTCTGCACTGCTGGCCCCAGAATTAAAAGCGAGCACTTTCAATGGGGGAAATTAAATTTATTTGATATACCTGTACATGTATAAAATTGGATCCAGCACCCATTTGGTTTGCAAGCTCGCATAAAATGCTATTTGCTATACTCTGTACCTAATACCTGTTTTGCAACTGAAAGGGCATCCTCAAAGACCTTGTGTGGGACTGATTCCAGGCAAGGTGGTTATTAGCTGTGAGCCAGCATTATTTTCTGCTAGAGTCCCTCTACATGGGCTTGGCGTCCTCCACAGCTAAGGAGTCTTCCTTGGGGAACTAAATATTCAGTTAACTGAATTTTCATTAAAAAAAATGTAAGGATGAGATGCCCCGGGGTGGGGGGAAGATACTTCAATTATAAATATCTATAATTCTTTTGGCATTCTCTCTGAAGCTTCCTTGTTGGTACCACAGAGTACAGAACTTATGGTTGTATTCGTAAGCAACTTGGCTTTCAGAAGAGCTAAATGAAATAAGATTTTGTCCTTCTGGAATCCATTCTATTTTCTGCAATTTAGTTCCTATAGAAATGAGCTGTGCTTCCTTCCTTATGGTTGACCAGGACACTTAAGTCCCCAGGAAGAAATGATGAGTAGGAAAAATGAACAGAGAATGGGTAGGGAGGCTGGCTCCCTGTGGCAGCCTTCATTGGATTTTGTAGGATCAGTATGGGAGCAGGGGTGTCCTTGTGGAGGGGGTATGGCCTTATGATCTGATCTGATTCCTTCCCGCTTTTGCTCTGTGGTCCACAAGATCGAGTGCTTGACTCAGGCCCCACAGCTTATATGAGGAACATTTGTTTTCTCTTGTCTGGCCAGGGCTTGGCACCCTCTTCTAGCTCTCTATTTTTCTTTATTTTTCTCCTGTTTACCTTTTCTTCTTTTTTTCCTCTCTCATTCCTTCCTCATCTCATTTTTTTCTTCTTCCTCCTGCTTTATCCTCTTTTCTCTTTTTATTCCCTTGTCTCTATTTTCCTACTCCTCATACTCTCTTTCTTTGTCCTTCTTTCCTTTCATGTATCCAAACATTAATTAATTGGCAGTTAGTATACTAGTGCCCTTTCTCTACAAAGAACTGAAATCTGAGTCTATTCTCTAGAAGATATGGAAACTCTGCTGTTGTATTTTCTGTGAGACCCTGGCTATCTGGGAATTGCTTTGGAAAGTAGAGGCTGGATAAGAGGAAGGTGATGGTGGTACCAGGAAGTGAGGAAATCTGGGGTAGAGAATCTGAGCTGAGTATGAGTAGGTGACAGACAGCACTGATGTGGGAAGTATGAGAACATCCTGGCCAACGTGCTGGCTTTGGTGGGAGAGGGAACAGTGCTTGGTATTTTCATGGGAGCCAGCTTAAGAGTATAAACACACTCAATCTTTGTATTTGGCAAAACTAAGGTGAATTGGGTGTGGCTGGTATTCAGTGAGGAGCCTTGTGGAAAGATAGTGTACTGTCAGCTCTCTGTCTTCCTGGTCAATATTACGTGGGTCACACTATTTAATTGTCAAGGTGATATATAGAAGGGTGATAGTTACATAAGTAAGATGGTAAGTTCATTTCTTGTCAAACTTGTTACCCCTTCCCTCATTTTTCTCCTGCTTTCCTTCCCCCCACCCCTCCCAAGTTGTACAGATCATTTCTAACATATTGTTCTGTGAATATCCCTGTTGCTTTAGTTCCCCCTTGTCCTTTGTCTCACCATTCTGTTGTTCTCCTCCCTTCCCTAATTCAGATAAACGTAACTACAATATCAGGGAACAGCTGAGTTACAAAATTCAATTTTCTCAATGCCAAAATTGGAATAGTGGCAATAGGTAGTTTGTACTATTTCTGTGCACAATTAAATTATATGGTAAACTACCTTAACCTCTGATGCTGCATGCTACCACTATTATTTTTATAAGAATATCTCACTTTTTCTTTTGATAAAGACATTCTATAAGCTTTTTGTGTAGGAACTGGCAAGATGCTTTGTGAATAGCCTGTCACCAATAGGTCATTGGTATCAACACTGGGGTTGGTTAGGTATTTTTGGAAGCTTGTGTTACTCACGTTACTATCTGGGAACAGATAGTAGTACTGCATTTTGTATGGGTATGATTGGCATAACTCTCTCATGGTCAACATGCCACGTGTTCAGCAAGTTAAATAAATATATGTGTCCACTAATCTGTCCTCCAACCACAGCCAGACTGCAGGAAAGAAAGAAAAGCTTGTCCAATGGATATGATATTCCAAGCCAACAACGGATATGAAATCAAAACCTACCTATTCTTAATTCTAAAATACTTACCAAATATCTGTGATGCACCAAGAAGAAAATGCCCATCATGAGAAATAAAAACACTTAAGTTTGCAGCTTCTAACTACCCTTTCTGTTGTGACATTCTTATCTTTCAGTCTTTTTGAAAAGTTCTATTGTTCCCCAGAAAATTGTTTCCAATGCATTTTAGACACAGGTGAAATTTAAATGATGATGGCAACTTCAGCCATAACAATCACAATGCTTAAGCCATCGTCTCCCTCCAAGTAAAGATTTCTTCGGTGCAAAAATTGGCTACATATGTTTTTGGGAAAAGATGAAAGACATAGAAAAGAGTGTGGAAGAATGTGAGCCATTAACCACTTACGTAGAATATAACCCTAAGTTTTAAACAATCATTGTAAAGTCAATTCCCTCTATGTCAAATACTAGGTAGCAGTAAATGTTTCTGCTCTGGGATTTTTCAGGCCAGGAGTGACAGGAGCATGAACAAAATGGTGGTGATATAACACTTAATCTTCTCAATACTCTTTTTTATCAGTACGGAAGCCTCCCTCCTAGAAACAAGAAGGTTCCAGAGATCATGATTCATGCCACTTGGAAAGACATAGTGAGCAGTGTTGGAAGTGATCTTAAGTAATACCTCCTATGTCATCATCTATCTTGCCACACCAGGCTCTTTGGAGACAATAATTAATAACATGTATCAAATTGTTTCCATTCCTCTGTCCTGAGGCCTCTCTCCTTCCGCCCACTCCCTTCTCAATTTCTTCCCAGATGAATGAGTCCTAAGAGCCCTTCCGCTTCCTACAGGATCTCATCCCATGGCATGCCTTTTGAACATGCCAGTGGCCACTACATGTCTGTTCAGTTCTCAGTTTTCTACACAGTTTGGAACTTGTCCTTGCTTGGCCTGTGTTTTTCTACCATGCTCTGAGATCACCCCACATTGATTTCAGAGGTGGAGAGGCACTTGTGTTAAGATACTTCTGTCAGTTTTCCTCTACTCCCAGACACCAATGCTTTCTCCTGAAAGCGCCTCTAGATCACAAGTGCTGTTCTCTCTCTGATTTCCCTACTGCGTCCCTCTCAATGGTTTCCCAAAATGTCCTCTCACTCTCAATAACTATGTGATGTGGCCTAATTTGCTAGTTCGTCTTTGCACAAACTAAATTCATAAGCTCATAGAAACACATTCAAAATCATAAACCACATCATTGTGATAGAACCAATACAGATAGAGGAGCAGATCATATATAACGATGACCCACATGTACCAGAATCTAAAATGACCCATGCTTTACTTCATATATAATTTGTGAAGTTGGGAGTGTAGTTCAGTGGTCATAAGCATGCTTACTATACACAAAGACTTTAATTCCAAAAGTTTCATTCACATTCTAGAGAAAAATTAATGCCATAAAGAAGAAAGTTATTCTACATCCCATGTTCTTGAGCTAGGTATTGTGAACATTTTAAGATTTTTGTCAGTATTTTGCACATATATGCACGCATTTAACTTATAAATATTTAAATGTTATATTTATATTTTATATAGTTATACTCATTTATAATGTATACAAATGTATATCATAATTATATATATATATATCCTATATTTACATTCTGTATACTTTTTTTTTTTTTCCAGTCCTGGGGCTTGAATTTGGCCTAGATGGTGTTCCTGGGCTTCTTTTTGCTCAAGGCTAATACTCTACCACTGGAGCCACAGTGTTGCTTCTGGCTTTTTTTGATTAGTTTATTGGTCTTACGGATTTTCCTTCAGGTCTGGCTTTGAACCATAATCCTCAGATCCTTAGCCTCCTGAGTAGCTAGGATTACAGGCGTGAGCCACTGGTACCTGGCATATATACTTTTTTTTTGTCTGTTGTGGGGCTTGAATTCTGGGCCTGGGCACTGTCCCCAAGCTCTTCAGCTCAAGGTGAGTGCTCTGCCACTTGAGCCAAAGCACCACTTCTGTTTGTTTTTTTTTTCCTGGTGGTTAATTGAAGAGTCTCAAGGACTTTCCTGCCTGGGCTGGCTTCAAACAATGATCCTCAGATCTCAGCCTCCTGAGTAGCTAGGATTACAGGCGTGAGCCACTGGCACCTGGCTATATACTTCCTCCTCCCCCTCCTCCTGCTCCTGCTCCTCCTCTTCCTTCTCCTCCTCCTCCTCCTCCCCCTCCTCCTGCTCCTGCTCCTGCTCTTGCTCCTGCTCCTCCTCCTCCTCTTCCTCCTCCTTCCCTTTTTATAACTAGTGTAAACATATGTGATAGGTTAGAAATAGGTTATGTTTCAAAGCTCTTTTTTCATATTTACGATGAGAAAGTCTCTCCTCATTGAATGAGTACAATTGCTGTTTAGTTTCCTAGGCTAGACCTCAAAAATTCTTTTAACCTATGAAGTGTGAGAAGAACAATATCTAGGATAAAATGCACAAAACGACGCAGAAAACTTGTTACTCAAGTTCAGTTTTGTTGGTCAAATTTCTGTTCAAAGTTAAGGCTTGGTTCCATGTCTTAATCTTTAAAGATAATAATGCATATCTTCAAGCCTTATAATAACTCTTTTTAAGAGCAATAGATTTAAACATCCCTACCTACCAATACTCAGTAAATAATTCCAAAGTAGATAGTGGAAATGCCTTAAGTCAACTTATCTGTTTATGCTATATTTTATATATGCATTTTTTAGCCACAGAATTCTGGGCTCAGTGGGTCTTTTAGGATGCCTTGGATTCAACATTACAAAAATTCCACCCAGAATTCAGCAAGCACAGTGCCTCCATTTTTGCTAAGATTCCCTCATCCTTCATTCCGATCACATCACTAATGCTAAACAATACATGAACTCAATTCGTCTCACAGGTCTCTACTACACGTTCCTACTCCTGATCCCAGGCTAAACTGCCCCAGGTGTGCTAGGAAAGGAATTCAACAACAGCTGCTTGGTGGTATGGACATAGATCAAGGGTAAGTCCCCACTAGACTCCAAAGTTACTGAGTAGAATTCCTCTTCTCCTATCAGGGGGAGATGCAGAGGAAGGGATAGCTTTCTCCCCCCAGAAGCCTAAAATTTAATCAGACACCTTTTGCCAGAAAGGTGGTTAAAAGTCACCATAGTAAAAAAGAGCCATTAACCCAGCCCAATTAACAGTGACCTCTCTGAAATGTCGACACTACAGAACCCAGGAGGGGCAGAGATTCCCCTCCCCCACTAAACACAAATCAGTGGTTAGTATGTTCAAAGAATTTCTTTATCTTTCAAGGTTTGGTTATTGTCTTGACTCTGGTCAGGTCACATAAACGATCCTGATTTTCTTCACAGAGCTCCTTAGAGAAATGAGCCTATGAAATCTGCAGGGGAAGTCGTAGCAATGTAGGGTCTGTACAATTCACAGATTAGTTTGGATGCTAGGCCTCTTCCTGAGGATGGACTCAGCTTTTATATTCCCAGGTGGAAACTGGTCAGCTTTGGCCTCCTTTCTCCGGAGTCTGGCTGATCAGTATCAGCCTCCCAAAGCCTACCACACAAGAGGACTCCTAACACCGGCCATGACCTTGAAAACAACGTGGTCAGTCAAACACCATTCTTCTCTGTTGTTCGGAGTTACACTGAACACTGATCCCTTCCCCCATCCCCTGTTTTTTTTTTTTAATGTACAGAGCCATTTTTAAATGAAATGCTTTCCTGTGACCTTGCTCACCATTCAGGTAAGTGTTCCACTGCAGGTTGCTTTATTCTGGCGTGAGGGATTATTTCTTGCTATGGCAGACTGAAATAGCCTAACAACCCGGACAAGCACGCTGTTAGAGATACCAGCGGTGCTATCCTCTGGTGTCAGGCAGACACTGAGAGTTTTAACCTTTCTCTCTGTCCATTGAAAAATACAAGCACTGGCAATGGAGGAAATAAAAGGAGGCGAATTTGTCCCAGGGGCCGGAATCTACCTGGCCATTCCCAATCTGTGGATTTAAAAGAGAGCTGCGGCCGAACAGGAAGTGGCTGAAGTTCAGTCAGTTCATTTTCTCCCCTCTGGGACTATTACTGTTCTCTCTTTATCTGCGACATGAAAGGTTAGCGGCGCTTTCATTACCAGCCACTTTCCTGATCTGGAGTTTTGAAGTCCTTATCTATGGCTCACCACACCTTACATCAGAGTATTTTTTTCCCTCTCATATTAGCAGTTGGGATGTTAGATTATATTTCTTTCATTCATTCAAGTGTTTTGTTCCACAAATATACTTTTTTTTTTTTTGGTGCCAGTAGTAGGGCTTAAACTCAGGGCCTGGGTTTTCTCCCTTAGTTTTTTTTTTTTTTTTTTTTTCTCCCCAAGGCTGATACTGTATTACTTGAGCAACCCCTCTACTTCTAGCTTTTTGGTGGTTTATTGGAAGTAAGAGTCCAGTGGACTTTTCCTGCTCAGGCAGGCTTATGAACCTTGATTCTCAGATCTCAGCCTCCTGAGTAGCTAGAATTACAAATGTGAACCACTAGTGCCCAACACAAGTATATTTTGAGTGTCTACCATGTGCCTGGCATCCAGTTGCTAGGCTAGGTGCTAATGTAGTAGGCTTACTTTGCTTAAAATATCAAATAGCATCTCACTGGGCCTATTATATTCCCAGGCTCTGTATAGTTTCATAGTAGGTACGATAGAACGATATAGTATCCCCTCATATAATTTCCAAATGGAAGCAGGAGTTAGGGGACCATGAGAAAATAGAAGACATAGTAACTCTTGTGTTTTTGTTTTTGTTTTTTGTCAGTCATGGGGCCTGAACTCTGGGCCTGGGCGCTGTCCCTCAGCTCTTCAGCTCAAGGCTAGTGCTCTACAATTTGAGCCACAGTACCACTTCCAGTTTTTTCTGCTTATGTGGTGCTGAGGAATCGAACCCAGGGCCTCATACATGCAAGGCAAGCGCTCTACCACTGAGCCAACTTCTCAGCCCCATAGTAACTCTTTGAAATGTTTGTAGAAACTTCACCTAGCATTGGATGCCCCTTCTTTCCCTATCTCATCTTAAATTAAGGAAAGCTGATAGAGCTAACACTGCAAAATCATATCAGTAGTACACATAATGATGGTAGCCCCCACATACCTGGCAGATGTCCCTAAGAGGAGAAGCATTGAGGGCTGAGGAATAAAAAGGCCTTTTGTAAATAATATCAACATATATTGTGTCTATCTATTAAGCTAGCATAAGGAAACCCTCTGAAGCCCGTTGAACAATATACTTTTTTATGGCGAATGGGCAAATACGATAGTGAAAACATTTAGGTTAAAGAAAGACCTCTTCATGATTGGAAAAAAAATCACCCACAAAATACAGGTCTGGATTTATAATCTCAGCTGCTTTGGAGGTGGTGATTGGAAGGATCATGGTTGGAGGCCAGCTCTGGTGAAAAGTTAGTAAGACTCCCATCTCAACCAACAAGCTTGGTAAGTATAGTAGTATATTTCTGTAATCACAGTTATGCAGAAGGCATAGGTAGTAGATTCATCATCCAAGGCCATCCCTAGGAAAAAATGTGAGACCCTAACTAAAAAAAATAACTAACATAACTAACACATTACAAAAAGGGGGACAGGCTTTGGGTATAGTTGGAGTACCTAGATGGCAACTGTGAAAACCTGAGTTTGAACTGGAGTTCGAACTCCAGTACCTAAAAACAAACAAAAAAACACAAAACACAAAACACAGACACACAAAAAACCCAGAAAAAAACCCAAAAAACTCAAGACCATCTGTCAGGGTCCTGTATACTCAGGCCCAAACTCAGTGTATTCTTATTTTAGATTTGGTTATAAAAGCTGGCAAACTGCTTGTTAAATTCTCAGCAGATTAGAAATAGAAAATTAGTATATTTCAATGCTTATAGGAAAATGACAGCTGTCAGACACACAGAGAGAGTGGGAGAGAAAATCCAAACCATGAAACCAACACAAAGTTTACAAAAATATAGCAGACGAGGATACAGACGAGTGTTTCTAACAAGACTGAGAGAAGCTATCATCATTACAGCTAGTTTTCTAATGTTATAATCCAGAGGCCTATGTTTAACTGACCAGGGAAGTTATGGATCTATTTAAAAGGCTTCTACAGGGTAGTTAAGATGGAAAATATAAACAGAGGATCTCCATCTAGGGCCAGCCTAATCTTCGGAGAATATGTGGTAATGTCTGGTAATGTTTGGTTGTGACAATGTTGGTGCTGGTGTTGAGGGAGATCAGGCCTGGGATGCTGCAAGACATCCCATAATACACAATACACAGGAGGGGTTCCCACAACAAAATGCCTTGCTCCAAATATGCATGGTACCAAGACCAAGAATTTCTGGTTGGATGAAACACGCTTTGATTACTTGGGAAACTCATTTATGTGTGGTCCATTTCAGTCCCTACTGATGCAGGTAAAGGAGGCCGAAGCATCACTGCATCTTACCTGTCAAGGTCTGTCCATCTGCCTTCGGTCTCACTTCATCTTCACAATAACCTTGTGAGATAGCCAAGAGGGAAAGTACAATTTTCACTTTAGAGATGGGAGAGCTGGCAGGAAGTTACACAAGACTGTACGAGGTTTCCGTGATGGATAAATGTTCAGGCTCCTTATCTTGTGCTTGCTACACTTGCTTGCTACACTAAACCTTGAAATCTACTTATTACTAAAGACTGTCAAATTTAATTTAAGCAAATAGAAGATGTAGGCTCAGGTAAGAAAGTTCTTCGGTTTTCTGGTTCTATGACTCTCAACAGATGAGCATCCATCCTGTTCTAGACTCCTAAGTGTTGAGCACAGTGGTGAGTACATGCATCTCCTTGAAAATGGATTGTGCGTTGACTATACATGTTGTGGTTATGGATCACATTCTTCAACAATCAAGAGAGAGCCATGCAAAATCTGCGTGCCGAATACTCCAGTTATACTGATTTCTAAAGAAACTTTGTATATTTGTGTGATTTATGTACTTGTTTTTGCTTCTGCCTTTTATTAATTCTTTTTATTCCATCACCAGGCAACTTGCACTTACCCTTTGAGGTCTAGAATAAATGCTCCCTAATGCTAAAGCTAGTAGCTGTATTATCTGGGCTCTTACATTATTTTGTGCATGTCAATATATTGTTAATCATAGGGGGTATTTTATTTTTTTAAAAAAATTTGTTCTGACTTTTAAAGTTTTATTAATATCTCATTCTCACCTCTATAGCGGGTATTTTAACCAGGTCTGCTTGTGTCTCTATCTTCTAGCACCGGACTGAGTATCTTCAGGGAGTTCTTGGTTATGCTAGACTCTTCCCTATACCCTTCTCCAGTTTCCTTCCCCACTTGTTTGCCCTGATATATACCCTAAAACCACCTCGTCCCTGTGGCTCTAAGTGGAGACTTATCAATGCAGAAGAAGAACAAGCAGAAGATCCAGAAAATAGGAGCAGGACTTCGGAGTTGGTTGTCTTTACATTCCTGGAGGGCCATCCTGATTTGGCAACATCTCTCAAAAGGTGGCTCCCTTTATACTCCTTCCCTCTTATTCATTGAGGTCACAGGGTATTACAAGCCTTTGGGTATGATCTCTTGTGACACTGAACCGAATCCATGTATCAGTAATGAGCCCCTTTCTGAAGCTTTGTTGAAATTATGGATATTAATTGCACTTTCTCTTTCCTTCTGCAATAGTCTTCTGTATTTCAGTTATTTCAGTGTCTATCAAAGTACCTGGCCCAAAGAAGAAGTTCCATCAATGTTTATGAAATGTGCAAATGAATGAATACAGATGTTACGATCAAATTTTAATCAGTCCTAGGGTTTTTCAGTTGTCAAGAAAAGCTGCTTTCATCAAAGACTTCAATTGCCTCAGAAGTAGTGAATTGTTTTTTTGAACTCCATGAGACACAGTATTACTTATTAGCATTGCTATTCTTTGTCATTTCAACAGAAGTAAGGTGACGTCTGGCCTCTCCCCCAGAGCATCCAACGGTTCCACTTTTGAATTCTTCATTGCTAGCCTCAAACGCAAAACAAAATCAAAGCATGAAACTTCTGTCCTAACCAGGCCCTGGTCAGAAAAATTCCACCTCTGAGGATACATATAATGACAGCTGGTTAGACAAGAAAGAGGGAAAAATATATTCAACAAGACTCTCACATTTCAGCAAAAGTTTCCACCCAATATGAATATGACACATTAAATGAACATCATTCTTGAAGACCTTCTTTTGGAGTCTTGTTGGTAGCTGTGTTTCCTAAGTTAGCAAATGCCTGCTGTTAATGTGAAAATTGCTTCCAACTTAATTTGGTAACCAAGAAAACGCATTTAGTTTTTTGGTTGCTATTAGTGTTCTCAGTACTTTTCTCATGTAAGCAGAGACTACAGAGTTAACAGTGATGATGGGCACTGACTATTTATAATGCTTTTTGCAATAGGTGACAGGTCCTATGCGGAACACGTTCTGAAATTTATCTTCATGACAGTACTATAAGGTTGGTAGCAGTTCTGTCATTTTCCAGAGGGCAGAGCTGAATGTGGTGGAGGCTAATTGCTAAGGTAGAACATGAATTCCAGTAAGCTGACTCAAAAGGCCCAACTTGAAATCTCCTTCTTTGATTAGCAGCCCTTCGCCTCCAGTATCCACGAGACACCATGAATTTGCACTCTTCTCTCTCTCTCTCTCTCTCTCTCTTTGGTTCTAGGGCCTGAACTCAGGACCTGTACACTGTCCCTTAGCTCATTTGCTCAAGGATGTCACTCTACCATTTGAACCACACCTCCACTTCTGGCTTTTTGGTGGTTAATTGGAGATAAAAGTCTCACAGACTTTTCTACTCAGGCTAGTTTTGAACTATGATCCTTAGATATCAGACTCTTGAATAGCTAGGATTACAGGTATGAGCCACCAGTTTGTAGTAGAGCTCTGAAATTTTGGTTCACTATATACCAGTTCATTTGGTACAAAAATGCTTGACTTTTAGTCTTTCCACAGAGTTCTGGTGGAGGGAGGGGCCAGGGTTTAAAGTGATGACAAGGAATCATGCAAGGAGGAAAAGAATCAAAGAACATCCATTTCACAGAATGTCAAAGGTACAGTAGTTTCTGTAGGGTATTGAAACACCATCCAAATTGCTGTCAATAGTCCAAGATTCTTGCTCACTAAAAGACAGAAAGCTCAAGGCCAATACTAACTTCATTGTCTCTTTCAACGTTACCCTGCACCTAACATATTACCACAAAAATCCTACAATGCAGAACAGATGGAACAGCATAAAGCAGATGCCACAATGAAGTTAAATAGAGACACACAATTCGTCAGTTAACAATAAGAAAATGAGGCGGCGGCACAGACAACATGGAAAAGAAGCTGTTTATACAGTAGAAGTTACTGGAAAAAGCACACGTTAGCACTACTGAAGAAATGATTCAGGGGAAGAAATTATTTCATAGAACTTGAAATGACATTCCATTATGCCTTCCTAGGTGCTAAATGGCCTCGTATGGGACAATCTGAAGATATTAGTACCATAGGGAATGGTAATATTGAGAACATTCTACCTGAGGAGGACTTAATTTGGCCATTGTGGCTCTTTCTTTCTTTCTTCCTCTCTTTCTTTCTTTCTTTCTTTCTTTCTTTCTTTCTTTCTTTCTTTCTTTCTTTCTTTCTTTCTTTCTTTCTTTCTTTCCTTTCTTTCTTTCTTTCTTTCTTTCTTTCTTTCTTTCTTTCTTTCTTTCTTTCTTTCTTTCTTTCTTTCTTTCTTTCTTTCTCTTTCTCTCTTTCTCTCTTTCTTTCTTTCTTTCTTTCTCTCTTCCTTTCCCTTCCTTCCTTCCTTCCTTTCTCTCTCTCTTTCTCTTTCTCTCTCTCTCTCTTTCTTTCTTTCTTTCTCTCTCTCTCTTCCTCCCTCCCTCCCTTCCTTCCCTCCTCTTCCTTTCTTCCTCTTCCTTTCTCTTTTTCTCTCCCTCATTACCTCTCTCCCTCCTTCCCCCCCCTTCTCTCTTCTTTCTTCCAGTCTTTTTTACAAAAAAGGGGATTGCACTCAGCTCCTCATGTTCTCTCTTGGCTTTTTCATTCAAGACTGGTGCTCTACCACTTGAAATTGGTCACTAATTGGAGCTAAGAGTCACAGATCTTCCTGCCTGAGCTGATGTTGAACAACAATCCTCAGATTTGAATCTCCTCAGTAGTTAGGTTTACAAGTGTGAGCCACTAGTTGTCAATTGTGTTTTTTATACTAAAATGAGTGACTCTAATGATTTTAACCAGATTAGAGAAAGAGGAGATGATTTCTTTTGGCAAGTTTATTTTTAAATTTCATTATTCTCTTTTTTTATAACAGACATTTTTTCTTGGGGACAGTTTCAAACATATAAGATTTGGGACAAATATTGTTCGTGTATATTTCCCATCACCTTGAGCCATCTACAAAGTCTCCTACCCCCATGTTTTATCTCTTCTTGTCTTCTTTTTTTGCAAGTTTTAAAATTATTATCATTAAGTAGTTGTACAAAGGAGTTGCCATTTAACAAAACAGTTCATGAATATATCTTGATCAATGTCACCCCTTCAATATTCTCAACCATGTCTCTCTTCCCTCACTCTTCTTTTTTAATTAAACTTTAATTTTATTGTCATGGTAGTGTACCTACCTAGGGCTTACAGTTATATACGTAAGGTAGTAAGTACACTTCTTGTCAAACTTGTTACCCCTTCCCTCCTCTTTTGTAGGATATACATTGGATTCTTGTCTGCATTTCTCCCTCTTCTCTTCAACTGTCAATCCCTTCCCCTTTGACCCCTATCCATCCCTTTTAAGAACCTGCTCTTGGTGTTTTATTTTGCTGAACTTTGATTTGGGCTTTTTAAGGAATTACACTACTTGAGATCTCCCTTAAATCTACCATGTTTCTGTTAATACATGTGTATATACTTACATACCACCCAACAGATTTACTTAAGAATTTGTAAGTAAGTTTGGCTTTACATAAGGGAAAACATGTACCCTTTGTCTCTCTGGACCTGGCTTACTTCACTTAGCATACTTTTTAAAAGTCTTTCCATTTCTTTACAAATGGTCCAATCTCATTCTTTCTAATAGATGAGTAAACTTCCACTGTGCATAGATACCACACTTTCTTGATCCATTTGTCCATTGAAAGGCATCTGGGTTGATCCAAATAGGGAAGGAAGAAGTAAAAATTTCCTTTTTGCAGATGGCATGGTCCTGTACTTAAAGAACCCTATAGATTCCTTCCCCAAGCTACTAGACCTGATGCAAAACTTTGGGACAGTCGCAGGCTATACAAACAATCACCATCAACAACAATACCACCAACAACAAATAGACTGAGACTCAAATCAGGAAAGCAATTCCATTTACAATTGCCTCAAAAAAATAAAATACTTAGGAATTAACTTAACCAAAATGTGAAGAACCGCTCTAGTGAAAACATTAAAAAATTAAAAAAGGAAATTGAAGAAGGCATAAAAAAATGGAAAGAACTTCCATGCTCCTAGATTGGAAGAATTAACATTGTAAAAGTGAAATACTGCTCAAAATAATCTACAAATTCAATGCAATGCCCATCAAAAATGCCAACATCATTCTTCAGGGAGATAGAGAAAGCAATCCAAAATTTCATATGGAACAACAAAAGCACCCAATAGCAAAAGCAGTCCTTAGGAGGTAGAAAACTACTAGAGGAATAAAACACTAAACTTCAAACACTATTATAGAGCCATACTAATAAAAATACTTGGTACTGGCACAACACAAGGCCTGAAGACCAACTGAATAGAAGACCCAGAAATAAACCCACAGACCTATGGCCATTTAATATTTGATAAAGGAGCCAAAAACATTGGTTTGATGAAAGACATGCTCTTCAACAAATGAGGCTCATATAACTAGATATCTACATGCAGATAATTGATATTAGATCCCTACATATCATCTTGAACCAGCATCAATTCAAAATGGATCAAAGACTTCAATGTAAGACCTGAAACCATGAAACTATCACAGGAAAGAGTAGGGGAAATTTTATGGCTCCTGGGCACAGGTTAAAACTTTCCAAGTAAAGATCCAGAAGCACAGCAGATCAAAGAAAGACTTGATACATCAGACTGCATCAAACCAAAAGGTTTCTATAGCAAAGGACATAGCCAAAAAGCTACAAAGACAGCCTATAGAATGGGAAAGGGTTTTTGTCAGCTACACTTTAGGAAATGGCATAATATCCAGAATACACAGAGAACTTAAGAAATTAAACCCTCAAAAATACAACAACCCAATTAATAAATGGGCTAATGAGGTAGAGTCAGTCTTCTCAGAAGAAGAAGTAAAAATGGCCAATAGAAATGCTTAACATCTCTGGCCATAAAGGACATATAAATCAAAAGAACATTGAGATTCCCCTTCACTCCAGTTAGAATGGTCTTTTAAGAAAAGAAATAACATGCAGGTGAACATGTGGCTAAATGGGGATCCTAATACACTGTTGTAGGAATGTAAACTTTGAGGATACTCAAAAAATTAAACATAGAACTACTCCCTTATCCAGCAATTTCATTCCTGAGCACCAAAGATTACAAACCAGGATACAGTAAGCTACCAGCACAACCATGTCTATTGCAGCACTATTCACATAGACAAGGTATGGACTCAGTCCCTTACTCTTCTGGATACTTTAACTCAGTCTTAATAAATGCTGTTTCTTAGTTCCTCTGAGTATAAAATGTTCCTGTAGCTGTGGGCAAGAAGAGTTGTAAAATATTCAGCATAGAACCCTGCAAGAGGGAAACATGCAGTGAATGGTGACTACAACTCTTTTGTGTGGACATGCAAAAACAGTAATAGAGGATGTAGTCAGATCTTTTCATGGCCAATATAGAGGTGGAACAAAATGAGATCAGGAAGCATCGAGTGCTTTTAGTGATCTTGCCTTGTTCTAAAGTTCTGAATACTGGGAAATGTGAAACTCTTGAGACACATTTTACTAAAGGTAAATAGCAGAGTACAGTTCAGAGGCACAGAAATATGTACTCAAAACAATCTAGTACTGCATTATTTCTGCTGTTTATAGACTGGCTTTTTATTCACAATATTGCTAAATATCACCCCAAAATGAAAACCAAACCAAACACAAACACCACACACACACACACACACACACACACACACACACACACAAACACACACTGCTGCTAGCTTCTAGAAAGTTATAGGAACATCAAGAATATCTTCCAAATGAAGGCAGAGCAATTACAAGAGAAAGAGTCCAAACTGACATATAGATGAACATATATGAAAGTAAATTGCTGCCTATTATAGTAAAATTGTACGTGTCTAGGAGATGCTGACTAACCACTCTTGCTCAGACATGAGCAATACCCATTATGTAGAGGAAATAGAGTATGTATTAGAAATAGAGTTCAGTAGAGTGACTGACAGCAGGCACACAAACAGTCCTCAAAGCTCTCCCACAAACTTTGAATGTATCCACCTCTCTTAAACTGTGAGGAGAGGTTTTAGTCATGTAATTTTAAACGTCCTCTAACTTCATAAAAGCTGTAGAATATTCTGTTGCTAATGAAATAAATCTGGTCTGTTGTTTCTAAGCATGTTTGTTTTATTTTCAGCTGTAATTCTAGCTTGCTTATATCATTTTTAAAGACTATCTGGGAAAATCAGAATAATCTTTAACAGTTTTCATAAGGCAAATGATTCCTTCATAGTTATGCCTGTGTCTCATTTTTTTTCCAGTTTTTTCCCATCCTTTGTATCTGTATATTTTCACTGACACACCCTCTTCTGTCTCCTCTCCTCAAATTCCACTGAAGAATATTCTCTAATCCTGGATTTTTGGCCATCTTCTATACAAAGCATATGCTCATATTACACTTTCATGAGATGCATTAGGTTAGTCCATTGTTTTTAAAGCCGATAGGGGAAGACAAAATTATTTTTAAAGAACACATCCTGCAAGCCCTGTTGACACTCCACCAAAGTCATCAACATACTTAGAACTGGTTACTTTTAACTTGTGGTTAGGATAACCATGAGAATGAAAAACAATAGTGTTGCCATCTGTAGAAGAGTGATGTGGAAGACCAGGGGAAGAAAGAAAATGAAGAAAATAAGTTATATTAAGAATATAGTCTCTGGGCATGTGACCTGGGCATCTGAATCATTGTACACCTGTTCTTAAGGCATGAGACATCGAAGCAGACATTTCCCTTAGCTCTGGCTACCTGATTAGGTAATTGATGGGGAAGGAAATGATAATGAACCATTATGGACCTGTCAGTGTAGAAAGTTGAGAAATGAAGTTGAGACATGAATGTCCTTTGTAGAAAGGAAGGGACCACCAAGAGAATAAGGTTAATTCAGAAAGTACTTTCCTATGACCTCTATGCTATTGCTCCTCACATTGTAAGGTTTATTACCCTGCAAAGAGCAGGGCTCAGTAATGTTGCTTAGTTACTTCCAATGGTGATTACCTAAGGGGGAGAAAGCGCACTGCATGAAGCATTTTCATAATGAGAACATCCTGAATCCAGTTATCCTGACACGCTCATCACTACTAAGCTTGCTAAGTATTCCCAGCTCTCCTTAGGACTTGTACATCTTCAAAACATTCACAACTGGCTAATTGATCAGGATTTGGCCAGGCAGCTCCAGGTGGTTAATTGGCAAAGCAGTATCTCAAAGAGGATTTGTCTTTAATTATGGACATTTGACATCTTTATGTAGTTCTGATGAGGTATTAAATGCATTTTCACTAGATGTCCATTGAAGCCATATGGCAGCTTTGAATATGTAGAACAAATTGGAAAGAGTGAAACATTTATTTATTTATTTATGTATTTTTAGAATGGCAAGATGTACTGTTGAGGGCAAATTTTACAAGTTGAGGCTGGGAATTCATGAGTCTGGGTAGGATAGAAGACATTCTGTATGTAGTTCTACCAGCTGGGTAGAGGTGGCTACAATGGAACGTGGTATCCAAAGACTAAAGAAATTCAGAACTAATTCTTATTCCAAAAGGAATATCAAAGATAGTGAACTAAAACAGTGCATTATTTGTATGTGCTTCTTTTAACCCAAGCCATCAGTATCCACCCATCCATCTCTGTATCCATTCAGTCTTTTTTTTTTTTGTCAGTTGTGGGGCATGAACTCTGGGCCTGGGCGCTGTCTCTCAGCTCTTCAGCTCAAGGCTAGCACTCTACCACTTGAGCCACGGAGCCACTTCTGGCTTTTTCTGTTTATCTGGTGCTAAGGAATCAAACCCAGGGCCTCAAGCATGCAAGGCAAGCATTCTACCACTGAGCCACCTTCCCAGCCCCCATTCCATCATTTAATGCAACATTATTTTGTAACTAATCTGAAAATGATACAGACCAGATTCACCACAGGCTCAAGAACATTTAGTGATCTTAGAATTGGCATTCCTGTTTGTGATTTTCCTAAGGTATATATAACATCTGTAAGTAGGAATTTTTCCTGAAGATAAGGCATCTGGATTTAATAAGAAAAAGAGCTTCACAACTGAAAAATATAGTTTAAGAATGATAGAGTAAGATCCTGGGAAACCTAGATATCAATTCACCTCTGTGAGAATGGTTATTATAAAAAGACCAAAGGTGAATGTTGGTGAAGATGTGGGGAGAAGGAAAGCCTGGTACACAGCTGGTGAGAATGTAAATTACTATAGACACAATGGAAAGCAGGTTCTTTAAAAATGAAAAGTACGCCACTGTGTGATCCTGCAATCCTACTTCTGAGCCTAGACACAAAGGGTATGAAATCAGATAATTATATTCCCATGTTCTTTTAGCATTATTTACAACACTCACAATATGAAATCCACCTATATCCACCAATAGAGAATGTATAAAAATGTTATGTTTATACAACGATTTGGTCTTAGAAAAGAAGAAAAATTGCCAGGTGCCGGTGGCTCAAGCCTGTAATCCTAGCTACTCAGGAGGCTGAGATCTGAGGATCATGGTTCAAAGCCAGCCGGAGCAAGAAAGTCCTTGAGACTCTTACTCTCCAATTAACTACCAGTAAACTAGAAGTAGCTCTGTGGCTCAAGTGGTAGAGCACTAGCCTTGAGCAGAAGAGCTGAGGGACAGTGTTCAGGCCCAGAGTTCAAGCCTCATGACAAACAACAACAACAAAAAGAAGTCATTTAAGGCAACATGCATGAATCTAGAAGACACAAAACATGCCAGGAACAGAAAAACAAATACCATTGATCTCCTCCATATGCAGAAGTTGTAAAGTCCAAGTTCTTTTCTTTTTTTTTTAGAGGCAAAGAATAAAAAGATAGCAGAGGTGATTAAAAGCTGCAAAATTTTAGTTAGGTGTAGTAAGTGAAAGCACTCACACTTAACAATATATGGTATGCTTTAAAATTGCTTTAAAAAGCCAGGTGCCAGTGGCTCATGCTTGTAATTCTAGCTACTCAGGAGGCTGAGATCCAAGGATGGCAGTTTGAAGCCAGTCCAGGAAAAAAATTCTTTGTGAGACTCTTATCTTCAAGAAACCCCTCAAAACCCAGAAGAGGTGCTGCAGTTCAAATGGTAGAGAACTAGCCTTGAGCACCAAGAAGCTCAGGGACAATGCCCAGGCCATGAGTTCAAGCCCCACAACTGACAAAAAAAATGTTGCTTAAAAATAGATTGTACTCTCAGCATACGAAGTTGATTTGTAAAGTAATGCCAATAAATTAGCTTGTTTTTCCCTTTCTACAATGCTACACAAATATCAAAACATGTAGTATACTGTGTGTGTATGAGTGTACACACACACACAAAGAATAAAGCTTTATACCTAAGATTATAAGACATCATAAAATGGAAAACACTGAGGTGAGCAACTAAGTTCTTCCTTTTCCATTCTGCTCTTTGTTTTGTTTTGTTTTGTTCTGTGCCAGTCCTGGTGCTTGACCTCAGGGCTTGGGTACTCTCCCCAAGCTTCATGCTCAAGGATAGTGCTCTTATACTTCAGGCACAGCTCCATTCCTGCTTTTTTGTTTGTTTTATTTTTGGATTTTATTGGAGATAAAAGTCTCATGGACTTTCCTGCCTTGGCTGGCTTCAAACTGTAATTCTCAGAGCTCAGCTTCGTGACTAGCTAGGATTAAAGGCATGAGCCACAGGCTCCACCCTGATGTTTTAAAGTAAAAGTCATACACATCCTATTCATTCTGAGGAAGGAAGTAGATTTCATCAACATCAAATAATGTATTTGAGTATTTATAATGCCATTAGTCTCAGAAAATTTTTATTTACTGTTTGCAAGATCACTGTGCCAAAGAAACATAACCAGAAGTGGAGATAAATAAAAGCAGTTAAAAATGAGATGCTTTGAAAAAAAAATTGTGCCATCTGGTTGCTATCATTTTTTTAAGTTGTTATGTCGAAAATGAACTTTACAACTTTACAACTTTGGTGCGGGGGCAGGGGGGTGGGGAGGGGTGGAGGGGGCGGGGGAGGGGGCAGGGAGCGGGGAGGATTGGGTGGGGAGGTGGGGGGAGGGTGGAAAGGGATGGGAAGGGGAAATAAAGGAGGAGGCTACAATGTTTGATAAGAAATGTACTCATTATCTTGCCCATGTAATTGTAACCCCTCTGTACAGTATTTTCACAATAAAAAAAAAATCCCCTGAATTTATAAAAGAAAAAAAAATAAAAAAAGATCAGGTACATTACTTTTTCAGCTCAAGATGAGAGAAGGCTCAGTTAAATAGTATGTACACAGAGGAAGTTTGCTAGAAAAGATGTGGTAACAGGAGAAAATTATTGGCATCTCCTCCCCTATTGAAGCAAGCACTGGTTTGTCTTTTCAGTACATATTTCCACCTGGCTTTTTACTAACCACTTTGAAAACTTTTATTATATTAAACAATTTGCAAGCATTACTCTTTGATTATATGCATGTATCTGTATAGGTGATATGTGTGTATTTGCATACATACATACATACATACATACACACACACAGGCCTAAGGTGTAAACAATCAAGTCACTCTACATGCTTTGCTATATCTTAAAAAAACAAAGCTTGTGTCTTTGCTTCCTTTCCCTAACATTGATTAGTTGATTGCTTCGGTATTTTCCTCCATATCTAGGACTATACTGCTACACTAAATAAAAAAGAATCCTCATTATAGAAGCACAGTTTGCAACTCTCTTTACTCCTTCCACTTCAGTGTCATACATTCTATTTTTTAAATACCACTTTAGCTCAGTGCAGTCATTTTCATTAAATCAGTAGTGTGCGTGGAGTAAAGTACCATCACATTCCCTTTGTGACTAGTTTTCTTGGGAGATAATGATGGTCTTACCTTTAATTAGTTGATTTTCTAAGTATTTATCCCTCTGTCCCCAAATTTTTACCAGTTTTCAGAGTTTCCTCTCAGGATGCTTCCTATTCCTGATATTCCATCATTTTCATCCTTTGCAGAAGTTCCATTGAAATCTCATTCTAAGCCATCTAATGGGCTTTGTTCTTTGAGATCCTTACTTTTATCATGGATAAAGTTTCAACCCACTGGCCACGGTGAGGCTGAGGCTAGTTCTAACATATAAACAGTGGAAGCAGGGATTTCTCATTATTGAATTTCCTTAGGATTGTTTCTCAAACTTCCTAATAATCTCAGATATCACCATTTAGGGTCTGCTAATGTATTTACCATAGATTCATCTCCTTCCAGCTTCCTTTTAAAATGTTTCCCTAACATTTCACACTGTCATATTTCTTCTTGTTTTTTATGTCAGGGTGGCTTTAAGCCTTTCACAATGTTCTTCACTTGTTGTGTCTCTGGGGTTTCTAGCTGGGAACAAATGTAGAAGTTTGCATCCAATCTGCTGTTTTCAAGACTGTTGAAGAAATCAATATTACAGAGAGCCAGGCAGATACTTTAAGCAGACATTTTATCAACAGCTATTTATAAGACAGTAACCTGCATATGCTTCTGTGTAACTTACAGGTAAAGAAAATGAGGCCTGTTCTGCCTGGAGTAAGTCATTTGTCAGATTGATACAGATTGAATACCTTAAGCTTGAGTCCCCTTTTTTCATTTAACCTTCTTTATTTCAGGCTTCTGTAGAGCATTGCCTTCTTGGTAGTCTATAGCTGCTTTTAAGTCCCAAATACTTGAGAACTGCTTCACTCAATCAATACCTTTTGTCATGCTCTATTACAGCTGATCAATTATGGACAAGGATGCAATGAGGTGGAAGCAAGATGTTTTATTCAATCAAGTTTTTGGTCTCTTGTATTGATCACAATGCTTTAGTAGTGTTTATAAAACTTCTCTATTCCTCTTATCTAATTTGTTTTATTCCAGCTAGCCATAACTGTTTGCATAAAAAGACTTTAACATTCCTCCTTTCATAGTTTCAGGTTGAATCTACCAGCATGAACAGCTCTGGATCCTAGACCCATTTTTGCTGTTTGTGTAACCCTGGGTGAATTACTACCCCCAATAGGTATCTCTCATTTGTTCAATGGGAGTTGTTAAAGCTCACCGACTGGTCTTTCATGGGTCAGCAGACCTAGTTAGTGTGGCTGCCACAATAAAGTAAAAAATAGAAATTGGAATGTGATTGCTTTGGGTGGTGTTGAGGTTGAGGAAGGTATAGTTTCTGCAGTGGTAGTTACTTTTTCATGAAGAAACCCAGCCAAGCTGTTTCACAAATGCCTATAAACTGCGTGACTCCCAAATGTATTTGAGGTCTTTTGGCACAATAACTAGATGTGCTCTCACATTTTCTTTACCACTAGTCTCCTTAACATTTACAGACCCTGCAAATAGCTCAAGCCAAAATAATCAGAGTCCTAGGACTGAAAGAGGTAGATTGGCTGTGCAACTATCAAAAGCCAGAAGGAAAATGGTAGAAAGTGATCTTTCTTCTTCTACATGTTGGTATATTTGCTTTGATCAATGCCTACAACTAGCTCACTCTGTTTTTGATATACATCCATTTCCCGAATAGACATTAGCGACAACCCTACTAAATTTCATTGCCAATCCCTTCCCTTCTTCCATCTACTCTGTTTGTCCTAGTTACACTGTGCATTCCCACAGGGTAAGATGGCCTTGAGTGTTTCTCCTTCTCGCCTAAATGTTTATTTAGATTACAAGTTTCACATCGTAAACACAGCACATGGAATAGAAACATTTCTCCTGTTTTATTTGGGTTTTACTTAGGGAGTTGGGGAGTTACAGAACACATTGTGTTCTGACTTTTAATACTTTCCATGGCTTGGCCGTTAAAGGGCACACTGATGACATGGTTGTAAGATATTCTCTTAGCAAGTTCTCTGGCATATCCTTTCCATAGCCTAGATTATACACTTGATTATACGATCCAAAAAACAACAGTGATGTATATCTTGAATCACAGAGAAAGAACACAGAGCAAAGGAGCAGAGAATAAACATATGAAGAAGGGATAAGATAAAACATTTATATCATAAGAAGGCCAAAGGGTTATTGCTTCAATTGAATATAACTATCGGGAAAATAAAGGTAATGTGATAACTATTGTAATTGCTTTACCCATTCAAAGTTAAAGGATAATTGGATAATGTCCAGTTTTCTGATATTAATCAAAGCTGCTATGAACATTCTTATGTATAACTCCTATCATACAAATGAATTTCTAGCCCATGTTTCTGTAGGCCAGAACCTTGAAAATTATATTGGCTAGATGTGAGGATCACAACCATCCTGATTTTGTTCCTAATTTTGAAAGTTTTTTGTTGTTTTATGGTACTGGGATTTGAACTCAGGGCCCGGAGCTTATTCAGCTCACTTGCTTAGCTTGCTGTTTTACCAATTGACCTATTCTTCCAACCTTGCCTTTTACTTGTTATTTTGAATATGGAGTCTCATGGACTTCTCTGCTTGGGTTGGCTTTGAACTACAGTCCTACAGATCTCAGACACTTAACTAGCAAAAATTATAGGTATGAGACACCAGTACTTGGCATAAAATTGTCTTTTTTTTTGTACATCAATCCTGGGGCTTGCACTCAGGGCCTGGGCAAGTGTCCTGGAGATTTTTTGCTCAAGGCCAGTGCTCTGCCACTTGATTCACACTTCTATTTCTGGCTTTTTGACACTTTTTATTGGAGATAAGAGTCTCAGAGACTTTCTTGCTAGAGCTAGCTTCCAACTGTGACCTTTGGATTGAGCTTCCTGAGTTGCTAGGATTACAAGTATGACATATCTGGTGCTAAAATTGCCTTTTTGTCTGATAAGTTTGTGTATATATGTAACTGCAGACACTTTTATATCCTTCATGGTATTTATTTGTGCAATTTCTTTTGGTTTTGGTTACCAGGATGTATTAATTATTACTCTTTTAAAATCAAATTTCAGTGTTGGTGATCCTAAACTTTTATTTTCTCTTATATTAATTTTTTCTATTAAGTTTTCTTCCATTACCTATAGATTTTATTCTGATATTTTCTAAAATGCCCAATTGATGATTAACTCATATTTTTGTTTTAACATTAGCACTGGAAGCTATAAATTTCTCTTTATGTATTATTTTAGCTTTATTCCACATAATTTCATAAGTATGATGCTTTCTTTTATAAGTACTACATATTCAATCATTTAATTCCTACAACTTCTATTTTAGTCTTGAAGTCATCCATTCCTTAAAAGTGGGTTTCATTTTTCCATATGCATGCATTTGGTTTATCTTTATATAATTGTTTATATTATGTTCTTTATGGTACAATGAATCCTTTAAAATGCATGTTCAAGAACATAATTAATTTGTACACATTTTCTGTGTCTCCCTCAAAGGAACAATTGTTCCCCAGCTGAGGGAACAATGTCGTTTCTATGTCCTCAAGGCTAGGTTATTCATTGTGTCACTTTACTTTTCTGTATTCTACCAACAGTTACAAATATTGTATGTGTAATTCTGTTAATTTGCCTATCATATTTAAAGCTATGTTATTAAGTACATGGAAGTTCAAAATTAGTGTAATTTCCTGAAAAATGTTTACTGTCAAGAAAATATGTATACCTCTTTATTCTCATATATTTTCTTTTGCCTTTAATTCTATTATGTTTGATATTATTATGTGAAGGAATTTTTTAAATTTTCCTGGGATATAAAATTTCTAGCGTTTACTTTCAGCTATTCTGTGTCTCATAAAAAACATGTATACTTTGTATGTGTATATGTGTGTGTGTATGTGTTAATCTAGTTTGACAATCTTTTAATGGAAGAGGATACTAAAGTGGTAGTGATTTTGCTGACTGAAATACCTACGTTTTGTTTCTTCTATTTTGTTTTGTAGTAGCTGTTCCACTTTTCTCCATTTCTTCAGTTACCAACTTCTTTTCTTGAAGACCTGAGGATTTTCTTTTTCTTTTCTTTTTTTTTTGACCCTTTCACTCTTACTCAAGTTTTTCCTCTATGAACTTAGAAATTTTAGATCATAAGTACCCTCTGTCATCGGAAGTCAAGAAGAGCAAATAGTCTGCATGTATATTTTCCTAATTCACTTACTGAGCAAATAGCCTGCACGTATATTTTCCTAATTCACTTACTAAAAATGTTTCCCTTTGGTCTCTCTGTTCTGTCTTCTACAAAAGGATATGAAGTCCAACCTGCTCTCCTAACTCAGGGCTCAGCCTAATCCTGCCCATATTTTTCCTACATAATGCCTAGACCATGAAATGCCAGCTCCAGTACCTTTGTGAAACAGACCTTACCTATCTATCTATCTATCTATCTATCTATCTATCTATCTATCTATCTATCTATCTATCATTCATATATCTGGTTGACCTACCACTTTTATTCTTCTTCTGGTACTGGGTTTAAACTTAGGGCTTTCTAGTCTCCCTCAGCCTTTTCACTTATGGTAGGCATTCTACCAGTTGAGCCATATCTTCACATTTGGCTTTTTGCTGATTATTTGGAGATAAGAGTCTTGAAGCTGGGCATTAATGGCTCATGCCTGTAATCCTAGCAACTCAGGAAGCTGAGATCTGAGGATCACAGTTCAAAGCCAGCCTGGGTAGGAAAGTCCATGAGACTCTTATCTCCAATTAACCACCAGAAAACTGGAACTGGTGCTATGGCTCAAGTGGCAGAGTGCTTGCTTTGAGCTGAAGAACTCAGGGACAGTGCCCAGGCCCAGAGTTCAAGTCCCACGACTGACAAAAAGAAAGTCTTGAGGATTTGTGTGCTTGGGTTAGCAACAAATCCCAATCCTCTCATCTCAGCCTCCTGAGTAGCTAGGATTATAGGCAAGTGTCATTGCTGTCTGGTTTTGACCTATAACTTTTAATGTTCACGTTTTTTCTCTTTATACATCTGGCTACTCATCCTGTCAGAAGGGAATGATAATAAATACCTTGGTTCTGATGGCATGATTTCCTTATGTAGTTCTGACAGAATTCTGTAGGCCTGGGATAAGGGGAATCACATTGACTTGTGTCTTCTGGGTAAAAACATTTGTACTGTCAAATGATATTTTTTAAGGAACAAAGGAGCAAAAGGTATTAACCCTAACGAAATACTTTCTGTCCACCATGAATATTGCTTTCACATATATTCACCTTATTTAAGAGCAACTCCATTGAAAGGTTAACCCCTATTCTATCATGAGATATTGATGCAGAAATTTGAGCATATTAAGTAACTGAATTAAGACCCCAACTTTTATATATCTAATTTAATAGTCCATGTCTTTTCTCCTGAACCATGCTGCCTTTCCCCATACAGAGAGCTTCTAGGAATGTTTTCAGAGCAGCAATGAACACTCTTAGTCTTTAGCTAGTGATTTTCATAGCAAACAATACAGTTATTTACCCAGCCTTGGTTAGAACTCTGCTAATTGCTAGTGCTCATTCTGTTAGTAAACATGGTATTTATCAATTCCAGAAAGAGTCCAGATTGTGGGAAAACATAAACAGTGGTAATATAAACAAATGCTTTTGAAGCAAACTTTTGTTGGATTCCAGTGTCAAGTAATTTTTAATTTTAATTCTTATTTTTACTTTTGACTAAATATTTCATATTTTAAACTCTTTAAACCTCTGAGAGGAATTAAGCCTTCCATAAAGTCTAATGGTGTTGGTTTATATAGCAAATTCATAAAACAGATGCATATGTTTATACAAGAGTTCACCTTGCTGGTTCTCACAAATGACCCAAGAGTGCCATAGAGAAGCTAGTATTATTTTGTCATTGTGAAACTTACCATAGGCAAAGGGTTGAGGAAAAGGCTCTCTGTCTTTCTAAATGTGCCCCCCTTGTATTATATGAATGTCTAACAATGATTTAAGGGAAGCACAGTGGTACATACCTGTAACCTCAGCTACTTGGGAGGAGCAGATATGAGAATCTCAGTTCAAGTCTAGCATGAGTAAAAAAGTCAGTAGCACCCTATGTCAAAAACGAATCTGGGCCAAGTGGCAGTAGCTCATGCCCATAATTCTATCTATTCAGGAGGCTTAGATCTGAATTTGGAGGTTTGAAGCCAGGCCAGAATGACAATTCTGAGCAATTCTTGTCTCTGGTTAATCAGAGAAAAACTAGGCCTGGAGGTATAACTCAAGTGGTAAAGCTCCACACATGAGTGAAAATGCCAAGTGAGAACATGAAGCCCTATACTCAAGCCCCAGTACTGGCACAAAAACACAGCAAAAAGCTAAACGGTGCTAGGGGCTTGCTTATGCCTCTATTCCTAGCTACTCAGAAGGCTGAGATCCAGAGCATGTTCTAAGGTAGCTGGGCACAGGGAGGATCTCCAAAATAACCAGCAAAAAGCTTGGCTGGAGGTACTGCTAAAGTGGTAGAAAACTACCCAAAAAGGTGTCTGAGCTGAAACTCCAGGACCAGCAAAACAGAACAAAATTGTTTTGGGCCTGGTGACTATACTCATAATCCCAACTTTTTTTTTCTGTCATGGGGCTTAAACTCTGGGCCTGGGCACTTTCCCTCAGCTCTGCAGCTCAAGACTAGTGCTCTACCACTTGAGCCACAGCATCACTTCCAGCTTTTTCTGCTTATGAGGTGCTGAGGAATCAAATCCAGGGCCTTATGCATGTGAGGCAATCACCCTACCACTGAGACACCTTCCCAGCTTTTTGAGAGGTGAAGACAGAATGATCATGGTCTAAACCTAGCCCCAGCAGAAGTAAGAGATCCTCTGAAAATTAAATTGAAGCCAAAACGGGCAAGGAGTGTGGTTTAAGTTCCAAGAGTGCTTGACTAGAAGGCCTGAGTTCAAATTCTAGTACTGCCAAAATAAGGGATAATAGAATATAATTAAATAAATTAATTAAATAAGTGGAACACTCCAACATCTGGACAGTCTAAAGAACAAACCATAAAGATGAACCATGGGCCCGTTTTTAAGTTGGTGAGCACAACCATTCTGCTCAAAGCCAGACTGGAAGCCACACAGAGTCAGCCTATCATATAGGCCTGTAAGAAGGATTTAGAGTTTATAGCATTGCAATTTAAGAGTCAGTAATCACAAACACAAAAATCAAGTTGAGCAAGTTTTCCATTTTGAAGCTTCACACATGATCATTCATGACAGTATAAAGCCATGTGCATTCGTGCCATAAGCTGCGTTAATATCTGAGGTTACAGAAGGCCTGAAGTTCTTCTCTAGGCAAGATTTTCCACAAAATACAACTCAGAAAAGAAAGTATTAGCCTCCTCTCCCAGTGGGTGTCCCTATCTTGGCTATTAAAACAGAATGGGTGTGTTTACATAATCTGGACAGTCAGTGACAAAAAATTATGCAATTCAGTAAAATATTCCCCAGAGAGCTGAAACTGAACAGAAGCCAAAGCACACATCTGGGTCTGGGGCTGCTCTAACCTCTGATGCAAAGCTGAAGGGGAATTCTAAGTGGTCCAAAAGCTCAAATGCTCACCCTAAGAGATTTTCCGAGTTGGAACAGAAAGCTTCACGATTGTTTTTTTCTGAAATATAAATTACAATCAGCTGGTGTTAGTTCTGTTGTTTTTAAGGCCTTCTACTGATCAAAAAAAAAAAAACTTTTATTACCAACTGGTAATTACCAAATGACTACACATGAAAAGAAAAGTACCCTAACAACTTCCCATGCTTTTAACTGGAATGGAAATCTACATCAAACTTGGGTGTGCCTTGGTGGCTTTTTAGTATGAGGCCATCATCTGTTCTTGGCATCTTCTTATTAATTTTATGACTAGCCTCAAGAAGAAATGGTGACACGAGAAGTATTGCAAACATGCTTATCTTTGGAAACTTAACTTTAGACACTTATTTCTGCTTTCTGACTAATGCTTTGAAATGTAGCTGTCAGATACAAAAATTGAGGTAGTTAATTCATCCAACACTTCCTTATTTTCACATGGTGGGGTATATGATCAGTGCTTTCTATGCACAAGAGGTAATAAGTAAGAAGTCTATTTTAACGTTGTAATTTGGATATGCAGACTTGATGCATTGCTGCTGATTTCTATGCAGTACAATCCTGTTCCCTTCAGAATCTGATATTTCGGTGCTTCTTTTCCCAGCAGCTCAAGGGAGATGAACAGGCTGGCTTTGTGGGACTTGCTTCCCCAGGTGGCAGCTGGTTAAGCAGACCACTGGAGTTCAGACAGCACAAATATATGAGACACATGACTTATATCTCTTGCCTGGAAACAAGTCACTCCTTTAGGATCCTACCAAGATTCAGAGTTAACTTTTACACTTTCCATTTGTACATGTGACTAGGCTTTTTTGTCTTTTCAGTGGTGGTGATGGTGGTCAGGGTGGCCCAGAACATAATGATTAGGAAGAAGGCATGTAGGCTTTGTTCTGTTGAAAGTATTCAGATAAACAAAATCAGGAGCCATAACATTTTCTTCAGCTGAACAAGGTATTCCAGTAACAAACCTCGGAGTAAATGATAGCACACTGTCCTCATTCTTAGTCAAAACATATTTTTTAGTCCAACTGTTACAGTGTCACAGTAAAAGTGAAACATTCCCTGTGTTATTTTGTAGCCAAGGACCTGAGAGAGAGGCACAGGCCCCCAAAGGGCATTGTACTTATCTCCAATCCGCCCCCTTGCCCACTCTGTGCTATATGGGCTGGGAGAAGCTTGAGTTTGGATAGAAATCAAGGACAAAATTACCATAGCTGATACCTTCAGGATATTTTCCTATTAGGCACTCAACAAAATACAGTGAAGGTGGCCTGGACATTGCTGATAGTATTTAATGACCTGAAGGGCCAGGACTCTACTATCTATCAAGCTTAGGTGAAAGAAAAAGTTGTAGGTCAGTTTTCCAAAGCAAGTTCAGGCAGTAACACAGGGAAGAAGAAAAGGCTCAGATATTCTTCAGAAATGAGAAACTGATTTGAGCCCAGCTTCTGGCACACACATATAAATGGTGACAAAAGGTTATTTTTTCATTAGGGAGCTGAGATGTATCTCAACTGTATTACTCTATACTCATTTGCCTGAAGTGTCTCAGACAAGGAGGTCCCATAGCAAAAGGGGTTCTTAATAAGGTAGACTGCCAGCCACCTGCACCAGGGGCAGGTATTTCTAAGCCTTTAGTTCAAGGGGCAGGAGTATAGATACTGAATTCCAAGTAGGAACTGCCTTTGTGTTAATGATCACATCTTAATCATAGTCTTTACAGCCTCTTAAATTTAAATGGGTACTATGTCTTCCTCCTCCTCCTCCTCCTCCTCCTCCTCCTTCTTCTCATCATAGTGGTACGAGTACGGCAAATATTGTCACTTCACTGAGAAAAATGGAAACCAAGGCACAGATATTTCTAAGGCCCAAGCATATGTTATTCTGTAATTCAAAGGGTCCTTAGAGAACCCATTTCAGCATGTAATTTTACAGAAGACCAGAAAGTTCACATGGGGAGTTAGTAAGAAAGAAAGCACTGGGCTGGGAAGGTGGTTCAGTGGTAGAGTGCTTGCCTTGCATGAATGAGGTGTCCTGGGTTTGATTCCTCAGCACTAGAGAAGCAGAAAAAGCTGGAAGTAGTGCTGTGGCTCAAGTGGTAGAGCACTAGCCTTGAGCTGAAGAGCTGAGGGACAGTGCCCAGGCCCAGAGTTCAAGCCCCATAACCAGAAAAAAAAAAGAAAGAAAGAAAGCACTGAGATTTCAGATGGTTGTGGGATACAGTGCTTTTTCAAATTGTTGTATTGTATGGGTCCAGTGAAGAGGAGTTTGTTTTCATTTAAGGACTCTTGATGGTCAAGGTAAAAATCCAACTCAAGTTTTCCGATTCCAAATCTGTGTTTCTCCCATTTTCCAATGGAGTCCACGGCAGTTGAAGGCCATTTTCCTCCCTTCTCTTGTATAGATTACGATAGGTTGTCTTCTGAGCAGGCAGAAAGCTGAGTTTCAGCAGCTGCAAGCTTCTTCCATAGTACCACTAACTGCTGAGCCAAAGAAAGCAGAACTTCTGTGCAAATCTTACCTTTTGGTCTCCTGCAATTTATTCCCCTTGCTTTTCAAACACACAATATTTTGCTGTAAGCTTCAAGAAATTGTTGGAGTTGAAATTCCAATTAACCTCAGCAGTAAGGCTGTAACTATAGGGGAGTTTAGGTTCTTCATGAAATGAGAATGAACTTCAAATGTTACTGGCATTTGCTGAAACTGAACAGGGATCAGCATGTAGATGCATTACTTGACACCGTCCAGTTGTTCAGGAAAGAAGCATGGGTTTTAAAGCAAATATATGATTTTTTATTGTGGAGACTCTTTTCATTAGCTGTAGTTCTGATAATCTTTTAATTTTATACTCATTGTCTTGCCCATGTAATTGTAACCCCTCTGTACATTATGTTCACAATAAAAAAAATAAAAATAATAATAATAAAAAAAAGAATCTCCCAGGAAGTGGTGCTGTGGCTCAGGTGGTAGCTCACCTTGAGCTGAAGATCTGAGGGACAGCGCCCAGGCCCAGAGTTCAAGCCCCATGACCGACAAAAAAAAAAAAAAAAATCAAATTAATAAAATGTACTTTAAAAGAAAAAGAAAAAAAATCTTCTAATTTTAGTTTTTCATCATATATATTTCTATTTTTATGTTTGTATATTTCTACAACTATTTTTATAACCATATAGAGAAATACAAAACATATAAACTATACATACATGCATATGTGTATGCACAAAGATATATAAAGTATAAAGGTATTATATTTTGTTTTATGGATATAAATATATATTATATATATATATGTATTTTGTTTTATAAATACTATATGTATGTATGTATGCATACATATATATGTAGTTTTATTTTCTCTTGTTCCTTAAGACTTACTATTAAGTCCAAAGGTAGAATGAGATAGGTAAGTGCTTTTATGGGTTAAATCCACAAATAATAAAAAAATTCCAATGAGTCTAGACAAATTACAAATAAAAATCTAATTCTAAGTGTGACTACGTGTAGAATTCCATCTTGTCTTGCTATTTGGCCTGGACTCATGGAGTCCTACTTCTCTGGCACTTTACTTTTAAAATGAATACTATCTCTTGGCAAAAACAAGATATAGCTTTCCAGCCTCCTTTCAATTCTACTCCTGATTTGCTAAAGGCTCCTTTTTGGAACGTCAATTCACATACAGGGTTTGAGCTTCTTCTGGGAATTCAAAGCCACCTTAGGCAGGCAAGCCTTGTAAACCTAATGCAAGAGATTCTTGCTCTCTATGTACCTACAGACTACTCATGGAAAGACAGATACATAACCTAAATACTCCTTGTTGTTGTGAAGTTCACCCATTATGACATTCGTCCCCCAAACATTATGGATGTCCATGTGATACTCCTCAGGTACCCAGTCTAAATGAAGTCAGTTATTGACCACACCTGAATGAATCTATGAGATAAAGCTAAAGACAAGTGTAGGAATAAGCAAGCACTGAATGTAAGCAAGGGAGGGAAGCTACATTCTGGGCTTTAATGATGAGCCTTCTGCAAAGAGTAAGGTTCCTCAGGTTTCTCTGTATCTTATAGTACAAATAGACCTGGAAGGGTGGAGTGAAATAGAATGAGCCAAAAGAATTTTCCCCCAAAAGAAAATGTGTGGATAGAGGAGATAGACTAGATGAACATGGACTCAAAAGAGGGTGGATTGGAGAGCAGGACTGTCTATTTACTTAGGAGTTTTGTTCGGAAACTTAATCTATTATGGTATATTCCTATTCATAAATCTTGAGTGGAGAAGATGGCGCTGGTCTAAAGAGGCCCCTGGCACTGTAAAGTAAATTGTATCACATTGCAGAAGGCGGGTAACTCTCAGTAAGAATTTTCATGTCAATAAAATGGGTAAAATTAACGTGACTATAAATGATTGCCCAGACTTCCGATGAATATAGTCTCTAGCCTCAGTCTAATCTATCATTGTGAGCCCATCTATCATATTTGACTTCTTCTAATCACAAAATAAGGAAAACTCTAAGTTTTTGGTAACTCTAAGTTTTGGGAAAGCCAGATGAAAGCTGTGTGCCAGTAGCTAATGCTTGTAATCCTAGCTACAAAGGAAGCTGACATCTAATGATCGTTGTTTGATGTCAGCCCAGACAGGAAAGTTGGTGAGACTTTTATCTCCAATTACTCACCAAAAAGCTGACAGTGCAGCTGTGGTTCAAGTAGCAAAAAAGCTCAAGATTCTGAATTCAAGCCCCAACTTGGGGAACAAAAACAACAAAAAGAAGCAAGATGAAACATAGATCAATTGATTCCTTTTCCCCTTCTTGGGTGCAGGTAGTAGGGCTTGAATTCAGAACCTTGAGCTCTTGCTTAGAATTTTCACTCAAGATGGGCACTCATCCACCTGAGTCATATCTCACTTCTGGCTTTCTGATGGTTAATTGGAAGTAAGAGTCCTAGGGTGGATTCAAAGCTCATCTTCAGGTCTTAACTTCCCAAGTAGCTTGGATTAGAAGCATAAGCCACTGGTGCCAGCTTGCTTTGCATTTTAAGGTTTTTGTCTACACCTGGCTTGAGATAGAAATGATCTCAAATGGGTTGAAATGACCTCATTTCTTCATTTCAAGGAGACTAAATTTTGATACTGAATTGGACAAGAATCAGCATACCCTGTGTTGAACATCTGCACAATTAGATTGACAAGTGAGTGATTATGATTGCCTGATGATATCCCTGTCCCCTCCAATCTTCATCTGTGAAGAATATGAAACAGTCTCTCTCATGTTTTCTACCTGGACAAAAATGGAACGTCAAGACTGACTGGAAATGATGATATAAAAATCACTAAATTCTCTCATAATTGCCCAAGGTGACACTATGTGTACTGAGCATCATTATTTCCTACAAAGTGGGCTATAGGAGAAACTTGGAGAATCAGTGAATCAAAATTCATTCATTTATGGAAGCTCTATGATCCCAGGCAGACAAATGATCTAGACAAAGTTTATTCTGATTCGTGAGTGGGGCAGAGATCTGTGGTATGTACTCTTATTCCCTGTTATATCACGTGGACTTCTCTTAGATCCTTGGTTTGACTTTCTGCTCTTGTGGATGTGTTTCTACATGGGATCTCTCCACTGTGGTTTGTATCCATATTACTCATATGGCATAATGACTACTTAGGGGTCTCGAATTAAATTTCCATGACAGATCTGTTACTCTCCTTGGCATCGCCATCTTATAAACTTTAGTGAAGACTAAAAGAGATTGTAAAATGAGGAAAAAAATCTGGGTAAATAGAAAAAGGTAAGTAATCTATATCACAGCTTTAAGGTTTGCTGTATTTAATAAAACAATCACTGTTTCTGATTCAGTACCCTTTGTCTTGTATATAAGTTTATCGGATTTTGTGAAAGGAAGGGGAATTGCAGAAATGGTGGGACAAAGGGTGAACCAACGCAACAGTGATATTCACTAGACACTACGTTGGAAATTAACTTTACAACTTGAGGGTAGGGAAGTATGGGGGGGAGAGAAAATGAAAGAAAATGAGGCATAACACTGTTGGAACAGAAATGTATTCATTACCTTACTTATGTAACTGTAACCCCTCTGTACATCACCTTTACAATAAAATAAAATTAGAAAATAGTGGAAAAATTAATGAAAAAATTAAAAGGACAGAAAATTCAATAAATACAAATATAAAAAAATAAGGAGCCAGTCTTACTTTCTATGACCTCAATAGACTTTCTTAAAAATACCTGTGTCCAGCCAGGCACCAGCGCCTCATGTCTTTCATCCGGAGTATTCAGGAATGAGGCTGAGATCTGATGATGGAGGTTCAAGCCAGCCCTGGCAGCAATGTCTGTGAGACTCTTATCTTCAATTAAGCACCATAAAGCCAGAAGTGGAGGTGTGGGTCATGTGGTAGAACAGTGAACAAAAGTGCTGAGAAACAGTAACCAAGCTCTAAGTTCAAGCCCCAGGACTGGTATGTGTGTGTGTGTGTGTGTGTGTGTGTGTGCGTGCATGCGCGCGTGCACACACACACACACACACACACACAGATCCTCTTTCCACTAGTATCCTTCTATTAAAAACCCACTGACAGACTGGCAGGCTTCTGGAAAGAATAGGTCTCACTGTGGACACTAACTCTATCCTTTCTCATGTACACATTTTTCTTCGGTCTTTTCAACCTTGGGTTTCTATCTGTAAACTTAAGAACGATATATCAGTTTCACAGAGTTACTGCAAAGACGGAGTTGGATTCTATGTATTGGATCTAATCTAGTATCCCGTACATGGTAACTATATAGTAACAGCTAGCTGTTACTTTCTTAAAGTCCAGACTGCCTGAGAACCTTTGTTTGCGGCAGCTGGCTGGTGACTGGGAACGGGAGGCAGGGGTCACCATTTGTTAGAAAGCTGTGTTGGGCTCACCTGTCTATTACAGTATTAAAAAAAAAATTCTGACTTTGTTAGTGTCTGTCCATCTAGGAACACGGCTTGTTTCTTTTTTTTTTAAATCAATTCTTATTCCTCCCTTTTTCTGACACCTCTACAACCTTCTCTCTCTAGCATCTTAGAAGGAGAAGGAGAAGGAGAAGGAGAAGGAGAAGAGGAAGAAGAAGAGGAAAAAGAAGAGGAAGAAGGAGGAGGAGGAGGAGGAGGAGGAGGAGGATGAGGAGGAGGAGGAGGAGGAGGAGGAGGAGGAGGCTGACACTACCTACCATTCCCTAGGCTTACTGAGACAGAAACATTTTCCTCTGTTACTCTTGGGGCAAAGTGTTAAAACTGGCAGGGTAGTACAAGCTCCTTAGCTGGGAAGCCCTAACTGTGAGCATGAAGGAGACTAGTTAAAGAAGAAGGAAGGTTGCGTAGTCTCTTGACCAACACTATGGAGCGGTAGACCTGGGGACATTCCATTGAGATTGGAGGTGGAGGTTTGGAAAAGCCAGGTTAAGGATGTACAGTCGAGGGGATATCACAGGGTTTGCCTGTAGAAATAACTTGTGGTTCTTCTTGTGGGAATTCTACCTGACATCACAAATCTGAACTCAGCATGTTGAGTACAGCTAGTAAGGTAGTCTGGCTTTCTATGCCTAAAACCTTCACTCAGGCCTTGCTCTGAATTTGCTATCTTGACAGCCCTACACAGCTTTTCTCAGCTTTAAAACTGAGATCTATTTCTTTTCGTATTTATTTGGGATTGAACTCAGAGTCTCCCCCTTGCATGACACCCCCAGCTGCTTTTGCTTTTATTTTTTCAAATATTTCCTGTATTTATCCATGCTGGTTTCAAACTGCAACTCTCCCATCTCTTATTCCCATGTAGCTAGGTTATAGACATGCAGTAGCACACCTAGCCCTAAAATTCAGTTGTGTTAAAAATTAATTACATAACAGATATAAGAATCTTTATGCCAGAATAAAAAAATCTATCAGAAAATTTAGTCCCTAGAACCAAGAAACTGACTAAGGAAGAATGTCCTTTAAACCACCAACAAAATGAAACAGAGCAAAGTCAGAGCAAAGAGCTAATGAGAGTAAGAAAAATGGTTTATTGATGACAATACTTTCAAGTCAGAGGGAAACTTTGAATTTGGTGTTCAGTATCTCAGCCTCCTGACAGAAATACCTGCATCCAGTTTTTATTCACCTGTATAATTCTTGATATTAATTTGTTACGAAGAGTAAAGAAAGAGTAGATGAAGAGGAAAAGGACATTTATGAGATACCTCTCCAGAGCTTTCTCTTGTCATTTGGTGTTTTGGGTTCTTTTGATCACAGTTTACCCCTTGTTCTAGTGAGATATTGGCATAAATCTGTGAGTAGGTGGCCTTTCAAGAACTTGATGGTTCACAGGGAAAGTCCATAATAAATACGTAGCTTTAACTGTCATACTTTCTATCCATGCTTATCCTGACCCTGGAACAAGAAAATGACATGGAAAACTTCTGCTTTTACGAACTGATTTACATCCCATGCTCTTGACAGGTACAAACTTGCCACTGGAAAAAGAACATCACAAGATGCCACGGCTCACTGTCCTAAAGACCAACCATGAAGCAGAAGTTAAGAAAATAACAATTGGAGGGACGAGGAACAATGATGATGGTAATAGTAATGGCTATTATAACATGTTTTATTCTCAAAACAATGTTACAAGGTAGGTATTATTATTATTCCCATTATTTAGCAAGTACAAAAGACTGAGGCTCTGAGACATAAAAGTCACACTCAAAGTCATAAGATCTAGTACAGAGAAGGTGAATCCAGGTTTAGGCTGATAGTAAAGTTTTTTGGTTTTTGCAGATAAAGTTCCATTACTGTGTGGTCATAATTGTTTACATGTTGTTATGGCTGCTTACAATGTTGTACAGTTGAGTAGCTTCAACAGAGGCTGACCCACAAGGCACAAAGTATTTACTGCCAAGAGTAAAGTTTAAAAAGAAACATTCTGACATCTGGTAACATTCCTTGCAATGATTTTCAGCAAGTCAGATCTTTCCAACATTACAAAAATTCTGATTGTGAAAGACTGCAAACTTCTTTCTCAACATTTTTCTCTTCCTTCAGAAACTGAAACTTTTGGAGACAAGGGCTTCAACAAAGTGATTTTAGAATTCTGAAGGACCTTCATGAGCTACAATTAGTTCACAATAATTAGCAAGAAACAAATACTTTTTTTAAAAAAAGCATCCATTCACTTAAACTGATTTGTAATTTTATAATGACTTGTATATAATTAGCAGAACAGAGTTATTTAGTTAGGAAAAAATAACTTCAAAGATGAGAGACCATTTAGTGTTCATTTGCTCTAGGGTTCTAATTACTTTAAAAACTACCAAAACTTCACATATGATTACTAACAACATTTAATAATGGCTTCGAGGGAAGTTGGACTAATCCTTTTTCTTTTCTTTTTGCTTTGTTAATACAAGCAGAATTTATAATAAATGATAAATACCTGGTGCATGCATATATGATATCATTTTTACTTTCTTGCCAGCTCAGGTTTGCCAAGCCAAAAATGTATTTAAAAAATAGTACTAAATACGTCTTCCTGACTTAACATTTTTTTTTGTTTGAAATGGAACCAACATAGCTCAATAAGGAAGGTATTGTGTTTTATAATATATTAGCAAATCCCAGTAGCTTCAATTTGGTTTCATTACATTTCCAATATGTGCACACATCAATTCATTTCTTTTCTTCCCATAGTTAAGATTTATGCACTTTATCAATTACCTCACGACAGTCTTCTCAGCGGTTTCATTTAGAAAAGTAAACCAGACAAACCCAGCCAGACTTCTGGGGATGTCATCAGGCAAACTCTGAATTCCTGGCAAGTTGAATTATACTCTCCAATATGAGATTTTTAGAGTGATCTGTCAGAGGGTCATCTAATACATTACATCTTCCTCTGCTCTCTTTCTAATTGATAAATTGGAAGAGAGGCATCTTATAGATCACATAAATGTCCCCCCAGAAGCAGTCTTGGCACGCTAGGTTCCTTGGTAGCAACAGTTCAAAATGGCAGGCCATTTGCATTCTGTTTTCCTAGTGCAGTGGGAGAGGACATAAAGTTGTCTTTGCAGCATTCAGCAAACCCTCGTTCTCCACAGACTTTGATAAACATCAATGACTTATCATCTATTCATGGCATGTCTTGGGGGTCTGAACATACGATGCTGCCAGCTGTGGTGGACCAGTCATTCATGCTGGCTTCTCCACACACAAGATGCTAATCTGAATTGGGGGCTGCTGACATTATGCTTAAGCTGTTGTCATCTGTTCTAATGCTTGGTGAAGTTGTATTTTTATTTAAAAAATATCTTTTCTGATGTCACCTCTACTCTCTGAGAGGATATAGTTCTGGAACTTAATCTAGCCTTAAATAATTTTCAAATACTCTGCAACAGTCATATGTACTTATAATTGGGAAGTAGAAAATATATAAAATTATTCATTTAAGAGAGGTATCTTCTGAGCCTTTTTGGCCTTCCCTGTTTCTGTGATCAGATGGAAGTGTGAGAGGACACTTTTATAGGAGAGACTGGAAGATTTGCATCCTTTGCTAGCTTGGTAAGCTTGCAAAGAAGAAGCTAAGTAAAAATTATAGCTTTTATATAACAGCATGGCATATGAGATCAAAAATAAAAAATGACCAATTTCATATTAAGAAAATTTAATGAGAAATCCAGAGAGGAAATGAGTTACTGCAGTGCTATTTCTATGCTATTTCTAGTGCAGAGATATTTCCAAAATATTGGAATTAACAGTGGTCAAAACTTCTCATTCTTAACCAGTAGCTTACACCTAGCTACTCAGAAAAATGAGATCTGAGGATTGTAGTTTGAAAGCAGCCTAGGCAAGAAAGTCCTGATACTCTTTTCTTCAATGAACCACCAAAAAAACAGAAGTAGAGCTGTGGCTCGAGTAGTAGAGTATCATCAGCCTTGAACAATAAAGCAAAGGGACAGGACCTAAGCCTTGAGTACCAGCGTTTCACATAGAAGAAAGTACTAGACTAGAATTTGGGAGACCCTTATTCTAGACTTGAACTTGTACTAAACTGTGGAGTCTTGGTTGGAGAAGTTACATCCACCATATAATAAGGGGGCTGGAAAAGACAGTGGCTACCAATGGTTTGCTTCAAAAGTGGCAATAGGTCTCCTTGCCTCATAAAATAAACCTATCAGATATCATATCTTTACCCACAAACAACTGCTCAGATTAATCCAAACATCACATTTATTTGCTCTATGTATAGATTATATTAGCTATGTACAGATTACATAACACTAATTATTTCAAATGAATCTAACATTCTCATTGGAAGGCTATCTCCACTTGGTAGAAGATCAAGTTAATTACTATTTAATAAGCTCAATCTTTCAAAAAGTGAAAGTCGTACAGAAGTTTAACTGAAAACTTATGGCAACTAGTGTTGAAATAGTTTCAGAAAAAAACCACCACAATAACAACAAATCTCAGCTCAGGATTTCTACAAACAGGCAAATAGGAAAATAAATTCTTTTGTCTTTTGCCAGTGTCTTTTGATTTTTAGTGTAGAACGATTTTTATTTATTCAACTCATGTCTGTACAACTCCTTTACCCTTCCACTCTGTACATTCCTGCAGAGAGAACATTTTAACCAAACCTCCCAATTTTCTTGGCTTACTCTTCGCTTCACTGGCCTAATTATTTTAATAAGCAGCTTAACTGAAATGCTGGCTTACATTTATATTTCAATTTAATTGTGCACAGTCGTTAGTATAATGAAAACCTTCAAAGTCTTTTCCTATTTTGATAGGGTTTTACTGTGTTTGTTATAGGGATACAAATACCATAACTTTATGACACAGATGCTTTCTTTCTTTTTTGGGGGTACGTTTTTTCTTTCTTTCTTTCCTTCTTTCTTTGTTTCTTTCCTTCCTCCTTCCTTCCTCCCTCCCTCCTTCCTTCCCTCCCTCTTTCCTTTCCTCCCTCCCTCCCTCTCTCTCTCCCTTTCTCTTCTTTCACCATCCCTCTCCCTACTTCTTTCTCTCTTCCCTTTGTCCCTTCCTTTCCTCTCTCCTTCCTCTTCCTCTCTCGTCTTAGACTAACAACATACATTAAAACAAAACAAAACAACAATAAAACCTTCTAACAACAAAGTTCTATAATTTGATTGCTTAGGTGAAGAGTGAGAGAGTGTCCAGGCCTGCAGGAGAGCTACAGCTCGCGGATGCTAAGGAAAACCCAGCCCTAATAGTAGGCCTACTTCTAAAAGTGCCCAGACTTCTGGGGTTCTCCCCTCTCAATTATTCCAATCATTTAGCAAAAAGTTTTCTCCAAGGGGGAAACAAAACAGGAAGTGGAAAAAAGAATGACATGGTGTCACTAGTTAATCACAGTCCCCTGAGGAATGGAAAACAAAATTCCCCTCATGGTCTAATGATTCTTTGGTATCTTTAGCACAACCAACTCAGGCCAGTTTCCAGCGCTTGGCTGAGGTTTAAGAGAGCTAGTTTCCTGGCGCATACTCTGTTCTCAAAGGAAACATTTACTAACTTCCTGGAGTTTTCCTACTATCATTTATTACCATTTAGTTCCCAGAAAAAAACCTTTTGTCATTTATCTTTTTCTAGCATTGAGGAGGAAAAAGAAGCTAGAAAAATACAAAGGATTTATATAAACAGTTACAACTTTTCCTTGTTCCAGATCACATAGGGGCAGCTTTTGAAGGGTGGTTTCATGTCCATACAGGGCTAGTGACTGCTAACAGCATGCTGGGTTCTCAGTAATGGATCCCAAACACACTTGTACAATCAGTTTTGTCTTTTCTCATCTGTGCTCCCACATCTGGGCCTACAAAAAAGGGAAAAATGCTAGAGAGACACTTTAGAAGCTGAATTCTATGGCCTACGGTAAATGTCAGCATGTCAGAATCAGGGCATCTTGATAAATCTAGAAAGACACATTCTGGAACCATAGGATCAAAACCTTTCTTCAGAGACATACAAGAAAAGCAACAATAGCTATTTCATTTCAGTACTGCTACGTAGCCAGGACAAACTTCAGCTTCATTTCTGCGAATAAAAAGAAATGAGGGCTGGGAAGGTGGCTCAGTGGTAGAGTGCTTACCTTGCATGCATGAGGCCCTGGATTCAATTCCTCAGCACCACATAAGCAGAAAAAAAAATTGGAAGTGGTACTGTGGCTCAAATAGTAGAGCGCTAGCCTGGAGCTGAAGAGTTGAGGGACAGCGCCCAGGTTCAGAGTTCAGGCCCCACGACCGACAAAAAAAAAAAGAAAGAAAGAAGAAAAAAAGAAAGAAAAAGAAATGAAAACAACAATAACAGCAAAAATCCAAGCTGTGCAAATTGGGTACAATTTCCTTCTACTAATGCTGTGTTGGAAGCTCAGACACATTAACCAGTAGCCTCAAGACTACAGGAGCCATTGTTAAAACCTGGTAGAACGTTTGTCTTAAGGATTTTGCAGCCTTTCTCACATGAGCATAGAAATTCAGAGCAGGAAGCATGAAGTGCTAATCAACCTATTGTCAAGAAATCAATGTTGATGATTCATGCTATCTGAAGGGAATGCTACCTTGATGCTTACCTATGTTTAATGTAATTTTAAATTAATGAATTGATTTTTATTATGTTTCAGTAGTTGTACAATTCAACATATCTATTTATTAGTATACTGCACTTTGATCCCTGCTATCCCTTCCATCATATTACCCCATCTCTTACAACCTCACCCATCCACTCAAGTTACCTAAGTCTATTTGACAGTTAACTTCTTATAGGCATGGAAAAAAAAATGTCTATTTTGTTCACATTAGTAGTGACACATGCTAGGCATGTAATCAATATATGTGAATGAAGGAAACAATATATAAAAATTGAAAACAGAAAATAGAGATGTCAATTTGTATGTATTTCTGAAGTACATGGTTTCACTCAGCAATTTCTTTTCTGAGGAAATGAAACATTGTATGTACCCAAACCTCTCAGGTCCAGGCAGATCTTAGATTCCAAAGTGATGCTCTGGACCCAAGCCTCAAAACCCACTCCTTCAGATAGCATCCCCTTCCTTCAGAAGCTCTCTATTGGGGAAGCCCAGGTTCTTGTGGGTGAATAACAGGGAAGAAAGAGGAGATGCCACTGGGAACAGCTTCTGGGAGAAGCTGTTCAATTGGACCATTATTACTCTTGATTTAGGCATTGGAGGCAAAATTGAAGACTAATAAGAAATCTATAGTGACTAAGAGAAGACATAGCACAGCTTAACAGAACTGATCTCAGGGTACTCTTGCTTCTAGCCAGAAGGCAGATTGTTTTCACGTCTTCCTGTCATGTTAGTAGGGAAGACAAGATGCTTACTCAACAATAAGGCCTGTGATGTTGAAAGGGTGACATTGATCAAGACACATTGTATTCATAAGCTGCCTTCTTAAATGGCAATAACCCCTTTGCATGACTATTTAAAGATTTAAAAAAAAAGAAACAAAAACCGCAACACAAGGCACACGCTGACATTTAGGGACAAAGGCAGAAAGTGTGCTGTGCAGCACTGCAGAGAAACACTTCCTTCCAGACTGATGGCCAGGAATGCTATTTTCTTGTTCGATGAGTACAGATCTTTTCACTTTTATACAAATGATTTGGAGCCTGGCTGTATAGCTGCACTCTCCCCTGAGCTGAGCAAGCTGAAAAGACTGACATGGGTTTCACAAATGTGATCAACTTAGGCACGGACCATCGTCCACAAATGGAACATCAAGTTAATTGTTTCCTGGTAGAAGAAGAGCTTTGGTGGTTTTCTTCACTTTCAGACCTAGGTCTGCTTCATGCATTCTGGAGCTTGGTAAAAATTACCAGTAGTTACATTGCAGAGAGAGAAGCCCATTTCTGAAAGGATTTTTTTTTGCAGTGTACATTAATAATTTATTACTAGGCTTCACACACAACTGCATTTGTAAGAGAGACCCAGGGGTAGGATAAACAGGAATACAATTTCTTAATAAAAGGAGAAGAATTAAAGAGAAGAAAAGACACCGAGGCGAGTATTATGTGGAGTATAAATATTATCTTGTACCCACTGCCAATGAGCAGAAAAGAAAAAAGAAACACATAGGGTTATACAATGAGAAGTAACACTTTTTCATTCTCCTCTTATTTGCTTGCTGAGCATCTGGTTAGACCTAGGTAAATTTGATTAAAATGAGTTTTTACAACTGCTTAGACTCATCTAGTTAAGGAACACTAGGATCTTTCCTCTGTCCTATATATTGTCAATAGAATTGTCAGCATGGCTTAGAATTTAAGAGCTTTATAATATTAATTGTATGAGAATGAAAAAGGGAGAGTCTAGACTTAGTTTGTAATGTTGGCAGTTACGATGAAGAAAACAAACATTTTTTTTTTTCTGGTAGAAACTTAAAAATTGGAAAAACAGGACATTCAAGTCATCATGACACCAAAGGAGTAGAACTTGTCAATTTTTGGCATACTGATTCACTCAGAGTTCTCCATCAATTAGCTACAACACACATGATATAAAAAGAGAATTGGATTCCTCTAATCAGCTGAATTACAAGGTCGGAGCTCTAAATTATGGCTTTGTTGTTTGAGCTGCAAATTATTGCTGAAAGGATATTTTTATGCATTCATTCCATCTCTATATTTATATACTTTTCTCATTGCTCTCATAAAAATGCTGTGATGCAAATACACACAGCAATTCGATACGTATAGATTGCATTTTTTATCATCCTAAATCTTAGAGATGCTTTGATGATCTGAACAAACCAATATTCTACTTATTTGAAAATGGAATCCAGTTCAAGAAGCACATTCAAACCCCAGATACCAATGGATAATAAAGAGGCATAATTCCACATATGAAAGTGCCAGTTATTGGGAACTCAATTTAGCATTTTAAGTCCACAGCAAGTTTTTATTAAACAAAAGCCTCAGCACACAGAAAGCTGCTAGTGTCCAATGGTTAAGTACAGCGGCCACTTAGGGAGGGTTTATTGAGAAGTCCACACAGTGTGATATGATAGGTAATAAGAAACCCCACAGACATAGGCTGAGATCACACTCTTACTGAACTCAAGACATAGTAAGAGAAGGACAGAGTAAAAGGAAATGACTATTAGTAAGCATTTCTAACAGCCATTTATTCAGTAAGGAACCACACATGACGACTTGACACTCATAATAAGTTTATCAGGTAGGTGTCCCAAAGCTAGTGCAGAGATTCAGTAAGGCCACTGAACAGCAAAGAAACTTCTGTCCAACTTCGTCTCACCATTTTCCCACCCTATCTCTCTGCTTCCCTGAACCAGTTTCAATTCCTACAGTGCACAGTGATTTCATTACTTTTGTTGGTTGTTTGAACTTGTGTTTAAAATGTTCCCTCCACCTTCAGACACAGTTCAACTTTCCCTTCCTCGGGGAAGGGAGCCTTTTGTTGAGCATTCGAGTCAAGCAAGCCTATCCTGACATATATCTATTATGCACCAAAATCTGTATTTCCCTATTTATGTGTAGGAATATTTGGTCATTGGGTAGCTTTCTTTTTCCTAATAAATAATTCCCTAAGGAACAAGATAACATTTAACATCCGTCATGTATCGCCAGCACTTGCCAAGAGTAGAGAATGGAGCAGGTCCTCAATAACCTTTGGTGGAAAGAATGACTACATTTTTTCATGATCAAAGCTTGAATTGCTGAGGCTTGCCTGTCCATCATGTCATTCTACCTTTTTCTGGTACATTCATCTTGTAATACTGGAAAGTATTTGTCATCATGCATTATTCTACAACTTAATGCAAACATAATAGCTTCGGTCTTGATGCCCAATTGTTTAACGTTAGTTCACTCATTCATTGGGTCATTATCTATACAACAAACATTGTTAAACTACCTACTCTGTGCTAGGCACTATTCTAGCTACTGGGAATACAATAGAATACAGAACGGACATGAATCCTTAGACTGAATGGCAGTATACTTTAAAATATGCTAGTTCACAATCTTGATTTTGTGTGTGTGTGTGAGATAGAGTTTTTGCTATGTAGTCCATGATGGTACCAAACTCGAGATCCTCCTGCCTTAATCCCATGAGCATTAGGATTACAGGTATATACCACTATGCTCTGCCTCAATCTAATTCCCATACAGGTATCCTACACTTGGACCAGATATCTAAGTTCATTTGTCTTTCTTTTCTTTTTTCTCTCTCTCCCCTCCAAATTGGTTTGTCTTTTTCTTCATGGCTAGAACTCAGAGCTTTCTGCTTGCTAAGCCACTGTCTGGTATATATGTCTGTGTGTTTGAGACTGTGACACATATGGAAATCCAGACTAATATATAGTTATTAAGTAATATAGATAAAAGCATGAGGCCTGTGTGTGAAACAACCATGTAATTATAAGCTTCCCATGATGAATGTATTCAGATGGTGGTGGTACTTTTTACTCTCATTGTTCACATGTCATTGGAATGTTTTCTTGAGAGTTGCTTTCCTGGCTGATTCATATGCCCAGAAGAAAGCTAAAGCCACCACTATGCAGTTGTTCTGCATTTTTGGCTCCAATTTGATGACATGACAGATCCTATGAATATCCAAAAAAATTAGGATATGGTGATTATTATAAAAGAGAAGCTTCTAACACGTGTAAGCCATGGCCATGTCTCTGCTATACACTCCTTTCTAATGTCACTTGGATCCTATAAATGATACATGTATTTTACCAAAAGAATCATTTAAAAATCATCCCTAGCAATATTAGCAAGTATGCTTACAGAGATTTACATATAGAAATACTTATCTCCTTATCCATAACAACAAGAAAATTGATAGCAATGCTTTTTAAACTGCTTGGATGGTAGTCTGAATATACAATAGGACATCAAGCAACTAGATTTATGTTAAAGGCATGGTAATGAATAGATAAGCATACAAATTGTATAAATATATAATCAAATGTTGATAAGGATTATCTTTGGATGGTGACAGGAATTACAGATGAATATTTTTCTTCACATACTCTTCGTGCCCATTCTGGCTTTAAAATTCTCCTTAGGAAATATACATTTGCTTACAGTCAGGAGAAAACCCCTTGTTTTTAAAATGTGAACTATTTTACATAATCTTTGGGCTTTGATTTCATGTAAGCTGAGGAAGGGAAGTAACAATAACACATATTTGGGAAACATCACTTTCGGTGTGGTTATTCATGGGGGAGCATTATTGGGGATAATGACAGCACATGTGCATAACAGAAGGAAGATAGCTTGACTAGAATCTATTTTAATCATAGGATAAACTGTGTGAGGAAGTCAGGAGAGAACTGATGTATAAAAGGAAAACCAGAGCCTGACATACAGCAAATCTCTAGTTAGGCACGTAGTCAGATTCAGTGAGGTTGGTGTTGGCAGGGAAGGGGAACCTGAACAAAGGGGCAGAGTCTAGAGAAAGCAGAGGCCACAAAAATAGTTTCATCACGCAAGAGTTCCACATGTATGACAACGCACCTTTCCATCCAGTGAGACGTCTGTGAGTACACTGGACATGTCCACACATTATTCTTGTCACTATTCTCTAAACAATACGGTTGCTGCACATATTGTATTTCACAAATTGTATCAGTACATGTTACATTTACATTTATTTTACATTGATAAATAATGTAGAGATGATTTAAAGTGTACAGGAGGATGTGTAGGTTAAATGTGAATGCGACGGCATTTTAGATAAGGGACCGAGATAGCCATGGATTTTGGCTGGAACCATCTACCATGGATACTTAGGGTTAGTAATACTCATTTTCAGGGTTAAGGAGCAGGCTTTCTGTTCATCACCCACAATACACAGCTCTATTTTTGAACCTTGAATATTATCTATAGGCACTGCATCAAAAGTTTTATATGTGTCTGACATTTATACACTTACCTTCCTGGAAACTAGACTTTCAATGCATAAAGATAAATTTTGAGTCTAATATAATGCAAACAGATGTCTGCCAGACCTGTCTCTATATCTTTGAGCATTCATTTGTAGAGTCAGGTAAGTTTATGTACCTATAAGCTTTTCTTTATTGAAAGGTTAAATGGTTCTAAAGATGTCTAACAAAGGCTGAGCCATTTGCAAAAACTCAAAGCCAATTAGCCAGAGTTGAAATGCTAATGTCAAATTAAAAGGAGGGAAACAATTCCTGAAGCAAAAATAAACATAGAAATATTAAAGAGAAAGAAAAACTTTGGAAATGTGAACTAAGGTGTCACCTATATGGACAATGAAAATTTGTGGAAATGAGAAATCTGTGAAAATCATTAAGAGTAAAAATGGGAAGATATGAAAAGCCATTGTGATAGTAGTGGCTCTCTTGACCTGTTGACTGATAGAAATACTTTCTGTATTTTAAGTATGTCCACTGGGGGTAGGTCACTGAAAATGGAAAGCTACACACAAAGCTCAGCCATCCGATGCTCATTAACAGGTCCCAAGGTAACTCAGTGTTCAGCCTTAATCACGGTTGCCTACAGTTGCTTTGGGAGTGCACATTCATTCTATGTTGTATCTTAAAGATATTATTCATTTGTTTGTAGTAAACCTATAGAAAAACAAACTGCCTTAATATTTCATTTATTACATAAGACCTGCCAAAATGGCATAAGTTATGATACATACAGATATTTTACTTTTTTTGTTAGCTCTTGGGTAAAATGATCTGTCCAGATGGGTACAGAATAAATACCGAACATTCTTGCTCCTGCATTTCTACAGATTTCAGGCATCATCACTGTCATTTGTTTCATATGCTATTCTTGGAGAAATTTTCTATAGGTAGAGCGCTTGGATTTTAGGAATATCTCATTTATGTCCTATGTTAGGATAATACACTTAGAAGACAATGGAAATAGAAACTTAAAAAAAATCTCAAAGTAGGGCCAAGAATAAAATAAGTATATAAATATACAAATGTTAGAATTTGGCAATGTTTTTACTATTTCCTAGCATTACATGCCTGAGAGTATTTTTTTTCCCTGGGGTGGATAAAGCTGTTTCTTATCCATGGAAGCCAGAGAAATGTTTGGATGCCCTCCAATGAAGAATAGAGGACCTCCTCATTTGTTTTCTTTTCTTGAATCTCTCAAATCACTTCTCACAGCAAGAATGGTAGCATCTATATCTGTAGTCACATTCATTTATTTCTTTGCTCACAAGCTCATTGATATTTATTGAGTGTCCACTGTGTCACATTAACGCTGATCTCAGAGTTTACAACATAGGTGGAGAAAGCAAGATTAGATTACATAAAGCATTTGGGAGAATGCTTCTTTAAAGATGATATATAATAAAGAAACAAAGTAAAAATAACTAAGTGCCATCCTGCATAGTTCCATGTTAGTTAAATCCAGGGCAGGATCTGTGTCCTATAAGAGTTTCTTAGAATATCTTACTTTGCCAGAACTAATACCTGGAGTTCAGTCTAGGGAAGTCATTTAGCAATAACTATATTTTCATGCTCAAAAGAGAAGTCTATTGTTCGCAAAATGTATATGTGTTAAAAACATCTATTTAGGGGCTGGGTAGGTGGCTCAGTGGTAGAGCGCTTGCCTTGCATGCATGAGGCCCTGGGTTCGATTCCTCAGCACCACATAAGCAAAAAGAAAAAAGCCGGAAGTGGCGCTGTGGCTTAAGTGGTAGAGTACTAGCCTTGAGCTGAAGAGCTGAGGGATAGCACCCAGGCCCAGAGTTCAGGCCCCACGACTGGACCCCCAAAAAAATATCTATTTAGCTTTTGGGGGTGCAACAGTGGATTTGATTGCATTCTGTTTCTTTTTTAAAATTACTTTACAGTTATTATAAAGATGATATACAGAGGGATTACATTTACATATGTCAGGCAATAGGTCCATTTCCTTTCATACAGTGTCATCTGTTCCCTGATTCTCTCCCATTCCCTCCCTCCCATCTCCATGTTTGATTCTTTAAACCTTATTTTTTCGGGGGGGAGGGTGTGGGGGGAAGTTACCATAAGCTCATGAAATCCAGATACAAATGTGAAAAAAATCCATAGCACTACCAATCTTTTTCCTTCAGGTGGGGTAGAATCAGTGACTATTATTGGCCCAAACTTATGAAGAAATGTCTCATGTATCTTTTCTTGCATATATCAAATCAAAGTGCAAGTAGGCATCTGGCACAAGAACATTAAAAAGCCATATGTGATGTTCACTAATACAAAATACATGAAGAGAAATAGGAAGTTAATACATATGGCTTTAAACTTACAAATGACTCATCTATCATCAAAGACACAGCATGATCTATGCCATGACATTCAAAAGAAGTTACAAGGGATATATCTGTTTTCATTTGTGCACCATCCCCATCAATACAGGCCTATAAGAGAAGGACATGTGTGCATTTCCTAAACTCAATCACAGGTATGCAATATGTTCTTTAAAGGGATTAAAGAGCTAGAGGTCTGTCTGACATATAGCTATGCCAATTTTGTGTTGCAGAAAATTTATGTGATGGACGCTTTAAAAGAATAATACTTACAAATCTTGCTAAAGTAATAATGTCCTATTAAGGGTTCTTTAAATGAAAAACAATTATGAGAGTTCTGTAATGAAATCCTGTAGCTACCTGTCTCCCCCAGTGACCCCCACCCCCAATTCTGTATGGATTCCTTTCTCAAGAGGAAGAACATCTAGCTCCTATCTCACCCTTCACATCTCTGATCTGAGGAGGTTTTAGTGGGGTTTGTTTTAGGATTCTGACAAAAGTGAAAGGAGAAACAAAACACTCCATGTCTTTCATTACTGGGAGGACTGTTTTAGGATCTCAAAAAGGAAGTTACTTTCCCTTCTGATTTTGACCTTTTCTATTCGACAGATGTTAGGGTTTTTTTTTTTTTTTTTTCAGCCTGTGTTTCTAATGGAGCTTGAAATTAACATGGCTTTTTGTTTACCTCCTCATTTGTGTGCCGCCATCATCAATGTTGTCAGCATAGATCTGGGAATAGGGTTTGTTTACTGCTTCTGTCGAGCAAGCAAATGGAGAGACAGAGAAAACACGGTTCTGCTCATTCCATTCCAGTGTAAATTCCTCATCCCATCACGGGAAAGGGAAGATGACCTTCCCCATGGCTGGCTGTAAAAATCAGCAGCCAGATGCGTATCCTCAATGTCATTCATGGGGTGCCTTTGACACCCCCATGAGCCTAGGTTGATGCTCCTTTATGACATGATAACATGATAGCCAGATTCTGAACTTCCCACCTCTCTCTCTCCTTCAGAGCATACATTTGGGCCCTCTGGGTTCTGTCTTCTTCTTCTGTTCTCTAGGCACTCCATAAAGGGAGATGGCATTCAATTCAGCCAGCTCCTGACTCTGATCTTGCCTTTTCTTTCTATGTTATGCTCATGCTTTCCTATCATATCAAGTTCAGTTTGGGGAAAGAGGAGATACTTCCTCCACCATAAAATGTATGGAGACTTTTCAGTAAATCTTGGAAGCTGAGTGTTTGTTTTCAAGTTCTTATAGTCTTTTGAGCTTACTATTTTGTCCACTGGTTGACGTCTATTGCTTCATTACTAACATACACCTCCTCCATCAAGAGTTTTTCAATCAATAAGTCCATTTGAGAAGGGAAGAAAAGAGACTTCATCTTTATGCGTTAGCTTCCAAAATACTCTATTCGACTTGAATACATATTTTATTGTTATTGTAAAGGTGATATACAGATGGGTTACAATTATATAAGTGAGGTAATGAGCACATTTCTTTTTGAGCCATGTAACCTCTTCCTTCATTTTCTCTCTGTTTTTCCCTCCCATCCCTGCCCACAGTAGTATAGTTTATGTTCAACCTAGTGTCTAGTGAGTACCACTGCTGTAAAATACTTTATTCTAAAAATTACTCTTTTAATCTTTTAAAAATGAGTACTTTCTGTGGCAGTCAGTATGTTCACAGTGTTTTACAACTGTTAACTGCTATTGTTTTTCAGACCCTTTTCATTACCCCAAATAAAAAGTCTATCATGCCCACTACAGAATTACTTTCCATTGCTCTGTACCCCTCAGCCCAGAAAATCCCTCTCCTATTCAACTTTCTGTCTCTATAAATTTGACATTCAAAGTGCCTCTGACAAGTGGAACCATAATACTTCTCACGTTGTGCCTCCTTCCTTTCACTTGTGTTAGGATATGTACCATAATTTTACCCAGTTTTATATCTAATTTTATTACATATTATTTTTATTAAACTGTGTCTCTTGGTAGATATTTGAGTTGTTTCTACTTTTTTAGCTCTTTAGAATAATGCTGCTATAAACTTTGGACACATACCTTCCTAGAGTTGTTGCTTTTAATAGAAGGACTTCCTTCTGCTTGGCAAAATTTTCACTTGATCCAGAAATAATGTCCAGAAAGTTCTCAAATACTAGCATTTCAGCCAAGTGAACTCTCTGGTTTTGAATGAGGCTCCAATCACTAGACTGTTTTCAAATGCAGTCATCCTCTCTTGCTACTCCTTTTGTGAAGTTACATTCTCAGGCTCCTTTGAACCCTGTACTCTAAGTAGTTTCTACTAGTGTGAGGTTCTGGAAGGAGACTGTTTCTGGTGGCATCTTTGGCAATGGGTACATCTCCTACTGGCTCTAGTCTACCAAGTTCAAGTGTAGGAAAAACAGGCTTTGTCCCTTCAGTACTAGAGGAGGTAGAAACATCCTGCTATTGCAGATCTCTGGGACGCTTTGTTTGTCAAGGTTGGATATTCAACTCTTTTATTGCTGTGTTGCTCATTCCATACATTAAATTCCTCTTAAAGAAATACCAGTGGTGGACATCTGTGCTCTTAATAGGAATCTCACTGACAATTATTGTATTAGAAGCAGAAGGTTCACTGTTTCTTTTTCTTTTCTTTTCTTTCTTTCTTTCTTTTTTTTTTTTTTTTTGGGTCCGGTCGTAGGGCCTGAACTCTGGGCCTGGACGCTGTCCCTCAGCTCTTCAGCTCAAGGCTAGCGTTCTACCACTTGAGCCACAGCACCACTTCCGGCTTTTTCTTTTTGCTTATGTGGTGTTGAGGAATTGAACCCAGGGCCTCATGCATGCAAGGCAAGCACTCTACCACTGAGCCACCTTCCTATCCCTCACTGTTTCTTAATCTATAGAACTTGTAGCAGTAATTCCAAGTTCCCCTGAATACATCATGTATGCAATAGAAAAAAAGAATAGCTGTGATTCCCTTTCTTAGTGCCATATGTCCCCTAGAGTTCCACACTGGAACATGGCCACATTCTAGGGAAGGCTGGACCAAAAGCCTGAAAGAATCTGAGTCCTTGAGGGTTCTGTGGAGCTATATCACCATTCCAGCCTTGCTTTGCCTACCTTTGCAATTTTACATGAACAGCAAGTAAAACTCTCTTTTGTACAAGCTCTTACTATTTGAAGTCCATGTTTATTATAGCTAGGGTGAATTGTAAACAACTTAGGACCCCAGTCATAAGCTTAGTTTCTGTCCTTGACTGCTGATGATTCTTCTTGTACCTTTCCTTAATTACAGAAAGGTGCTTGATCCTCTGATCATAGCTCAACTTTGGTCTGTTCTTGTTTTAAACTCAGAATTGGCCTGTTCTCTCTGCAATGCTTTTAAAAAGCTGTATCCCTTTAACAGTTTTGCTTTGCCTATTAAGGTTTTTTTTTTTTTTTTGACATGGGGCGGGGAGGTGTTTAAAATCCAAGCTGATATCCAATGTGGAAAAAATGATTAAAGTCTGGATGATAGAGAATTTTTAATTAAAAGCCCGGGAACATTGTTCCTTAGGTATTAATAAAGTCACTAAAATGGAGAATCAGCGTGACCTAACATCACAAGGCAGGCCATTAGTGCTTGGTCTGATGGCTCCTCTTCAAGGAGCTGATGGACTGTAACTGCACGTAATGACTGTCAAGTGCAGATAAATCTCACCTGTACGTCACCCAAGTGGACATCAATTAGAAATATGGACTTCCAAGATGGTGGTTCTCAAACTTTATTGTGTATGAAAATCATTTGGGGAAACTTGTCTGAAAGGAAGATTCATATCCTTCTGCTTATGATTTACTTGGACCAGGGTGGGGGCATGAACTGTCTCTAGAGAGGGACCCCAGATGCCTGTGAAGCACATGGTCTGTGGACACATTACTTCTGGGCAACGCATGAGGCAAGTACAAGAGCTGACCCAGAGGAGGGGCAGATTAGAGAACGGATTAACCGATGTCTACTGTATGCCAGGGGCTCTGCTGTATTATTCAGATACCATCTTAGCTTACGTTTATTACAAACCTGCACAACTATTATTGTTCTTTGTTTTATTGTGAGCCATATGAGACTCAGAGAAATCAAGAAACATGACTAAAATTACAGAGAAGCTTCCAAGACTAAGGAATTAAAATGTTGAAAAAAATGTACACACACACACACACACACACACACACACACACACACACACACTGAGTCCACATATAGGGAAAACAGGTTTTGTGTGTGTGTGTGTATGTACATGTATGTGTGCACACATGTGTGTGTGTCTGTTTGTCTGTGTGTTTTGAGATAAGTTTTTGGCTATATAACCCAGGCTAGCTTTGAACTCAGGGTGTCTCTGCTTCAGCCTCCTTCGTCCCGAGGTTATAGTGTGCACTACTATGCCAGGCGAGGTATTACTTCTAGTTACAAGATAGTCATTCGTTCCTTTGGGCTGCCAGTCTACTTTGCATTGTTTTCTTGTTTCATATTTCCGCCCTAGACTAATGTCATTTGCTGATCTTCTTGCTTCTCTATCTTGATGAGTAGGTAGTGTTTGACATCTGCTTCTTTCTGATTCTCTGTGCTTCACTGCACTGAAGAGATTGTAAAGACAAAGAACTACATTTACAGATGCTCTTACAGCTCACTTGTAGATTCAGCCAATTGGATACCTTTTAAATGAATGAAGTAGGGGTACACATCCACAATTGTGGGAACACTGACTTTTCTTTTCGCTTAGCTCTGAGCAGGAAAAAAACTCCATTTGTGGATTAGAGGCAGTTGTAATGACTATGGTTTTTCTGACCCTGGGATTGCTGCTAAGATGATCTCGCTGCAGACTTTAGTAATTTCCCTGGTAGTCTCCTGAATCCTCATTTCTCTTATTGAGGTATAGAGGGCCGTTGCCCACACAGGACACAAAGAGGGTCTTGATTAGGTGCCTTTTCTAGTATTCTAGCCAGGAGCTTGGACTTTTCTCAGTCTTTCAAATAATTTTGTAAGCACTTAATTTCCCATGGTACTGTCTATTTGAGATAGCATGAGTGATTTCTAGTTTTAGAAATAACTATTTCATGTTTGCTATCTTCTATGCCTAAAACAGTGTCATTATGTTAATGTTAATGCATTATGAAGTCAGGTCTGACTTTATAAATACAAAGGTGAGGATCAGGAATACTTAGCAAATTCCTTAATGAGTATGAAACAGGACTTAGTAGCTATTAGTACCTATTATCAGATTCCTACCCAAGTATAGACTTCAACCCTTTGATCTTTATATTATGCCATTTATTCTTTCTATATTAAAGAGATTTTGAAAGAAAAAATTTAGAAAAGATATTATTGAATGTCAGACACTGGAAATATCAATGCTGAGTTGAAAAAGTTGCTGGTTGATGATAAGCAGGAACTATTATCTTGAGAAGTTTCCTAATTGCGCGCAAGGTATTGAAGTGGAATGTTCAATCATACTCATGCCTTTGTAAACCTAATTACAGAATAGTTAACAGAATGTTTATGGGCAAACTAAGTTGTTGCTGAAACCCTCTTGACAGGGACTGTCTTCATGAAAACAAAAGGAATTCAAGCCCTTTTAAGGTGTTCCAGTTGCTAGTGGAAGACAGCTCATTTGTGACCCATACAGAGAATGCCTGGGACACTGAACTAAATGACTCAAAGGGGCATTCCTTAAATAATGAGAACTTGAAGGAATTTTCACTATTTCTCAATCCTATCATGGTACTTGGTATACTGAACATATTTGTTGGTTTTTACTTAAGATTTGCCACTAAACTGATGAATCCGAGTTTAAGTATCATTATCATGGTGTGTTCTGTAAATTAAAGCAGCATGATTAGTTCTCAGTGGGCATTCAATATTTTACATTTTGTTATACCTCCAGTGACAATGCACCTCAGCTAAGTTCTGAATTTCCTAATAGCTCAAAATAGGTTTCAGATGTATGCCAAGTGCTTGCTTATTAAAAGAGGAACACCAGGTGTAATATTGCACGCATAGACAATATAACCTGAGGCAACAGCATGTACAGGTTTTCATTGTACTCCCTGTCCTCTTAAATTACGGAGCAACACAAAAAGATACTTAGAATGCCAGAAGACATGACTTGGGGTACTGTCATATACATTCTGGGTAAAGGATCGTCAGACTGTTTGTGGGTCAAATAGGACCCATTACCTATTTCACACATGTTGTACTGTATTGCTAACTGCAACCGGAGCCAGGGTGGGGGGATACTGGAGCCAAAGAAAATTAGAAAATTCAGAGATAGAGCGATAAGAGAAGAAAGTCAGCGGAGACCAGGGGTCCCAAGGCTCACCACCACTTGGCCCCTGAGTCCCCACAAGCAAGCATATTTATTTGAGTTCACACAGGGAAGGTTACCATGGATACATGCAAAACATAAAGCATCTATATCAATATTACCATCAGAGCTAAAGCAGAGTTTGTGAGTGACACTGGTTCCCTTATTCTTTTGAGATAGGAGACTGCTGCCCAGAGAAAGTCCATACACAATGCCCACTTATCGAGCCCATGGTTAAGCTGTCAGCTCTTTTAAGGTCCCCAGCACTAAGGGAGGGGGGGGAGCCTTCCAGTCTCTTACCCCTCTCCCGAGAGGTCTGTTTGAACCTTCCCATGGCCAGCTCTCAGTGTTCCCGAGTGCTATTGAGGCAGTGTTCCAACCTCTCAAACCTTTCTCAGGTTTCACAGCTCATCTTTACAGTTCCCTACAGTACTGGAACAGTGTTCAACACATATTTACTCAATATTTATGACTAAGTTTTTGGGCCACCACAGCAGAGCTGAGTGGGGCCACAGACTGGAGACACTATCTGTAAGACAATGTACTAGATATTTTATGGCCAGGACCTCTATAGAAACAACTGCTGATCTGTATTTCCCAGCGTTTCTGAAAGATACAGTTCTACTAGACTCACCCTAGAGTTTTGCATTTATTCTAAAGAAGGACTAGGTGGTTGAAAACATGTAAATGTCGAGGTAATTGTCACATGGAATCTAGGTAGGTATTTCAGGAAGTTGACCAGAAGAAATAACTCTCTTTGATTTTCTTTTTTTCTCTTTTTTTTTTTTTTAAATTTAATTTTTTTGTGTGAACATACTGTACAGAGGGGTTACAATTACATGGGCAGGATAATGCGTACATTTCTTATCAAGCATTGCAGCCTCCTCCTTTGTTTACCCTTCCCAGCCTCCCCCTCCCGCCCCCCCCCCCCCGCCCCCCGCACCAACATTGTAAAGGTCATTTTCCACATGACAAATCCTCAAAGAAACAACTGCCCAATAAATAAGTGGGCTAAAGATTTAAAGAGAAACTTCTCTGAAGAAGAAAGAAGGATGGCCAATAGACACATGAAGAAATGCTCAACATCCCTAGCCATAAAAGAAATGCAAATCAAAACAACATTGAGATACCACCTCACTCCAGTTAGAATGGCAAAAATCAAGAACTCTAACAACAACAGATGCTGGAGGGGATGTGGACAGAAGGGAACCTTACTTCATTGTTGGTGGGAATGTAAACTTGTTCAACCACTTTGGAAAGCAGTATGGAGGTTCCTCAAAAGACTCCACATAGAGCTCCCCTATGACCCAGCAATCCCACTTTTGGGCATTTACCCAAATGTTTACAAACAAGACCACACTAAAGCTACCAGCACAACTATGTTTATTGCAGCATTATTTACCATAGCTAAGATATGGAACCAACCCAGATGCCCCTCAGTAGATGAATGGATCAAGAAAATGTGGTATATATACACAATGGAATTCTATGCCTCCATCAGAAAGAATGACATTGCCCCATTTGTTAGGAAATGGAAAGGCTTGGAAAAAATTATATTAAGTGAAGTAAGCCTAGCCCAAAGAAACATAGGTCCCATGGTTTCCCTTATTTGCAACATCTAGTATATGTATGAGTCAAGCGGAAAAGGTCAGATAATGTGATGTTAGGAAAATGAACCCTTAAATATGTATTTAAATGTTTTTTTCTTTCATGCATTTGTTTCTAACGCATTTATAAGATTATCTCTTTGTTGCTTTGTATGTCCCTCCCCCACAGTATAACCCCTGCTTTCACTATATTTGATGTCAGTATAACTTGTGGAGGAGATGGGGAAAAACAAGTTGTTTAAGGATATAGGTGGACCTGTTGCAACAATGAGAAGTACAAGCTCTCTTCGATTTTCTTAGTTGGCATTTCTTCTCTCTGACACTATACTGCAAGCTTTTCTCTGTGTGACCTAAAATTTCACTATTCTCTATCTAGACAAAACATCCTTCTACCAGACTTCAATAATTACCATCATATTTTTGAACCCCCTGTACTTAATTCTCTTGGATACATATACTCTTATCTTCAACAGTATTTCAATTATTAAAAACATACTATTACCTCAAACGCATTATGTCGAGAGGGTAAAGAACCATCTTCTCTTGGGGTTGTCTGTACTACCATTCTAGTATCCTTCCTGTATTTGAGCTTGAAAGCAGTTGGCCTTTCCAATCTTGTTTTGCCTAAGAAACACACCTGCCTTCTCTATTTTCTCTTCATTTTTGGGATCCTGGGATCTACGGTTCTTATATTAATGTCACCATTTCATATCTGGATTACTTCACAGCCCTCACATACCTCTCCCTTTCCTCACACTTTCTCTTAATCCTTAGCAATTGCTACTTTCATTATGTTATGTAGCTGCTCAGAATATTTGGCTATTCTTCCCTCAAAACTAAATGCCATATGACTAGGAAGTTATGGATTCTGTGGCTCCTTTCCTTCTTTCCTCCTAGCTTCTAACCTCTTTCTGAACATTTCATAATCCTTTGGCAAAACCTGTCAAATCCATCCTATGTTGCCTTCTCTGTTGTCAACCATTATACCATCAACACATAGATGAGGTCTCACCTCATGAATGGCCACTGTATACTTACCCTTTTCTCTACATTCATACAGCACTTATGGCATTTAATTCTACATCTTGTCTTAGAATATTGTTCAGTGTTGGTCTTTTTCCCTTTTTCTCATTTCCCCTTCTTCTAATCTTCTGTATGTGTGTGTGTGTGTGTGTGTGTGTGTGTGTGTGTGTGTGTATTCCTGCTCCTACCATCACCACCTCCAACTATAGCTTCTATTAGACCATTTACAGAGCAAATACCCTTGTAGGAGATGCTCTTTGCATTTTAATGCATAATATCTGATATGCTCTTTATTGGAACACTTTTCTTCTAAGATATATCATTGGTCAAACTGGGTTTCAGGAAGTTTTAAAAAAATCAGCCAAAAAAAATCACCTGGCAACTATCAGAGCTAAGCTCAGGGTCTGGGCTAACTTCAAATCTCTTGCTCTTGCTAGATTAGACTCACAGTTGCAGTACAAAGAAGCAAGGAAACTTAGTCCCTTTTGGTTTAGCACTAGGTGAACTAGGAATATCCCCATAGATATGAGTGAGGAATCTTGTCTTAAAAAAGACTAAAAAAGTCTTTTTAAAAAGTCTTAAAGAGACCAAATCAAATTAGTGATTAAAAATTATGGAAGAAAACATTTGTAGTTTGTATATTTGGGATTGCATTACAGTATAGAATTCTAAAAAGATGGATGTTAGGTTTTCCTTTCCATCAAGAGTCATTGGTACAAAAATCATTATAATAGTCTCTCCCTCTGGATAAAAGACATTTTTCTATCATCAATACACAAATATACAAACTAGAAATCCATGTAGAGTGTAAGCCAACGTATGCTCTCCCCTCGTATTGACAAAGAAGCTCAAATCACTGATGGCATGCAGGTGTGAGAGCAGCAGGGAGGAAAATTAGATAATCTGAGGGCAATTTGTTCATTTATAAGTGGAGAGAAGGTTCTCTGGCATTTCTTCACTGGCATTTCCTCACTTGGCCAAGTACAAAACAACAGTTACAACAGCTGAGCTGTGGGTTTTGGAGTTCCTCCAAGATGCAAATGTGAGACCTGCTGATCTTTCCCCCTTTCCTACAGGTACCTACCTGCAGGGCAGCTTTGCTGGCAACCCGGATATTGCTGGGTTTATTAAGAAGTATAAGGAAAAGAACAAAGAATTCTCTCTCTTTTTTGTAAAAAGTATGTTATTTTGGGATAGTTGACAGGGATGCATAGCACATTTCTTCAAAGAGAAATTTGGTTCCATCAGGCTGAAGGTAGTGGCTAAGGTAGAGGTGAAACAGAAGAGGGAGATCACACATTCTGGCAAAGAACAACTCTTGTGGTCTCTTTTATTGATTTTTCTCTAAGTGATGATTTAATGGAAAGAATGAATGCTCAAATTTATAAAGATTTTGACTGATGATAGTTAACAATTTTCTAGCTTTGGATGTAGCTTGTTATGTAGAAAGAATGATGTGGAGGATAGGAGGGAGACACAAGAAGGAGAGAGGGGATCAGAGGGTGATAAATAATTCGGAATTTTTACCGAAGATTAAAGGTGAAGTTTCTTCAAGGGATTTCTGTCTTTCATCTTTCAAAAATGGAAAAGAGAATGTCATTGCAAATCTACAGATCCCATTCCTGGTGTCACTAACTCTATCAACTTAAAAGTAAGTGGCAGGGGCAAATATAGGCTTGGTATTTTCTATGCATTTTTCTTCTATGTCTAATAAAGTATTTAAAGCTATAAATTTTATAGACTAAAATGAAACCCAGCTATCATTAAGGATGATGTATATCTATTGCCAAGGGAAACCTGAAGTTGGAAGATATAGCAGCTTTCTCATATTGCTTTTTCATTTTGAAAGAATTTTTTTTTTTGGGTCCGGTCGTGGGGCCTGAACTCTGGGCCTGGGCACTGTCTCTCAGCTCTTCAGCTCAAGGCTAGCGCTCTACCACTTGAGCCACAGTGCCACTTCCAGCTTTTTTCTTTTTGCTTATGTGGTGCTGAGAAATCAAACCCAGGGCCTCAGGCATGCAAGGCAAGTGCGCTACCACTGAGCCACCTTCCCAGCCCTCAGTTTGAAAGAATTATAATGGCTGAAGGTTTGGTTTACTGGTAAAATACTCATCCAGCAAGGGCAAGGCTCTGATTTCAAACCCCCATACTATGAAAAGAAGAAAGAAGGAAGAAAAAGAGAAAAATAAAAAGGAGAAAGATAGAAGAAAAAAAAGAGCAACGAATGATAGATTCACAGGAAATCACAGGATTATGAGGAAGTTGTGTATATACCCAAGCCAGGAAGCTGACATTGGTTTTTCTTGTGTGTACACATGTGTGCAATTTCTATGCTTCTATGGAATTATATCACACCTGTGATTGTGAATCATCTCTACAAGCCAAATACAGAGCTGTTTCATCATCAGCATAATTGATGTTGCACCACCAGCCTAACTCCCTTCTCCCACCCGTAACTCCTGCAACTGACTAGTATGCTCTCCATCTGTGTAACATTTCAGGAATATTATGTACATGGAATCAGAGAATAAATAAGCTTTTGGAACTTTTAAAACTCAGCAGTTTCCTTCAGATTGTGCCTATTTGTATGCTCTCCCAAAATTCATCTGTTAATATCTTGCTTAATATTGTACTTAAAGGCAAAGTTTTTTTTAAAAAAAAACTTCATCAAATTAAAATGAGGTCTTTGGGGGTGGGTACTTATACAATATGGCTACAATGAATTTTTTGTTTGTTTGTTTGTTTTTGTTGGTCATGGGGCTTGAACTCTGGGCTTTGGCGCTGCTCTGAGCTCTTCAGTTCTAGAGCTCTACCACTTGAGCTACAGCACCAATTCTGGTTTTTTGGTGGTTTATTGGAAAGAAGAGTATCATGGACTTTCCTGCCTGGGCTGGCTTTTTTTTTTTTTTTTTTTTTTTTGTCAGTCATGGGGCTTGAACTCTGGGCCTGGGTGCTGTCCCTCATCTCTTCAGCTCAAGGCTAGCTCTCTTACCACTTGAGCCACAGCACCACTTCCTGGGCTGGCTTTGAACCCGATCTTCAGATTTCAGCCTCCTGAGAAGCTAGGATTACAGGTGTGAGCCACTGGTGCCCAGCTTGACTATAATCTTTTTAAGAGGAGGAATTCGGACCAGAACATGCAAATGCCATGTGAAAGCATCAGGAAAGGTGGCCTTCTGTAAGACAATGAGAAAGGCCTCAGAAGAAATGGCTCAATCTCGGATTCATAGCTTCCAGATTATTAGAAGAAAACAATTTGTGATTGTTTTAGCCATCCAGTTTGGGTTGTCTCTGCTATGGAAACTATAGCAAACAACATATCTACCCTGTGGTCCAATAAGGCTTCTAATCTATATCAAGTGTATGAGAAGTCCAGTTATATTCAAAGATACTTTTATAGAGAAATTTCAAATTGGAATTTGCTTGAATATCCCTGCACTGTGGAAGATGTGAGTGAATTTTGTTATAATTACTCACTGTGGTTTACAGGAATGAGTGCTCTAAAAATGTAGATGATACATATGAATCCCACAAAAAATATTGAGTGGAAGAAGAAGATACCATAGGATAGAATGTGTAATTCCATACATACTAAATTTACTAAAACAGATGAGTGTATTCTTTGCGATCAGAATCTAGCACCGTATTTACTCTTCGGGGGTAGGTGCTGAAGGTGGTAAGGAAGAGAGCTTCTGGACTGCTAGTAATGAGTTTGATCTGTGTTCTAGTGATTTTCCAAAATCCAGTGAGCTATACAATTAATATAGCTGTAAACAGTGTGATGTTTCAGTGAAAAAATTTTAGAAGCAGCTTTCTGAAATGAAATCTGAGCAGGAGTTCTTTACTCCCTAAAGTGCTTGCTTTTGCTTGAGGAAGAGCCAAAGGCGGCTCTGTTTCTTTTCCCAAGTCTGGTGAGACTGTTGCAAAGGAGACTCAAACAAGATGGCCTACCTCCGGGGCTGGGGGAAAAGTGAGACATCCACAGAGACAGACCTGTGAGTTGCTCACTCTTCTGGTGGTGGATTAAATGCTGGGGACATTGATGTCTGCTCTCAAATTAGTCACACATTAGCATTTCCTGTGGGCCAGATCTGGGCCATCATGCAAAGCAAGCTGGTATGAGAAGCTTCCGTCTCTTCCAAAAGGCCACTGAAAAGAAAACACATCTCAACGGAAAGCTAGACACATTTTTGGAAGTGTGAGTCCATGAAAACACAAACTTGTAGGAGGAGAGAGGTGCATTTCTCACGGGTAAGCAACTCTAGCAATGAGGATAGGGGTGAGAGATGTCTGAAGAACCACCAAAGATTTCATAGCTTTCCAGCTCTTGAGGGCAGAAGCCAGCTGTGACAGTCTCACTCCAAAAGAACTCACCTCTCCTTATGCTGCTCCAATCAAGGAAGGATGAAAAAACCCCTAGTTTACCAATGGAAGAAGCTGTTTAACACATTCCTTGCTGAGAAGGAGAAGAAAAAAAATAAACTTTTAATTTATATAGCAATCAGATTCCTGGTGGAAGCTGCGGCCTAGAGGAAGATAATGAAAATAACATTGGTATCATACTCAGACAACTTAGATTTAGAATTTCTATTTCTGGTCCAGTCCTACACGTGATTGTTAGGTGAACCAGTAAAAGTCAACTTCGTTAGTAATATGAACCAGGAGGAACTGTGTGTCTCAGAGAAGTTGTAGTGAAGGTGGGAGAGGAGGCAAGGGAAGGTAGCCTTGGGGGATTAAAAAAACATTGCTGTCAATCATAAAACATAGGTGAAGAGTAGGCTTGGTAGGTGAAACAATATACAAGTTCTTCTTTGATGTGCTGCTCCGACAGGTCCAGGATATGAAGACTAACATTATATTTGGATAGCTGGAAAAACAGGAATGAAACCAAAAAGAAGCTATCTGGGACTGTTATTGTTACCATTATTATGTAGATGTAGCCAGTGTCAAGACAGTAGATGCCCTTTACCAAGAATGCCAGACATTATTTCTAAGGCAGTGAGTAGATGAGGATCCTGTTAAGTAAAATTCAAGTAAGCATGGAGCCTAAGAATGTCCCTTGACAGAAATAGTGGTTGACAGTTGCAAAATTCTACTAGTATCAGGGAAAGAAAATACCAAAGAGTGCTGATTGAACTTTGGAAGTCCTGAGTGATATCAGAGCGACCATGTGTGAAATGAAACACATCTGGAGTAAATGAGTGAAAATACTGGACAGTGGGACAAATGAAATACAAGAGACTACAGATATTCCTCTCTGGACTACTCTCCATACGTGGCAACTTAGGAAAGGAGGATCCAAGCTTAAACATAGGAAGGCTGAAGGGGAAGGATCTTAGCTTTTGTAGTGCCATGGCCTAATTTGGTAGCCTGCTGAAGCCTAAGGAACCCTTCTCAAGAATATTTCCAAATGCAAGAAGGAAAATTTAAGTAGTTTATTTAAAATAAACTTATAAAATAAACTGTTTGCATGGACAAACATAAAAGTAAACAAAAAATCGGTGATAGAAAAAATATGTGTATCTTTATCAGTGCATTTCTTGCTAGGAATCATAACTATCATAAATTGAAGTGTAAATCACATGTCAAGTTATCTTCAACAACTACTATATATGATTGAAAGAACAAACCTTAATGGTTGGGCACTCATGCCAATAATCTTAGCTATTTAGGAACATAAGAGCTGAGGATCCTAGTTTAAATCCAGCTCCGGCAGGTAAGTCTGTTGAGACTTATCTCCAGTTAGCAACCAAAAAGATGGAATTTGAGGAGAGTGCTTGCCTTGAGCAAAAATAAAAAATAAAAAATAAAAATAAATGCATATGGGACAGTATCCAGACCCTGACTGGCACACAACAGAATGAAACAAACAAAAAAGAGCCTAATGATTCGGGTGACAACGCCACATGGGCATTACTGTTTTGTATCTAGATTCAACATGGAAAGATACATTTAATTTCAGAAAAAAATGTTGTATCGAAATTCATCATCTCTTTGAAATTCTGTTTTTCTTGTTGAAGGAAGAATCCAGGGATCGCGTTAGGACTTCCTTACTAAGGGAAGAGAGGTACATGCTTCCTTTCCTGATTCTCTTCCTCTTCGTTCATATATTTTATATATATATATATAATATACATATATATATATATAGTATAAATTTCAAGTCTTGTTCTGGCATATCAGAGTACAATGCACTAATGTAGGGACAGATTTTGGTTATTCATTCAGTGAATGACAGGCCAGTTTAACTGGCCATTTAACCATATAATTTCTCCATGTCTATTTTCTTATTGAAAAAGTGGAGATGTTAATAGTAATATACCTTGTAGGTGGTAGCTATTCTTGTCTTGCCAGTGTCCTTAGTCTTACTCTTTAGTTACTGCAAGTACCACATTTGTCTTTCTTCCAAATAGCTTCTCCTCCTGTTCTTCTGTCTGGAAGACTCACCACCCTGCCCTGTTCTTCATATGAGTGAGTTCTCACTCACCAGGACTCAGCTTCTATACTTCTCTTTGGAAATGCTCTCACAGAAGGTATCTTTGAAACAGGCCTTCCACCATTATTGTCTCTTAGCACTTTTCATGAGTGTTCATACTCTTTTTGCTAGTTGTCTGCCATGAGGCTCCATGATGGCTGGGGGGTTGTATTTGGCTTGATCCTCTCCATAGCCCAGTGACCATACACAGTCAGCAACTCTGTAACTATTCATTAATGAGTCACTGGATAGAGAGCAACTGAGGACAGAAGGGAGGTCCCTGGTTACATCATGCTTATAGGCAGGGTATCAACTTTCTATGTGGGCATAGGACTTTACTGGTGTACTTTCCTTCGTGTTCTGGGGCCAATGGAGAGGTAAAAACATTGCTTCCATTAAAACATTTACAAGGTAGCATTTAGCCTTTCTTCAAGTACTAAAAATATCCTCTCTCTTTCCTGTGGTGTAATAAGACGTGGACATAAAAATTCTAGTCTATAATAGTAGTTCATATCTCATAGGCACAATACATAATATTCACAGGTAATGTTTTAACCCAGCCAGTACTTGCTATCAAAGTGATGGAAAGTGATGGAAAGGTATTGATCTAATTTTCAGAAGCCAGACATCTAGTTGTTGCTGTTTATATTTAATGGAAGGATTTGACTCGTCAACCTTTTTGAGCCTTCGGTGTTTCATCTTACAAATGGCAATTTAAAAATATTTGCTGTGGCAGACACTGCTAACTATCTACCGAAACCTATTCTTCCTTTCACGAATCTAGACTACAATTCCAAACTTGCCTCCAGGCTGATGTGTCTGTGTGACTAAGGTCTTGTCAACATAATGTGAGCAGGAGCAGTAGTATTCATCACTTCTTTTTACCTGCTCCAGGGCCTTCACTTTCAGGCCAGATCCCTAAATGACTCTGGAACAGACATTCTCTGACCTTCACCCTTCAGCAAGAAATGCAGAATGATAAAGAACAAAGCCACTAACTTTTTAGAACTCATTTGTTACAACAGCAGGTGTTTCTTTGACTAATATACACTCTTCATCTACTTCATAAGACAATGAGATAGATATAAGGGAAACAGTTTTGAGAGGTAAAAGAGGCTATAAAAGTTTGTCATAATTTTCATTAATACAGAAAAATGAAAAACCTAGAAGAATATCTGTTGTACAGTTCATATTTAATATGTATTTGTTGAAGGAACAAATGAATACCTTTCTGAAAAAAATCCTAGGGAAAATTTACAGGGAATGAACAGGGAAAGTCTTTCACTTGTTTTCTCATGTTAATAAACCTCTTTGGGATGGGTTCTGGTCGTTCATACCTATAATCCTAAACTACTCGGGAAGTTGAGAACTAGTATATGTGTGAGACAAGCAGAAACAGTCAGATAAGTTGATGTTAGGCGAAATGAACCCCAAGGTAAGGATTCAAATGTTTTTTCTTTCTTGCGATTGTTTCTAATATATTTATAAGATGATTTCTTTGTTGCTTTGTATGTCCCTCCCCCACGGTATAAACCCTGTTTTCACTGTATTTGATGCTGGTATACTTTGTGGAGGGGAAAGGAAAAAACAAATTGTTTAAATAGGGATACAGGTGGACCCATTGCAACAATGAGATATACAAGATGTTATGTGGAAAAACGAACTTTACAACTTTTTGGGGAATGGGAAGGGATGGGAAGGGGAAACAAAGAAGGAGGCAACAATGTTTGATAAGAAATGTACTCATTACCTTGCCATGTAATTGTAACCCCTCTGTACCGTATTCTCACAGTTAAAAAAAAGAACTAAGGGTTTGCAAATGTTTTAGCCAGCCAGAGTAGGAAAAAGTCCATGAGACTCTTTTCTCCTCTTAATCAGTAAAAAGTTTAAAGTGAAGCTGTGGCTTAAGTGGCAGAACACCAGGCTTGAGCAAAAAAGCCAACTGAGAGAATGAGGCCCTGAATTCAAACTCCAGTAACATCATCATGTACACACACACACACACACACACACACACACACACACACACACACTTCTTGAATGCAGTGTTTTCATAAACTTGTCACGTTGAAGTGAAATTCCATTGTACAACTATTTAAAGATAATAATAATAATTAATAAAGGGTCTGTTAGATGTGTATTCTTTCAAGAAGTTATGTTTTACTTTTTTAATACTTTTCCCATCAAGGATAAGGTACAAAATACTAAAAGAAAACATTTTAACAGTAGGAGAACCTACCCTAAAGTCAACTAACCAAACATGGCTCTTTCAGATTGGCCGATTGCCTATTTTATATTTATGTGCAGGTCTATTTTTCATAGCTATAAATCTGTTTCTTATTCTCCTTATTTTTAAAATACATTTTAATTTGTGGTCAGTAAGGAAAGAACTACCTTGGTAATTCTCCAGAAATGATTTTAAAAAAGAACTACCTAATATTTCTAAAAGTTCCAATTGAATTTTTCCAAGGGGTTCCATTCTTAGTAAGAAGCACACCGCAGAGGGAAGGCGATTTTCATGAGGAATACAGGGGGGTGTTAATTTTCACTACAATTAAAGTGACCAAGATTACAAATGTCACGATTTCACCACTTGCTATTTAATGGATATCTTGTGGGTCTTACAAAGATCACATAAAGGGAAAATGAGTACATATGGACCCCATTCAACCATAATAATGAATTCAACAAATATTTATTGAGTTCCCACTATACCTCAATGGGTTTGCAACATAATGAGTAAAATATGAGTGAACCCCTGAAAAGGTTCCAATATCAAGGGTGAATGAAGATACTTCGGTGAATTTAGAGTTGGGGAGGGGGCTGAGGAGACACCAGGAATATATGATATTTGGCTTGAAACTAGGCAGTTCAATGGGGGAAGAGAGAGGGTCATGTTCTCTAGACACACGAATAGGCATAGACACAAGAAAGAACATGCTGTTCATGGGCTGCAGATTATTCGACTTGGCTAGACAGTAATGGAGTCATGTAGAGGTGAGCAGATCAGCATGGAGTTACAACCAGAGATGAGATCATTAAAAAGGGCATAAAGATTGATCAGGTAGAAATGGCAGTTGGGCGTATTTGTATTTGTATCTTGTATTTGTGGAATGGATTAACTCCTGCTATGCTATGCAGGTGATTCGTCATTGGTAATGGTAACTGGCCTTCGGGTGTAAAGCAAGAACACATGTGGCTAGAAGAGTCTCTCCCTAGAGATTGCATCTGGATGGCATTCCCTTTTGAGCTTGCCACATGACCACTGTTTGCTTCTTAGCAGTAATACTTGATTCTTGCTGGTCCAAGTTTCCTGCTGCTAAATAACAAGTGTGACACACAGAATTGCTTTCCTATCCAACTTAATTATTTAACAGCTTCAGAATGTCTATACCCTCTTAGGATCTGCTTGCAAAGGGAACTATATTAATATCATTCTCAGTTCCTAATCTTAGAAGTAGAGTTGGGATGAGAATACAGATATGCAGAAGAATAGATAAAACAAGAAGAAGAGAGAAGAGGTAAGGAGAGGTTGTAAAAATTTACAATTATTTTTTCCCTCCAGTCTTATTGAGAAATAAAAGTTGTACATGCTTAAGATAGACAATATGGTATTTGGATATATGTACACACTGAAATGATTGTCAAATCAAGTTAATGGGCAGACCCATCACCACCTTTCATAGTTTTGTGTGTGTGTGTGTGTGTGTGTGTGTGTGTGTGTGTGTGTGTGTGTGTGTGAGAGACATGAAAACGGAAACTATCTATTTTTTAACAAGTTTAACAAAGTACCCTGTTCTCTCTGTACCTATGGGGGATTAGTTCCAGTACCTTCCCTCATTCCATAGATACCAAAATCTACAGATACTCTCATCACTTATATAAATTGCCAGAGTATTTTCATGTAACGTTCTCTCATATACTTAAATCATCTCTAGATTGTTACAATTAATACCTAATATGATGTAAGTGTTATATAAAGTTTTTATACTATGTTGTTTAAGAAATAATAATGAGAAAAAATTGTATGTTTTCTGTCCACAGTTAGAATCTGTGGATCCAGAACCCAAGGGTACAGAGGGCTGTATATATTATATTATTATTATTCATCTTGCTATACATTAGGCTTCCAAATCACCTGATACCAAGAGTTTATACCCTTTTGACGAACTTTTCTCCTTTTCCCTTACCTAGACCTTATCCTTAGACTAAGCCTATGTTTGAAATTCCTTTAAGAGAAAAATGGAATACCAATGCTGTACAAGTACTGGAAGTCTTACCCTCTAGGGATAAGATAAATGAATTAATAAATTGAGCCTAGCAATATTGCAAAATTTGGAAGCAAAACCAGTTTTTGACTCACAATGGCCCAGCAGGGCAGATTAATTTGGAAATATTTGCCACTGCATGGTGATGCTGAATCCATGAGAGGAACGCAGGGTTTCAGCTGCTGAAGGCTGATGTGAAATTAAAGAGAGAATGAAATGTTTGATCTTGTTTAATCGCACCTGGTGCTTCAATTTCTCAAAAACAGCACCTTGTTCCACTGTGTCAAATTGGATGGACACATACACACACACTCACTCACACATAAATGAATTATAGGTGGAGGATAGATTAACTCTATGATAGCTGCCAGTCAACTGCACAGATCTGAAATACAAATGACAACTAAATTTTCTCATAGAGAATTTAGGAGGATTGATATAACATCATTTGCAAAGAAATGGATGGACTTGGGAAAAAAAGTATGTAAAGTGATGTAAGTCAAGTCCAGAGAGGAAAAGGATACATGCCTCAATGTGAAGGCAGATCTAATTTATATTTATTATAGACGTGAACACATAGGGGATCATATGCAAGTGTGCACAAAAGTATTCTTCAAAGCCTGGTTTATGTAGGGAAGAATTCAAATGGTGTTATTCCTCAGGAAAGCTCATAGTCCATCAAAATGAGTACCAGGAAGCTGGCACGTGTGATGTGAGAGAAAAAGGTCAAGAGGAGGAGGGGATAGACAAATGAAGAGAGGAAAGAAAAAGGCAGCCATTAATAGTCAATGCATATTCTATGAGACAAGAAAAATTAAAAGGGTTGGGAGGAATGGGGAGAATGATCAAAGGGGTGATATTGATCAAGATGCATTGTACTTATAAACTGACATAGAATGGTAATCCCTTTGTAGAACTACTTAAAGATAATAAAAATACAATAAGAAGAAAGAATGTAGAAACAATTATTCCAGAATCTGAATGGGCGTAGAAATGCCAGGACTGAAGGGTACTTGGTGAAATGTCACCTCCTTAAAGGAGTTCTTACATTAGAGTTTCAGGCAAGGGGGTGGCTTGGAGAAGAGTATCTATTTTTCTACCCAGAGTATGTCCTTGGTCATACTTTGATCTGATTGACTTACTGACCCATGTTGCCTTAGCGTTCTAGGATGATGATCAGTACCAAAAAGAGAAAAGAGAATCACCCTTACTCTTTTACAAATGTATTCTTACAAAGAATTTAATTAGCATATATCACTGTCCCTCTCCCTCCCACTTTGATGGGTCAACTAAGGAGCTGCTACTTTATAGGATGAAGGGTTTATCTTGGTATGAAATGATTTAATTCTGTATGGCCTGAAATTGTTTTCCTGGCTTATCGATATTTTATGGAAATAGGTGCAACATGTTCTGTAAAGTACTTACTATTCATAAGGGTCAGCAAGACACAGAACTGGTTATTCTGGTTACATGCTCCAATCTTTTGTGTGTGGGGATGTCTTCCACATGATACCACTTAGTAGCAAACAAATGCTTAGGCATAGTTAATGTCATATTCATTAGTTTTTTTTTTTTACATTTACAGTGAAGCAAATACAAGATGGAAGCAAATAAGTAGAAAATAACTATTCGGCCCTTTCCATGAAGTGACCACAGTGGCCCATAAACATTACTTGATCTCCACAAATGCACTGACAGTTCAGTGACTGGTTGAGGCAGATTGGCTCTGTGAAGGCACTTGTGTAAGAACTACATGAATGGATTGCTCAGAATGTAAAATTTATTGATTTTTCTAGAGGCAAGGGCTTTCAATTTTTTTGTTTTTGAAACAAATTTCCTAAAGAAGTAATTCCCATTGTATTGCAAGAAATCCTGAAAGAGTCTTGGTTCTCTCTTGCCTATGAAAATCCAGTGTGTTATCATCTTTATAACATTTTATCAGAATGATTTGCTTTCCTCGGATCTCTTCTAACATGGGTGGCTTCTTCAGGGCAGAATATCTGACATGTTCATCTTTGTTATCCATTTTCAATGCTCAGGATGCAGTTCTGTAGTAATCTTATGACATTGGTACCAACAAATAGGTGTGCACTGATTGACTTGTTTGGTACTTCAAATGGCATTATTCTGGAAACGAATCAGTAGTCATAGTCTCTTAGATTTTCTTTTTTAAAGGATAAAAGTCAGACAGAGGATGAGGCAAAAAGATAGCAGAAAAATGAAGTGAAGTTTTATTAAAATTAATCTCTGATATTAAAAAGAAAGTATTGAATAGAACCTCTATTGAATAGAACATATATGCATGTATATGTGTATATCACTTACTGAAGAATCTATAATAATTTTGTCATGAGATACATTCCTCTGACTTCTGGACAGTGTTAAGTGGCCCTCATGGTCCCTGGACCCAACCCATCTCTCTCAGGAAGGTGAGCAAGAGTGTCGGCAGGATGAGCTGAAGCAGCATGGACAGAGTTTGTAAATGTCTCCTAAAGTTGCCATATCGAGTTTCAATGTTCAATATGTAGACTGAGTACGACATGTTTTCATCCATCTTTATAGGTTTTATCCATTTTTATAGGTTCTGTATGTTGATAGCCAAACCTATAATTAGCATATGCTAATTGTTGCTCATTACATTCTAGCTCTGGGATAGCATAGTCTTCTCTTCCTCTCCTACTTCCATTCTCTTTCTTCTCCTCTCTCTCCTCTCCTCTCCTTCATTGTCTCCCCTCCCCTCCCCTTCCTCTTTCTTTCTCTCTCTTTTTACCAATACTTGAGCTTGAAATCATGGCTTTAGCTCTTATTTGGATTATTTTTCTTCACTCAAGACTGGTGCTCTTCCACTTGAGCCACACTTCCACTTCTGGCTTTTTGCTGTTTATTGGTGATAAGGGTCCTATAAACCTTTCTACTTGGGCTGACTTCAACCTATAATCCTCAGATTTCTGCATCCCCAGTAGCTAGGGTTATAGGTATGAACCACAGGCTCTTGACTAAATAATAGGCTTGAAACAAAAGATGTAATTATATGATTTAACAATTCAACTATTAATTGGGATGGAAATCTCAAGGAATAACAATAATTGAGAGGGAGGGGTGGGGTGTGTGGGGACATTGAGGGAAGGAAAGGGTGGGAGGTTTCATTTGGATGAGTCAGTGGATCATTTCCTTCTCAATATTAATAATTGGAAAAACAGGCTTAGAAAATAATTTAAAAACATAATTATCATTACTTAATATATGTATATATATATATATATATGAATTGTATACAGAAATTGTATATACATTATATAGAGTATATATGAAACTGTGATCTCATATTTCAGCCTCTCAGCCTTCTGTGTAGGTAGGATTATGGGGGTAAGCCACCAGCACTGGCTATTTATTGTATTTTTATTTAAAAATTTGAAAGGAATCAACAGAGAAACTTATAGCTGCTACTGTATTTTCCATGTTCTTGAGGTGAGGTGGTGAGAAAGGAAAAAATTAAAGGAACACTTAGACCAAACAACCAAAGTAGCCTCTCCTTAAAAAAGTGAGAAACAGAAGAAAATTTAAAAAAAAGTTGAACATAAACTAAGAAAACAGAAGAAATAACCAAGCATTTCTTTTGTAAATACAAATATCTGTAAATTCCTGAAAATATATACACCAAAAAATGTCAATTTGGCCTGGTGAGTTTAGAATAACATTATTATTTTTATTTTTTTGCATACTTGAGTGTTTAAAATTCTTCTGACAAAATGATCATATGTTACAAATATTAGACTGAAATAAGAAACCTAAAATTCCTCTTTATTAATCTGAATGAGCACTGATCATGAAGCCATTTGTTAAAACAAGAAGTGACCAGCATGGCTGCAGTAGCTGAGATTGGCATTTGATCTTTCAACGTTTTTCAATAATTTGACTCATTTCCTAAAGAGGAGGCACAGGTATTGTTTAATTTATGTAGCCATAACACTAATTAACCCTTACACTTGTGCATTTTTTAAAAACATGACCACTGCAGGAATAGAAAGATACATGTGTAGGATGGTTTGTGTGTGCAGAGACTATAAGACTTTGGTATAAAAACATATGGGTGGGTTCTCTCCCATGGAGCCAGTCCCTGTGTTTTGTTGTGAAGAATTATTGAGGACATTCCTATACATCAGCATCATGTACTTTCATGTATACATTAGTCTCAGTCCTCATAATTGCCCTGTCGCAAACATCAAAGTCCAGCCCTACAAATATTGCTCTCAAGCACCTTTTGTCTAACCCCTTATTTATCTTATGTAGTGTGTGTGTGTGTGTGTGTGTGTGTGTGTGTGTGTGTGTGTGGCTGCTTAGTAATCTCTCTCCTGGAGGAAATGGCTGTCTTTTGGAGGAAAACAAGGGATTCTTGCTGGCAGAGAATGCTTGGTATTTGCCTTCCAGCATTAGCTCAATGTCTGAAAGACAGAAGGTACTCAACAAATAACTATTTCATGGAGGACAAGCTGACTCCCTTCAGCTCTAGCCCCTTCTTCCTTTACTTAGATCTATTCTTGGTGGGAGGACATAAGAGACAGAACTTCATAGAAACTTGTTTGCAGAGCTCTGAGCATTATGGTCACTCTATACATGGTTGAGATTTTCAAATGCTAGATAAGTTGGCAAGGGTTGAAGGAAAAGTTGGCTGTTTTCTTACAGATTCTTCTTATGAGGATAATGGTGTATATTTGCATCTCCCCATCTACTTTTGATTCCAGTCCTTACCACTCTGGGTGGGAGCTGACCCCAAACTTGCCCAGCTTCATGTATCCTAGTCTCAGTGTGCCACTTCTGAACAACAAGGCATGTTTACAACTACCTAATGCTGATATTCCAAACTTGAAGTTACTTTATACACATGCACTTAGAAAATGAATTATGATACTTTTGTTTTATATATTTACCAATGAGGCCCAGGAAGGGAGCGTTCCATGTTCATGAAAGTTCTAAGTAATGTTAAATACAGTAGGATTTGACTTAGACTAAATTAAGTATCTGTCACTAGGATGCATGCCCCATCCCTCTAATGCACAACACACAAATCAATAACCACCTACCAAGATGGAACCCAAATACCACAGCCACTACCAAGGACTTCCTAATTACTCCACTCCAAAACAAGAAACAGTGATGGAGTATTATAATGACAGTTATTTGGTACTAATATCATTGTATTATAATGTACCTCTTTATATACATGCATTTGTTTATTAGATATGAGTCTTTGCTCTCTGAGGACCTGGCCTGTGTTTGTCATTCAGAACTTCAATGCTGCCTAGGCTATGCAGACTGTTATATTTTTGGTTAGTGGAGATGGGGGGGAGATTGAATGATTGAAAGGTCAGTCCCAGCTACTATCAGGAATAACTGTGCACATGTCTGCCTTTGCATCTAAATTATCTAAAAAGTCATCACAATTTCTTCTCTTCCTCTCTCTTTCCATTTTCTTCTCCTCCTTTTAAATTCATTATTCTTACTGCCAGGAAGTTTTTCTCAAATCTAAATCAAAGTCTTATCTTCCATAATTTCGGCCTCCTCTGGATTCTCGCTTTCTTTTTTCTTCATGACTTTTCATCATTTGAAAAGTATTGTAAAATCGCATCAGCCAGTCCTACTTCCTAAAACTGTGGTGTGATACACTCAAATAACTATTCTGCTCATGATGACTACTTTTCAAGCACAGGGTTGTTTTAAAGATATTTTCTCCAGTGCAATGCTGAAGGTCTTTGCATTGAACCTAAGTTGTAAAAACAGGAACTTCCTGGCTCCTACAAAGACATAGTCACTATTAAAGCAAGGAGCACTTCCCAGACCTCCCAAGAACACACATCCACGACTTCAAAGCCCTTTACCCAATGTGCAATGTGCCTAGTATCCACACATCTAGGCTCTCCTCCCCTCCCATCAGTGCATGTGGCTCTCTGTAGCTCTCCACTGCTATCACAATTCCCTAGATCCCTATGAGTGCACAGCACTTAACATTGCTTTGCCAAGGAACTTTCTTCCTTTCACTATTTAGGGGTCTGGTTACAAACTACCTTGTCCCATGCCCTAAGCACAAGTTAAATAGTATCTGGCATACGATTTTCAGTAGCTATTAACTCCTATGATCTAGTGTGACAGACTAAATGCTGTCTCATTTTATCCTGTTATTCTGAGCAAGCCGGCTTTAAAGTGTGTTCCAAATCTTCCAGTTATACCCCGCTGTCAACAAGCTTGGAAGAATTATTAGACATCTGATATAAACAGTCCACACTGAAGCTGGAGAAGCCTAGGGATGCCATCTGGGTTATCAGTTTAGGTGAAAGAAGGAGGAAGTAAAATGTATTGAGGGTCTTCTCTGTCTGACAGGTTTAAGCACATGTTTCTCCATTCCTTAAAAATCACCCCTTGCTATAAGGAGCCCACTGCTTAGTCCCATGTTGCAAATAAGTCAAGTAAGATTTGGCAAGATCAGTAATCCATTAACAGTCACACAGCCATAGGATAATAGCACAGATATGGGAACTCAGTTCTCTCTGACTCTGAAGCTACACCAGGAGTTTCCTTCTGTAGAAGGAAAGTTAAATACCAAAACAGGTTATCAAAGAAGGCTGGAAAGTCCCTTTTCCTTGAAGGCTTAAAAACAGGCCCACTGTTATCTTTCATGAGTAGGTTACACACGGTTTTACCTGACATCAGGGGCATGGACAATGTGGTCTTTCAGAGCGCCTTTTAGGTTTATGATTTTTTTTTTGGTCCAGTTGTGGGGCCTGAACTCTGGGCCTGGGCGCTGTCCCTCAGCTCTTCAGCTCAAGGCTAGCGCTCTACCACTTGAGCCACAGCGCCACTTCTGGCTTTTTTCTTTTTGCTTATGTGGTGTTGAGGAATCAAGCCCAGGGCCTCATGCATGCAAGGCAAGCGCTCTACCACTGAGGCACCTTCCCAGCCCTAGGTCTATGATTTTTATGATGCTCGAATCCTGTTTATGAACTGAGGAAGAGAGAGTCTTATATTTCAAGAATTTCATCCATGTAACTTCCCTATTTTAGATTAAGGGACACGACTATGCCAATGAAATAGATCCCTAGCAATTGCTGGCTTGGGACCAGTAATCCATTCCTCACTAGTTCTGCTTTTACACATCAGTGACTCTGTATGTGCCCTGGGTCCCGTGGTGTTAACTGATTCTGGCCCCTCTGGAAGGGAGAGACCAAGCATGCTGTCTTCTACGCTTTCTTTACCCTTGTACCATCATCTTCTATTCACCTCCAACTTTTATTCCCTACGTGTGGGACCTTCCATAAAGACAGAAGTTGTGGGCCACAAGCTTCTAGATTTAGATATACTCCAACCACACAGCAGACTCTCACAGCAGCTACGAGATGAATCCAGCCGTCAAAGAAAAGATGTGAAACTTAAAAGGACAGAAACAACAATTAATAAACAAGTGTACACTTTCATGAATATTTGATTCTTCTTTTCTGAAAGTGGATTTTTTTGGCTAGAAAAACATTCCATATAATAAATAATATAAACAGTGACTGCAAAGCTTATAATTGCTCCCTGTTGCTAGTCTCTGAAGTTGCTATTTGATTTTAATAACTTCCATTTATTTTTATAATATTAAGTAATCACCAACACAATGAGTTTGTTTATTCTGGATCCTAATGGTGAATGACAAAAGCTATGTTTTAATGCCAAAAAAAAAATCTGTTAATAAAGATGGCATTTTGTTTCTCAAGATATTAGGATGACATTTTTCAGTTGTGAGAAAAATAGGAATTTGGTTGCCTTTATCTTTGTTTTAACCTTTTCTTAAGTAATTTTTACTTGAAAGAACTCAGAGTTTAGAGAATAAAGGTGGCTCATGGACGACTGGTTAAGGATTTCATGGGGCTCTCTCCACTACAAAGGCATTTCTACCTGTGGGGATTCTTGCCAGAGCTCCCTGGAGCTCAGTGCTGCTGCTTAGACAGACCAGAAGGGGAGGCATTGTCCCATCTTGCCTACACTTTGTAAACGTTCAGCATATGAATACATTAGCACCAGTGCACTTGGTCTCCCTGGGAGAATGAAAGGAAGACTTAGAAGCCACTTATCCATAAGATTAAACAAGCATCTTGCTTCTGCTCCAACTCTACTAATGTCCTTCATTATAAAAGGAAAAGTGTTCAAGCTAATATTTTGCCAAACATTTTTCAAAGGAAAAAAAAAAACAAAGCTCAAGGATAAGTTGGGCTGATGAAATTCAAGGCCTTCCATATAGGTTTCTATTAATTATTTTTTGATTAATTAATTATTCATGGAGTAAGCTATGACATGTATACAGTGTATAATGATCAAATTAGGGTAGTTAACATTGTTATCTTCTTAAATTTTCTGTGTGATTTTGGCGTATGTAAACAATATGTGCTGTTTAAATCAGTTATTGTTTGATTTCCTTATCATTACTTTGTGATCAGAGACTTTGAGCCTCTTTCTTCTAGTTATTCATAAAATGTGCAATAGCTTGTTGTGAGTTGGTTAACCAGCCTGTACTGTAGAGTCCCATCAAGCTGTGTTAGAACACCCATTGTCCAACCTTCTATCACCTTCCTTCCTACCCTTCCCAGCTTCTAGTAGTCCCTATTTAATGTTTTAGAGCTGACTTTCTAAAATTTTTGAAATGTCTTGCATCTTTTGTGTTTAAAAAACTAAACAAGATCCTGGTGTCTGTTCTGGATGGTTCAGCTGGAGCTGCGAGTCAAGGTGTGGTGTTGATCAAGGGGCATTGCTGCTGTATCTGTAGTCAGTGTAGGCGCAGCCTGATGGAATGATGTTTCAGTGGTTTTGCTCTTGCTTTTCTGATGGGTCCCTGAAGGCGATTCTAAGTAATTACACTTGGGTTTCTGCAGCTCTGGTGGGATACCCTCTGTTCTTTCCCAGACAGGAACTAAGCACAGCGAGCAAGGCAGCCTTGCTGGGTAGGTGGTTGGACCCCCTCCTGCCCCATTGTAGGCTCCTCCAGGGCATAGTTTCACGTATCTTGTCATTTCATCTGCACACAGGTGTGAATCGTGGCTAGACACAGATGAAATGGTGTTTCTGAATTAAAGAATGTGCTACCCAAGAGGCATGACCAATATTTAATTTCCTCCTCGTGTTCAATAGACTGTGAGCTCCTCAAGGGCAGGAATCATGTCTCATTTGTCTTTGTAAGTGTGGTGACTCACACATATTCATTTGTTCACTCATTTATTCAACAAATATTTACTGAGAGCTGGAGGTACAAAACAAGTAAGGCATAGGCTGCAACATAGACCTAGTCATTTCATTTGTTCCACAGGCTGGATTGCCATGGAATAAGCAAATCTCTAGGGTTACAGGAAATACAAATATACACTGAAAATAAATAATACAAAAACAGAGCTGTGTTGCTGATAGTCCCATCAATGTCAAAGATGAATAGGACTTGCTTTTTTAGATAAGAAAACCAACCCTCCATGCTGACCAATCTGGCTCCCTGGGCTCTCTCTTCACCTTGAATAAGGTGGTCCACTGAAGATAAAGTATTCCATGCTACATTCTATCTGCTACTTGGTCACCTTTACCACCTCATTTTGTCACATATAGGTATCTCTGGACATTCGCAGAAGATCAGTTCTAGGATCTTCCATGGATACCGAACTTCATAAATGCTTAAATCCCTTATGTAAAATGGCCTGGATATAACCTACACACATCTGTCCATAGATTCTAAACCATCTCTGTGTTGCTTATAATACCCAATTCAATGTAAATATGATGCAAATAGCTATTTTAGTGTACTATCTAGGAAATAATGATAAGATACAGTACAAATGTATTTTTCTATTTCTGAATATTTTCAATTGGTTGAATCCACAATGGATACACACACACACACACACACACACACACACACACACACACACACACACACACACACACACCCATCTAGCTATACATTTATATGTATGTCTATTTACATGTAAATAAACATCTATTTTAATATTTAACATTTCTAAGTTGACATAATTCAAAGGTCTCCCGATTGTGGTTTAAGTAAAGATATGAACCCAAATTTTTTTAGGAGCTAGGTTATAAAACAATTTTTTAAAAATACAGGAGTTAAAATAAGGGCCAGTCTCTTCTTTCTGTTGTTGATTCCAAATTTGTAGTTTAAAACCATTGTATCACTTTATTTATATTTTTTGGGGTCAGGAATTCATTCGGGGCTCAGTTGGATGGCTCACCTTTTACCTGTTGACATTCTCTTAAGAGTATGGAAGATCTATTTTCAATATGACTTCTTCATCTCTGTGTCTGGACCCAGTGGTTCTTGACATTTCTGCCTTTCTTTACATGTGCCTTTTCTTCTACAATCTTTTCGTGAGTCACAGCCTTCCATAGCACGGTGGTCTCAGGGTAGTTTCAAGTGTACCAAGAGAGAGAAATGGAGCACTGCTGGTTTCTTAGCATCTAACTAGCTTATACTCACCTCTACCACATTATAGATCAGAGCAGTTAACATTCTTTCTCACATTAAAGAGAGGCTCTGCTGACTTCACCTCTCAACAGAAAAAGTGTTAATAATGCATAAACAACAGAAATTAAATTCTCATGACCTGGAGGCTAGATGCCCATAATCAGAGTGCTAGCGATGTTGGATCCTGGTGAGGGCTCTTTTCTGGGCTAGTACTGTAGAGTTTATTCTCACAAGTAAGAGAGAGACAAAGGAAGTTCTATGGAATTGCTAATAGTCCTAATCCCATTCATGAGGGTTGAGTCCTCAGGATGCCATTACTAGTGTTCCAATATACTAGTCATTAGGGAATAACACTCAATGTATAACAGGCCCAGTGTGAACATAATTTGATCTTTTAACATAGAAGATGGAAACTTTATCATTTCAAAGGTTAAAATATGAGTTTCATAGGTTGGTAACTAATTCATGCCTTCTGAGACCCTCCATGCACCAGATACGTACATTTGTAGACACTGCCCCTCCTACCTGCTGCTTCAAGCACTAGACCCAACACTTACAAAGGAGTTTGAAATAAATACTGATGTGTGTTTTTGAAATTCTTTGCCTACTACTGAAAATGAAGATCTTAGGAGTGTTTTATCATCTTTGACAAGATATTGAAAATATACCAGTGATAAATGAGGAATCTTTCTGTAGAAAGCCATCATGATCCTCAAGAGGAAACTGAATGTCTCCTATTCTGAGCATTTCCTTCTCCCATCACAGTTTGATGAAAAGTATAGCGATTTTCATTTCTTGTTGAATTTGACTTGCAACTAGAAATACAAGATGATGATGGAAGTAATGGCTTAATGCCTCCAAGGAAAGGAACAAAGCCAGAGGAAGCCCAGAAACGAAATAAAAAGTCACTCATATAAAATGTCTCAAATCTATAATAGTAGCTTCTAAACCCTAGTGAAAGAATCACCTCCTGTTTCAGAATTAGGGAACAGCTCCCAAATCTGCATTTTGAAGTAATATTTTAGATGATTTTAATGTAGTCTATGAATGACATTGCGGATCCTCTATTATGGGGAAAGTGTTATTTGGATGAGAATCCCCTAAATATGCATGTGTTGAAGGATCTGTCCCCAAGGTGGCGTTATGATATGAAGTCCCACCATTGACATCTGCCACTCCTATCACAGGCTGAATCACTGGGCTACCCAAGCTGAGACTTGGAACTCCAAACTGAGAACTAAATATTTTCTCTTTGTAAGTTAATTGCCTCAGGTATTTCCTTGTAATAATGTGAAGCTGACTGATAGAGACAGGCTTTTGAGAGTGGGAACCAAACCAGGCAGAGGTATAGGACGGATGGTACTTTCTTTTATGAGTTGGCGGTGGTAATAATGGAGCCAAGAGAAGAACATATATGGTGGGCTCTGTTTTCCTGTCTTAGTGTGAAATAGGTTCTAGAAAAAGGAAAAGGAGTTTGATTTTACAATAGAAGTCTAAGTGAAAGAAATCAGGGAAGTCATTTTCCCTTTCAGGGCCTCAGTTTCTCTAACATCAAGACTGAATCCGTCTCCAACAATTTCAAGTACTTCTTCACATCCCCCACTTGCGAGAGACCCATTTACCCAGTGCATTAACCTTCCCAGCTATGCCTGGGCCCCACCATCTTCCTCTGCTTAGCTACATCTAACACATTGAAATGAGGACATAAATTGGAATTCATTTCCTAGCCCTGGGGGCAAATCTGAGGCGTCTCTTTGTTTGTGTGGCTATCTTGTGGGTTTTCAGGGAAAAGATCATGAATGGTAGTTCTGGAAGAGATGAAACAGTTTTGGAGGCAGAAGCTATCCAGAAATGGCAGCACCCATGGCCTGTTGTGATGATAGATGTATCTGTGTAGCTATTTCAGAACCCAGCAGCCATGGCCTAGGACAACTGCCAAAAAGTGGAATTACAGTGAGAATTCACCACAATGTGTGTGGTTCAGCACATTCATGAGCTTGTGAGGGTCTCACTACATGTTTGTATCCGATATCTATATTGACTCAAGCTAGTTGTAGCCATGAAGTAAGTACTAGGGCAATGGAGTTGTGGGACTGCAGTGATTTTTCTTCTCTACCACAGACCCCATAAGCTCAAGGAGGATGGGTATATAGAAGAGATGTAGACACATTAGGTCAGACCAGTTCAGAACTCACAAAGATTTGATTTACTGAAGGCATTCAGTGCCAAGGTCAAATGCTTTAGAATAGCTATGTAACTTTGATCATAAGACTTAATCTGTCCAAGTCTCAGATTTCTAATCTGTAAAGTAGGAGTAGGTATCTTGCAAGGATTAAGAACCTATACATGTATATGACACCAGCCACAGAGCATGTGGACATGACATGCAATTATTTCCTTCCTTCCATCCTCTATTGTGAATCTAGCAACTTCCAGGAATTGAAGCAAGCTTTGTACAGCAGCCATCAAACCAAAAATGGATAGGGAAATCAGTGCCTTTGTGTAGAGGAAACCTGGCAAGTGTTTATGTGCATTGTTAACATTGTGACTCATAACTGCATTCCCTTTTATCTCCTCCCATCCTGCTCCTGTTGGTCCTAATGTGGGAAGGTTGACACTGCAATGCTGGGATCTCCTTTGTCAGGCCAAATCTCCCATTGCTGCCCTAAGGCCAAAGTTCCAGGAAAAAATGTAATCCCTTATGTCATAGACTGGCCTCGTAAGAACTACTGCTACTATTTGTGTGATTAGTAAGTGTTCGTTCAGTCTTTTATAAACATCATCTAAATTAAAGGTAATATAACTATAGAGGCTAACATCACTAGTAGGCTACAGAAATGAGGGGATGGATCTGTTTCTAAACTGTTAAGTTTTGTTGTGGCTCACTTAGCACATTGGAAATGCAAAAAGAATAAGAAGAGGAATCTTCTTTTCTCTGGGAGTTTAGAAAGGAAGAGAAGAATTAGCATTAACATGTGGTCATAAATAGTATAAGATAACACTGTATAATCCAGCACAACTAGACCGTAAGCTCCTATTGGCAAGGACTTTTACTCTCTTTCCTATCCCCATTATGTAGTGCAATGAATTGTTCTTAGAAGGAGCTCAGTTACTGTGTTGGGTGTATAAGTAAAATGGTAAGTTCCTAAGAATATACCACAGAAAGAAATATTGATGGACACCAAGGGTCCAGGCAGATATCAGAGGTACTTTGGAGATAGCTCAGTTGGGATTTGGAAAAGAACACATAGACAGAGGTGGATGTAGTCTAAGTATGTTGTACTGTGAGGAGAATTAACTATCCAGAGAATTGTCTGTCTAATGAGTCATATTATCAAGGAGCCAGTTAAACCAAGTGATGACTTGTGGGTTCTTGGTACAAGACTGTCCATCATCTGAATGAAAGCAGTAAGAAGAATGTCAAAGGCAAGGAGCATGGGACTACTTAAGAGGTTAGGGTGAAAGGGAAAGGGAAAAAGAAAATACAAGGTGAATAATTTTGAAATATATTGCCACGACATATGAAGGCAGTGGAAAGAATCTCAATGAAAACTGTTCAAAAAGGTTTTGGAACAGTGCAGGGAAAGAAAAATAAAGCTCTTCTGAGGGGGTGGGCACTCATTGGAAGGGGATTGGACTAACAAAGAGGCTGATAAGGATGATTATGGCCAAAACAGTTGTATGTATGAGAGCAGAACAACAACACCGGTTGAGATTGTTTTAGGAAGGGAGGAAGGGAGAGGGCTAGAGGTGAGAGGGAATGCATTTAATACATGGGTAGAAATGTCACAGTGGGATCCCCTCCCCTGTACACCTAATGCATGCTAGTAAGAGCAAAAAGGAAAACAGGTTAGGTTGGTCTGGACATACAATGCAGAAGAGAACAGATGATGCAGGCGGAGTCACAGGAAACACAGTGCTCCACCCATGATGGAGGATAAGTAAATAGACTTCTGGAACTGCGAGAAACAAGAAGGAAGACAAACTGGCTATGAAGAATGTGGGAGAAGAGGACCAAGAAAGGGACTTGGAGGAATGTACTTGGGGCTAATCTCCATCTTCATGCACTATTGCAGCCTGTCGCGGTCAGGATACCCTTAATGCAGTCCCTTGGCTCTATGAAATGAGCTTAAGGAAGTCATATTGATTTATTTATTTGTCCTGGGGCCTGAACTCTGGGTCTGGGCATTGTCCCTCGGCTCTTCAGCTCAAAGGCTAGCGCTCTACCACTTGAGCCACAGCTCCACTTCTGGAAGTGGTACTTATTGAGAAATGTCACAGAAGACCCCAAAATAGACATATGGTTCCCTCCTTCCATAAGGTTTTTTTTTTGATTATATATATCAACACCTGCTGATTAGCTATATTAACAAACCATAAAATACATTAGCTTAATACATTTTCACACAAATACTCATGCATGTACAAAATTATATAAGTCATTTCACTTTGGCTTCAAGAGACGATAAAGGAGGCTTAAATCTTGAGGCTACTGAGTCCATCCTTATCCATCCCACACAATTATTCCGAAAGGGCAGTGAAATTACACTAGTCAGTTTTGGTCTGTCAGTGTATATTTAATCTGAGTCCTTGCCAGGAAAACAATTGTTACTTGATAATGACCTCCACCTGGGCCTGAAGAACTCTTAACATGTTTTTTTCACAAAAAAGTTTATAGAGTAGTGGACTGGGGGGATCTTTGCCACTAAGTCTAGGACTCAACAGCTCATGATGGTCCAAGCTGTATGGTTTGGTACCCTCACAGGCCCATGAGATATTAAAAGACATTGTGAGCAAAAGGATTTTCTAGATGTGACAGTGTTCCTAAGAACATTATCAAGTTCAGCGGTTCATTGGGAGGGCTCAGAACACAGTTGTACTCCTAACTGAGATTTATTGCAGCAAAAAGATCTAAAGCAAAACCAGCAAAGGGAAAAGACCCATGGGACAGAGCCCTGAGGAAACTAGGCATGAGATTCCAAGCATCCCCTGCCAGTAGAATCACACGGAACACATTTATTTCCTCCAACAATGAGCCATGACGATACATGTAAAATGTCTGTCACACATGCTCACTACAGACTCAGTTTCTAAGGTTTGTATTTGGGACTATTCACTAAGTATCATTTGCATGGTCCAACATTCTAGGATCCCAGAAGGAAAATAGGAGTTTTGCAATAAACAGCATTGTAAGAATAGTTTAGGTATCAGAGGCCATGCTAGTCAGGGGTAATAGGAACCCTCCTGAAACCTATGTTTTTCAGATCTCAGCAAGGGCCATACTGGCAATGAGGACCTTTTAAGGAAAGCCCTGACAAGACTTCCATATGAACTTTTTTCTCCATTACCATCTAATAAGTGTAAAAGGTGTATATGTGTGTGATGGGTAAGCTCTGGACTTCCTTCCCGCCTTTTAGAATTTAATAATGCACATTGGCATACTAAAGGCTTTAGAAGTTCTGAAGAATAGAAGATATTTATTTATTTATTTATATTTAGTGTAAAGATACTGTACAGAGGAGTTACAGTTACATGAGTAAGGGAATGAGTACATTTCCTATTGAGCATTGTTACTGGCTCTTTTGTTTGTCCCCAGCCATCCCTTCCCTCCTCACCTCCCCAACTCCTCCCCCCACAAGTTGTAGAGTTCATTTTTAACATAGTGTCTTGTACATCTTATTGTTACAATGAGTCAGTCTGTGTCCTTGTTCCAGTATTTTGTTATTTCCCTTTCCCTCCCCAAATTAGAAAAATGTATATACGATGCAGGGTATATACCAATAGGGAAGAACATATGAAAGAAACAAAAGAAATCACATAGTACATTATAAGTGCATTAAAAACAACAGCAACAAAGATAAACCCTCTATCTTGGGGTTCAATTCACTTAGCACTATCATATATGGTCATATTTGCATAGCTTTTGACCTTTTCTCCTTGTCCTATACATATACTAGTTATTGCAAATAAGGGAAACCATGGGACCTATGTTTCTTTGGGTCTGGCTTACTTCACTTAGTATAATTATTTCCAAGTCTTTCCATTTCCTAACAAATGGGGAAGTGTCATTCTTCCTGATGGAGGCATAGAATTCCATAATATATATGTATACACACACACACACACACACACACACCCTACATTTTCTTGATCCATTCATCTACTGAGGGGCATCTGGGTTGGTTCCATAGCTTAGCTATGGATAATAATGCTGTGATAAACATAGTTGTGCTGGTAGCGTTAGTATGGCCTTGTTTGGGTAAATGCCTAACAGTGGGATTGCTGGGTCACAAGGCCGTTCTATGTGTAGTAAAAGACATTTTTTTCCAATCAAGATTTTCCCAATCAATTTGACCATCGTTATCAAAAATAAAATACTTATTATATCGTGTAGTATAAAGTATTCTACAGAATACATTTTGGGAGATTCTAAATGTATGAACTTCCATCACTTCTCTGGTTTCAGCTTCTGACATTCATTAAACACACTAATAATAACAGCCAGCCCTTATTTAACTCTCACTGTGTGTTGAGCTTTTCTACAAAACCTCATTGGATATAGGAGGTTGGTCTGGAAAACCTCTAAGAAAGGCAGAGCAGCATGGTAGGGAGGGATTCATGAATGCTAGTTCTGCCTTTGCCTGAATTAATTTCCCAACATCGCCAATGATCAGCTGGCTTTTTTTTTTTTGTCGGTCGTGGGGCTTGAACTCTGGGCTTGGGTGCTGTCCCTGAGCTTTTCAGCTCAAGGCAAGCACTCTACCATCTGCGCCACAGGGCCACTTCTGGTTTTCTAGCAGTTTATTGAAGATAAGAGTCTCACAGACTATCCTGCCAGGGCTGGCGTTGAATCGTGATCCTCAGATCTCAGCCTCCTGAGTAGCTAGGATTACAGGTGTGAGCCCCCCAGTGCCCAGCTTGTGGAACAGGTCTCTTAACCTTCATGTACCTCAGTTTCCTTATCTGTAAAACACAATAATACCATAAATATCCTTATTAACTTTTAAAAAATAAATGACATCTTTTTCAGAAAAGGTAGCTATGAGCCACTGATCTACACACTCAAATCTATGGGAGAGCACTAAGAGAGAGAACGAAGAGATTCTTGTGGGATGGGCTAGTCAATGAGGGTGGCCTAGGGCTACCAGAGCAGCCCCACGTGCAACTGGCTCCAGGTCCAATACATCCCTGATACCCAAGGCCAGTTAAAGCCAGGGGCTAACTCTAGGAAATAAACAGACTGCCATACACCATGAGGCACATTAATTTCCTGGACATCTAGGATTGAGGCCAAGAACAGAAGTGATCTGCTTTTGACTGTAAACAGAGCAAGACTCTGAACAGCCTTCAATTAAACCTGGCAATTTTATCCATATCCTTGAAGAAAAGCATCTCACAAGAAAATCCCCGCGGAATCAACTTTCATACAGCTCTCCATGGTTGCAAAAGAACAGGGAAAGATGCCAAATTGAAAAATGACAAACTGCCACCAGGAAAAAGCCAATTTTTAATATGCCCTAACACTTTTTCTTTATCCCTTCTCAAGCTATCTCCAGTTGAAGAATGTTCTAGATAACTGAATAATCCTTCAACAAGACATATGAAGAGTCACAATGTCATCCTAGAAATGGAAGGACAGTGACATATTTTTGTAGTGTATAGATACACACGGGTGTATTAAGTAGATGAAAATGCCTTCAGGCCCACAGCATGATAAAGGTTGCTAGAGTGAAGAAATCTGAACGAGTTTGGTGAAGAAATCAGTGTTCTAGCCCCTTAAGACAATCCTAAGTTTCCCACGTCCATAATTGTTCTTAGATATTTCCTGGCAGTCATTTTTTTTGAAGTCAGAATCAAACATGCCTGGCTTATCTATTTTTAACGGATGCCCAGTCCAGTGGATGGTGAACAGGATATCTCCAATAAATCTATGTTGAATAAATGGAAGGCCTTTCTTCTGGAAGCCTAAATGTCTGATCGCTTGCCTCTCTGCCTAACTACATCTGATGCTTCCTCTCTGTACATATTATTTTGTGGATAACAAGAGCTGCTGCTGACAGAGTTCTGGCATTGTTCTAAGCGTGATGTTGGAATGTTTTAATATATCAACCCTTTTATTCCACAGACAGAACCACCACCAACATAAGTCTACTGGCTTCTTTCACTTTACAGGTGCATTATCAAGGATGCACAGTAGAGAAAGAAGCTCTTCCAGGGTACTACTGCTGGGAAATGGTAGAGCCCTTCATCCAGCTGTTGTAATCATAGTATGAATTACAGCACACCCTGCTTGTCATGTTTTAAGGATTCACCAGTCTGCATCAGTGCTTACCTGAGTAAGGCTAGAGGGCTGTTCCTTACAATGTCCTTCAGAGAATCAAAAGAACAGACTGAATAACCCATGAGAATAAATGGAGTTAAATGAAAAAAAATTACGTTCAGACATATCTGGGGTTGAGTTCTTCCTCATTCAATCAATCCTAAACTATGTGACCTTGACTGTGTTATTTCAGTCCTTGAAACCTTGGTTTCTGCTCTACAGAATGGGAATTACAGAAGAGCCTCGTTCTCATAGCTCATAGCTGAGTTCAATAGATGAAATGCTTATTCAAGTGCCTACCCCAGAGTTCAATCCTAAGACCTCATTTAAAGATTCGTTTGATAATCATAATGCTACAATTTACCTGAGGCTTAGTAGGTGTTCTGCAAATGTTGAGTAGATGGATGAATAACACATAGGGTGTATTTAGAGATCCAATGCTATAAAACCACATAGGAAAGCTAATTGTGTTTGGGCTGCCTCAAAACAAATCTTATTTCTAGAATGCAAGTTGTCATAAAATATGTACAAGTTGTTTGTCTGGGTTAAGGAACGATAAATGTTTATTAAATTTACTACAAAACTACTATATTCACAATGGGATATGGGCCTACATCTTAGGGGCTAATCCTCTTGCTTTACCTTTCTTGGTGTTATTCCTAGTTCTGCTACTTTACTTTATATCTATAACAATCTCTTTTTTAAAATTTAATTTTATTGTACAGAGTGGTTAGAGTTATATACATAAAGTCTTTAAAATTCATTTTTTCATTGGCTTCATCTGCACCAATGATGTTTCTTCCTCTAAATGTTAATGCATTAGCAAATACATATCTCATAATTTACTAAGTACAATGAAAGCATTAGTGACATATCTATGGCCAGTACCTTTTAAGGACTCTGACAGAATGACCACAAGGTACAAGAGATACCTCTAGGCAGTAAAGAATATACATCTTGGGCTTGCTTCTGGCTGTTGTTGATTGGATCAAAGCTGGGCCAATCCAAGTCCCTGCCCAGGAAATTTGGAATTGGGATCCATAGCAGCATAACATAATCAAGATCAGAAAATTGACAAATAAAGAGAAAACTTGTTGAGAGGGATTTAACTATAGTTCTGAGATCTTGAAGGGAGTGGGAAGTAATTTATTTTACTATGAAGTGGCAGATAGGTCATGTCTAAACAATGAAAAAGGAAGTAGATAGAGATACAAAGCAGAAACAGAGATCAGACTATGGTTGGGACTCTTACTGGCCAATTCACAGTTTCAATTTTACTTGGAGCTTTGAAGACTCTTTGCTCTGAAATTTGCCAAAGACTCCTCTGTTTGTGCACTGGAACAAGTCTATGATGCTTCTTGGCTTTGCTAATTTTTTTCAACCACAAGAATCCTAATTTACCCACTGGAAAACTATGATTATAATTAGGCTTATCAACAGTAATCCTTATATGCATTTAACACTGAGCACATTTACAAACTGCTTATTATTATTAATATCGACTACAAGCAAGTACTACAGTAATGTTGCTGAAGCAGTCATCCAAGAACTAATAATTGGGTAGCAGCTGGAGGTTAAAAAGCAAGTCAGAGAGAGTGAATGGATTTACTGAATTGATAACTAATATGAAAAATAATCAAATCACTGGAGTTAATTCCATTTACAAGAGCCCATCAGGGTTGGATGACTGTAGATCAGTAAGACAGTAGGGGAAGTTTTCTTCTATTAAAGGAAGGAATAAAACAATGAAACAGATGGATTGCTGTTTTTAAAATTGAGATTACAAGAGCACAAAACACTGGCTATGCTTAGGTGGTTTAGAAAAAAATAATGGCTACCGTCTCCATGGTTCCTAAGAAATATGCTCCGTTCTTACAGATGCCAATAAAGCATTATGCAAGTGTCAATTTAGTAATGGAAGTGCCAACAAAGATTCATATTTAGCAGAGACCAAATATAATAGATGATAGGAAAAGGTGGTTGCTGGAGATCTAAATTAACTAACTGTGATTGTGGAAATAATTGAGGCAATAAAGAGATCAATAGGAAATCAGGCCATTCTCTAGGACCTCGGGGTTTCTCAATGAAATATTTTAAAAGAAGAGCATTTTATTGACTCCTCTCATTTTTAATGCCGTAGGACATGCAGTTCAGTTGCTCGGTCATCGGCAAGCTGGGCTGACAATGACTTATGCTAAGGGTAGAGCCAGTGAAAGACTTAAAGGAACTGGTCACATACCTGTCAATGCAGTGCAGCCCTGCAAATAGATCAAAAACAAAGGAATCTCTGTTCCAGATCATGAGAACTCAGTAATTACTTTACTCCAGGAAATCTGAAAAAACCCAGGAGAATGTAAAGAATGTGAAACTCATCTTTAAACCACAATCCAGAGATATACATGAAAATATCACTGAATTTCTTCTTAGTGTTTTCACTGTGTGAGAGCATATATACTTAGATGATTCTGCATATGCCATCTTTAGACACAATTGGTCATCCTTTAGGAGCTGTTTTCACATATTTCTTTTTACTTAATATCTAGTTGGGATTTTCTCTTGTCATTTCATGTACTTCTAATGCTACATTCCATTGTACGGTTTGGTTTATAATTCAATCAACACATTAGATGCTTAAATAGTTTCCATTCTTTTTTGCTATTGACTTAATGTTTATGTTCCTGGAAAACTTCTATGTTAAAACCCTAATTTTCCATGTGATAGTCTTTAGAGATCAAGCTGTAGGAAGATAATTAGGCCATTAAGGTAGGCCACCCATGATAGGATTAGGGCCTTTGTAAGGAGAAAAATCCCTCCCTTCTTTTCCTACGTGGAAGTGCACAGCAAGAAGGCAAGGCCCTTAACAGAAATTGAGGAGGTAGCATGGTTTTGGATCAACAAGCCTGATGACTTGCGAGTGTATTTTTTGTTATTTAAGGTACATTGTATATGTTACACCAACCCAGATTTATCTTCATTTTCTTTCCTTTTCCCTTTCCCTTCCCCACAGTCCATTCTTGCCCACTCTGTCCAGATCCAAGCCATGGAAGGTTCTCTTACTCCCTCCCTGCCCCCTACCGCCCCATGGGTGGTACTACTCTGCTCCCTTCCCCTCTAGCTTCTGCTTCTCTGGCCAGTGAAAAGATGTTAGTAGGAGGCAGGAGGTGAGAAATTGGATTACTCTTCCTCGTTTCCACTCTACTTTTCTTGATTCTGGTACTGGATGTAGCCTCTGTAATGGTTCTTCTCCTCTGATCAGTGGGCCTTTGTTACAGTGCTACCTCTCTCCGGGATCCTCTTCTTCAGTTGGTAGTCCCTGTATAACTCAACAACTCCTTGAGTTCCTTAAGCCTCTGTTAGGTGAGTCATTAAATTCTTTTTAGATTCCCATGTGACTGCTATGGAAAATTACAACAAACAACTTATGAATTACATGGTACAACTCTGTAATCACTACTTACAAGAGCACTCAAAAAAAGTCAACACTCGGCAACCCCTAGCACAAGACATGGGAAGCAAGATGCAGGTAAAATACTTGTAACAAAATTTATGTATGAGAGAAATGCCTAATTTTAGAACTTTCTTCTCAAATTCTTGTTAAAATTCTCATCTTCTTTCCTTTGACTCCCTTCCTTCTGTTGTTTTCATAAACCACATTCTTCCCCTACTTCCTAGCATTTGCATGTACCTTTAACCTTAGATGAGGCTGTGTTCCAATCTTTATTTCTAAGCTCAGACTGAAACCCTATTTCTTTACTGAATTCTTAGAGCCCAAGTCATCTCTCCTTAGAGAGATGAAACAGTGCTACTCAGCATGGTTGCTGGCTGTCATGTGTGCTTTAAGCCGTAAGTTCAGTTCCCTAGGTTCACTAAGTGCTCTACTCAAGTGCTCAACAGTCACCTATGACCTTTGCTACTGAATGAAACTGTATATCTAGAACACTTTCATCATGGCAGAAAGTTCCACTAGATTTTAAATTTTCTTCTCATTATACATGACTCAAGTGATTATTAAGATATACTGTTCAGCTGGGGGCTGGGCTCATACCTGTAATCCTAGCTACTCAGAAGGCTGAGATCTGAGGATCATGGTCCGAAACCAGCTTGGACAGAGAAGGCCATGTATGTCTTACCTTCAATAAACTACTCAAAAAAAGCCAGAAGTAGCACTGTGGCTCTACTGGTAGATCACTGGCCTTGAGCAAAAGAAGTTGAAGGACAGTGCCCAGGCCCTGAGTTCAAGCCCCAGGACTGGCATAAAAGACATAAAATTGTAGTCTTGTTTGCCCGTTACATCACATTTATAAAACCAAGAAAGAACAAGTAAGATGATCTCTACTTTCTTCATTAGAAATCCAGACAGTGTTGAAGATATAGGGGAGACTTGGTAAATGGTACTTCCCTGAGTAATGATCATAAATATTTCTCAGTAGAAACGCAAAACAGAAGGAACTAGTAAAACAAAGACTAGATAGTGAGGATTTTCCTAGTTCCAGAACAATACTAGAACAAATTTTGTGGCATTTGAAATATCCTTGCATACTCAGACCTAAGACCTCAGAAGGGGCTCTTCAATAGGTTACATATTTTGATAAAATGAAATAATTGTAAAAGCCCAAATGAACAGATACATAAAAGCTTCTACTCCACTCTCTGGACTTACAAACAATGAAAAACTGTCCTTAGATATTGGGGTACTTTTGTATAGTTGACAAAGAAACTGGCCTCTTTCTGAAACGAAGCAATGTACTATATATGACTAAACTTATACATCTATATAATGCTCTCTCTCTCTTTCTCTCTCTCTTTCTCATCTTGCTGGTTTGAAATGACTGCAGGACTTTAACACAAATCCAGTGATTACTTTATTGGGATAGACATGTGAAATGTATATTTTATCCTTACACTAATCGCTAGAAAGAATATGTTCTTAGCAGTAGATCCACTTACTACCTACCATTTAATGAGATAGAGACATAATCACTTTACAGAAATATCTCTTTTAATCCTCATAACAGCTCCATGGGCTAGGTATTTTGTTCTCACTTTTCAGCAGAAAAACTTACGTTCAGAGAAGATGCTTCATTCTTCTGTGGTTATATAGGTCATAAGGAAAAAAGCGGGGATAACAACTTAGATTATTCAACTCTAATGTCTATGCTTTGACCCACTCTAGGATAGACTTTTCCCAACACTTAGAGAGCAATGTTGGGGAAGGGATCCAGTACGAGGAACAGCATGGCACACCATGCCATGTATAATCTCAGAGTGCTGGACCTTCTCCTCTCTTACCCAGAACAGCTTCCTGTCCTTCTTGTGCCTTTCATGGCATCTATTTGAATAAAAACTTCATCTGCAAAGATTCCTCAGGTATACATATGTTGGCCTGCATCTCAGAGAAGGACCCTGGGCACCTGCACCTTCAGTTCTTTTACTTGACATAAAGTCTGTGAAGGTCATGATGGTTGGTTGGGAAGGTCATGATGGTTGGTTGATAGGCAAATGACTGCACCACCCCCACAGCATAAGAGACAGCTGAATACGGGTGGTTCCCAAGCTTTCTGTCCTGGTGCTCACCCTTCTTTTGGTGCTCAACACTCTGTCCTCTTACTGCTTTCTTGGATGTTTCCAACTTAACGTGCTACTAATCAATCCCCTCATTTCCAAATCAGCTTACTGCCTCGTGCTCTTCTTTTAGTCTTCTTCACTCGTCTGTGGGCTCAAGTCAGTCATCTCAACCCACTCTTGGTTTTCTTCTTTCCTCCACATAAAATCCAACACCAAGTCCAGCTGACTCTCTCTTAAAATAGATTCATCCTAGCTCAGTTCAGCGCCACTTCTTTAGCACTAACCACCACCCATTCTCACTTGAATTTCTGTACAACTGGACTATCAGCCTCTCCCTGGTTTCATGCCTGCCCTCATCAAATTTATTCTCCACATTACTGTGAATACAGACTTAAAAAAATGTTGACATCTCATCTCTTCCCTGTTCAACATCAAAAGGATAGGTATTAGTCAAAGGGTACAGATTTCCAAGTAGAGGAATAAGTTTTAGTGATCTATTATACAGCACTGGAACTACTATTAATGGTACTGTGTATTTTATACTTGCCAGAGGAGTAAATTCCAAATGTTCTCATGACAAAGACATGATAAGTATGTGAGATAATGAATAGGTTAATTATCTTAAACTTTCTACAGTGTACATGCATCATAACATCACACTGTACTCTAAAAAATATATAATTATTATTTGCCAATTGAAATTTTAAATAGACCTTTAAAAAGCTTTCATAGCTTCTCTTCACTTCTTTTTTTAAAAATATTATCTTTAAGTAGTTGTACAAAGAAGTTGCTATTTAACAAAACAGTTTATGAATACAAGATATCTTAATCAATGTCACCCCTTTCTACATTCTTATTAATTGCTCCCCTACCCACGTCTTCCCTTACTCTTAATTTTGTAGGATGTATATTGGATTTTTGACTGCATTCTAATGTAGACCCTAAGGCATGTGGCCTTTGCTTCTGTACTGGACACTTGACTTTCTCAAGCTCTGGGGTCTAATCTCTGGCTTTTATTAATTTCCTAAAAATAGCACACTTAGCACATGCATATCACTGTGTGCTTGCCCTTCCTCCACAGTTCATCTGCCCAATCCTCATTTCTCCATTCTACCATGTGAATATTATGGTTACTCCATAGTCTAAATTAGAGCCTCTGCTTGCATTTCATACTTTTGCTTGATTGCTAGTGTGGGGGATAGTAAGGGGGGGGAGCAGCAAAGTAAGCTGCTATAACAAAATATCCAAGACATGGGCAATGATTAAAAACTTTCAGCCAGGTGCTGGTGGCTCACGTCTGTAATTTTAGCTTCATAGGAGGCTGAGATCTAAAGATCTTAGTTCAAAGCCAGCCCAGGCAGGAAAGTCCATAAGACTTTTAACTCTAACCATTAAAAAGCTGGAAGTGGAGTTGTGGCTCAAAAGGGAGAACATTGGCCTTGAGCTTAGGGACAACAGCTTAGGGATGGTGCCCAAGCTCAGAGTTCAAGACCGAAAGACCAACACAGACAAACAAACAAAAAACTTTCCTCCCCATCCCACCTCCCCTGACACACTTCATGACTTTTCCCAAAGATTCCCCTCATCTCCCAAACCAGTGGTTTCTTTTAGACAGCAGTGATAGTTACGTTGACTTTCATTAGGTTCAGATAATACTTGATTTCCTACTTATTTTTATCCTGTCCTTTTGACATTGCCTTAAGAACAAATTTGAACCTGAATGTTAACATCTATAATTATATACTTTTTTTTCAGGTTTCTTTGCTATAGTTTCAAAACTATCCCTTACATGTTTTTTCTTTTTACCATTATGAATCAAAACTAGTATCGATGACAAAATAAATGGTAGGGAGAGAGGCCACCATAGAATAAATATAGCCTAGGAGCACATTCTACTTAGAATATTAGGAAAGATGGCTGATTGGCTGACTCTGTTCTAATATTGATAGTCAAGAGCTGGGAGTGTGCTCCACTAAACTCATTCGATGAGAGCATATTGCAGTGTTCACGGACATCATATTAACACTGGTTTGGACAATTATAGATATAAACAAATCCTTAGAATGTACTATAATGGATCAGGTAATGTCACACCTTGCATTGCTGATCCATTAAAGCTACTTGGCAGGGTATGATATTACAGACACACATACACACACACAACCCATATGCACAGTGACATGGTGCAACATGATGTTTCAGTCAGTGATGACCACATAGGATAATGGAGCTCTCAGATCATCTTGTAGCTTTACTGCACAACAATAAATTTATTGCCTAGCAAAATTTTTTTCAAGATGTATCCCAGTTGTTAAGTGATATATTACTACACACACACACACACACACACACACACACACACACACACACACACACACACACACACACACACACACACAGAGTTCCAACAAATGATGGTTTTACTTAAGCATTTTAGGACTGTGAGAAAGTGATACACCTTTAGTTGAAACAGTATTTTAAATTTCAACGAGGTTAGCAATAGATGCCTAATACTCTCTCCTGGTGTTGACTAGCTGCAGTATGCCATACTTCCTAGCTTTGAGGCAATCATGACATTAAATAACTCATGCTCAGTGGTGTACTGTTTTGCTAACCTAGTATATTTAGTAAGTTAGATATATTAAATGCATTTGATCTAGTATTTTAAAATTATAATTTATGTATTGGGATACAACCACATTATAAATCGAGGCGACTCTGTATGTGTGTGTAAACACACAAATGCACACACATACATACACACACATTTTCTCCTGTGACATCAACCATTATTCATATGCTGAAGTCAATATCTAATACCTTAAAATGTAACTTTATTTGAAGAAAGCATCTTTAAAGAGTTAATTATACTAAAATGAGTTCAGTAGGATGAGTCTTGACCAAACAGGACTGGGTTCTCAGAAGAAAAGGAGATTGGTACACAGTCTACATTCCAAGTCTGTGGTAGTAGCCCTAGAAATCCATTCACTTCCCAACAGGTTCTACGTCCAACTAGGACATTTTCTTTGTATTTCCCAGATGTAACTCTTGTACCCAGCATGGGATTCTTGTTGCCATAGTACCAGGGATTCTTGCTCAAACACTTTTCCCATAATTCCCTGGATATGGACTCAACCTATGGAAAAAGCTGGAGAGGCTCATATATAATCCATCAAGCAATCAGTGCAAATCTCAAAAGAGGAGATATGGGAACATCCCCATATTATAAGAACAGTTGCCCTTTGTGAGGACTCCATTGAACTCCTTTTCGGGGGTCCTTCTTTTCTGGGAGTCTCAATACTTTCCTTTCCCTTTCAAATGAACTTTCTATGCTTTAAACATTTTACTGCCTTTTCATTCTTTAATGGTTGGAGAAAAAGAATCAGTACCCTAGATGGCCTCATTACGATTTATTTACCTTGGCCTCATGGACTTAAATATCCTGGGTCTATGAACAAATTCTGATACAACTTAAAAATGTTTAAAGTCATACCCACAGGGATGAAGGATGCTGAAAAGCTGGGGCTCTCCAGCTTTTTAAGTATCTAGCATATAATAACTATTCCATAAGTATTTATCATTTAAATTCTTGCTGACTTTCCTTATGGGGTTTAGGATGGAAATTCTAGATGAAAGCCATCTTCCTACTCAGCTCAAGAGAGACTCAGTGGTCTGTCCCTCTGCACCTGAGCAGCCTGATTTCAGTCCCAGACAACACCTTCAACTTCATAGTTGAGAGGGAGAAGTCAAGCCTTTCTCAACCTTTTGTTTCTAAGCTCAGGGCTTGAATAGAATGGGCTCCCTGGAGTCTAAGTGATAATTATTTCAATTATCTTTACTGTCACAGCACTTAGTAGCAACCAGGAGTTATTTTAAGGATAAAGAAACCAAAGTCTTGGCAGTTTCTGACCCTAATGCCAGGTTAACCCAAGAGACCAATCCACTCTCCAGTGCTACTGCCTCTCACAATGGAAACTGCCAAGCCTTCATAATTTTTTTAGCTCTTATAAGGATGATAAAGAAAAGAAAACAAAAAGATGATTTTGTTAAGGATTAAAATTGTGCCTGTTTTCCAGAGAATCTGTAAGCCAGTGGAGGCTCTACTTTCTAACTCTTGAAACCATTTTGTCTGCAGAGCATTAAAAAAAAACAACCCTGCAAAAGATATGGGCGGGGGTGGGGGGGCAAACACAGGCTTGTCCTTCAGAAGGGAAATAGCAATGTGTGTGTATAAGAGATATAGGAGTTCTTGATTTTTGCCATTCTAACTGGGGTGAGGTGGTATCTCAATGTTGTTTTGATTTGCATTTCTTTTATAGCTAGGGAGGTTGAGCATTTCTTCATGTGTCTATTGGCCATCCTTCTTTCTTCTTCAGAGAAGTTTCTCTTTAAGTCTTTAGCCCACTTATTTATTGGGCAGTTGTTTCTTTGAGGATTTGTTGTTGGGGGATTTAATTTTTTGAGTTCCAAGTATATTTTAGATATGAGACCCTTGTCTGTTGTATGGCTAGTGAAGATCTTCTCCCAATCTGTGGGCTTTCAAGAACTCTAACAACAACAGATGCTGGAGGGGATGTGGACAGAAGGGAACCTTACTACATTGTTGGTGGAAGTGTAAATTTGTTCAACCACTTTGGAAAGTAGTATGGAGGTTCCTCAAAAGACTTTACATAGAGCTCCCTTATGACCCAGCAATCCCACTTTTGGGCATTTACCCAAATGTTTACAAACAAGACCACACTAAAGCTACCAGCACAACTATGTTTATTGCAGCATTATTTACCATAGCTAAGATCTGGAACCAACCCAGATGCCCCTCAGTAGATGAATGGATCAAGAAAATGTGGTATATATACACAATGGAATTCTATGCCTCCATCAGAAAGAATGACATTGCTCCATTTGTTAGGAAATGGAAAGGCTTGGAAAAAATTCTATTAAGTGAAGTAAGCCTAGCCCAAAGAAACATAGGTCCCATGGTTTCCCTTATTTGCAATATCTAGTATATGTCTGAGTCAAGCAGAAAAGGTCAGATAATGTGATGTCAGGAAAATGAACCCTTAGATATGTATTTTAATGTTTTTTTCTTTCATGCATTTGTTTCTAACTCATTTATAAGATTATTTCTTTGTTGCTTTGTATGTCCCTCCCCCACAGTATAACTCCTGCTTTCACTATATTTGATGTCGGTACAATTTGTGGAGGAGAAGGGGAAAAACAAGTCATTTAAGGATAACTGTGGATCCGTTACAACAATGAGAAGTACAAGTTGTCATGTCGAAAACGAACTTTACAACTTTTGGGGGGGGAGGATGGGGTTTGGGGGCGGGGGATGGCTGGGAAGGGATGTGAAGGGTAAACAAAGGAGGAGGCTGCAATGCTTGATAAGAAATATACTCATTATCTTGCCCATGTAATTGTAACCCCTCTGTACAGTATGTTCACAATAAAAAAAAAAAAAAAAAAGAGATATAGGAGCTTCTCAGTGTATCCATGGGGGCTTAATCACAAAGGTGTGTGATACGGGAGTTCGTATCTACGTTTGTGGGATGACCTGGAAGTCTAAATCATTCTGGGTGAGCTTTACTGCCCGTTTCTACTCTGTTTCAGTAAGACAGAGAATTGGCTTAATTGAATGTATTTTTTCCCTGAAGAGTCAGGTAATATGTACCCTTTTCAAGATGTGACCATGGAAAACAGGGTAAAATAGCCGAGAATCATGTTAGCTTCCTAAGAGAGAAATACTGATTGCTCAAATCCAGCCTGTCTGTCAATTTCAAGGCGTATCTGCATTTATTTTCTATGCTATGTAACAAATGGCTACATGTTGAACAGCTTAAAACAATATACATGTATAATCACATAGTTTCTGTAGGTCACAGTCTTGTTATAACAGCACTTACATGGTTTTTCTGCCTCCTTCAAGAGCTGTTGAAATGCAATCACAATTTTGCCTGGGAATGGTCACAGTTGGAGGTTATGCTAGGATCTGCTACTAGAATTCAGTGTTCTTAGAGCTACTACCAGTTCCAGGTGGCTCTCTCACAACATGATGGCGTGTGTCTTCCAACCCAGGAAGGGAATCATTCTAACTTAAGGGAGGATCATGTTCTTCTTGTAAGAGTTTTCATTTGATTAAGCGAGGGTCACCCAGGATTACTCCCTTTTGATTAATCAAAATCAAATGACTGGGACCTTAATTATACCTTCACAATCACTTCACCTTTGCTGTACAACATAACCTTATCAAGGGGGAGAATCACATCCTATGCATATATCTTACCTCTCCCCAAAGGGAGGGGACTGAACAGGGCTTATCCCCCTGGAAAAGGGAGTCTTGGGAGTATACCACTGTGGCCAACCCCATTTAAATCTCAGCGTGAAGTAAAACCTCGAGAGCTCTACTGTTTTCTTAATGAGATAAAAATCATTATGTGTGTGTATGCCTGTGTGTGGGGGTGTGTTTGCCAGTCCTGGGTCTTGAACTCATGGTCTAGGTTCTGTCCCTGAGTTTTTCTGCTCAAGGCTAGTATTTTACAACTTGGACTTCTGGATTTTTGGTGGTTAATTGGAGATAGGAGTCTCACAGACTTTGCTACCTGGGATGGCTTTGAACTGTGATCCTTGGACCTCAGCCCACTGAGTAGCTAGGATTACAGGTATAATCCAGTTGACATCTAGCAAAATTCAATTCTAACTATTTAGAAGTAGATTCTAATGTATTCACAATGTTGTAGAATTAACACTATTATTTAACTCTGGAATTATTTCCAGCATCTACAAAAGGAAACCCTCTGCCTACCAAGTTTTGTCTCTATGAATCTGTCTGTTGTGGACATTTTGAAAAATGGAATTATATCAACACTGTCTTTTGTGACTTACTTCCTTTATTTAGCATAATATTTTTAAGATTCATTCAAGTTGTATCATGTATAAATATTCTGTTCTCTGTTCCTTTTAATTGCTGAGTATCCTTCCATTCATGAAAATATTAACATTGGGGCTGGGAAGGTGGCTCAGTGGTAAAGCGCTTGTCTTGCATGCCTGAGGCCCTGGGTTCGATTCCTCAGCACCACATAAGCAAAAAGAAAAAAGCCGGAAGTGGCACTGTGCCTCAAGTGGTAGAGCGCTAGCCTTGAGCTGAAGAGCTGAGGGACAGCACCCAGGCCCAGAGTTCAGGCCCCATGACCGGACCCCCTCCACCCCCCAAATTAACATTGCATGACTCTATTCTTCATTTTTTTCTATTTACCAGTGGGTGAGAATTAGGATTATTACTGCTTGGGGACACTATTATTATTATTAGCAATTGTACATGTTTCTGGATACACATGGGTTTTCCTACTCAAGGTATATTTCTAGGGGTGAAATTGCTGAGCAAAAATGGTAATTATTTTGTTTTAATTGGCTTTTTCTGTGTCAATAAAGGACTCATGCCTCTTTTGTAGCTTTCTTCTCAAAGCTGGCACTCTACTCCTTGAGCCATACTTCCACTTTCAGTTGTTTTGCTAGTTATTTGCAGATAAGAGCCTATGTTTACTTTTTTGAAGTCTGTCTTAATCAAGGCCAATGTCAATTTAAATTTAAACCAAACAAATATAACCCAAACCCATTTTTACAGTGACTATATGCAAGACAGAAAAAAAAAGGGTGTTGCTATGAAGTCCCCAAGGAAAAATGAGCATTATAAACAACATTTCACTATGGTAGTCCAAAGGATGGCCTTCTAAAATATATCCAGGTCCTAACCCCAGATCTTGTGAACATATGAAAGAATCAAAACTGCAGAAGGTAGTAAGTTTACTCTTCAGAGTTGGGGACATTAGCCTGAATTATCAGGAGAGCCCTGTCTAGTCACAGGGCCCTTACAAGTGTAAAGGGAAGGAAGGGCGGGAGGAGGGCACTGTGAAAGGACTTGGCCATGGGGCTGGGAAGGTGGCTCAGTGGTAGAGCACTTGCCTTGCATGCTTGAGGCCCTGGGTTCGATTCCTCAGCACCACATAAGCAAAAAAGAAAAAAAGCCGGAAGTGGCGCTGTGACTCAAGTGGGTAGAGCGCTAGCCTTGAGCTGAAGAGCTGAGGGACAGGGCTCAGGCCCAGAGTTCAGGCCCCACGACCAGACCCCCAAAAATAAAAGAAAGGACTTGGCCTGATTGGCTTTGAGGTTGTAGCAAGAGGGACCTGCCAATGCCATGTGTGTCCTCTATAATTTGGAGGGAGCCGTGAAATGGATGTTCCTCAGCCCATGAAAGGAGCATAGCCTGTTGACATCTTGATTTTACTCGAGGAAACTCATTTTAGAATTCTGACTTTCAGAACTGTAAGGTAATAAATTGGTGTTGTTTTGAGCCACTAAGTTGGTGGTGATTTGTTACTACAGGCATAGAAAAATCATATGAACTTCCACCTGCACAATAGACTGTATATTCTCAATGGAGCAGTCAGCGTTATTGTCTCAAAATGAAACCTGATTATGTCACTTCTGTGCTTAAAGCATGTCAATGATCACCTAGAGTTCTTGCCAGTACAGTTCTTTATGCTTAATGTGGCCAAAAAGAAGATCCTGGTGGTTTAGCTTTGCTATAAATGTGCAATTTCACTTCACACCAACCATCTGATGATTCTTGTACTTGCCATAATGAAACATCTTATCATCAATGTACCTTCCTTAGGAATATGGTACCCTTTCTTAGCTCTCCTCTGAATTTCCGCTATACTATCTTCTAAGTCCCTATATGCTCCTTTGTAATTAATACCTTTGTAACTACTTATCGGTGATCTATCTCTCCTGCAAGAATAATGTATTTGCTTATATAGTTTAAATATCTACTACTTGTCAGAGACTATAAACTTCATAATGTAAGTATAGACTTCAGACTGGATGAGTTTATTGTTTTCATACATGTATATAAGCTACTTTGACCATACTCATGACCTTGTACCCCCTTTCTTGTGCCCCCTCCCCCGCTTTCCCAGGAGAGACTGTGCTGTTCATCACTGATTCCTGTGCTTCATCTGACACATAGTAGTATTCAGTAAGTTGTTGAATGGAACGGGGTGTGGTGGTGGACTACTGCACTCTCAGAACTCAGGAGGCAGAGACAGGAGGTTATGAATCTGAAGCCTGCTAGGGTTATATTACAAGACTGCCGCAAACAATAACAGAAGTTATTGAATGAATAAAAAACAACATAAGTTATTGAATGAGTAAGTATTTTTCTTTATATCTGAAAACACATATTTTAATGCTAGAGCCTATACACAATAATCCTCTAAGTCTTTGTAGGGAAAGATTAGGTAGAAGAAAAGGTAAACACAAACACACAGGTGGTTAATATATTACCATCAACAGTCTTAGGAGACCACCCTGATTAAATATTCCTCACTCCTGCTCTAGTACACACAGGTGCATGTGTGAACACACACAGCCTCAAATACACATCTTATATGTATCTAGACAGCATCTCCATGAGAAAACGGTCATTCATACATCGTTAATCACAGCTTTGTTTACACAGTGCTTCTGCAGCATGAAGCGATCATTTGTGAGTCTTTTAAACTGATGTAAGAGATATTTTTCTATTCATTGCATGAGGAAATGTGATGAGCCCAAGTTTGTACTAAGATATTCAAGCCTGGAGAACTGGATAAATAAATACAAATGAATTCATTCGACAGAGTGACATTTTCATTTAATTACGGCAGAAAATCAGCTCTAAAATAAATGATTGTCCCTGACAAAGAAGCAGAAACTGGTCTTTAATTAATAAATTGCTAATAGATCTTCCCTTGGCTAAGAGGAGTGCATTTGGTGCAGAAAGGGAGGAGAAGCCTGGAAGAAATGGATGAAAGGGAAGATAGAACATGAAATAAAATGCACATCAAAACTTTAAAAATTAAAAGGAAAGACCATTTGCTTTGGTTTAATACATGTCAAATTCAGCTAAGCCAAAAGCATTAGAATAAGACTCTTTGTTGAAGGAAACAAATCTCCAATTTGTAAGAGAGGCTCAATTTTTTAAAATATATAAAACAAAAAAGTTTATCATTTTATAATGGTGTGGTCTGAATTTTAGAGTTGCAAAGGCAAATGAAAAACCATTATTTACCATAGCTAAGATATGTAACCAACCCAGATGCCTCTCAGTAGATGAATGGATCAAGAAAATGTGGTATATATATATATACAATGGAATTCTATGCCTCCATCAGAAAGAATGACATTGCCCCATTTGTTAGGAAATAGAAGGACTTGGAAAAAATTATATTAAGTGAAGTAAGCCAAGCCCAAAGAAACATAGGTCCCATGGTTTCCCTTATTTGCAATAACTGGTGTATGTCTGAGACAAGCAGAAATGGTCAGACAAGTTGATGTTCAGCAAAATGAACCCCAAGATAAGGACTCAAATTGTTTTTCTTTCTTGCTATTGTTCCTACCATATTATAAGATGATTTCTTTGTTGCTTTGTATGTCCCTCCCCAATGGTATAACCCCTGCTTTCACTGTATTTGATGTCAGTATAATTTGTGGAGGGGAAGGGGAAAAACAAATTGTTTAAATAGGGATACAGGTGGACCCATTGCAACAATGAGATGTACAAGAGGTTATGTTGAAAAACAAACTTTACAACTTTGGTGGGGGGTGGGGGGTGGGGGGCAGGGCAGGGATGGTAAGGGGAAACAAAGGAGCAGGTAACAATGCTTGATAAGAAATGTACTCATTTCCTTGCTTATGTAATTGTAACCCCTCTGTATGGTATTTTCACAATAAAATAAAACTTATTAATAAAAAAAGAAAAACCAAATTTCCTGATGCTTAGAAGGACAAATATCCATACATGCAGTTTACATACAATGAGTAATGATGCTAGTACCATGACAGAAATTGGATGAACTGAAAGGTATGCTCAAATGCTTCTTAAAATAGTTCAAGCAGAAAAGGTCAGATAAGTTGATGCTAGGAAAATGAGCCCCAAGATAAGTATTTAAATGTTTTTTGTTTTTTTCTTCTTTCATGCAATTGTTTCTAACATATTTATTATTTCTTTGTTGCTTTGTATGTCCCTCCCCCATGGTATAACTCCTGCTTTCACTGTATTTGATGTTGGTATAATTTGTGGAGGGGAAGGAAAAAAACAAATTGTTTAAATAGGGATACAGGTGGACCCATTGCAACAATGACATGTACAAGTCATTATGTCAAAAAACGAACTTTACAACTTTAGTGTGTGTGTGTGTGTGGGGGGAGAGGATTGGGTAGGGGGGACCAGAGGGGGTATGGGAAGGGATGAGAAGGGGAAACAAAGGAGTAGGCAACAATGCTTGATAAGAAATGTACTCATTATCTTGCTCATGTAATTGTAATCCCTCTGTACAGTATTTTCACAATAAAAAAAGAAAAACCTAAAAAAATAGTTTAAATCTGATATACTACACTCAACATTGCTGACATGTTTTAATATTAAGTATCATGTTTTGCTTCTCTACATAACTTTGGATAAGTCTTCTAATTTTATATAAATCAAAGCCGAATCATCTTACATAGCACATAACTGAAACCCATGAGGTCACTGCTAATAATTTTTCATGCACTCATTTATGCTGAATTAATTTTAATTAAATCAATTACAATGCCAACTAGCAAAATTTTCATGTCATTGATCTAACTAAATTAGGATTACCTCAGGATTATTTATTTGGTGACAGGAAATCCGAGGTTGGCATCTCTGTTTCATTATAATGTAAACCTGGGAGACAAATTTGATTGCTTAGTGTCTCTAAACCTCAGGAATGTAGGAACACACATACATATTCTTTCTCTCCATTTATTTACCCTGACACCTGTCAAATGCAGGAAATAGTGTTGTTTCTGTGTAAAGTATCCTATCCAGAACTCCCTTCACTTAGGGGAAACAGGTGGTAAGGTTTCGGCGGCATTGTGTGATGAGAACGATGGAGGATGAAACATTGTCTTGGATCCTGGAGAGAACATATGCACAGTTAGTTGTTCGATGATTCCATCCTAATATGGTTTTAAGATGGCTACCTCCACAGACCTCGAGGATTGAAGCCTTTCCCTGAATTCTGAAGGCAGAAAATCTTTTTCTGAACTCATCTGGTTGTGATAAGCAAAGGAGCCGTTGGCCAATCCATGTACTTAGTGCTTCCGATGTACAGTGTTGGGCAGTGGTCCTCAAGCTTTCCCATGCATGTGAGTCACTGTTGTGGCTGAGGATCTACTTCCCAAGGGTCCAAGTCAGCATTCTAAACTCTACTGATAAACTGAGATGAGCTTTTTTCATAATCCCTTGAGGATGGTTTTGTTTAGGCTTCTATCTATAAAACTCGTGGTATGGAGAATTTCTCTGACAGTTTAGAGACTTGATAGAATTCCAAGTATGTCTTGCCACAAATTTTGTGTAATAGGATATGAAGGTTTTGTGACGTGTCAGGGGAAAGCTTGGGGAAGAAACTGTTTGAGGAAATGCTGCCCTAGATAAAATTGGAAAGGGGCACAGTTTTGGCAGATCACAATCAATGACCTGATGAAATAGTGAAAAGCCCAATCACAGAAGTAAAATTTGTACAAAATCCTGTAGAATTGCTCATCCAAACCTTTATCTGAGCCATTAATTGGATCATAGGAGACACACTCCAATATAGCCACTGTAATGTCACTCAAGAGAATGTTCAAGGATTAAAAATACTAGGTAAAACATATGGTTTACATATGTAAGAGCCCTTGCTATTGCCTTTATTGAGATCTAAATTCAGTTACACTACCAACTAGTTTGATAATCACATGAAATCATCTAATACTGATTTGAGTCTTGGTGCTCATGTCTGTAAAAAGAGACTGGACGATTTCTCAGGAATCCATTGCTCTGGTCTACAAAGATTTCCTTCTTTAAGCAAGGTATGGGAGCAGATGGCCCATTTCAGTTCAGATGGCCTACTTCAGTTGCTGAAGCTTCACTGTGAGGTGACTAGACTGAAATACCCCATCTGTACACACAGTGCTGGGAAGTCTTCTCAGATTAGAATGTAATGTTGCTAATTTTTGCCCTTCAAAAAAGATGGGGCTTTGGGGGAAGTCCATCTGGTTGTGCAGTTCCCAGCTAAAATTTGACACTTCTATTTGGGCAATGGAGAGAGAAGTCCTTTGGAAAACACTAATGTTGAATGAGCCAAAACTAGCCCGGGTAAAAAATTCATGCTCTTTTTCTTTCTCATATTGCAGGGCAGCAATTCCAAAGGCATTTGAAGATGGTAGCATTTACTACCATCATCTGCCTTGGCTTCCAATTGGGAGACTGCTTTCTACTGCCTGCATCTCACAATTACAGATGTATTTTATGCTGTCCATGTATTTGTAGCTGACAGTGACTCCACGGGATGAGGGCCACATTATGGCACCTCTAAGATTCAGAGAATAATCTTGATGATGATTCTTGACATTGTTGAGTTTAGACAGCATCGGGCCATAAACTATGATTTGTTAATGAAACAAAAAATTAGTAAAATTAAACTTATCATCATACTTATTTTAATTACAAAATTCAATACTGTATATAATATTGTGAAATAATTTTGCAAGAGATCTCCTTAATTTTTTCATCATGAAAAGCTAAAGTTTTATACTCATAAACACTAATTCTTCCTCTCCTCAGCCCTTGGATAGATACCACTCTTTGCTTGGCTTTTTTTTTTTTTTTTGGTGGTCATGGGGCTTGAACTCAGGGCCTTGGTGTTGTCCCTGAGCACTTTTGTTCAAGTCTACCACTTTGAGCCACAGCACCACTTTTGGTTTTCTGGTGGTTAACTGGAAGTAAGAGTCTCACCGACTTTCCTGCCACAGCTGGCTTCCAACCACAATTCTCAGATCTCAGTCTCCTGATTAGCTAGCATTATAGGCATGAGCCACCAGCACCCGATCCACTTTTTTGCTTTTTATTTTTATGAGTCTGACTACTTTATATACTTCATATGAGTGGAAACTTTTTTAATGAAAGAAAAATTACTATGATTTATTAATCATATTTTAAAAATTAGCTAACTTCTTATCCTATACTTACAGCTATTCATTATAGTAAAGTTTAACAATTACTTATTGCTTCACTGTTTGAGAAAGTACTGGTTATAATTCTTCCTCAATATATACAGACTTACCCTTATTAAGAATGGTAATTTTTTTGTATGCTAGTCCTGGGCTTGAACTCAAGACCCAGGCACTGCCTCTATGGTTTTCCTTTTTTCTTTTTCTTTTTCTATTATTGTCAAGGTGATGTACAGAGGGGTTACAGTTACATAAGTAAGGTAATAAGTATATTTCTTGTCAAACTTGTTACCCTTTTCCCTCATTTTTCTCCTAATTTCCCACCCCCAACCCCCAAGTTGTACAAATCAATTCCAACTGAGTGAAATCGTATATATTTGTGTTTTTGTAATTGATTTCATTTAGCATTATATCTTTGAGGTTTAGCCATGTGGTAACATGTGATAGATTTTACTTCTTTTAATAATATATCATTCAATAATATATCATTGAATCTGTATATATTGGCATTGTCCGTTGACCTATCTATTTCTCTTGGTTATTGTGAATGATGCTGCAATGAACAGGGGTGGGCAAATATTTTTTCAAGATCCTGCTTCACATTATCTTAGACATACATCCAAAAGTTGAGTCCATCTATCTTAAAGTAATTCTACTTTTAATCTTCTTTAGATTTCCAATACTTTTTTTTTACCCTTTTGTCCAAGACTGGGACTCGAACTTGGTATCTGATGCTTGCTTTTGTTCATGGGATGGTGCTTTATGATCTGAGCCGTATCTTCAACCCCCTCAATACTGTTTCTATAATGCCTGTAGAAGTTTACATTTTATACCAACGCACACGCTAATACATTATTTTTCTGATCTTTTGATCGTGTCCCTTCTAATGTGTGAAGCGAAATATATCAAGGTGGTTTTGAGTTATTGCATTTCTGTAATGATTACTAATGAGCACATTTTCATGTGCTTTTAAAGGGCCATTTTTGAGAATTATTTATTTAAATTCTTTTGTCATTTTTAAACTAAAAATTTTTTGCTGTGTTGTACAAGTTCCTGATATATTCTGGACATTAACTCCTTATCAGATATGTAACTTTAAATCATTTTCTTCCAATCCACAGGATGCCTTTTTCACTCTGTTCAGTTGTATAAACCAGCATTAAATTTTTGTTGGAATGTAGCTATTCCCATTTAATGTAAGTATTATCTATGGTGTTTTTGCCCAGAATAGGTACAACAGATATCATACACTGTACAAAAATTCACTGTTTCTTTATAAGAAAGTTTGCTAACCTCTGGAACAGTAAGCCCATAGACTATGGACTATGGTATATGATTTCCACATAAATTCTCATTCAATTACTACTTGGAATGAAAATTCTTACTCCATTCGACAGAGGAGAGACAGTGAAATGTAATTGAAAAAAGTTTGCTGTGAGTTAGACCTGTGCCCTTCTTTTTACCAGCTGTCTGACTTTGGGTACATTGCTTATGTCCTCTGTCCTGACTTTCTTCAATGTGTATGATACTGTGTATGGTAGAGAAAATGTCAAGAGCTGACAATTAATTAGTACATGTTTCATATAACTACATGAAAACAGCATTCACTATTCCTGGGGAGTTCTTTGTGGGAATAACATCTATGGTTAAAATGTTAAGAATAGCCCTGATTATCTTGGCTATGGACTAATTTGGTGGAGTCCAACAATTTCTACCACTGATGTGTGTTATACAGAATGCCTTTCCAAGGCTCTCTCATGAATCAATCACAGGAAAGTGGAATAATGATTTCCCCACTGTACACTGTGTTTTCCAACAGAGAACTAGAGGTATACTGACCTGATTGAGTTTCTAACAGGAATGTGCAATCAAGCATACCAGGATAACATCTTGGTTGCCCAAAGGACCAGACACAGAAGACCAAAGGCCCTCAAAGGGGGAAATCACTTTAAGAGCACAAAAGGGATGGCATGAAAGCCAGGCCAGTCATTGATTATGTTACTTGCAAATGTCAAGTCATTATGGACCATTATGTGTAGAGTAGGGGAGTCAGACACCAGGATTTAAGTTAAAGGATGGTTCTAGCTTCTGATGCTGATCTATTTCAGGAGTTATATCACTAGACTGCTTGTGTAGATAAGTGGATATATTTATGAGTCCATCATACACTCTTTAAAAAAAGTCTTCTGTTTCTTGTCACTTAGCATCCAGACAAGGAGGGAAAGAGAAAAGGAAAGCAAAGAATTTTTCTTAGCTGGGTGCCAGTTGCTCATACCTATAATCCTAGCTACTCGGGAGGCTGAGATCCAAGGATCAGAGTTCAATGCCAGCCTGGGCAGGAAAGTCTGTGAGATTCTTATCTCCAGTTTGCTACTAGAAAACCAGAAGTGGTAGCGTGCTAGCCTTGAGTGGAAAAAGCTCAAGGATAGCACTCAGGCCCTGAGTTCAAGCCCTCTGACTGACAAAAAAAATTCATTTTCCTATGTTTAGGTAATCCACAGTGATTAGGCACAGCTTTATCAGTCTACTTATAACTACCCTGGCTATAGTTATGGGTTCCTGGCTAATTGTGTAAAAACACCAGGTGAAAATCTAAAGCTCAAAGGCAAGTTTTAAAACAGAAGTTGACCATGGGAAAGATAGACTTACCAATCTATTATTTCTCCTGAGAACACTGCAGAATGAGTTTTCAGATGTGATATCTTATTTAGAGTCTGAGTACAAACAGATACAACTAATTCAGGGTATGAGTGTGTCTGAGTGTGTGTGTGTGTGTGTGTGTGTGTGTGTGTGTGTGTGTGTGTGTGTGTGTGTATGTATGAGCTCATGCACGCAAGGGCAGGTGTACGCTTGCATGTTTAATTTCTACATCCAAAAGATTGTTGCTTCCTTGAAAGAAAATCGTTAGAGTGCACTCAGTTGTTTCACTTTGGAATTGATTTTGGAGTTTGTGGCAGGTTTTCTAAATATGTTTAGTGGGTGCAAAGTTTCAACCTTAGGGGCTGGAGCTTCTCTTTGGAAATGGTGACAAAATATTTACCTCTAGATCTTGTAATTAAGGTGAGTTAATCAAGCACAGGAAAATGTTGTGGGTCAAAGTAAAACTTAGGAAAGAACAAATAATCCTATTACATATGAGCAAAAGATCCTATATCTTCAACAAATGCTAATAAGCACATAAAATGTATACAACACCTTTAGCCAACAAAAATATGCAAAGCAAAACCACGGTGAGATACCATTTTATACATAGTAGAATGGCTTTAGATCACACAATAACAACTAGGGCAAAGAAGATCAGGTAGGATAGACAGTAACAAGCGCTGGTGAGGATATAGAGAAAGTGGAATTCACAAGTGCTGGTGGCTTTGGTTACTCATGGCATTACCACCCAGCCAGGTGAATACTGCTGAGTATAAACCATATACTCACATAAAACCTTGCATATAGATATCCAAAGAAGCATTGATAGGAGCCAAAATTTTAAGACAAATTAAATGTCTACCCACTGATAAATAGTACATTTATACTGGATATCATTTAGCAAAAAAAGCAGCTAAATATTTACATGTGCTTATATCATGAGTAGACCTTAAAATGAAAGCCAACCATAAAGGACTGTATACTATATATTCCACTTATAGGAAATGCCTGGGATAGGTAAATGGGCAGAAAGCAGATGAGTTACATCTAGGAACTGGTGGTAATTGCTGTTATCTTTTAGCATGTTCAACTAAAAATTATTATACTATATACCTTAAATTTTAAGTGGGTAAACTGTATGGTACCCAAGTATGAAAGTATATTATAAGTTACATATTATATAACTTATATAGAGTATGAAGTATGTTATAAGTTTATGAGTTGGATTTAATGATGAAACTGAATGACAGAGAGGCAGTTTCTGTTCTTGCCATCAGTCTGCATGGAGTGACTAATATTTTAGCTCCTTCAGATCTTGCCACATCCTTATTGTTCAGGAAAACTTACTGATCTCCATTTCAGTAATTAGGAAACTGGAGTACAAAGTGATTAGTTAGTTTCCCTGAAATAGCATAGCAATAAGTGTTAAGATCAGGATTTAAAAGTCAAGCCTCCCTGATACTACAACTACAACTCACTCTTCTTTCTTCTTGTATATTTTAAAAATGTTTATTCTGTGTGTGTGTGTGTGTGTGTGTGTGTGTGTGTGTGTGTGTGTCTTTGTGTGTGCTGGTCCTGGAGCTTCACTTCAGGGTCTGGGTATTGTTCCTGAGCTTCATCTTGCTCAAGTCTAGCATTCTACCACTTGAGGCACAGCTCCATTTCCACCTTTTTTCTTTGGTGGTTAGTTGGAGATGAGAGTCTCATGGATTATCTTGCCCAGGTTGGCATCAAACTGAGATCCTTAGATTTCAGCCTCCTGGGTGTAGCTAGGATTAAATGCATAGCCACCAGTGACCGACAAAATGTTTATTCTTTCAAGTTGTTAATACATTCATTTATTTAAAAATGCAAAGTGACACAAATGGTGTACATTCTTTTTCCATCTATCTTCTTCCCTGCTCCACAGGTATATTCTTGTGTAACAATGAGGTGTTTTTTTGTTTTTTTTTCGGGTTGTGGGGCTTGTACTCAGGGCCTGGGCACTGTCTCTGAGCCTCTCTGTGCTCAAGGCTAGCGCTCTACCACTTGAGCCACAGTCCCACTTCTGGATTTTTGAGTATTTTATTAGAGGTAAGAATCTCATTGGGCTTTTCTGCCTATGCTGGCTTTAAACCTCGATCCTCAGATCTCATCATTCTGAGTAGCTAGAGTTACAGGAACTACCTGCACCCACCTACAATCAGTATTTTCTTAAGTACACAAAACACACAGAGGCATTTTTATTTTTCCCTCTTTAGTCAATGTATGCTGTACATATTATTCTACACCTTTCTTTGTTTTTTATTTCTCATGGCATCCTAGAGATCCTTATTACTAATTTTAACTCTGGATCTTCCTGCCTTTGCTTCCTAAGCACCGAGTTTACAGTCAAGTGCTACTATGTGCAGCCCATGTTAGTATTTGTTATGCTTATGTTTATAGCTTCAGAGAATTCCATTGTATAGATGTATCATAATTTAATTATTTTTGTACCCACAAATGGTCACTAAATTCTTCCCAAGAACCTATACTTTGAAACTATTCCCAAAAGCAAGAAATAAACACATAAGAAATCTAACCACATTTACTATAAATTCCTTTCCTTAAAAATGGACTACTTTGGAGATAGGAATCTTCTTTATGGTTATACTAGATTTTGAACTCAGGGTCTTGTGCTTGGTGGACAGGTGTGTTCTACCACTTTAGTCACACCCCCAGAACATTTTTTGTTTTACATTTTAGGTAAGCTCATCAGTTTTTACTAGAGCTGATTTCAGATTACAATGATCCCAGTACCTCTGCCACCCATGGTGCCAGCACACAAGGGCAAGAATTTTCCTTTAAGGCGCTAGTTGATTAGAAAAAAAATAAACCCAACATAACTTAAGACATCTAGGTATTTAATACTATGTTCTTCAAAACTGGCATATTGAATCCTTAACTCTTAAGCTGATGCTATTTGTCATGGAGCCTTCACTGGGAAATTAGGGAATAAAGGTGCAGTATCACAAGTGGATTAGTGCCCAGAGATCTCCTTCTTTGCTTTACCAGTTGAGAATAGCAGAAACTAGATCGCAGTAGAAGGCCTAGAAAGAAGCGACCTTCAATAGACACTGACTTCTCCATACCTTAACCTTGGCTTCCCAGCATCCAGAAGTAGCCCGAACAGACTAGATTCAATCAACACCAACAGAAACAATGATATTCACACAGAGCTGTGGGATGCAGGGAGGTCTGTTCCATTCCTACAAGTGTCTATTGAAGGGAGGCCCAGGCATTCAGCATGCACCGAGGTACATGCTGAGATCTGCCTGTTCTTTCTGCTGATTAAGATCTGTAGATAGGAAGACTCAAATATCTACTATGGAACAGAAGGTCATTCCTATGGCAAGTCTCACTCAGTTCCTTTAGCTGGAAGGAACTCAAGTTCTTACTGTAGCAAAACCAGATGCAAATATTTCAAGGCTTCTGTAGTTAGCTTTATAACCACTATTTTTAGTCTGAAAATCATGTGAGTTTTGTTTCCTATATATTATCATTTTTGAGAAACTATTGTATCAATAAGAGACTGAATTTTCTAAAGGATGTCTTATGTAAAATGAGTTTGAGTATTAATATGCAGTAAGAAATGTCACAGAAGCCTGGTATCAGTGGCTCACATCTATAATTCTAGGTACTTAGGAGGGTGAGATCTGAGAATCGTGGCAGAAAAGTCCTGTGAGACTTATCTCCAATTAACCATTCAAGAACTGGAAGTAAAGCTGTGGCTCAAAGTGGTAGAGAACTAACCTTGAGCAAAAATGGTCAGGGACCAGTGTCCAGACCTGAGTTCAAGCCCCATGGCCAAAAAAAAAAGAAAGAAAAAGAAAAAAAGGAAAGGTCAGAGGAGTTTAAACAATATACCTGGAGTTAGAGAACAGTGATCTCTTTTAAATAGAATGTACAAACGAAAGATGTGCAAGCTATTTACAGCTGAAGGAAGTGCTGACCACGAAATAGGAAAGGCTGAACTTAGTATTACCAGAACACAAACATGTACATGGCTTAATAGACTTGAGCACTATCTCAGGAAACATCCTATGTATTATGCATCTGGTGCAACGAAGGCTCAGGAAATGATTTTGTAAAAACACACACAACTCCATGAGCTTCACAGAGGGTGGATAGCTGAGGAAGTCCAGGTATTAAAGAGAAGCTGCTTACACCTAGATAGAAATCTGCTACTATGGTAGCTTCACAAATTTTCTGATTGTAACTATAATGTAAACTTGGAGAACAATGAGAAATATAACGAAAACAATTAAAATCATTTACCATTCTACCACCCAGAGAGAGCTACTGAAATATTACATACTTGATTGCAATGTTCTTTCTTTGTACTTTGTGTGTGTGTGTGTGTTGTGCATATATATCTAATTGCAAGTAACATTTCATAAACAGATTCCCCCATTTCTTGAGTCCTTTCTCACATTATATATTCTTGAGGATGTAACTTGAAGGACTGTATCAGGTTGCACCTTGTGAAATTAAGCAGAATGACTTTCCATATTATTGAACCTCTAGGTTTTTTTCAATTGCTTTTCATTTTATAAATAGCACTTTGAATTCTTTGTTGTTGTTATAAATCTTCACATGTCTATCTCTTTATTAAGGGAAGTTAAAAGCATATCATGTTGTCATCTTCAAACTTAAATCACTCAGTGTAGCACTACCTAAAGACTCATAGTGGGGGTGCCTCAGTACAAAAGTCAAACAATGCTGAGCAGATAAACAATATTATTTTCATATAGCTCACAGTCTATAATTTATTCCCCTGCAGCAGCCTTCTTTCAGGAAGCACATTATTTCCTCTAGGCAAATGGACTATTACGGGGTTAATCTAAATGCAATAACATGAAAGTCGGCTGACCCAGATTTCTCCAATATCAGTATGCATGCAATTACAATATTCTGCAGATTGAAAAATACCCAAGGCTCTTGAAAACACATATTTTTATCATGCTTTCTTGAAAATACATATTTTAGCATGCTTTTTTTAAAAAAATGATGTACAATGGGCACTAACAGGGAAACAAAGTTTACAGCCAGTGAAAGTTGACTTTGTGTAAACCCAAGTTACAGATAATGTAACACGGTTCTTTTCAAAGTATAGATTTTTCCCCTGCTACTTCATAGCTATAAGACTTCAGTGATCTCAAAACATTGAAGTTATTAATAATTCCTGTTTGGAATTACATGGCCTTAATAGCCCAGATTTAAATTCTCTTTAGTCTATATTTTTAAATTGTTTTATTTTCAAGAGGCAAAATAGGGTGTTCAAGAGGCAAAAAAGTATGCATATTTATAATTATATTTACATAAAACACATAAAAATACTTGTGTTCCATTAGCTAATGAAAAGCAAAGTAAAACAAACACAACATAATTTCTACCTATATCACTGTTAACTATGGAATCAGTCAAATTCCAAAGACACCCTCAGCATGTGTGGTTAGATGAAGACAACACAGCTGCACGGTACAGTTTTGCAGACTGTACACTGAACAACTCTAGACGATAAAGTCAAACACTGATTTATGTTACTGGCATACTCTGAGGGTGTGAAGTGCATACTCTATATAGCTATAGAGGGTGACCTTATTTATGCGTCTCTTTCTCTGTAAACTTTGAAAAAGAAACGTTTTGGGTGGAAAAGGGTCTTTAAATATGTATATATGTATATGTATATATATATATATGTATCTTTTCTTTTTCAACAAAGGGATCTTGCAAGCAAATAGTGACTAAGTCCCCCAACCTCCCATGCGTCACTGTGACAGGCTCTTTGGCTTCCCCTTGGCTCTCCCCCCACCCGCTGGAAGGCAGCAGGGTACCTTGTGTGAGTAACTGCAGGTTTCTGACCTCTTCTCGCACCTTCAGCTGGAGCACCTGTTGTAGGATGTGCTGTCTAAGGTTCTCCTGGGCAAGCCCCATGCGCTCCAGCTTCTTGTCTGTGAGTCTCAACAGGGCTCGTCCTGCAAAGGGGTTAAATGAAAAGAAAAGCAAGTGAGCAGTTTGCTGGAGGATTTCCAGCTTGGGCTAACCTTGCTGAATAGAATTTTCCAACTAAGCACCGATGCTTCAGAGCAGGGGGTCTGGCTACAGGGACTGACAGTCATAATATGCAGTTCAAACCCTATGAAATTAGGAAAGTGGAGGGGATGGGTGCTGTTGGGAGAATGATGAAAGAGGTAACATGGACCAAGATGCACTACACTCATAAGCTTATATGTCATATTTATAAGATATTTCTTTGTTGCCTTGTATGTCCCTCCCCCATGGTATAACCCCTGTATTTGATTTCACTGTATTTGATGTTGGTATAATTTGTGGAGGGGAAGGAAAAAAAACCAAATTGTTTAAATAGGGATACAGGTGGACCCATTGCAACAATGAGATGTACAAATTGTTATGTCAAAAAATGAACTTTAAAACTTTGGCGCGGGGGGGAGGGGGAGGAGAGGGGATGAGAAGGGATGGGAAGGGGAAACAAAGGAGGAGGCAACAATGCTTGATAAGAAATGTACTCATTACCTTGCCCATGTAATTGTAACCCCTCTGTACGGTATTCTCACAATTAAAAAAAATAAGGTGATATGTTGCATTGAAACTCCTTTGTACAGCTACCTGAAGATAGTAAAAATATAATAGAAAAAGACTGGATGAAGAGAAGTCACATGTGTAAGAGAACTCTAATTTTTACACAATAGCAATAATCCTAACTTGTCTGTACATTCAGGTAGATAAAACGGCAAATTTCAAATCTGGATATTTGGGTCACAGATTGCAGGTTTCCATAGAAACAATACTCTTCCTAGAGGTGGGTTCTTGAGTGGCCACAGCAGTCTGACACTGACAGCCCAGCTGCAGAACCAGATGCACTAACTAACTCTGGTTAGGAAAACCTCAGCAACACATAGCCTGAGGTACAAGCATGCTTCTATGAAACATGTATTGAAAGTCTGGCTTGAATCTGCAGCCCTCCACATGTCCACTGTACCACTGGCATTGGACCGGTGTCTCTATCCAGCTGTTGAGAACACTGTTCTTAGCTGAGGATAAGGTGAGTGAAGGAGAAACAAAGTGAACATGGACATCTGGAGAGTACTGAGCAAGGCACACTAGAAGTGGGTGCCTGCAGTGCCACCCACCCAGACACTGGGCAGCCCTGCACCAGCTCCTCTCAGTCCCTTTCTTTCCCCTAGAGGCCTGCATGCTTCCCCTCTACTGTGATTCCTATCAAATCCCATAAGTCTCTGCCACTCTGAGCTTGTGCTGGAATAAGCACACATCTGTTTCAATATTAACTATTCAGCTGTTCAAATGTTGTTATCTGAATCGTGAGACTATAGATGTTTTACTTTCCATTCCATAGAAAAAGAAGTGGAGAAATTAAAGAATATTTAACATGCAAAAACATTTCCAAACTCTTCACACTATACTTCCAGTTATGCTTTATCTTCCTTGGCAGAAAAATAAAAGGCTTTATCTTCAGGAGAAGGATCAAGGGTAATGTGCATAGAATTTCCTAATAAATCATCTGGGAAAGATCAGGATTGGGGAATGGGAATCTGGAGTGAAATCCAGTTCACTGGCTTCCATGGTTTCTTCAGTGCCATCAGGCTGCTGCTTTTGCCACATTTTGCAATAATTAAATCATTTCTGGGAGCAATATCCCATCAATGTCCTTTTTTACTCCTTCTGCTGACTATGCATTAAAAGAAAAGTCCATACAAATGTACTGCTTTTCATGCAGGTAAGTAGTAAGGAGTCTGTCATCAATTATATCTTTTGTTTTCAATTTATAGTGTGGATTTTTGTTGCTTACCATAAAATACATTTTTTCCCACAAACATTGAGCATTTACCATATGCATCATGTGGGCATAATGATGACCAAGGTAGACGATGGTCACTCTTAAAGCTTTCAGACTGGCAAAGAAGGCAGCTAATGATGTGTCTACAGGTATGCGATGAATTCTATGTAAGGAGAAATATGAGAGCTCCCTCTATGATCCAGCAGTCCCACTTCTGGGCATTTACCCAAATGATCACAAACAAGGCCACACTAAAGCTACTAGCACAACTATGTTCATTGCAGCATTATTTACCACAGATAAGATATGGAACCAACTCAGATGCCCCTCAGTAGATGAATGGATCAAGAAAATGTGGTATATCTACACAATGGAATTCTATATCTCCATGAAAAAGAATGACATTGCTCCATTCCTAAGGAAATAGAAAGATTTGGAAAAAAAAAATCACATTAAATGAAGTAAGCCAGACCCAAAGAAACATAGGTTCCATGGTTTCCCTCATTTGTAGCAATTAGTATATATCTAGGATGATCCTAGCAGAGGATCACAATAGCTCAATAGTTATGTACATATGCCCATATAAAATGATGACAATTGAAATGAACTTCAAGATATGGAAACAAGAGGGTTTTGTTGTTTTTAATGTACAGTATGAAGTTCTTTCTTTTCCTATTAGGTTTATCCCCTGTAGTCACTACTTTTGATCCTGGTACCCCTGGTACTCTATATCTTGTATGTACATTTATCTGATTTGGGGAAAGGAAGGGGAATAAAAAAATGACAAAACAAGGACAAAGGGTGAACCAGTGCAACAGCGATACTCAAAAGATGCTATGTAGGAAATGAACTTTACAACTTGCAGGGAGGGGAGTTGGGGAGGAGGAAGTGGGAAAAAACCAAGGGAGGGGCTAACAATGTTGGACAAGAAATGTACTCATGACCTTACTTATGTAACTGTAACCCCTCTGTACATATCCTTTGCAACAAAATAAAATTAAATTAAAAAAAAAAAACAAAGAAATATGGGAGCTCAAAATTGGATGACTTCACCTGGTTTGGGCATTGGGAAGCCATCATATAGCGAATGCCGTTTAATCTAAGACTTAAAGAGCAAGTAAGAATCACAAGAACTAGATAAAGCAAAGATTTTTACAAGAGTCCAGTAACAGTGTGGATGAAGAGGGAGGCTGCTATTGCAGACACACAAGAAAGACAGCACTTGGATGGCTTTAACTTTGTCACAAGAGCACGGTGGTTCTGTAACCACTCATTGACACACAGAGAGAATCAAGGGTGAACAATCATCTCCATCTCAAAGCACCGAATGAGTCTGCTAGTTCCTCAAACTGGTTATAAATGGTAGTTAGGTAATATAGGCAGCTGGGCCCTCAGATTTAGCGTGGAGTTGGGAAAAACTCAAAGTCTTTACATCATTAATACTCCCAATTCTTCTACTTCTGTCCTTTATCAACACTGTGCTGAGCACCATCCTAGGCCTGCCACAAGTCTAAGTGCTGGGGATACGTGCAGTGTCTTCTGTCCTCCCAGTGCTCCTGTGCAGTGTGAGGAAGAAGATGTACCAAAACACCGAGGCCTTCTCCAGATATGGAAACCAAGATTTTATGTCAGGTTGAAGTAAGTGCTCTAAGACAAGGCAGGGTGTGGAGCTGGGGGCGGGGGGGGTGGCATGCAGGGACTCCCGACAGGAAGATGATAGATGTTGTGCTTTGGGGGATTAAGAAAGTGGAAAGGTAAAACTGGAACCAGAAGCAAATAGGAAGGAATAGAATTGCCAAGGCATTTAGGGGAATGGCTAGTGTCCACGTGGCAGACAGTACAGGACAAGAGACTAACAGGAAACAGAGTCTGAGAGCAGGCAGGGGCTAGATAATACATCCCCTGTCTACAAATAGATAAGTTTTGAGCAAGGGTAACTTGGGCACAACATCAGGTTAACAGAATCTTTCTGTCACTAGGTGGAAAGTGGATCAGGGGTAGAGGGCTAAGTATGGGGCACTCAGAAGAGTCTGGAAAATACCACAGGAAGCCTAAACAGGAAGTGGTGGTGCCTTAGGACTGGAGAGGAAGAAAAGAGTAAGAACCCTGAGTCTATTCTTAGACTTTGTAATGCCTACAAGTAGCACATGAAGGAAAAGCAGATCTCAGAGATGATTCAGATTTCCAACCTGACCCACCAATGGCTGGTGGCTCCAGTAGTTAGCAGGAAATGGAGTCACTTCTCCAGGAGAGGATGTGTTGGATGAAGGAAATCAGAGATGTGCTATGTTTTTCCCCTTTTGGGAACACCTGGGATCTGGAGGAACAATGTACAGGATACAGTTAAACAAAAGAGGACAATTAAAATTGTTTCACTTGGTGGTTGGCGTTAAGAAAAAGAAGACCTGAATTCCATCAGAAGTCCTTCCTCAATGTTAGCAATACCACAGAACTTGTTGTGGAGGTCCAGGCCAGGAAATACACAGCCGAACAGTAAGCTGGTACAGCCTGGGAAAGTGAGTTTTGCTGCATCTGAAGATATTACTGTGTATGCCAGCTCCATAACAGTAGCTGGGATGGGCCATGAGGTACTCATACATTCAGTTATTGTTTCTGGATGAGAGAGAGATTGAATTTGGTAGATTAGGTAAGTCAGATTACTTATAGAGTGGACCAACTTCTGGCTTTTGAGCTAAAAATCCTCATTTGAGCCACCAACATTGTAGATTTCAGACTTAGCAACTTCAATAATCACACAACAGTTTATTTCTCTCTCTCTCTTTTTCCCTCCCTTCTTCTCTCCCTCTCTCTTGCTGTATGGAAACATACACACATATATCACTCTTAGGAAAGTCCAACTGGAATCTTAATGCCTAATAGATGAATAAAAATTATACCATAACACAGAATAACAGCGAGGGTCAAATAACATACGCACACACCCTTCACAATTCAGAACCATGGTGATAGCTGGGTGCCAAGCCTCTATATTCCTCCTCCTCCATTTCTTCCTCTTCCTCCTCCTAGCAGTGTAAACAGTTACAGTGTGGGAAACACAGTGCTAAGTACTTCACATGGACGAACTCATTTAAAACAGGTCTCTGAAAGTATTATGACTGATTAAGAGCTATCATAGCTAAAGGTCTTATGCCTAACAAGCCACTGTAGAAGTTATGCTGCTAACCAACTCACTCACCTGGAGTAGAACCTCGTGTTCTCTGGCCCATGGCTTCTGATTCATACAAAGGGGCCTACTCTCAGGCAATGAGGTTGAAGGCAGGTGATGGAGACACAGGCCTCATATTACCACGTACAAGGTCTTCTCTCAGAAGTCAGAGGCAGAGGACTGAGGGGCCTGGGGCAGCAGCCACTGAGCAGGCTCATCACTTCCTTCATCACTGTGTGAACCATGGACCGACCTGGCCCCTCCACTAGGAGCTAGAAGACAGATGAGGAGGATAATTTCCCCGCCAGAGGCGCAAGTGCAGGTCCTTAGGGAGCTCATGGAAGAGGTACCTAAGTTTTGGCAACCCTTGAGCAAAAGACAAAACTCAAGGAGGTGCATAGGAAGGAGAAAGGCATGTGAGGCACAGGAAAGAGGCAAAGACAGGCTATAGGAACCAGAACAGGACATTGAAGGAGTCTGGCAAAGGACTGCACTGCTGGGCGCGAAGCACGAAGCAGGGAGGAGGCCTCGCCTGGGCTGTGTCTCATAGACCAGCCTTGATCTCACATCTCCCTTCGTCTCCTCTCTATGGAGGAGCACATGTAGATATAAGAGGGGATGTGCACAGTAGTGAAACAGCCCACTGCACAATGAATAGCAGCACCCTATTTTTGCCTATGACATTCTTTACCCATAGATGGCAAAAGAGACTCTTCGTTGATGTTCATCCCTGGTAGAGCTCTTCCTCTCTCCATTTCCCTTTCTTCTCGTCCTCTTTTCTCTTCTCCTTTCCTTTTCATGGTACTGGATTTTGATGCCCCCAACCCTTTCTTCCTTTTAGTTCTCTTTCAGATAGTCTTGTACTTTTACCCCAGGGCTAGTCTTAGACTGATATTGTCCAACCTATTACTCCTACAGAGCTGGGATCACAGATATGTACCACCATGCTCAGCTTGTGTGTGAGTTGGGGATGATGGGGGTTTTGTTTAACTTTTTGTCTGGGATGGCCTTCGATAATGATCCTCTCAATCACTACCTCCTAAGTAGCTAGGACTACAGACATACATCACTATGTCTGGCCTGGAGCTTTTAATAATTAAAAAATCTCTATGGGACTTTTTACCTTGAAAATACTATAGAATGTTCTTGCCTATTACATTTATTCTTATCTTTTCTAATATTTTGGGAGTACTGGGTATTGATTTACTGGGTCCTTGCACTTGATGGGCAGGAACTCTATCACTTTGAGTCACGCTTTGAAATCTTTTTGCTTTGGTTATCTTGCTTTATGTCCAGTTTGACCTGGACTGCAGTGTTCCTTCTTGTGGTTCCACATGTAACTGGGATTACAGGAATCCACTACTGCACCCAGCCATTGTGATTCTCCTGTAATTGGATATCAGGCACCCACTAGTGCATTCAGTCATTGGTTGAGATGAAATTGCCTGAACTTCTGTTGGCCCAGGCTGGCCTGAGCAACTGTGATCCCTTGATCTCTGTCTTCCAAGTTGTTGGGATTACAAGCTTGAGCCACCACGCCAGGCATATATATATATATATATATATGTATATATATATATATATATTATATATATATATAATATATATCATATTATATATTATATTTATATATAAAATTATATATATAATTTTTTTTCTAATCACCTTCTATCATCATTGTAAAGGCTGTATGAATACAGGGCTTCCCTGATATTTCCAAGTGCTTAAGCCAAGCCTGACTCAATGTTGGCACTGAATATTTGCTAAAATATTGTTGAACATGTGTCCTGGATAGAACAAATACAAATTCTTTGCTGGAACTGTTCTGATTTCTAAGGGGGAGTTGTTCCGTTTTGGACTTTCTCCTGAGGTATAATGCTATACTTGCTGTGCATGGCTCTCTTTGCTGCCATGTTGAGAGAATATGCTAGAGAATTAAATTATCAGAGATCGCAGAGCTAAGAATGAAAGAGAGAGATATGAGGTGAGAGGAGAAGGAGGGAGAAAGGCAAAATAATTTCATTTCCTCAATATAGCCCTGCCTGAAGTGAGACTCTGTGGGCTTCTGGGCTATGCAAGTCAATGCATGGTGAAGGTAGATGGGAGAAAAGAGGAGGGGCTAGTTGAGCGCCTCTGAATCATATGTACCATGAGAATCTTGGCAAACAGATCCTAGCTGGTGAGTCACTAAACTGTCACTTCCCTCACCCGATCGCAAAAAAACATCTCCTGAGGTGTAGGTAAGCATGGTATGAATCTACAGTAATTTGTTTTTTGTTTTTTTTTTAAAAATGATTGGAAAATGTTGGCATTTTCATTATTATTCCTTAGAAAGTACCTGGAATAAACCTTAAATTTGGCTGTGCACTTCTATCTGTTTGATGCACTTGGATACCCTGCTTACCCAATCACCCCAGAGGTCACGAACCCAGAGCCCTGGCTGTCAGGATGGTAAGATGGTGTGGAGAGAACTGCTCTAAGGGACCACTGAAATGAGGTGGACTCTAGTGGACTGGACAGTGGCTTTCCTAAAATTGGCAATTTTAAGACATGTGGCTATGCAAAAATGCTGCCAGAATAGAGAATGGTAGTTGCTGCTTTTCCTACTTTTAAGTTAAGACCAACGGAAAATCCAGATGTTTATGACATTTCTCGGGTTAAAAAAAATTCAGTTGTCTTTGTATGTCCCTCCCCCACAGTATAACCCCTGCTTTCACTGTATTTGATGTCGGTATAATTTGTGGAGGGAAAGGGGAAAAACAAATCATTTAAATAGGAATACAGGTGGACCCATTGCAACAATGAGATGTACAAGTTGTTATGTCGAAAACAAACTGTACAACTTGCGTGCTGGGCGGGGGGGTGAGATTGGGAGGGAGGGGCGGGAGGAGGATGGGAAGGGATGGGAAGGGGAAACAAAGGAGGAGGCTACAATGCTTGATAAGAAATGTACTCATTATCTTGCCCATGTAATTGTAACTCCTTTGTACAGTATTTTCACAATAAAAAAAATTCAGTTGTAAAATTCAGTGCATATTCTTCAAAACTAAGAAAACTGAGGGAAGAGGTAAGGCTGGAGGGATGGGAGAATGGTGAAAGGGTAGCATCTCCTTTGTACAACTACTTAAAGCTAAAATTAAATGTAAACAATGGATTAAAAGTGTTGCCCACGTCTCCCACGTTATAAGAGGCATACAAATCATGGGCCATATTGGCTGAGACATTGTCATGCTTTCAATATCTTGACTTTTCTTCCTTTTCCTTCCTCATCATTTCTGCTTTCACAGGAAAAGAATTTGGGCGGTCTCATGCTCAGGGCTTTAACTGACTGTAGGAACGAGATGTAAGCTGTGCCACTGAATTCTGTGCAGCCTATTCTAAGTTAACAGCCAACTGTGACCAAGGAGAGTCAAGGACTAATCTGAACAAGCCCTTTGTTTACTCTAACCTGGAGATGTACTGCATGTCCATCTTCTTAAACCTCCAACCCAATGTCCCTGAGTTCTTAAAGATAGCTACGAATCACCCAATAACAGAGCTAGTAGCAAGGACTCAGAGGTCAGCGAACCCAATACCTCATTTCCTGGCAAGAAGATGAGTGAAACCTTCCAAGACCAATCCATCTACTGTCAGTCCTACCTGTGAGTGTAGCCCATTGCCTAGCTTGCTCTTTTGCTCTTAGTGACATTCAGTGATTAGCAGCCAATTCCTCACTCTTCCGTAGGCCAGGGAAGAGAAGGGTTAATAGAAATTTGCCCTGTGGTTACTGTAAGTACTTTACCTACTTATGGGAAATGCATATTGATTCATTATTATTTTTTTTACCAGTCTTGGGTAAAAAGACTGTTTTAGACAATCCGCTTTTTTCAGCTGACTATATTCAGGAGCTGATGATGTTAATAGGAGGAAATTGGAATAACATTAATTCCCACCTGAAATATAAATTCAGAGAGAAAATATATTCCAGTGCTTTTCAAACAGAGTAAAAAAAAAAACCTGTGGCCCTGTGTTATTTTTAGTCCTTTCCCCATAAGTAAATAAAAGGTTAAATATTTTTATGTTGTTAGTAGTACATGGAGTTACCAAACCCCCTCCAAAAATTACTTTTAAAGCTAGGCGCTGGTGGCTCATGCCTATAATCCTAGCTACTCAGGCAGCTAAGATCTGAGGATCGCTGTTCAAAGTCAGCCTGGGCAGGAAAGTCTAATCAACCACCGAAAAACTAGAAGTGGAGCTATGGGTCGAAGTGGTAGAATGATAACCTTGAGCACAAAAGCTCAGGATAAGCGCCTGGGCCCTGAGTTCAAGCCCCATAACTAACAATAACAACAACAACAGCAGCAACAAAATTACTTTTAAAAACACTAAAACATTTTGTATAGGGATTTTGTTTCAGTCCCTGAGATGACTCAGAAATTGCTTCTCTTGAACCTAGAGCAGATTTTCCAAGCAAGGAAGTCTAGTACCAACCTAACAGAGACTAAGGTTGAAGATTTATGATAAAATTAATGACCTTAAAGGCCTTTCCTGCCCTTGATAGGTAAAACAAGTCTGTTGGTACATTTACTTTTATTTGTCAGAATCTGTATGCATTATTTTGGGTTTCTCTCTGAATCAAGAGTCACCAGATGCATTAGGCATCTTTTACAATTAATTAGTACAAAGCATATAAAAGGTCTTCAGGTAAATGTCACTGTCCTCCTCCTCAATATTCTTCTCATGGCCATAACAGACAACCACAGGTCACACGTAGCATTCATATACTGAAGAGAACAGGCACACGGGAGGCTGGTAGTTTTTTATTACATGCATTTACTTTAAGTAATACTGATAGCCACCGTAATGCTTAAAGAAATGTTTTAAACCAACATTGACTTTCTTTTCTTGATATTGAGGAATTTGTTTTTCCTTAGGCTTCAAAATATTTAACAATTAGTGATTGCAATTAATAAGTGAATATTGTCCCTGTGTCAGATACCTTCAGTAGAAGAGTTAGAGAGAGCAGGCATGTCTTTTTCATTAGACTAGCCAAACCTTAATATTGCACACAGTGATCGGATAATCTTGTTCCAGTGCTGATGAGACTGTGACATCTGGCTTTTGTCTGGATTTCACAGTCCAGGCCTAGTCTAGTCCTGCCTTATCCAGCTTTTAGCTATATGACAGTTGAGAGATTTCACTCTTCAGTCACAGGTTCTCCACTTGATACATGGGGATTGTACAACATTTTCTCTCTTATCTGTGCTGGCAAGAATTCATTGCAATAGACTAAATAAAACAGCAATATTGTTGTTTTCTCAAGGAAAAGCACAAGATGACCCAAGGCCCTAGGCAGCTATGTAACCCACTCTCACAGGAAGATGGAGCACCAAAATGGATGGATGGGATCCAGGTAGTGACAATGAAAAACCTTTCTAGGAAGGAGGACGGAAAAGGAGAAAAGAACATTCTTTTTTCTTTTTTTGTTGGTCATGGGGCTTGAACTCTGGGCCTGGGCACTGTCTCTCAGCTCTTCAGCTCAAGGCTAGTGCTCTACCACTTGAGCCACAGTGCCACTTCCGGTTTTCTGGTAGTTTATTGGAGATAAGAGTCTCACAGACTTTGTTGCGCGGGCTGGCTTTGAACCGCGATCCTCTGATCTCAGCCTCCTGAGTAGCTAGGATTACAGGCGTGAGCCACTGGCACCCAGCAGAGTAAGGGTTTGCATATGACATTTCTATACATGTATGTACTTGATCACAGTTACTCCCTCTCTTACTCTTTCCTTTTTTTTTTTTTTTTGGTCAGTCGTGGGGCTTGAACTCTGGGCCTGGGCGCTGTCCCTCAGCTCTTCAGCTCAAGGCAAGCGCTCTACCACTTGAGCTACAGCGCCACTTCCGGTTTTCTGGTGGTTTATTGGAGATAGGAGTCTCACGGTCTCTCCTGCCCGGGTTGGCTTTGAACTGCGATCCTCAGATCTCAGCCTCCTGAGTAGCTAGGATTACAGGCGTGAGCCACCAGCGCCGGGCAACTCTTACTCTTTCCTATTCCTCCTCCTTTCCATCTTTCCCTTTCTCCTTCCACGTCCATAGTAGATCCTGATTTACTTTGATGCCTTTGGCTTTTGGATTCTCGTTTGGGTTTTCATAGTTTTTACAAATGAGAAAAAACAAGCATTACTTGGTCTTTGTGGGATTGATTACTTTCATTTAACATGACTATCTCTCTCTATTTCTAGCAAGTGACAAACTTTCATTCTTCTGGGTGCTGGTGGCTCACACCTGTAATCCTAGCCACTCTGGAGGCTGAGATCTGAGGATTACGGTTTGACGCCAGACCAGGCAGAAAAATCTATGAGAATCTTACCTCCATTAGCCACCAAAAAGCCAGAAGTGGAGCTGTGGCTCCAGTGGTAGAGTGCTAACCTGAGCACAAAAGCTCAAGGGCAGCCCCAGCACACACAAAAGACACGAACATGCTATTAAAGTATACTCAAGCTTTTCTGCTTAACATTGTCTTTCTAGAACAGGGTTTCATAGCCCCTCTGGGGATTGTGTACCTACTTGTCATGAGGAAAGTGGCCTGTCCTATCCATTGTAGGGTGTATTTCTGAAAATATCTCTGACCTTTCATCTGGCAATCTTGCTCCAATTTCATTAATCAAAAATGTCTAATGAAGGTTAACACTATCCTGGTTGTGAATCACTGATCTATAAGTGTGCTTTTAAAGAACTGATTCTCATAATGATAATAAAAGGCAGACTCATCCTCAAAATTAAAAGTTAGATAGATTGGGAGACAAATCAATATAGAACACACTTTTAGGAGAAAGCTTCTACTATGTTCGGATCATTTTTCATTCGTTGTGCCAAATTAATCCATGACACTGGCCTGAGATGAATTCTTAATCTCCATTTTAAGGATGAGGACATGATATTTTTGGTGATAATGTAACACACTCCCTCCCAAACAACAACAAATAAAAAATAGAAGTATCAGGACAAGGATTCAAATCAGTTCTACAAGTAGGAACTTCCATGATTTTGATCTTGAAACTTCTCAAAGCATGTACCCATGGTACTTTGTAAAATTTAAACCAAGAAAACTCATGAATAAGAGTAATGAAGTCTGACAAAAGTTTAATTATTGCAAGAAGAATAAAGTAACATTGAACTTATGCTTTTTATATTTTTCATGCTAGTCCTGAAGTACTAGTACTAGTACTAGAGCCTAGGTGCTATCCTCTGGCTTGGGGTGTTTCACTCCAGGCTGGTACCCAACCACTTGAGCCACATCTCCACTTCTTTGATAATAATTAGAGATGAGAGTTTTACAGATTTTCCTCCTCAGATCTCAGCCTCTTGAGTAATTAGGATTATATGTATGAGCTACCATAACTGGTTTGAACTTAAGCATTTTAAAACCAAATCTAAGTTAGAAAAGAAAATTATACACAATTTCCTTCCAGCTATGTATTTTATTCTAACTTACTTTTGGCCCATTTTATTACTATTTATGGTCAATTACAAAAAGAGTGTATTAAGTGTATATTCTATTTGTACTCATGGTGAACAATGTGTTACTTAGGACCATGGTTTGAAATTCTTTGAGAACTTTATAGAGAGGATATTGTTGTAGAGCATTGACTTTAATATAATTATTGGAGAAAACCAAAGTGGGCAAGGCTATATTTTTATTTTAAAAAGAGAGAGTGTGTGTATGTGTGTCTGTGTGTGCATGTATGTCTGTGTGAGTCCTGGCACTTGAACTTAGGGCCTATGCACTGTTTAAGGCTCGTGCTCTACAACTTGAGCCACAGCTCCACTTCTGTCTTTTTTGGTGGTTAATTAGAGATGAATCTCACAGTCTCATAGACTTTCCTGCATGAGCTGGCTTCAAACTGTGATCCTCAGATCTCAGCATCCTGAGTGGCTAGGATTACAAGTGTGAGTCACTGATGGTGGCTTAATGTTTGTTTTTATTTATGCATTTTAACTGTTTTTGTTTTGTTTGTAAGGAGACCAAGGTTGGAGAAGAAAGATTGGCTTTGATGCTGGGTGTCTCTTCATGCTGACTGTGTCATCTTAAGTAACTTACTAAATGCTGTTAGGATACAATTTCTTCTTTAAAATGTACAAGATTGAATCATTTAGAGTTTTTATGCAAAAATTAGATAATAAATTAATAAACTTACATGGTATCTAACTTGGTTTGGGTTATTTCAAATCAAGTATTAAATAAAACCTGCATAGATTTCATGGTGATATATACACAGTATAATTGTGAATTTGTTCACATTCTCTTCTTCTCTATTTAAGTCTGGGCTCTTTTTGAAGAGAACACAAGTTACCTTTAACTCAGTGACTCTAGAGCTCAGCAGGTGGTACAAGTTCATAAAAGTTTGATGAATAAATGAATGGCAATGTAAGAATAAAAAAAATCTCTATTTTTCAGAAAAGGAAAATGGGCTCAGGAAAGGGACTTGACTAAAGTTACATGGCTAATAAGTAGCTAAGCAAAGACTAGAACTATATTGCTAATATAAGGTAAACGGTGCCTGCCTTCAGTCCAGCATTCATCTAATAAGTACTTATTGTCCTACTACGTGCCTGATATTAGGTCAAGTCCTGGGCATTTGTTTTGAATCCAATATATACAATCCCTGTGTTTTCAGCTTCATGGAAGTACTAAAAATTACTCAGATAATTACAAAATTTCAACAGAAAAATAATACAATGCTTTTAGTGAAAAGAATGTAGGAAATGTAAGCATATGTGGGAAAAGTAAATTTGAAGAAGGTACTTTGAGGCATCTATCTTAAGTATCAGACAGAACAGAGAGGAGTAGGTTGACTGTTTTTGAGGCAGAAGGAACATGCATGTAAATTTATTGTAGAACAGGGCTCCAAATGAAGGCAATGAAACCAAGGGGGAGGCCAGGGACTTAAGATGAGGGTAGGTGGTAGACCAGGCCAAGATCACATTTTGGAGGCAGATCAAGGATCTTGCTATTTACTGTTAGTGTAATGGAAAGTCAGTGTAGAGTTTTGCTTAGAAACATGATGATGAAATTTATATTGCAACGTTTTCTCTCTGGTTTCCTATAAAAAGTAATCTGAGAGTTGAGAGCCTAGAAAATGATTGGAAGTAAAGTCATTAGGAAACTAGCTTTTGATGAGCTAAGACATCCTGGTAGTTTCTATTTGAAAATTACAGAGAGGACAAGCAGAGAGGAGAAATTTGCATGTAGAAACACAAGAACTGGGTAAGAGATTCAGTATTTGTGTTCCTGACTTGGGAGATAAATGAAAGTTGCAACTGTTGATATGGAAAATATCATGTCAGCAAGTATGAAGGAAAAGAGCAATAGTTCTGGTTTGGACATGGAAGAAATTGGGTCTGACTGTGTTGATAAGATGTTCAATAGAAAGGCAAAGAAGGCATGTAAATGTAAAGGCTCAAACTTCAGGAGGAAGCCATGTCTGGAATTTTATCTTGGAAGTCACCATCGTAGAGTTGACATCAAACACCCTGGGCAAGGAGAAATGGAATGTGAGCAAAGAGCTCCCATTCCTGATAGAATGAAGAACTGTAGTGTGAAGTGGGTACTGTGGGTAGACAGTGAGAAGGGCTCCTGGGGAGTGGCCGGAGACATGGAAAGAAACGTGAGAATGAGGTGTCAAGAGTGTGGTTCAAGCTGGGGGCCAGTAGCTCCTGTTTAAACTATTAGCTGTGCGGGAGACTGAGGATTAAAGTTTGAAGCCAGCTTAGGCAGGAAAGCCTTTGCAGCTCTACCTCCAACTAATCACCAAAAAGTAGAGGTGTGGCTCAAGTGGTAGAGCACCAGTCTTGAGGGAAAAAGTTAAAGGATATCACTCATACCCTGAGTCCAAGCCCCAGTCCCTGTACCCCAACAAAAACACAAAACAACAAAAAAGCATGTAGTTCAAGAACCTGGTCATCTATTATATGTGGAGGAATCTAATATTAGATTATTAGAGCAAGATTTGCAATGGCAAGTCAATGAAGCAGAGAAACCCTGATTTGTGGTTGATTAGAAGAGTAGAGTCATGTCTAGATCATATAATAACAGCTGTTCTGTTAGGTAAGGTATTTTTCATTTGACCCAATAGACAAAGGTAAAGGACTTACATGGAAATGGATCCATAAACCTCTGCCACCTCATTATTACAATAAAAACCATCATCATAAACAATTTATTGGAAAATTATGATGTGCTGGGGATAACTGCCAGCAATTGCTCTTTCTTTAATGTCATATTTGTGACAATCTTCTGGGTAAGTTCAATTATTAGTCTCATTCTTTAAATGGAAAAATTGGGCTTGAGGATTTAAATAATGTGAGGATAATCACATACATAACAAGAAGGAAGCAGTGAAATTGCAAATGACTATTTTTCAATTCCAAAGCTCATCTCCACTACCTTCCGTGCTGCCTGATCTTTTTCTGCATATACAAAGAAATCATTTGAAAAGGAAGAGAATCTTTCCATGTTGTTTAATTTCCAGCCCTCATTAGAGTGCCATCAATCTCGTTTCTGTATAATTCTGGAAAGTGAACAATGTTACTTGACAAAGGAGTTCAGTGGTATTGAGGGAGGAAGTTTGTGGGGAGAGAGATGGGTTAAAAAGGAAATGAAATGAAGCACTACTGTAAGTGATAGAAATGTTCTGAACTTGAGTCTAGTAATGGCTTCTCTGGGCCATTCGTAGATAAAAACTCATCAAATTTCATACTATTAAGTATGTGCAGTTAATTGTACACCATAAATGGTTGATAGAAAAGTGGGAAAAAGAGAAAAGTGGAGTGAGAAGGATCTGAGAAAAGTTGAAAACAGATACTGTAAACTACATAAGGCCACAAATCTCAATAATAACTGATTCTACTGAGTGAGAAAGACTATATGCTATGCCATGTTGAGCTTTCTTGCAGATGAAAGCGTTTATAACTGTTCGAGTAGCCAGTTGACAGCTGTCAAGCCCTTCTGGGAATTAGCTTGTATTCAGAGCTACCTTGCCCTCTTCTTAAAAGCAGCCAGACCAATGACTGGGGACATGAGCAGGGAAAGACTAGATCCAGCCTCTAACCTAACCTGGCCCAACCTGGAAGAGCAATTCTAGCTCCAGAGTTCCCTTGGGGTCAACCAAGGCCCAGCTGTGCTGAATACTCACATCCTAGCCTCAACTCTGCACAACTCTTTTTCATCTCTCTCAAAATTGCTGCACACAAGGACACGATCCAATAAACTTCTGGGCGGCAGATCACCTTCTCTGAGCTAGCTTCTTACTCTTACAGGATTTTAAGGTGTGAAGAGGTGCTAATAGATTCCCTGACACAAACATTTCATGTAGCCCATGGTGATGTTAAAACTGACCAGGTGGCTTTATTGTACTATCTAGCATATTTATAGGTCACCTGTCTTTACAGAGAGTAGATATGTGTGTAGGAAGTGAAAATGAATTTTAATAGTGGCCTTGGAAATGTATAATTAGTAAGACAAACCTGCTAAAAATTCTGTGTGCATCATCTGTTGATTTTCTAAGTGTGTCTCATTTTCCATGAACACTGTGAGTACTATATAATCACAGTACACTATGTACTTGAACACTATATAAATCACAAATACATACATAAATACGCATACACATGCATATATTTTCACACATATATAAACATTTATGCATAATCAATTTTGCTGAGGGCAGATAATTCATGGCTGACATGAATTATCACATCAGTTTCTCACAGGTAGACACAGTTACTTTCCTCTCATTTTTAAGATTCATCAACTAACATCTAGAGAGGTTAAGAATCCTGACAATGGCTTTCTAGCCTAAACAATTAGTGCCTTTGGTCAAACCTATGACAAGCAGAAGCCAGACAATTTAGGTTTTATTAATATAACACAATCAACATTATTTTGAACAATTTTTTACATAATAAACAAAACAAACTATAACTCACTGATCCATGATTGTAGGTGTTTGTATAGTAAGTTTCCATTAGAAGATATCTGGATAGCCAGGCTCTGGTGGCTCATGCCTGTAATCCTAGCTACTCAGGTGGCTGAGATCAGAGGATCGCGGTTCAAAGTCAGCCCGGGCAGGAAAGTCAGTGAAAATCTTTACTCCAATAAACTACCAGAAAACCAGAAGTGGCGCTGTAGCTCAAGTGGTAGAGCACTTGCCTTAAGCTGAAGAGCTGAGGGACAGCGCCCAGGTCCAGAATTCAAGCCCATGACCAACAAAAAAAAAAGAAGATACCTGGATAGTAAATAAGTAAAAGTCACACACAACAAAGCCACAGGGACATGAAGAATCATTCTCTGGCCCTTGTAGAAGCTACATTTCCTCAACAATTGAAATGAGCTTGCTTTCACAATGGAAATGTTTTCCTCTGTATGCTGAGTAATGGAGCATAGCAGAATACACGCCTTCAGCTACAAAAATCTGTAAATCAACACACATTGCACCATATTGGCACAAGCCAGGAGCGGCCTCTGTCCAAGGAGGGGGCTGGTTCCAATGAATACTGATCAGCCACAACAAAGAGAGCTGAGGTTGAGAAAACATCTTATACCTGACAAATGTATCGCTGCCATAATATCAACAGCTTTGATTCAATGAAGACTATATTGGTTAAATTAAGTGGACGACATAAAGATGTCAAATGTTACAATTTCACTACTCCAGTGAAGAATAACTTTGAAATGTGCCCAAACTGGAAAAAAGAGATGGGCCCCCTCTTTGAAATGACTTTACATCTCCAAGGGCATATCAAATTTCTTTTGGTTCGGGTTAGATTTTACAGTGGCACATCATCTCACTCAAAGGACTCTGGACCATTTTTGTAATTTGCTTCTAACAGAAAGGATGTTAGTGTTTGAACTGAATATGTTCAGAGCTCTTCCTCTTTCATAAAGCACTCTGAAAACTAGACAGAGCTGAAAATTTGAATTTATACTATTTTTTTCAGATTTCTTTCGACAGTAAGTCAATAGCCATCCTGATTTTGTTCTTTCTCTAATCTTTTCTCTCGCCTTAGATTCTATATATTTCTGCATTGGATTGTCACATTTCGGGGCATTATTGAAAACACAAAACCACTAAAACCTCATGAGGCTATGTAAGAAATTTATGAGAATTCATTATTTTAAAATATGTGTGTGTGTATTTGTGTGCGTATGCATGTATGTGTGTGCACACTGGTTTTGGGGCTTGAACTAGAGCCTGGGCACTCTCCCTGAATACTTTTGCTCAGGCTGTTGCTTTACCACTTGGACCACCACTCCACTTCCAGCTTTTTGCTATCAAAGAAGGCACATGCATTTGACACCAACATTTAATATGCCACTGGAAGTACTTATAATCTTTTGGAGATAAAAATCTCATCAACTTTCCTCCCTGGGCTGGCTTTGAACAGCAATCCTCAGAACTCAGCTTCCTGAGTAACTAGGATTGCAGGCTTGGGCAACAGGCACCCAGTTAAATTTTTTTTTAATTTGAAAACTGTTTGTTTGTTTTTGAGACAAACCATCATTATGTAGTCCAGGCTGGCTTTAAACTCACAATCTTCCTGTCTCAATCTTCCAAGTGCTGAGATTATAGGAATGTGCCACTACATGTGACCTGAGAAAACATCTTTTAAATAAACTACATAAAATTATCTGCTTCCACAACACACAGAATTCATACACACACACACACACACACACACACACACACACACACTGACTTATACCTTTTGAAGATATTGATATTGCTCAAATGTTTACTATATGTGTCTCTGCATTTAACCTTGAGATTTTATTTTCAGAGTATCTTTTCATCGCTCATAAAGGTATCCACATGATTTTTCATTTGTAACATGAAAGTGAGCCTTTCTTGAATATGATTTACATTTTCTTTATTTCTTTCTTATTAGTTATATTTGAAGGTCAATATTCTGATTTATAAAACTCCATTTCCTTGTCTTTCTAAAAGAAAAGGCCTACATTTAAAGTCAACAGTGTCTAAAAAAATCTACCACATTTAATTGTGAAAACCTATGCAACCCAGGGAAGTTAGAGAAGAAAATGCCGCGACTATGAAAAGAAATAATTCAGTATCACAAAGTCATTGAGATTAGAGATAGAAAGGCTCATTAGGTCATCTATCAAAGAAGGCTCATGCATTTGACACCAAGATTTAATATGCTACTGGAAGTACCTATAATCTTCTGATAAAGTAGGGAAACTAAAAAAGCACATTTAAAGAGTCAGAGCCCTCAATCAAAGGCACAAGTCCTCATAGACCAAAATATCACAGAGAAATATGTAAGATGTAGAGGAGAAGCAAATGGAAAAATTGCACTGAAACATCAAGGAGGCAGAAATGTATCTGAAAGTTTTCTAGATAATGATTCAAATCATGTATAATATGAACCCTGGCAAAGGATCCGGGAACTGGGACATAAAAAGCGAACTGTGAGAGCCAGAAAAGCTAGAGGGTCAAAAGATCCAGGCATAGGACTTACAAAGGACTGTGATGCCAGAAAAGCCACAGGGGTCAAAGGTTGGTGGATGTTACTGTGTCTGTAAAAACCCTAACCTTTCATCTATGGAATGTCATTTCATCCTTGAAATCTCTAGCTCTGTTTCTCCTCTAGCAAGGAGCAATGAGTAGTAGTTCTACTAAGTGTGTATGTGTGTGGCGGGGGGAGGGGGAAGGTAGGGAGAAAGAGAGAGGGGTATTTGAGGAGAGGAGAGGAAGGAGGTATGGGAAAATGTGCTGATAAAAAAAAGAAGACCATAAAAATAAGAGATATTGGCATTTACCAAGATAAGCAGAGTTATCAAAAAAGTTGTTATCTTCAGATTTCACCATGTGACCTTTAAAAACACAAGTTTTGGATAAAGGCATCATGATCTTGTTGATATTTTATTGCTTTCCATCATAAGAAAAAATAATCTGACAGTAGTAACCAGTTGCTGCAAGCCACTTATGATAGAGAAGCCTACTAAATGGAATATACAGAAACCAGGTAAAAACTGCTAGTGAGTAATCTCTGAAATGTATCCGGAATGCCTACGGAGAGTCTACCCACCCCAAGCCTGCACTGTGAGTTGGGTACTAAGCTTCCCTTGTGATTAATCACATTTGTCCATATAAACACTAACACTGGCTGTGGCCTAGGCAGGGAATGCTGCATCTTCACACCACACTGCCAACAAAGAGCAAGGAAAAAATGTGCCCTAACTTGTTGAGCAAATTGGGCTAGAATTCTGACTGGAAATGGAGAATATATTATATATATGTGTATATATATATATATATACATATATATATATGATTATTAACTTGAGAGGCTGTATGGCACAATAAGGAGAAGTTCCGGTATAATAAATACCTCTTGAGATTCACATATTAACTTGGTATATTTGGACAATATGTTAAGTTCTTTTGTCCTCAGTCTACATCTGTTAAAAAATATACCCAAAATGAAAGAAGAATAATGGCATTTATATAAAAGTATCAAAAGAATGAGGATTTCATGAAATGGCTCATATATAGTTCATATCTGTTACAGAAAAGGATTCTAGTATGAACTCCATTATTAAAAAAAAGACAAAAAAGAAAAACCAACCAACAACTAAAATTGTTTTTCTCTCTCTCCTCTTCTCTGCCTCTGTCTCTCTTTGTCTCTGTCTCTCTCTCTTTATACTGGTACTGGGGCTTGAACTCAGGGTCTGCATACTGCCCCTTAACTTTTTCACTCAAAGTTCGTGTTTTACAATTTGAGCCACAGATCTACTTCTGGGTTTTTGGTAGTTAATTGGAGATGAGAGTTTCATAGAATTTCCTTCCCTACGTTGGTTTCAAACCACAGTCCTCAGAATCTCAGCTAGGATTATAGGCATGAGCTGTCAGCCCTCAGCTCCAAAAGAGTTTCTTAAAACCAATTGTGAATATTTGGAGAAAATGTACTTAAAGGATCAACATTAAAGATTGGGACTTGACAGTCTCTTATGATACAGTACAATGAAGTATCATAGAGAAATAAGAAGGAGGGAAAGCTCTAGAAGGTCAAGAAACAACAGCAAAGTCTTCTTATACAGAAGAACTGCTCACCTGTATTCAGAGACAATGGGGGTCTTGATGACAAAAATGCTCTCAGATCTTTACACTGTATGTGACAAGTTGCGTTTGTTCTTCAACAATAAAAGGCTGAGTTTTGTGGTCTATCTGTTTGATTCACTTGTAAAATATCCTACATGGTATCCTATATCGATTGGTGTCTATACTAATTTTGCAAAGTTCCTGCTTCTTGAAAAAAACCAAAAACTTTTCGAGTCTCATTTTCTCTCTTTTCCATCCAGAAGTCTGAAAACCCGTGTGTAAGAACATAAGATATGAAGGATAGGATCTCTGTAATTTTCTTAAGAGTCCCAATGCTATGTCTCATTGCTAGGTTGAGAATATAGTCACCACACATTTAACTCGATTTTCTTCATTGCCAGTTAAGGTTTCTGCTACACAAAAATTTAAGTTGTAGTGTCTACACAAGCATCAATAATCCAAAAAAATGTTAACAAAGGTTCATAGACTGGGATTCTCACTCAACTGATTTAGGGTGAAGTCACTGGGTGATAATAATAGAGAAATTATAGTTCATCAAACCTTCTTCAATCTGTGATCCTCAGATCTCAGCCTACTAAGTAGATAGAATTTCAGGCATAATAGAGAAATATTAGCTCACCATTGCCTACTCCTGAGACCTGTATGTTCATTCTTTCAATTGTCCTTTTTTTTTCTTCCATCAGTCATGGGGCTTGAATTTTGGGTCTGAATGCTGTCCTTCAGCTCAAGGCTAGTGCTCTACCACTTGAGCCACAGAGTCACTTTCAGTTTTCTGGTGGTTAATTAATGGAATTTCCTTCTCTGGGCTGGCTTTGAACTGGGATTCTCAGATCTCAGCCTCCTGAGTAGCTAGGATTACAGGCATGAGCCACCAATGCCCAGTTCAATTGTCTTTCTTAATTCATGAAAACACTGTTCTTGCAAATTCACCATAAAGGCTAACGTAAAAAACACCAACCATACCAAATGTGGGCAAGATATGGAGGAACATGAACTGTCACACATTGCTGGTCAAAGGCTGAATGGGAATGATCTCTGTAAACTCTGAGGTACTTAGTAAGGTAGCTATATCTATATCTAGATCTATATCTATTTCCAAATCTATATCTATCTAGCTCTCTATTCACACACATATATGACAGCAGTTTTCCTTAATTTTTTCAGAGAATAGCACTTTATTTATAAACATGAAATTTGAATTTCAAATAAGCTGTCTTTATTCACACAACAAAATATTGTTCAGCAGTGAAAAAATAGTATAGTTATGCTCAACAATATGGATAAATCCTTCAGGGACATTACTGAGTGAGAAAAGCCAGGCATGAAATAAATAAATAAATAAATAAATAAATAATAAAAAAATTAATCTACTGTGGCAAAAGTTAGAATAGTGGTTAATTCTGAGGTCATAGATTGTGAAAAAGCATAAGGGTTTCCTGGGGTTCCAGAAACTTTCTGTCTTGATCCATGTAAAAATTTACTGAGCTGAGTTAAACCAGGGGGAAGAAAAAGAAAGAGAGGAAAATAAAGGAGAAAGGAAAAACTGAAGGAAAGACAAACTATTTTGTCCTAGAATTGCAAAGTATGGAAAAAAACATGTTTGAAATGCTTTTGGATCTTTGCCACTAATGAGCTCACAGACTTTATTATGTTCTTTTCTCAAACTATACAGAAAGCCTAGATGGAGATAACATTTTCCATAGATAAATATTATCAGTAGATAGAAATCATATGTGCAGATAACAAAGTAAATATTGTTGATTTCTTTTTTATTTCTCTCTATAGTCAGCCATAAAAATAGTTCCCATAGAGCAATACAAGAAGGTTCAATGACATGGAGCGGTTGAGAAATGTTGATTTAACTACACAACCTTGATTGCACCAAATCTAGTATCCAGTTTATTTTCTGCTGACTATAAAAAAGAAGAAGCTTAAACAAGAGAAATATGCAGGCCTTCGTTCAAATGTGTGCCTCCTACATTTCTTATGAGGAAATTAGGTTAAGATAAACACTATGACTTGCTTTTTTTACTTATATCAAAATATATACAATCTACTATCTTAACTGTTTTGAAGTGTACAATTTAGTAGCATTACTATATTCACATTTTTTGTGCGTAACAAAAAATGTTTTCATCTTATAGAACTGTAACTGTGCCTACCAAATTATAACTCTCTATGCCTCCTCCTTCCTTCTGGCAATCACGATTATACTTGTTTATTTAATGAATTTGACTCTCTATATATAACATCCCAGACAAGAATCATGCAATGTACTACTTGTTTTGTGTGTATGTGTGTGTATGTGTGTGTGTGTGTGTGTGTGTGTGTGTGTGTGTGTGTGAGAGAGAGAGAGAGAGAGAGAGAGAGAGAGAGACACTGGCTTATTAGACACAAACAAGTCCTCAAGGTTCATCCATGTTGTGGTATATGATAAGAGTTCCTGTTTGTTTTTTTTTTTAATTCTGGACATTTATCGATGTACATACAGAGAGTTTCATATTTTCTTGATCTAGTCAACTTTCAATAGACATTTGAGTTGCTTCTATCTCTTGGCTATTGCAATTCTGCAATAAATATATGTGGAAATACGCCTTCAAACTCTTACTTTATTTCTTATAGATAGGTGCTGAGTAATGAAATTGCTGGATCATGTGATTAATTATACTTTCTTGAGAAAAAAGAAGCTCCATATAACTTCTTATATAGTATAGTAGCTGCACCATTTTACATTCTCATCAACAGTGCACAGAATTCAGTTTCTCCATATCTTTGCCAACATGTGCTATTTTCTCTTTGTTTGATTCTGGCCATGCTACTGCATTCTTACAGAAAATGAACCACAAATTGGTCAAACAAACAAGGAAAAAATCAAAGGAACAAGCATGAATTTTGTATTCATTAAGTTAGGAAGGATAATGTAGATAAATAACTTCACTTCTAAAATTTAATTTTCAATAATCAACTAGAACTTTCTTCCATACAAATACCACTGGAATGATATAGAGGAAAGTTATGATTACTCTGTCTCACAAGTCACTCTCCTTTGGAGTGTTTCCCATCACCCTCCTTTTATACTTGCCCTTTGTCCATCTTTTTCCTTCTCCCTAGGCATCCATACCTTGCAAAGAATGCACTTATTTCAAATCTCACTTTGTAACTGTTATCTTCCTGTTGTTCTACTTCTCAGCTATATTCAGGGCATTGTTATCACTGGGAATGATCTGAGTTCTAAAAGTTTGAACTTCATTACCACCTTTCATGTGTCCAGCTGTTCTCCCATTTCAATTAATCCTGCTCTTTAACCCCATTCACACTCAACTTTCTTTTTTTCCTTCTTTCTCTTCATTCTTTTTCTCTCCCTTCCTTTCTATCTCACTCTTTCTTTCTCTTTTTCTTTATCTTTCTCTCTCCTGCTCTCCCTCCTTCCTTCCTTCCTTCCTTCCTTCCTTCCTTCCTTCCTTCCTTCCTTCCTTCCTTCCTTCCTTCCTTCCTTCCTTCCTTCCTTCCTTCCTTCCTTCCTTCCTTCCTTCCTTCCTCTCTCTCTCTTTCATTTTTCTGTTGTTGTCAGTCATAAAGCTTGAACTCAGAGTCTGGGCACTGTCCCTGAGCTATTTCACTCAAGGCTAGTGCTCTACAACTTTGAGCCACAGCTCCTTCTGATTTTCTGTTGGTTAATTGGAGATAAAAGTCTCATGGACTTCCCTGCCTGGGCTGGCTTCAAACCATGATCCTTGATCTCAGCCTCCTGAGTAGCTAGGCAGGAACCACTGGTGCCCAGCTACAAGTTTCCTTCTTATATTCCCTTTCCTCTATGAAACTCCTCAAAATACACTTTCATATTTTAATACTACCCTCATTTGGTAGCTTCCTCAAATCCAGTGTCTTTTTTTTTTAAAATCTCTGATGCAAAACATCTAAGCTTACCTGACTTTTCAATCCTTGCATTGATTCTCAGCCCTTGGTGTACCCAGAATCTATACCAGTGTGTGGACTGTTGTCTACAACACACACACACACACACACACACACACACACACACACACACACACACAATTAAAAAAAGATATGTATGGCTAGGCTTGAGAAGATGTCTGTTGCCATATTTACTGGCATATTTACTCTGTCCTTACCTGAACCCTCACACTGACCAGACATTCTTCCTGTAGTCTCTTCTCAACTCTGCATCACTGCTATTTCCAATCACCAACTTTCTTATACAGTCCATACAGACCATCATTGCCAAAGTGTTGTAATCGACCTTGCAAAGAGCTCTGAGGGGCTGGCAGAAGAGAAGTCCTACTGAATGCCAGCCAACAGTTTCTGCTTTGGGACAGAGGAAGACCAAGAAATCGTGTTTTCATTTTCTTAAACTTAATTTCTGAAGCTCTAAAGTAGTTTGTCATCTTAGTTCTTCCAACTTAGTAAGCTCTTTTCTAGTAACTTCTTCCATGAAATAGTAGCATTTGTACTAAATATGCTGTGCTAATTGTGTTCAGTGTTAAGAGCCCAAAAGCCCATTATATGCTAGTTTAAAAGAAAGTCTACTTATTCAATCACCAACAATTCTTTTATTTTAAAGCAAAGATCAAAAGCCATAGCAGCTCAAAAAAACATAAGTAAGCCTCAGTATTAGAACTTTTATTTTTTTATTTTTTTAAATTTAAATTTTAATTTTTTTGAACATACTGTACAGAGGGGTTACAATTACATGGGCAGGATAATGCGTACATTTCTTATCAAGCATTGCAGCCTCCTCCTTTGTTTACCCTTCACATCCCTTCCCAGCCTCCCCCCGCCCCCCCACCCAATCCTCGCTCCCTCCCCCCCCCTGCACCAAAGTTGTAAAGTTCGTTTTCGACATGACAACTTGTACTTCTCATAGTTGCAACGGGTCCACCTGTATCCTTAAACAACTTGTTTTTCCCCATCTCCTCCACAAATTATACCAACATCAAATATAGTGAAAGCAGGGGTTATACTGTGGGGGAGGAACTTACAAAGCAACAAAGAAATAATCTTATAAATGCGTTAGAAACAAATGCATGAAAGAAAAAACATTTAAATACATATCTAAGGGTTCATTTTCCTAACATCACATTATCTGACATTTTCTGCTTGACTAGTATTAGAACTTTTAAAATTTGATCCCAGAACGGTTACTGAGTCTCTGTGTGATTTTAAGCAAGACGTTCTAGCTCATTTTGCCTTAGGTCTCCCATTAAAAAGAACAAAAATGTATTAATATTGCTAACTCAACTTAACTAACTGTTGAAGAAAATTAAATTACTTATGAGGCTGTTATGAAATGTAAAGCCCAAGATATGAAGATGAAATCACAAAGTGGAGAAACGAATTGTTCATCATCACTAGTGCAGAAAGTCAAGTTTTCCAACCAGTGGGCTCCGTCTTCACCTTCCATAATGTTTTGAGTAGATCACTGAGATGAGTCGTTAAGACTAAGATTTTTGTTGCTGCAGATCATTTAACTGTTCATTCAATACAGACTGCCTACTTTGTGTGTTATTTTAAAAAGTCAATAGAATATATTGTGTGGCTTCTCTGTCAGTTGCCTTCACTATGTGCATATTTGTACTGTTGAGGGAGTTGTTAGATGACTCACTAGAAATTTCAAGGAAACTGTTTATATTTTTCACTTAAAGCAAAAGCATCTACTAGTTGGAAGGTTGGTGAATCTTAAATATTCCAATACTAGTGGCTTTTGTATGTAATTCTAGCAACTTAGGAGGCTGAGACCTGAGGATCACAGTTAGAAGCCAGTCTTTGGTAGAAAAGTCTGTGAGACTCCATTTCCAATTAACCAGCAAAAACCTAGACTGGAGTAGGGGCCATGTGTTCAAGCCACAGAAGCAGCGTACACACATGCACGCGTGTGTGTAGGTAGGGATGGCCAGGCTTTAGGAGATGGTAGTGTTGCCATACTCACTAGCTCCTGGCAGCCACATGGGAAAAGGTTGTTCGCATTGTGACTATTAAATAGGTTTTATTTGTGTTTTTTTGGTCATGGGACCTGAACTCTGGGCCTGGGCACTGTCCCTCAGCTCTTCAGCTCAAGGCTAACACTACCACTTGAGCCACAGTGCCACTTCTGGCTTTTTCTGCTTATGGGGTGCTGAGGAATTGAACCCAGGGCTTCATGCATGCAAGGCAAGCGCTCTACCACTGAGCAACCTTCCCAGACCTGTTAAATAGTTTTTATAAATTCTTATCTCTAATATTAACTAAACTGGCTCACCACAGAGTGGAACAGAAAGTTAAAATGATTCTTGAAAGCCAATAAAATGGTTATGCTGGCACTTTTCATTCTAAAGAAAAACATTTAATTAGCTGTATTATGAGGCAAAGCATCAATAATGTGCCATTTTGGCAAGAAGATGGTCTCTGAATTCAAAATTATTGAGGAAGGCAAATTTAAATATGCATTTACATTCACTGCTGTTAAATCTGCATGTTATCTTAAAGTATATCTTTTCCCTTGAAATACTAGATAATGATAATATATTCTGAATACATTACAATTCGCACATTTAAGCACTTTTTATAGTTGTCTCTATTCGATGCATTTTTTATTTTCTGTTTGGAAGTATGTCTTATAATGAGCATAATCATGAGGTTGTTTGAGTGTATATCGTAGTGTATTTACACATATTGGGGATACATGTTTGAAAGTGTTTATTCATTGGGGTGTGTAATAGAAAATAAATTGGAAATGCATGAAAGACACTTTGGGAAATGAAGGTTAGAAAAGTTGTGCTATATCGGACTGAATATAAAGGACAGTGTAAGCTCCAGATGAAATATTTCTACCAGGGCTATGAATGAGAAATTTCTCCTATGGAATATCATGCGTATTTATGAAGTTTTTGGTGGCTTTCAAACATGGGCATGATGATTCTGACATTCTTTTTACTGAGAGGTAGTGGATTATGTCGCTCCACTGGAATCTGGGTGGGTCTGTGTCTCTTTCAACTAACTAAAATGTTGTTGTCCATTAAAAGCCATTCACTATGTTCCTGGTACTTTTGGGGTGCATTCTGTGCAATGGAAGAAGCTAGCTGCTATTTAAGAAAGTTCAGTTACTTTAAAACAGTCATGTAGGAGAGGTCACACCCATATGGAAGATTTTACTGGGCCAGCTTTTTTAAGGTATACATATAAATGAAGCCATGTTGGATCTCTGTACAGACTATTTGTGAGGTAAATACCAGGAAATGACCTCAAATAATCTTATCAGGTATAGAACAATCATCTGGAAGAAAAATTCCTTATCTATAAAATGTCTTAAGATATTTCACTTCATTGTGAGTTTGTTTGTTATATGGTAATTGAAACCTTAAACAGAATTTGTCACAAGAAGGAAAGAACTAATATAATTACAACAACAAAATAAACAGCATTGACTTTAAGACTGGGTATGGACAAAGGAAGGAAGGATGTCCAAATGGTTTTAGTAACAACAACAAAATGTTATTAGAAGGTGAAGAAAAGATGATCAGAAGCTGGGGGAAAGGAGACCTGATCGTTTAGTATGGAAATGTTTGAAAAAGTTATGTGTGAAATTGTGGATGTACTTAAGATGTACTTATGAATTGGAGAATATGGTTAAGAAGTTTTCCAGAAGAATGAGATAGGTGAGTTAGAAAACTTTCAGTTTTCAAGAAGAATTTATGTAAAATAAGAGTCAATATTTGCCTAGTTCAGAAACAGAATTATTTCTCAACTCCAGTGTCACCCAGTAGAATGTTATCAAATAGGAAAGGCATCATGGCACACATATCAAATCTAGAATATTATGAAGAAGATGTGCTCTCACATTAAATTATACCTCAAAGGATTTGAGATGGAATCTCATAAGTCATTGTTTTACACAAATAAATAAAACACCACAACAGAAATCTTAGACTGTACCCTACAGTTTTTGTTTCTTTTTAAATAGGGGTTTGGGAGATATTCCATAGTAATCATGAAAGGCATCTACAACTGGGTGGTCCTCACACATGTAATCCTAGCTATTCAGGAGGCTGAGAGGACTGAGGTTTGAAGTCAGCCTGGGCAGAAGAGTCTGAGAGACTCCATCTCCACAATAACCAGCATATTGCCAGGCTAGCAGCATGACTCAAATGGTAGGATGCTGAGCAAGCCAAACAAGCACAAGGCCAGGAATCCAAACACTGGTACCCATCACCCTCCCCCCAAAAGGAATATTTCGAAGATTTTATGCAAGTGACTCTGCAGACTAAATTCCAGTTCAATTTCTTGGAAACTCACAACACTTTAAAGAGAATTTTGACAGAACATATTGGCCGTTTAGACTAAAAGAAACAGACATAGTATAAAAGAAGGCCTTGCACTAAAAAAATTCAGTGAGTTAGAATCATTCCAAGACTACTGCTCCACTGTAAACAAGCTGTGGACAAGGGAAATAATGACTAGAATGGTAGAAATCACAAATCTACAGTAGGAATTGGTAAACAACAACCTGTGGGTCAAATTTAGGCAATGGGCTGCTTCTACATGTCCAGTGAGATAGGAAGATTTTAGAGTTTAGGATTATTTTAAAAAAAGAATATAATTCAACACAGTCTACATATGCAAACAAAAGTCAAAATATTAAATGGTAACTTGGTAGAGAGAAATGTATTTACCTTCACCTAGGATAAAGCCAAGAAACACAAGAGAATCATTCCCAGGAAGTAGTAATGGTACCTGGTCATGGGGCTGGGAACAAGGGGCTATTTAATACTATGTTGTCTTTTGGTGTCCTTTCCTTTCAATCCTACATGCCATTCTTTCTTCCCTCCCTCCCTCCCTCCTTCCTTCTCTTCCTTCCTTCCTTCCTTCCTTCCTTCCTTCCTTCCTTCCTTCCTTCCTTTTTCTTCCTTCCTTCCTTCCTTCCTTCCTGCCTGCCTGCCTGCCTGCCTGCCTTCCTTCCTGCCTTCCTTCCTTGTGGTGGTACTGGGAATTGAACTTGGGGCTGCCAACCAAGCACACTACCACTTAAGCTATGCTTCAATTCTCTGGCCTTTCAGGTTTATAATTTTTTTTTAATTTTTCAAGTATAGTCTCATGTTTTTTCTTCTACCTCCACTTCACTTCCTGAGTATCTGGGACTATAGGATGTGTACCACCATGACTGGTCTACTACTCTTAATAGTAACTTAGATAAACTCTATAATCCTAGACTCAAACTCTGTCACTTCATCTTATAATGTCCTTATGTGTAGATTTCTGTAGAATTTTTTCTTGTTTGTCTTTACCATTAGCTTCTAGACTGCTTTTAGATGCTATTAACTTACATTTGTACTTCATATCTCCCTACATCTATAATATATAAAGGCAGCTCTCATGTCTACTACTGCTTACTTCTCATCCCCAGCCTAACAGGATTTAGCACAATATCATGCACATAGAAGTGTTCAACTAATAAACAAAGAAAACAGAGGAAGTGGCGCTGTAGCTCAAGTGGCACAGCGCTTGCCTTGAGCTGAAGAGCCCAGGGACAGTGCCTAGGCCCAGAGTTCAAGCCCCATGACCGAGAAAAATAAAAAAGAAAAGAAAACAAAGAATGAGCCATAGATGATGAAAAAAGTCTTAGACAAAATACACATTTTTAATATATTTTTTTTAATTTTATGGTCGTGGGACTTGAACTCTGAGCCTGGGCGCTGTCCCTCAGCTCTTCAGCTCAAGGTGATCTCTCTACCACTTGAGCCACAGTGCCACTTCTGGTTTTCTGGTGGTTCAATAAGAGTCTCACAGACTTTGCTACCTGGGCTAGCTTTGAACCTTGATCCTCAGATCTCAGCCTCCTGAATAGCTGGGATTAGTCATAAGCCACTGGTGCCCAGCTAGAATACACATTTTAAAATGCTGCTTACCAGCATTTTTCTATTACTTCAAATTTGCCAGAATACTAAACATCTTTATGGAAGGCAATTGAGCAATTTGGTGCATGGTCAGGGGGCGGAACTCTGTTGAAATCTTACAGACTTGCAGCAAATCAGAATCTTTAGAGGTTAAAAGGTATTAAATAATTGCTGCCAGGCTTGACTATCTGCCAAATGACTGATCATAATGGCATAATGGTATTTCCCAACTTGAAGGTTTTGTGAGTCATTAATAAACTGCTTTACACTTACCAGGTGTTTGGTTAAGTGTGTTTACCCAAAGAGTTTGCAAATATTTATATTCCACAGAAGTGCTTCCATTGTGTTTACAGAGATGAAATAGAGGAATCATTTTTATTTTAAAAGATTGTATTTCTCAGGAAAGGGCACTAGATTTCCAAGAAGCATAAACAGAAATGTTACTATAAATTTTTTTGTCTCAACTTTTCCCCTAGGGATATAACATCTGAAGATAATGGAGAGGTCGAGTTACAGCAAATAGTCACCTGCCAAAAATTATATTTTAATGGCAGACTGCCATATCTGTCTTTTAAAAGAACTAGAAAATTGCCTTTCAGTATCTGTTGGGAACCAGGGAAGCTTCTGGTCAATCAAGTTCAGTTTTACCTATAGGTACACTTTTAATTCATTTTTTTCTCTTATTTTGGAGAAAGGGGTCTTTAAGTAAGACTTCACCAGCCCTCAGGAGACTAACTCTGGACACAATCACTGAAACAGATTTGGGTTAAAGGACAGGGTGGTGGGGTAGGAGAATATCTGTGGGGTAGGGTCTATTAAAGGATGAGGATATTCCCATCATAGTAGCCACAATCCTGTCACTGCTTATGTGGCAGCAGAGATGATAGTTTGAATACTTCCATCCACAAAAAAATGTACTAATTACTAGTAGATGTCTAGCTGTGATGGTGGTATATGCCTGTAATCATAATACTTGGGAGACAGAGGCAGGAAGATAGCAAGTTTGAAGCCACCCAGGACTACGAAGTAAATTCCAGGCCATCTTGGGCTACATTGCAACACACCATCTCTCTTGGGCTATATTACAACATACCATCTCAAACATAAACCATAATCAAATGGTACATGTCTAAAGTTCAGCTTCCACAGCTTTCTGGAATTAATAGGGATACTTATAGTGGGTCACCCAACACTGAAGCTGATTAATTTATATCCAAGTCTGAATTAATAAATTGTGTGTGTGTGTGTGTGTGTGTGTGTGTGTGTGTATGCCAGGACATGAACTCAAAGCCTTGAACTCTCTTTTAGCTTTTTCACTCAAGGCTGGCATTCTACTACTTGAGCCATACCTCCACTTATGGCTTTTTTTTGCTGATTATCTATTGATACTCATGTCAATAGATTTGTCTGCCTGAGTTGTCATTAGCCTCAGATCTCAACCTCCGGAGTAACTAGCATTATAAGTGAGAGCCACAGGTACCCAGTCTGAATTGACAGTGTTTATAAAGACTGATTGGCTATCATCTCATTTCACAGTATTAAACAGTAAAATAAGCTAATCAAAGGAAGTCTCCTCACAGCTACACAGATAATAAGGTACTCACAGAGAGCTCAACTAGTGCCCTGATATACTTAAGATGTTGAATTTTCCCCAGAGATCCATGTATTGAAGACATGGTATCCACAGTGATACTTTTAGGAGGTAGTGGGACCTTTAAGGGGGGGGGGGTCTAGTGGGAAGACCTTAGGCCATTGAGTATGTGGTCTTGTCATCCTGTACATTCTCCAGAGGGCCAAAGCAGTGTTGGGCTGATGTTGGACCAGAGCCTCCTAAATAGTTAGCTAAAATAAACGTTGCCTCTCTATACATTAATTAACTGAGGTATTTCATTAAGGTGATGAAAAGCTGACCAATTTCCAAGTGAAGTCTCCTCCTCAGCCTCCTACCTGCTACCCTGAACTGTGTGAAAGCTCCACCTTGAGGCGCTCAAGCCAGCTGCAAAGTTCCATCCCAGGTCCTGTTCTCTACAAGGAGGCTGAACATTGGTTTAGGACAAAGGCGGAAGAGAGGCTTGACAAACATTTCTACCATTATTATTCCACATAAGGATTTCTTTTTGTTTGAATCCAAAGTCCTTAATTATTTCACTGACCTCTTAACAGGAACTAAGACATACATAATGAGCCATTCTGTATGACTGTCCCCTTTTCTGACATGACTCGTCTCCTTCAATCCTAGTCAAAGAAAATTATTATAAAAAAATTCAAGACACTCTGCTGTAAGATAATGTGTGTGTGTGTGTGTGTGTGTGTGTGTGCACTGAAAATGACACTGGGGGAGGAAAAACATACTTCTTGACAAAAGGTTGTAGTTAATTGGAAAAAAATAATTTGAGACTAAATGAGAATTTGGAGACTTTGCTCTTTGTTAAAGATGAGCTGAGTCTTAATGAGGTTTTGAAAGAATTAGACTTCCTTCTTGCCTATAGCCTTCAGGAACCCATTTTCCTCTAGGATAAACACGCTCCATTTCTAAGCATGTTGTCAGGATGAGCTGTCCAATCTGCCCACTTACATCAAAAGAGCAACTCCAGGGCACATTCCAACACACACACACACACACACACACACACACACACACACACACACACACACACACACACACACACAGAGAGCTCACACGTTGGGATCTGCCTGTTATGTGCTGGTCTGAAGAGAGAGCTTTATCCCACAGAGAGCCTGAGGCCTCAGATGACTCAAATGGACCTGCCATGATCCTTGTCTCATTGTTATCATTGATCTAGTGTGGCTTCCTCCTTTTTCCCTTTAAAGTGTCTGGAGATGTTTCTCATAGCACAAGGAAGAAAAGATACCAAGCAAGGGTCAGGTTTAGAGGAGAATAGGTTTTTCTCTCTGTCAGATTAGGAAAGCTTGGTTTCAAATTGAACTAGTGTTTCAATAAGTCCCCTGAAATGGAATAAAGCAGAAAATTTGATTTTTACATACATATACATGCACACACAATCAATGTGAGGGAATGCAGTGGGAAATGCTCTATGAAACTGAGCTTTATTTTACATACTAATTATTATGAACCATAATTCTAAGTAAGACCAGAATTAGAATTTCAGCCAGACAGCATTAACATTAGGTCAGGTGACACAAGTGCTGGGAAAGGCCAGCCCATGGCACCGCTGTTTTACTCAGTGTATCTGTAACATGCCCTTGGGAGTCAGCTAGAACCTAGGAAACCTTTCAACTTGGGCAGAATCAAATAACAAAGGCTTGGTTTCATCTAAAATAACATTTAGCTCCTTGAACTGTGTGTTATAGCTGCTCACATTCCAGATTGAAGGGATTGTTCTAAATGAAAGTCAAACCATCTGGTGATGGACAGTTTTATTCACTTGAGTTTGATAAGCCTGACCAGTACCACTCAGGCTAACTTGTACCACAAGGTTGCCAGACAAGCCAGGAGCCCCGCCTAGCCTCCCTCAGTTTTATTTTTTCCTATCATCGCCATCCATCTGTATTCATTCACTCCCTCAGACATGTAACATATGTAGACATGTAGGTATGCTATTCATGATTGATTATATAAATTAAAAATCTGATTTGATGAATCAGTTAATTCATTGCTCTTCCATTTTCCAAAATGTATCCAGGTTTGCAAGGGGAATTTTCTTTAGATTGATTGTGGGGAGAAAAAGTATATCTTTTTAAATGTTTAAAAAAGTATAACTAAGTGGCATTTGGTTAGTAAAAACATGCTTTGAATATATGGATTTGGATTCAAGAATATCCAGCCTATCAGAACAGAGTTCCTTCCTTCATCTACAGCCTCGTTTCCTACTCAGACTTCTTGGTGTCGCGATTTTACTGGAGCCTGCCCCCTAGTAATAGCTCAGCAAATGTTTATTGAGTAAATTAAGGAACACTAATTTAAAGATAATTGAGCAATTAGTAGGTAATGAATGATTTGTAAATTAGCAATTTATAATAAATTACAAATTATTTAGTTAATCAGTAAATAATTAAACTTCAATAGAGATAACTATAAGAAATTCAGTAAGTAGACAAATGGCAAGATAGAAAAAAGAAAATCCCTTAAAAAAATGAAAGGTCCAAACCACAGAATATTTGCAATGAAGAGAAATGTTATTATTTTCCCACACTGTAACCATATAAAAGGGTACGGAAACAGAATTAGTTAAATTAGTGAGTCGTGCAATTCACGGTGCCACCTTGCACAATAATCTATTATTAACAACAATTTATTTAATAAATTCAATTGCTGAAAGGCCAAGCATCCTTGAGAAGTATTTTTTTGTTCAAATTCCTTGAGGTTGCTGATAAGGAATCTGAGTCCCATGTCAATTGTACAAGCTGCCCCAATCTTCTTGGCAAGCACAGAGCCGATGGACATTTCCAGCTGGCTTGTTTCTTCATCTCTATCTTTTCTCCTACCACTAACTCAATCCTGATGTGTTCACTACCAATTATATTTCCATGCAGGAGCCAACTCCTATAATCTGATGTATTTGTAACATTTTAAAAAAATTACAATGTTTCAAATTGAGCACCATACATCTATCACCTTCTGAACTGGGTATGTCTTTGTACAACATTTACTTATATTGATACCTCTTACATGAAGGAGATCTACTTGTAGGTTCATTTTATTGTTTTTCCTTCCTTCCTTTCACCTTCTCTCCCTCCCTCCTCTCCCCCTCTCTCCCTCCTCTCACCCCCCCTTTCTCTCTCTCTCTCTGTTGTGGGGCTTGAACTCAGGGCCTGGGTACTGTTCCTGAGCTCTTTTGCTCAAGAGACAGCTCTCTAGCACTTTGAGCCAAACCTCTACTTTGGGTTTTTGATTGGTTCATTGGAGATTAGAGTCTCATGGACTTTTCTGCCTGGGCTGGCTTAGAATCCTGATCCTCAGATCCCAGCTTCCTGGATAGCTAAGATTACAGGCATGAGCCACTGGTGCCCGGCTTCTCTCTTCCTCCCTCTCTGTCTCTGTGTCTCTCTCTCCATCTCTGTCTCTATGTGTCTCTCTCTTTCTGTCTGTCTGTCTCTCTCTCTCTCTCTCTCTCTCTCTTGCCAGTTCTGGGGCTTGAACTCAGGGCCTTGGCACTGTCCCTGAACTTCTTCTTTTTTATTGTCATTCATGGGCTTGAACTCTGGGCCTGGGCGCTGTCCCTCAGTTCTTCGGCTCAAGGTGAGCACTCTACCACTTGAGCTACATCGCCACTTCTGGTTTTCTGGTGGTTAATTGGAGATAAGCATCTCATGGACTTTTCTGCCCAGGCTGGCTTTGAATCTCGATCCTCTGATCTCAGCCTCCAGAATAGCTACGATTCCAGGTGTGAGTCACCAGCACCCGGCCTGTCCCTGAGCAAATAGCACTCTATGACTTGAGCCACAGTACCACTTCTGGCATTTTCTGTTTATGTGGTACTAGGCTTCATGTATGCTGGGCAAGCACTCGACCACTAAGCCACATTTCCAGCCCTTCTCTTTGCTTATAAATATATTTCAAAGAAACACCAACTCAAATATGTAAGCTAACAATGACAGGAAGGAATACAGTTTACCAAAATACCCAGAAAGGAAACCAACCAGTTAAAGCAGAAAAAAATGACAAGGACAGTTATTTAACTACGAAACACTTTTGCCAGTATAACATCCAAAACAAATCAAGGAGACGTATCACTAAAATGCATGTTTTTCTGTTGTTTTTAGCCCGTCTGTCAGTGATATTTTGCAATTATGTTAAAAAAATACAGTTGAAGCTGAGAGTTGGTAGTTCACACTTGTAATCCTAGCTACTTGGGAAACTGAGATCTGAGGATCATGATTCAAAGCCAGCCTGAGCAGAAAAGTTCATGAGATTCTTATTTCCAATTAACTACCAAAAAACTGGAAGTGGTGATGTAACAGAGCACTATAGCCTTGAGCACAAAAGCTTAGGGACAGTACCTAGTCCCTGAATTCAAGCCCCAAGACTGGCACACACACACACACACACACACACACACACACACACACACACACAGGCGGGGATGGATTAGTATTCACTATTAAAAACAATTTGAATGCTATTACCTCTGTGTGTATAATATATATATATATATATATACATATCTATATCTATATCAATATATCATCCCACAGTGTTGAACCTCCTTGATATAAAAAATATTCGCCAATCATTTGCAAACTAAGAGTATATGTTAATTTTGTGCTAGGTAAATATTACTATGCTGATTATTTAATGAAGGCAAAAGGCTCAGAGTAGAGAAGTCAAGATTTTCCTTGTATTTGAGAAAAAAAGAAAAATTAGCTTTAGGTGTCAGAAGAGCTCAGTACTGCCATCTCCTGGCCATTAATCTGGGTCAATTTTCCTTCCTCCCTCCCTCCCTCCCTCCCTTCCTTCTTCTTTCCTTCCTTCCTTCCTTCCTTCCTTCCTTCCTTCCTTCCTTCCTTCCTTCCTCCCTTCCTTCCTCCTTCCTTCGTCCCTCCCTCTCTCCCACCCTCCCTCCCTTTTCCCCTCCCTCCTTTTCTTCTTTCCTTCCTTCTTCCCTTATTTCCTTATTTTCCTTCCTTTTCTTCTGTCCCTTTCTTCCCTTTCTACCTAACATATCTGAGTTTTAGGTTCTTCATCTAAAAAGAGATTCACATTACCATTCTATCCACAGGGCTTCTGAGATTAGATAATATGTGTGAAATATCACTTTATAAATTTCAAGTGTGATACAAATCTCTGTGGGAAATTTCTTATGAATAACAAAACTTATGAGATCCTGAGGACATCCTCCGAATAGCTAACCAAACACAGTCAGGAAATTGTTTGGAGAAAGGAACCAGCTTCAGTTGTATATCCCATAGCAGAGTTTGTTGTGTGTCTGCACCCAGCTGTCACTTCACCCTTTATGTACTTTGTAGCTCCCTGCGTTTGTTGGGACACAGGAGAGTTGATGACTTGGACTTAGTGGGAACCCATTTCACAGAGGAAAGTATATCCTTGCTCCCCTTTTAATATGTGCTCAAGTGATCATCACTGAATTTATTACAAAATGGAAGAACTGGGAATAAGATCATCCTGGATAACTACAGCAGCCCCGCCCCCCTTCCAACACCACCTCCAAGAGATCTGCTTCACCATCCACTGAAAGATTTATAAAGAAGGACACTGTGCAACATGCGACCTTTAGAAACCACTCACAGCACGTCCTCCCCTGGAAGGAATTCTAATGTCCTCATGGCTTAGGTTACCTGCTGCGGACCAACCACTGGGGAAAGATGCTGAAAATTTAATGAATTTAAGAAAAGCTGTGCAAAGCTTCTCTTTTGGAGGAGCCTTGGGGAAGGAGGTAGATAGACAGAAAATATTCAAGGAAATTACACCATCCCCCAGAGTGGCATGTACAGAGAGGACAGTGGAAGGAACTCAGAGAGGTATGATTTATTCTGAGGCTCATTTACCTACACACTGGTTTTACTACTGTGGCTGGTCACAACTGTAGTAAAGGAGAAGAAATCTCATCAACAGAAGAGGGAGAAACGCTAGAAAAAGAAAATGTTGGTCATATCACTGAGAACTATCAACATAAAGATTAAGGTTTTTAGGGTGCTGAGATTGCACATGCCCCTTTGTGTGTGGTTAGGGATCAGGGGGATGAATTCAGAATATAATCTAAGAATCCAGGACAGAATATAATTTAAGAATCCAGGGAAGGGTAGGTGGGGTAGAGAAGCAAAAGACACCAGATATACAACTTATATGGAAAGTGGACATATGTATAACACCCAGAGAATAACTAAAAGAGTAAAAAAAAGTACTTTGAGCAAGTGATATAGAAATGCACTGACATATTTTAAAGTAGTAAATAGGCCATATTATCTTAGGATAGCATCATTTTTTAGCAATAAGTATATGTACAATAAATGTTTGCACAGCAATAAATATTTTTAAAAAGTCAACAGAAAGTATTTATATCAGTGATCATTTCTGGGAGTTAAAATTAATGAAGGGAAGTTTACGTGTGTGTGTGTGTGTGTGTGTGTGTGTGTGTGTGTGTATAGCTTATGATTTTCCTACTCTGAATATATAAGAAAGGAAAATAATATAGCACAGGTTTTTACAATTTATGAACTTTGTATTTCATAAAGTCTGACAAAACAGATTTGGGCAGAGAGAAGATCAGCACAGGATTTGTCAAACTATAGCATACATGCCACTTGTTTGCAATAAAGTTTTATTAGAACACAGCTACCCTATTCATTCACATACCATAGAGATAGAGTTCAATCACTGTGACAGAGCCCAACTGGTCTTATAGTCAAATGCCCTACTTGACCCTTTACATAAAGTTTCCAACCACTTACTATGTGTATAAGCTTGGGGAAGTTAAGACTTCCACATCTCATCTCTTTCTATATGTGAAGAGAAAGGATAAGAAGTTGTAGAGTCTTATTAAGTTAATGGAAAATGCTAAATTGTGTGTGGCACATAGGAAATGTCTAATAAACATTAAGCTTCTATTTACTATTGTTATGTACTTCACTTAAACAGGATGAATTATTCTATTAGTATATTCCATAGTATATTAAAACCCCCTGAAACTGACATTTTGTTGGTCAACATTGGCAACTTTGTAGGGTCTTACACAACCAAAATGTACCACGATAGCATCAAAATTTGGACGTTTGGGTAGCTGAAATGATAAGCTATATTTGCATTGCATTAATTATTTGTGAAGCATTCAAATCAGCACTTTATTATCCCTATTATGGTTTGACAGTTTCATGCTTCTTCCATACTATCCCAAATAGAAGCTTTTCAAATAAAGGAAAGTTCTTTCTACCCAACAAAACAGCACCTGACTTAAATTTCAGCAAAGTGAATGTTATCATAGTACTGTGACAATAACTCTTGATCTGCGCAGGGTACTAGACACAGTCTACCAGAATAGGATGTGAAGAGCTGCCTGAAGGAATTTGAGATTTAGAAAATCGCAAAAATTGGAGTCTGTCAAGCACACTGAAGGATGGCATTTTGGATCCCAAATAAGAGTTCTTTAAAAAAGCAAAATGGGACTTGTTCAAGAATGAGACAGGGAGACAGACTTGAACATCAATAGAATGTAATTATAAGAAGCTGCAGATAGGAAGTATCAGATGAGCCTTATGAAAGTGAGGCAAATCAGGACAGTGAAGGACTAATCAAAGTGTCCTTATCAACAGAAATGAAGCAAAAGACTTTAAGTTCAGTGCTAAGACGATCAAAGGAAGCACAAACTCAGTTTAATCCAATCAACACTTATTAAATGCCTATTTTAAGCCAAGCCCTGGGCTAACAGAGCTAAGGAGAGTAAGACAAAGCAGACCCTATTTCTACTCTCTAGTATTTTCTGGACTAGTAGGAGGGAGATAAACACAACCCTGTAACTTTCAGATCACACGATGAGCATGACAGCAAAAGTGTAAAGAAAAGAGCCTCAAAAAGCAAGTTCCCTTTGGAGAAGTCAAGAAGAGAAAGGAAGAGTGGTAAGTGGAATCAGTTCTCTTGGAGCCACTGGGTCAAGAATAAGAGAACTATATATAAGGGGAATGGCTGAAAACAGAGTTGAGAAAGGACCTCATGTACCAAGCTCAAGAATTAAATCTTCAAGAATTAAGTCTTGGTATACGGGATGTAGATCTGATTAAGCTGGCGTTTAAAAGACAGAAAGATAGGAACTTGCTTCAAGTTATGAGCCAGGAGCCTAGGAGGGAGGGCCCCTGCTGACCAGCAGAATGAAAACACAGGCCCGAAGGATGGTAGTACAAACAGGAGGGGACATGGACAGAATGCAGTTATGTTTTCAAACGGAAATGCAAAAGTGGACACAGGAAGTTGGAAGGCCCAGAAGAGAAGGGGAAAACACAATTCTGGTATGAGAGGAGGAAGGGGAGGAGAGCATCTTTTTACTGGCACATGAAAGAAATGGGGGAGAAGGGGTAAAGATGGAGATAATCTTTTAGGGAAAGGTCAGGGAAATTGACTGCCATAGGGAGACAAGGAGACTTTGGAGAAAGTAGATTAGGTGTGAAACCACTTGGAAAGCCTGGGAAGGGGAACAAACTAAAGACAGGTAGGAGAATTATTCAGGAGTTTCAGAGGTCTTGTCAGCACATTTGCTTGATTTTTACATTGAAATGAACCCTTTACTGGTATCATCAACTGGTATCAAAGAACATCAAACTCTCCTGTAATGCTGGCCTCACTCTCCTTTTCTGACTTAGACTCACCTTCGCTGCTCCCTCCTCAAGGCTCAGAAACTCCAGTGCCTTCAGGTTACACAAGTATATGAAGAGGCAGAGTCTGAAGCTGATAGGAAGTGGTCAAATCAGGTTTCAAAGGCTCTTACATTTCTGGAGCCAAACTTAATTGCATAACACTTGGAGGGCTTTATCTTCTAAAATTTTACACAGGCTAAATTTGGCCACTTCTAAGGAGATTTCCTAATCAACGTGGCTCCCTTTTGGTTTCTTCTTCAGTATGTACTTCTGCCTTTTTTCTCCACTGGGCTCACGTTGAGCTTCTAGGATGCCATCAGTCACCTTGTAGAGGATTCAAACAGCCCAGACTCTACTAACTCGGTTTGTATGATAGAAGAAAAACTGAGTTCTCATTTCATCTTCCTGCTATTGTAAAGAATCAATTCAGCAATATAGGAGAAATACTGACTGTGGTGACTACTATACAAACACTTGATCAATATATTTTTAAAAAGTTTTATTATCTTTAAGTAATTGTACAAAGGAGGTGCCCTGTAACAAAGCAGTTTATGAATACATCGTAATCAGTGTCACTTCTTCAACATTCTTAACCCCCTTCAACTCATAACTTCCCTTCCTTTTCTTAATTTTGTGGTATATAAATAAATTATTTACTACACTCTTCTCCCCTACATTTGTCTACCATTCTTCCCTTGCTTACCACTTTAGCCCTTCTTAGATGTACTCATTTTCTTGTATGATTTTATTGGGTTTTGACACAGTCTTTTTAAAAGATGATACTATGTGAGTTCTCCATAAAGAGCTTATAGATTTACCGGTACATTTTGTCTACCACAAATGGAGGAAAGCCTGTAAGCTTTTTTACAGTAAAGCCATCAGCACAACCATAGCACTATTCACCACAGCCAAGATATAGAATCAGCTCAGATGCCTTCAATGATCAAGAAAATGGATCAAGAAAATGTGGTATAGGTACAATGAAATGTTATTCATCAATTAGAAAGAATGATATTGTACCATTTGTAAGGAAATGGAAAGTTTTGGAAAAAATTATATGATGTGAAATAAGCCAGACCCAGAGAAACAAAGGTGACATGGTTTCCTTCCATAAGTATTTTTGAAAGGATAAGGTGTTCCTCAACATGATGATACTTTAAGGAAGGGAAATAGCCACATTATCTGAATCCTTTATACTTTGGGTTACAAGGGAAATATCTTGAGAACAAGTGATATTAAATATATGATATAGAGATGGGAGGGTGTTTATTTTACCTTATTACATACTATAAGTTAATAACATATACTACTCAGAAATGCAATTTTGGCATGTAACTTTTGGTGGTATGGAAAAATTGAAGCGGTCAGGTATTAGAATGTTAATTAGATAGCTGAGATCCTCTCTTTATATAATGGAAACAAAAATTACACACACACATATGCATATGTACGCACAGAAAAGTACATGTTTATATCATTCTTTACTATTTGAAAGTGTTTTCCTTTACACAATTTTGTATTGCGTTCATACAGCTACAGATAAATAGTAAGAATAACTATCACCAGGTGTGTTAACATAATCATAATCATATTTTAGAGAAAATGGAACCTGGACTTGGTATAGGCCACATATAATGACCCATCAGTAGAATGGTTTCTGTCACAAGCTTCCAGAGTCCATTATTTTTCTCTAGTCTTTAGTAACTATCATAGATGGAAAACCTGGCAGAAGCATTTTAACATGGGAAGTGGAAATATCTCCAATGAAAATCTTAACAGGGAATGTGGAAATTTGAACAAAATACCCTACCATGCTGGCCAAGATCTTCCTCCCACAGACAGGATTGCACTATGTGCCTAGGCTGGTCTCAAACTTACAATCCTCTGCCTCAGCATTCCCCAGGCTTTTGGGATTACAGATATATCCTACTTGTGCAACTCATGTCTAAGACCTCTTGAAGGAAATGCCATTTCATCAAAACAGGCCAGATGATCATATGTATGTATATTTACACACACACACACACATATTCAGCTCTCTACGTGCAGGCTTCAGTATCTTCCATTAGTAAGATATTGCATCAGGCCAACTAAAGGAAGAGAGTCAATGGTCCACTTAGCTGACTGCCTCTAAGAAACTAATCTCTGTTTCCCCCAATAAAATGCAGTTACAGAGATTCTTACACATGCAGTCTAGGACTCAGCAAGGATGGGAAATCTGACTTACCAGGAAGGGAACATGGCATATTAACTTCCAAACAGGAAAAAGACGGGGGAGAAACAAAGGTAGAGGGTATCCAATAACATAAACGGACTCTAGCATTTTCTTAAAACAGACAAAATCCAAACAAAACCCACTGACAAAGAAATTAACACAGTCATCATCAACAAAAATGGTATCAAATGGAAATAAGAGCCAAAAGCAAATAGTGATTTCTCAAAGCACATCATACACAAGTGACTTAATTTCTCTGACAGAGCAGAATAGAAAGCCTAGCATTCAGAAACTGACCAAAGGATAGAGGCCGTTGGTCATATCTGATTTAATATCACGTGACAACCTCAGACAAGATGACAGCGGTAGAATAATGGAGGACAAACTGGATCTGGTTGAATGTGTGTAAGTAGATTGAGTCCCTCACTATATGACCTTCATTCTAGTCCCTCAATTTGCATGGCCACCTACTTGACTTGTCACACAAATGGGTCTTCTTCCTTAGCAATGTGACTTACCTTTGAATATTTTCTAGTAATTCAAAAGTCGTGTGCTCCCATATGAATCACATTTGCACTGGGATTAAGTCTATTCTTGTGAAAACAAATGGGAGAGGGAAGAGGTTCCTTGTAGTCTGACACGGAAGCTTCAATGATTTCCTCTGTGTCTATCTCACTTGTATTTGGACAGATATCATCTATTTCCATCAAGCACAGTATTTGGCACATGGCCTTGCTTATCAAATACTTATCAGTGAACTAAATATAGACTAGTAATGACGGTGCCAGAAAACTTTTATGGACCTCCCATAATGTGTCAGGCATTATTCTAAATATTTTCCATGTGTAACTGCCTAATCCTTCCAAAAAGCTGACATGGAGATCTTGCCAATGTTACATGCTGAGGAGAGCTTCCTATTCTTTAATGTTGAACAGTTCCAGGTGCCATTCTAGGTACTTAGCAGGCATCTGCTTGTAAGGTACACTGGGTTCTCAGTAGAGATGCCACACATAGATAGCCTCCAAGACACAACAGGCATTATTAAAGATGACAGAGGTTGTCTAAAACAGGACTCCTCCACAGTGTAATGATTCTTTTGATTCTAATACTCTAGTTCATGAAACAAATAGTTTAACTGGTGATGACTTCCACTTTTACTCTGTCAAATATTATTACTGATATTAAATAAATCCTGCATTTAGAATATCAATGAATCTTCCCTTGGAACAGTGGTTTCTTTATGCTAATCTACAAAGTGGTCATACTCTATGATGAAAGTGTGAGAGAGAAAAATTTGTTGGTTGTGGGGCTTGAACTCAGGTCATGGGCACTGCCCCTGAGCTTTCCTGCTCAATGCTAGAGTTCTACCATTTTGAGCCACAGCTCTACTTTCAGTTTTTTGGTGGTTAATTGGAGATAAGAATCTCACAGACTTTCCTGCCTGGGCTGGCTTTGAACTGTGATCCTCAGATCCTCCTGAGTAGCTAGGATTAGAGGCATGAGATACCAGCACCCTGAAATGTACACTTTTTCTTAAATCTTGAGGATTTATTTGGGGGAAAGAGGTGTTGGTAAAATTCTATTGCTTTCTAAAATGTGGATGAGAATAAGTCTTAATTTAAAGATATTAATGGATAAAGTACAAAGCTGTAAATGGATAAAGTACAAACCATATGTCACTTGAAAAATAATTTCTGCAGTTAAACTCATCTTTGAAATCCATACTAATTGTTGGTAGTGATACTCCAAATGATGTCTTTCTTTATAGGACCTCTTTGGCATTTTCAGATTATTATTGCAGAGAAAAAAATACCTAAGGTGGGTTGCTTTAAAAATTTACCATTTCTTTTTTTTTGGGGGGGTCTGGTCGTGGGGCCTGAACTCTGGGCCTAGGTGCTGTCCCTCAGCTCTTCAGCTCAAGGCTAGCGCTCTATCACTTGAGCCACAGCGCCACTTCTGGCTTTTATCTTTTTGCTTATGTGGTGCTGAGGAATCGAACCCAGGGCAAGCGCTCTACCACTGAGCCACCTTCCCAGCCCTTACCTATTCTTTTATTAGCACATATTAATAGTACAAAATAGTGGGTTTCATTGTGAAATTTTCGTACATGTATATGATGTACTTTTATCATTTTCATATTCTCCCATTATCTTATCCTGTCCCTCCTCCCCCCAGGTCCCCTTCTTCTTTTCAAATAGTCTCCCTTCTACTATTATTTCTTTCTTATTTTAATTTAGATTTTGGATATAAGAGAAAACATGAGTTTGGCTTATTTTGCTTAACATGATTGTCATCCGTTCTATTCATTTTCCTACAATCTTTGTAAACTTCTTGTGATGTTTTGTTTCGTTGGTTTAAGCTGTTAAACTTGTTATTTCTCTCCATCTCCTTATTCTGATGGAAATTTAATTCATTGATATCTCTCTCTATTTTTCCAATATGGGTATTCATGGAATATTTCTTCTGCTGTAGTTGTATCATGCAATGTTGGAATGTTTCTATTATAATCTAGTTCAAAACACGTTCTGGCTTCTTGTGTGATTTTTTTCTTTACCAAGTAGTTACTTTATATGGGCATTTCTCAGTGTCTTGCTAATGATATCTAATTTAATTTTGTTGTAGTCAGAAAACATGAACCCTGTAAGATTTCAGTTTTTGAAATTCATTTATCTATGGCCTGCTATAATGTATATCAGGGTGATTCATTCTCAAGAAGTAGAAGAGTGTGTAGAGAAAATTTTTTGATATAGTGTTCTGCCTGGGAAAAGTAATGAATAAACTATAGTTTAATGAATAAATGAAATGAATAGAAATAAGTTGCTCAAAGAGCCAAAATGGAACTGTTTTGGTATACACAATAAAGCCAGTGTAGCCAGACTGAAGATCAGAGAATGTAGGAAAATGATGAACCAAATATCCATTGAATGTAGGAGTTGTCTGGCTAAAGCAGCTTTAGAAGACGTTGCTTACAGAAGAGTAGAAGGTAACATCTCCCAAAGGTAGAGGAAGAACCAGTGGATGGATGAGGTGAGGATAAAATGCTTCACAGTCTGTACTATGCTGTTATACCAGAGGGAATAACATCTATCAAGAAGGACTTTGGGTAGAAGCATTTTGTGATTGCCAATCAACAGTCTACATGGATGAAGAGAGTATTTGGAGATAGCACCATGGCTCCATTATAGCCTGGAAGAAAGAATCTGTAATGGGAGGAAGTCACTATGGCTTTCTTCAGTAAGGATCTTAAACCTGGGAATCTAAACAGGGCCTAAGGATGTGTTTCAGTTAACTCTCAGCATGAAGAGCAATAAATTTCTTAACTAACAATCTAACATGATAATGTAGCCCTTAACTCCTATCCTGAGAGCTACACAGATAGGACTTGTGCTTTAAATTAAAGCTAAGAAAAGTTTTGTATAGAAATCAGTATCTATACTCAAGCCAGAAGGAAAACGAAGCTGATTATTGATGTCTAATTGTCCCTAAATCCTGTTTATTTCTAATTTTAAAATTGACCCTTAAAACCATTTCTAACACTAAGAAGCCTATTACCATCCCAAAATCATCAAGTAAAACAAGTTCAGTACTATCATGCTGAGGAATATTCTTTAGGTTAGTAAGTAGGAAGTTAGTAAGCTTTCTACCAAAAAGGGTTAACAATGATGAATAAATGCTATTATAGACTCAGGCAAAGTAACTCTTGCCCTATTGATGCCAGGAACATTACTATATAGATATACTATACATAATATATTATATAAAGTATGCAGTTCACATAGAAATGAAATGACACAAAATATAAAGACAGAGGAAAATAGAACACAATATCCACAGGGATGAACAATGAAGGCAAGAATATGTACAGGTGAAGCACTGTGGCAGTTAAATATATCTACATTTTATTTGGCTATAAAGGATTACACTAAGTATTCTCCTAGGTACATCACATAAAGTAATTATTCTACTTTTTTGACATTTGTTAACTACACACCCCACTGTCTCTGTGGGGAGCTCTACCCTAATAAAAGAAGACAACTGGGAAAGATAAAGGGCTAAAACCAAAAGCTCAAGAAAAATCAGCACTGAACCAAGCAATGCTAGCAAATGCATTCAGCCACATTCCAAAGAAATGAAAGCCACAAAATGATTTCCCTTTATTCAATAGCAGAAACAAAGCTGACAAATTTTAGGGTTCTACCTCTCAGTGGAATACTGCTAAAAGGGGGAAAGAGGTACAACTGGGCAACAATTGAAGCACACAAAAAGACCAGGGGGTGCTTAACTATTTTGTGTAAGAGCATTTGGCAATGTGACACATCAATACAGACCATTTGCAAGGATCCTCAAAAGATAACTGCTCCTGCAGACATCTAAAAGATATCCATTGTTGTTCCATGAAGTAGACTTAACAACAACAAAAAAAAACCCTTTATAACATTCATTCAAGAGAACTTTTAAAAATATTTTATATTCTGGGAAGTTCTGAGCACTTCATCCATGAAATAAGTCTTTAAAGTTGGCAGGAGAAAGAGCCCTTATCAGATGGAGGATTTGAAGCCAAAGGAGTTGAGGCAACTTAGCACCACCATAGGAAGAGAACGAGACACAGCCAGAGGCTGCAATCGCCGCCAACCTGAAAAGATTTATAACTGTGCATAAAAGGGAATCCGAAGGCTGCCTGTGAGCTTACACCTGGTCCCAGTAGAGCCTCCTCATCAGCATTCCCAGCCTAGTCTCAGAAAGCTAGGGAAAGAATCTTGCAAGCACAGAACAGATGCATTTCTATGTCTTCTCCAAGCCTAATCTGATTATTTTAATCTATGTATCTTAATATGCCTCTCCAGTGTTCTGACTATCTTACTTCCTTTGAAGAATGCTTCTGAAGAGAATTAATACAAGCAATCTTTGATAAAAGTTATCTGCCACAAAAAAAAACAGCAAGGGCCTTCTGGACATAATTCAATTATCAAAAATTCTAATAGGAAATTTACAAAAAGATCTGGAACACTGGTGGGCTAAAACATGCTTTAGAGCCAAAGGCATGGCTCAAGTGGTAGTGTCTAGATAGCAAGGCCCTGATTTCAATCCTTAATATTGCTCCCAAAACAAACAGACAAAACTCCCCGCAAACCGAAAGTATATGTGTTCTTAGCTGTTGAAATAACTGGGGAGAAAATCTGTTAGAATATAGTGTCCTTTAAGCATAAGAAAAATGTTAGTATAGTAGAATTATTTGAGAAAACATAAATAGAAAAAAATGTTTTAAAACTACCAAGGCTTAAGAGCATTTTTTCATAAAAGGTTAAAATCATGACTTTGTGCAAATACAAAAATAAATACACGTTTTCAATTTTCTTCAAGCTTACTAATGAGTGATCTGGTTAGATGCTAAAACTGGCTAAATGAAAATCCAAATAACAGACACATGAAAAGTTGGGAAGGTTGAAATGAATAAGCAAATGCAAGGCGCAGCTCAGCTTTTTTCAGTCAGTGCTCCATGACTTATACTTTTATAGACAAGAACTATTTCTTTGATAACTCCCTTTAGGGGATATTGCAAATCACCTAAAACCAGGGGGTAGTAAAGAACTCTAGAAATGCTGTTTTTTTTTTAACATCCATACATACCTTATGATAGAGTTGATAATTAGAAACAAGAGGCGAGCAATGATAACTAAGAGAACATTTATAATCTTGACAAAAATTATGTGACTGTGGTCTTTCTCAAGCTATGAAATTTTCCATGGCATATTTTCGGACTATATTTGATCAGGAGTAACTAAATCTACAGAAAGCAATCCATAAATAAGGGAGACTAAGCACTGTTATTTACAATGTACAGAACTAGAAAGTAGCTCTCTACAATGAGGATTAGCCAATAGAAAATGGCATGAAATAGATGGCAGTGCACAGGTCCCCATGAAAACATACTTTTGTTCCAGACATGGATCACTATCGTATTCGCTTATTCTCTTAGTCTGGTACACGGTAGATTGCTCCATAAATACTTGCTAAATGGATGAATGTCTACTACGTGTCAGATATTAAACTAGGCCCTTCACATATATCATCACATTTAATCTTCCCAACAACTTTTAAAATAAACATTCCCATTTCTCTTCGAATAACCAACTTGTGACATGCAGTTAGAGGTGTCTTAAAGGTCGGGGTAAAGAACAGCTGGAGAGACTTGACTCAGACCTATAATCAGAAAGCCCCCCATCTTTTTAATTTTTTTCTTGTTTTCCTCTCCATTTAAGATACATTGTTTTTATTTACCACCACTGCACCAAGTACTTCTAAATCACAGGATTTTTTAAAATAGGTTACACTGGCATTCCATGCTTCCTCAATGAGCACACTATTGAAGCTATGTTTTAGGAAAATTAAATAAGTAAATAAGTTGAATAAATAAACAGCTCTCAGGAGAATCTAGGTAGAAATAAGAGACCAGAGAAAACGCTTGTTTGCAGTCTTGCAGATTGGGACAGGGTATCACCAGCCTAGCTTGTTTTGTTTCTGCCTCGAGGTACTCCTTTCCCAATTTTGCAGGATGATAGAGCTAGATGAATTCAACAATGCGCATGCCAGTGATTTTGTTTACACAAAACCCAGGACAGGACTTAGGATAACAGCAGCAATTCCCAATCATGATATGCTTCCAGTGACTTGGGCTCCTTTCACAGATACCCTGGCCGGGCGGGGGCGGGGGGGGGGGTGTGTGTCTATAATCATTTCCTTTACACAGGACAGCAAGCTGAAGTGAACTAAACAGCTTGGGCAAGATTGTGGATCAATGCTGCAGCTCTAGACTTGCCCCTCGTATCCTCCTCTTCTGGCATCTCCCTAAGTCACTGTGCTGTTTGCACAGTCTGTTGAGGTTGGTTTTGTCATTACATGTTAAGTTTTTACAAGTATCTTAACTCTGCTTCTATGATAGCCTCTATAGATCTGGGAATTCCCATAGCTTCCCACATCATAGGGCTAGTAGCGATACACTGGTTCAAATCTATGAAGTTGTTTTCTGGCCATTTTGGAGTTGGGGGTATCATTTGATTAATTAATACCTACCCTGAAAAAGGCAGAGAGATCAGTGAACAAAAATAGAGGTTTTCTCAGGATTTTAATGTCAAAAAATGTGGAAAAAACAGATTGTTTAAATAGGGATACAGGCTGACCCATTGCAACAATGAGATGTACAAGACGCTATGTCGAAAAACGAACTTTAGGGGCTGGGAAGGTGGTTCAGTGGTAGAGTGCTTGCCTTGCATGCCTGAGGCCCTGGGTTTGATTCCTCAGTACCACATAAGCAAAAAGAAAAAGCTGGAAGTGGCGCTGTGGCACAAGTGGTAGAACGCTAGCCTTGAGCTGAAGAACTGAGGGACTGTGCCCAGGCCTGGAGTTCAGGCCCCACGACCGACAAAAAAATTGTCTATAATTTTGTTGCTTTAATAGCCGGCCTATAATATTTAATCTTCATGAAACTCTGAGTGTGACTATTATCTTCATTTTGGACGTAAGAAAGTAAGGTAAAATAACTTGTCTAGGTCAGTCAGTTTGTCCAAGATCCAAAGATGGTTCTGATTAACCAATACTAGAGCTGTTTTGTGGAGATTAATCGTGCTACCCAAACCAGTATGATAACTGCTTGTGACATACCTCATTCTTACACTCGTTTTCTTACTTAGAGGACCTGGGAAATGGTGCCCTTCAGCAGCACTGAAGATCTTGGTTCTGAGGGGGTGTACTGCTTATCCTGTCCCAGCCGTTGTAAAACTCACCTTTCCCTCAGTGGGCATGGCATTGTTCTCACTCCTCATAAAGGAAACTGCTGCTTTCAGAGAGGCTGAGAGGATTCTCTATCATTACTACCACTCAGGCATCAGGGGACATAAGAAGCCAGTTTGATCTGATGAGGACAGCTGTCTTCAGGTGAACGGTTACTGACTCACTGCTCTCTTTTGGTGGAACAAGGGCTTGTCTCACATACTGGAGACGGGGGGGCGGGTATAAAAAATAAAATCTTGACCCTTGTAGTCTAGGTTAAACACCCTCAATGCCTTCAGGATTTGAGGAATTTCATCTGAAGGACCATTAACTGTAGTAGAGAGTAGAAATACAATAAAGGATGATTTTTACCTTGAGAGAATTTCACTGTCTTGTTAACTCAGCTGGAGCTACACCTGGGTGTGTTCTTTGCCTATTTTTACATCAACGTGGACAGCAGAACCTAAAATAATCTAGTTAAGAATTTCTTTTTTAAACATCTAGTGCTAAAACCCACTTTCCAAGTACAGTTTTTTTGTATATGGGATATGTAAAACAGACTTAAATTGAACTAGTTTGTGTGGCACGCCCACCTCAACCGAAAATACATCCTGGTCCCTTTGGTGGCCATGGGCTCCAATGAACATACTCTGAAAATCTGCAACTAAGTTCTGCTCTAGGGAGGTGAAGGATCAAGCCCTGACTGCAAGCGGCAGAGGAACTGCCAAACAGACACGTTTATGCTTAATGCATTCCTTTCAAAGTAAGAGGAGTGACTTACTCACTTTCCCAAACAACAGTTTTCTCTCAGCCCAAAGAAAAGATCTGGAAGGGATTCAGGACTCTCAACATTGCTTCCTCTTTAGAGTCCAGAAAGTACTCTTTCTCAGTCCTATCTTCCATTGCGGCCTTTGCCAAGCAGGTGAGAGGGGCTCACACAGGAAGGCTCTCAGACATACGCTTACTACAGCACTCTTAATGCATGAGGTGTGGGCACATTTGCTTTACCACCCATCCTATCCCCTGGCTAAGAGATTTGATCTGAAGTAGCTTTGCTGCCCTATATTCTATACTATTTTCTGCTTCTTGATCTCCACATAAATTACACAAATATCCTTGATCTAAATGGAATCTTCTATTTCCTTGTGCCCTTCCCGAGGCTTGAAGTCAGGGCCTCATGCTCTCCTTTGGCTTTTTCTGTTCAGAGCTGGGACTCTACCACTTGAACCACACCTCTACTTCTGGCTTTTTGCTAAGTTAAAGGGAGACAAGAATCTCACAGACTTCTCAGCTCTGTGTAGGCTTTGAATTGTGATCCTCAGATTTTAACTTCCTGAGTATCTAGGAATACAGACGAGAGCCACCAGTGCCCAGCTTCTAAATGGAGTCTTAATTTGTGCCTTCAAGGTATTCATCCTGGAGCCCTGAGCTATTATGTTTTACTTCAAAACCTTGAACCATCTCTGAGTATGGACGTAAGAGGGTTTTCTTCAGGGAAGTAGATGGAAGGACAGGAATGGCAGAGAAATTATCTACTACAGTTTTCAACATCACTGGATACACCTGCATCACTTACCAATTAAAAAGTCATTATGCTTTAGCTCAATAAGAAAAAAAAAGATTTTCCTGTGTAGAATATCGTCCTATATAAATCCTGTTACCAAGTTGGTTTTTAAGAGTTTAATTATTTTGGCCTAGTATTTGCCTGCTCTTGTTTCCTCTAGGACTCCCCCACTCCCCCAGCCCCCAGATATCAGTTAATGTTGCATACTCAAAATCCAGTTTCCTCTATGAACCATTTAATGGTTGTTAAGTATCACAGTTTGTGTGGATCTGGAGAGTATCATCGCCCTTCAAGTAAACCCATGCCAGAAAATTACAGCAGGAAGATGCTATTTTACTGTGAGGGTGTGGGAAAGGTCACTATGCTGGGGCGGGAGTGGGGGACAGTATCTTAGATACTGCATACTTTACCCGTTATGTCATGTTGTTTGAATGACTCGCTGTAGATCTGATACTGATTTGGACAATGTTTCTTCAACCATTTGCAGACATCCTGCTGGGTCCACAGAGCCACTGGCTTTGACAGCTTCACCGTAGCTGACTATAAATAAAGAAAAAAGAAGGTCTGTTAATGCCAGCCTTGGGCCTGGAGAAGCAGTACCACCTAATGTCCTAGAGTGTAGAAAGGCTATAGTGTGGATTCCTTGAAGATAAATCTCTGGCTCTTGTCCTCTTCCTCCTCACCTCTGCAAAGCTCTTCAGTGTTGCTAAAAACACAAAGAAAAGGTGCAGGAGGGGAAAGTCATAGAAATTAGATCAATTTTTGAGTTATCACTACTGGGAAAAAATCCTTAGGAAGCACTGTTTTCTACTAAAGAGCAAAACAACAAGATTAAGGAATTACAAAGTGAGTTATTAGGTTTTAAGGGTAAAATAGCAGTCCCCATGTGCCTATTTTTGTATTCCAAGAAGGTGCCCATCTCTTGTCTTCGACACCCCTAGGACCTAGAACACCATTTGTCCCAGCAGGTGCAAATAATTATTTCAGAACTGAATGTTATAAGATGTAGTTACCAGCATACTAAGAAGTCAAGTCTCCCAGGGCGCCCTGGAGGTAAGATGGCCCTGCAAAGCCCAGGAACATTAGTTATGCCACAACGGAAAGTAAGAAGTCAATTCCACATACCTGTGAGGAATGGTAATAAGATCATGCAAGTGGTAAGGACTTTTACCACTCACTGGATCTCTTACGGGAGTGTTCAAAAGTGGGGGACCCCCAAGCGAAATAAAAAGCTCCTCTTTGGAGAAATAGTAGATGGTAGATACATTTATTCATAAGCATAGGCCTGTGCCAGATGTTGGTCTCCCTCAAGATCTCAGGAACTGGATTCCAGAGAGATGAAAGCTTCAATGTCAGTAAGTTTTATCCTTCTGGGTTAGTGGAGGCAAAAAGTGGAGCCAAAATGTTCGTAGTTCTTTAAAGATCTTGAGTAATACAAAGACTGGGCCTTAAATATCAAAGTCCTTTACCGGCCATCAGATTCTTCCCTTCTTCCCTTGTGTTCCCTTCTGTTCCTTTCCTTTCCCTTCTCTCCCTGACCCCCTTTTTTGGAGACAGGTCCTTATTATGAAGTATAAGATGACCCAGAACACAACTATGTGGCCCAGGCTGGCCTTGAACACACGATACTCCTGCCTCAATCTCCCAAGTCCCAGTATTACAGGCAGAAGCCATCACTCCAGGCTCGAGGCATCACTTTTTTTTTTTTATTGAGGCAAAGTGAAAGCCAGAACTTGACGAATTATGATTTAGTGTCTTCCAAATGCTAAGATTTGTCTTTTTTTTTTTTGGCAAAATAAAGCTTGTTTTAGGTTCATACAATTCAGTAGGAAGAAATATAATTGGCACCAATTACTGTTTTGTTCATTATATTTAAGATTATCTTCATTTATAGAAAATAAATAGTGGAATAAAATGTATTTTTCTATAGTAGGATATAGTTTGTTTTTAAAACAAATTTTAATAAAAAGAGTCCAATTTTAAGAAAAAATAAGATAACAGTGATACAGATGGTGAGAAAATAATAGAAAACCAGTGGGGGGAGAAGAATATACAGTAAATCAAAGTTTCAAAGCAGAGTGCTCAGGTATTATTGCTTAAATATTTTCAATTAATTATTTTTAATTCTATTAATTCAATTAATTTCATTCACAAAATAATTACAAACAATAATCATCAATTTTTAGTTTGCCTTAATACTTTTTTCATTCTTATCAAGTATGACAGATTGTCTTTTCCAAAGATTCCTGTATATATGTATGTATGTATATATATATATATATATATATACACATATATATATATATACATATGTAAGTATGCGAACATACTGTGTACATAAATTATTCACCCCCACACCCCCCCACACATATACTTTTCATTCAATGTGATTGGTATTACTTCCACTAATATTTGGAGCTGATGTATTCCTTGAATTTTGGCAGGGAATGTGAACATCCTGACCAATGGAGCACAGTGAAATTGAAGCTATGTGACTTCTCAGGCAAGTTTACAAAAATATCACAACTTTTTCTTGGCTCCATTTACTCTTAAACTCAACTGCCATACTGTGAGGAAGCCCAGGCCACATGAGGAAACCATATGGAGGGATTCTGGCCCAGCTACCAGCTAAGGTCTTATGAAAAGCACTAGCAACCATTAGATAAAAGAGGACAGAGTTTCAGATAATTCCAGTTATCAGGTAATTTCTACCTAATAATTCTACCTTCAGATTTTATCTAAGGTCTCAGATGCCATGAAGCAGAGACATGGCTGTTTGTATGTGCTCACTGATTCCTGACCCATGTTAGTAAACATTATAACTGTTTTATTCCACAAGGACTTGTAGTAATTTGTTATACAGCTCTAGTAACTATGGTATATGCTGGGTGAGGAGTAGCAATTGTCACTCTATGATCTCAGAGTGCCTTGTACTCAGTAGATACTGGGTGCATGTCAAAGAATACAGGAATGAGTCAATGAAACAGCACAATTTTTATTGTATCGGTGTTTACAGATCTGCCTCACTGCAGCATCAGTGAACTTCAGGTCACCTTCTGGCTAACGTTCTCTACAGTAGGTAGTGCCCACGTGGCTCTGAACCAACCAAATATGTGCTTTGTAGCTGTTAGGTGAGCCTGGGAAAAATGTCCCCTTTGCCCTTTACTCTCCCTCTGAGGCCCTGTCTAAGTCCCCGTTGAACACCTGTCACCCAAGTAACTGGCACACCTGGGGCCAGTGGGAGGTCCCCTAAGCTCTGAGGTCACTTCCTCTTCCTCTGAGGTCACATCCCCATCTGCCCAAGTCATGCCTGCTTTGGGTGGGGGAGGTTCTCAGGCTCTGAGGTCACTTCCACATCTGCCACAACCACACCTCCTCCCTGCCCTCTCCCTATGTAACTGTTCTCCCCTAAATTCCCCCGCTCCGCTTGCCTGTATCTCGTGTGGGTTGGGGTTTGGTTCTGCTGATAAACTCTCTTCAGGCTTGACCGCATGGAGATCTCCTTTCTCCAAACCTGAACAATGGCTCCTAACAAAATGTGGCTGCCTCCAATTGCACCTTGGTCTTTGGTGCTGCCAGCGATTTTCCTTCTAACTTCTTTATGAAGTTAAGAAAACATACTGATTGCTTTCCTAGTTTTGAGGAGCGGAAAATCTTGGACACAGAGGGTGGAAACGCATGCATTTTCGTGGCTGATGTTTAGTCTTGTTTTTCTTTATGTCACCATCCCTTCTGTTCCTTTGCATAATTAGGAAGGTAGAATTTAAAAATCTTTTAGGTAGAAATGCATTTACCTCCATGTTTTACAAGTCAGCATGAATGAACTGGGATCTTTGCTGCTCTGAAAACTTGCCTTCAGATTAGTTGAATGAGTTTTGAGCTGACACATCATTGCCCTGAAACTCCTGCAAGTTTCTTGCAAGTAAAGCTAATCACATTTTTTGAAGACTCCTATAAACCAGTCACGGAAAGTTGTAAATTATGAAGGCAAAGGCAGGAGGATGAAGTTGCTTATACATCAATATATTAAACTTCCTTCCTCCTGAAAGGTCATTCTTTACCTTGCTAATTTCCTCAGGGACAGAGGACTCTGCACCAAGACTAGCACATTCAACTGGGCTTCGGGTGGTAACTTATCTACATGTGCCAAATCTCCGTACCAGACCATGCATGCTTCTGCTATACATTTTCCTTTTGCTATAAACTTAGTGAATCTGAGGCTAACACTCAAGGAGCTGCCTTACTTTCCCTTCAGAGCATGTACTAAACAAGTAGTAATTTTGGATTACTTGCTTGGACAGTGATAAACTCAAAAGCTCAGGCCTGTATGCACTTAGAGAAATAGGCATATACGTAAACTGGAATAAATGAAATGGAGGATAAGAATTTGCACCATTAACAATCACTGTTTCATCTCTCTGTCTCTCACTTTCTGTCTGTCTTGTTGGCCTCTCTTTTTGTGCCAGTCCTGGGGCTTGAACTCAGGGCCTGACCACTGTCCCTGAGCTTTTATTTTTGCTCAGAGTTAGTGTTCTACCACTCGAGCCACAGTTCCACTTCCAGCTTTTTTGGTAGTTACTTGGAGATAAGAGCTGGCTTTAAAACATGATGCGTAGATCTCAGGCTCCTGAGTATCTAGGTTTACAAGGTAAGCCATTGGAGCCAAGATACTTAATGGCTTCTTAAGCAAGATGCCACACAAATCTTGCTCTTATGGATTAGTTGATTCTTGGCCTTGTCATTTGTTTGTTGCACAGTTACTTGTGAAGAGCCATAATGACTGACTCCTATCTGTTCTACTTTCTAGTTTCCTAGAGCCAATCTTCATTTATCCTATCTGCTCCTCTTTTCTTGTAGTACCTAGATAAACCTTCGTCATCCTTCCCATCCTCCTTCCCATCATCATTTCCCAAAGTTTGGAACTGAATACCATATCATGATAGCTTCAAGAGCTAACCTTCCCTTCCATGTCCAACTTAGAACAATAAAGAGAAGTGTATTTGAAGCACATCAGTGGGTTGAAGGTAGGAACTAGAGGTGTGGAGGTGTCACTTCCTTCTACTGGTCACTTTTCCTGGGCCTTTCAATTCATACTTTACACTAGGTGATCTTTTTTTTCTTTTTTAATATACTTTCAGATCTTTTTTTTTAAAATTTTCCCTGCACCCACTCCATAGTAGGGGTCTAAAACAAAATAATAATAGCTCACACAGCCAAGAGAAAGTATTTCACATTTCCTAGGAACAGTAAACTAATAAGAAAAAAAAACCCATCTTGCCCAAAGGCAAACATTAAAAAAACATTTACCCAGTTTTCTTTCCCCCTGTTCACGCCTACCACATCATTCCTGAGTTTACAACCCTGGAGACAATTTTGGTTTGTTTTGCTGCTCTCAAAGAGGCTGGAGGCAGTTTATTATCTTAACCCCTACGTTTTGTGACACCAAGCAAATTCTAGACATTTCCTAGCTGAATCAGGCCTGGGCTTTCTTGTAGAGAAAAATGAAATTGCATTTTAGATGCCTTTATTTTCTATTTTTCAGAGAGATATTATGCAAAACAGGAAATGGTAAATTTTTTCTTTGCCAGTGATTCTTAATATACCCACATATGATAATTTTAACTTGTTTTATAGTCATTTCAAATTTGTGTCTAACCAAAAAAATAATTCTAAAGCATTACACTTTAAGTTCTCAAAGGTAACTTGAAGCTTTCATGCTAAGTAATGAAATAATTAAATGGTTTCAAGAAGTCTGGCATTAAAGAAACATATCATACGGTGCCTTTAAAGTTAATTTTTATTTATTTTTTTAAAGCTAATTTTTATTTTTTAATTTACCAATTAACTTGCCTATTTGCCTTTTAATTTGCTGGGCCTTGATTTGTAAGAGAACATGGCAATTTTAAGGTCCTTACTGCTGCACCATCTGTGAACTAGATGACTTTAGGTGGGCCTAGTTGGTTGATTTTGAAAAAGTAGCGAATGCTTAGATTGTTTATATCCATTGACAGAACAGTGAGTTTTATGGCCAAATGTCGGAAAGTGGCATGCAAATTTTCAGTATCTCATTATAAGCCAATCAGTGCAAGCTGTGAAAACTGCTCTCCTTGACTATTACAGTGCATCCTTTCCTTCATTTTTAGTTTTTATTTTACATTTTTATTATCATTAAGAAGTTCCCTATCACCTTTCTTAGTACCACTGTGTTATCTTACTCAAGATTGCGAAAGACAAAGATGAGGGGAGAAGGAAGAGGAAAAACCACACATTCACTTACAACAAACTACCAGTGTTGACTTTAGCAGCTGCTTTGAATGTTCATTCATTGGCAAAAGGGTCTCAGTATCAGAAAGAAATGGGCTAGTCCACAAAATACTTGACACAATTATGATTTAAATACTAATAACACTTATTCTGAAACTTAACTGCTTCTTGGAAAGAGGTGAATAGAAAATTATGAAAAGGCATCTCACCGCCTGTTGTATTTTATTTCCAGGATCACTTGTTTTTGTTTTTTTTTTTTAGTTTGTTTTTTGTTTGGTGCTGGTCATGGGGCTTGGGCAGTGTCCTCAAGCTTTTTGCTCTGGGTAGTGTTCTACCACTTTGAGCCAAAAGTATACTTCTAGTTTTTGGGTGGAAAATTGGAGATATAAGTCTTATAGACTTTCTTGCCCAGGCTGTGGTGATGAACTGTGATGCATAGATCTCAGCTTCCTGAGTAGCTAGGATTACAGATATGAGCCAATGGCCCCTAGGTCCAGATTCACTTTAAATATTCATCCTTGGATTTGGACCAAAATATCTGATTGCCTCTCGAAGAGAAGGCATCTCACTGAAAGTTTGAAAGTTAAAAAACCAATGTGCTCCCTCTCACGGAAATACAAGATAAACAAATGTGTGATTCACATCTTTCATCTCTAACAGCTGTGTAGTATCACCTGAATCATTTCGTGTTTCCAGAACTGTGATTCTCTTCTCTCGCCTTGCAGTGCTCACAGTTTCTAGGTGGCAGCAATAGGAAGAAAGTCCCTTGATGACTTCTTCAACTAAGCATCATTAGTTTATTCCAACCATTCTATACAAGTCTGCTATATACCATTTACTTTCCATTCTTCTGCACTGGCCTGATATTTCATATTTCCTCCAAAAGACAGTGTCCTAAATGCGTTTATTACAAAAATGGAAATCTGAAGTGAAATGAAAAAAATCTAAAGCTGCTTTTACCAAGTCACACCACTGGCTCTTGAGATTTTTTTCCCAGTGAGCTTGGACTTCCGTATTTTATTTTTCAGACTTCAGTTCACCATTTGAAACCCTTATTAGGCATTTATTTACATGGCATGATCCATATGAAACAAAAAAAAAAATCTTGTTGAGGTTCTCAGTAACTTTGAAGAATCTAACAGTATCCTCAGACTGTAAGTTTGAGGTGCACTGTTCAAAGCTATCACCATGATAGTATCATTATAGAAAAAAAGAGAAATTTGGTCTGAGATCAAGTTTTCCTTTAATTTGCTCATATGAGATTTTAGCGATAATCTTGATCATTCCTATAGTCTGAGAACTACAAAATTTGAGTAATGAATTGGCTCCAGTTAATATCTAATCCAATAATACCATCTACTTTAATATATCTAAAATAGTGGATAGTGGATAGATCTGAACTATGTTGAACACACACACACATATAAAGGTAAGTGTGTGTGTGTGTGTGTGTGTGTGTGTGTGTGTGTGTGTAATTGACTTCACTTGGATAAAGACTAAATATCAGTCCCCTATTTGAAAATAACTAGTTCTCTCTTTTCCTTCCTGTCTCTTTTTCATTATACCAAATTAGGAAAACAATAATCTAGCTTTGAGAGTTTCCTTTGAAAATATACAGCTCTTAGCAATCAAGTCCTTCCAAACAGGCCACTCATTGCTAATAAACACTAATGGCTTAAAACATCCTTTCGCACTGAAATTAAAGTCAGATTTCCATTATCTTAAAAAAATCCAAAATAAATGTCTTTACCACCTATTACTTTATTTCCATTTCACACACACATCAGTGCTCTCCACCGTGTCTCATGGCTTATTTTTCTTACCATGATATAGGCTGATGAATGCCAAATTATACCTCTACCACAGTCTTCTCCCCAAATTATAGAATCCTATATACACTGACAACTTCACAGTTCCATTTACATATCCAGAAAATAACACCTCATACTCAACATGTCCAAGACAGTCTTCCTGTTTTTCCCGCCAACAGTGTTCCATCTGTTATATTCAACATCTCATCTGACAAAAACTCTCCTTTGATAGAAACAACTTCTTATTGATGAAGCTCAAATCTTGAATTCTCTATAGAATTCGCTCTTTCTTTTATGTTCCACATGCAATCTATTGGAGAAAACTCAAGGATCTACTTTCTGACATATCAAACTTCAATTCTATTACTGCCAGCACTACACAATCCTTATTGGAAATGCTGTTATGACACACCTAGATTCTTTGCAATTGCCCACACCACACACCTAACGGGGCATTTCTTCCTTCCCTTATCTTCACTGAAAATCTTTAAATTGGTATAATTAAAGATACTGGCTACCCAGTATCTTAGATGGCATTTTTCTTATGCTTTCTCTACTACATCCTGCGTCATCACAACTGTCTCCTTGTTGTTGGTAAAATATCCAACTATGTGCACTTCTTATTTTGTCTAGAGTGCTCTTCTGCTGACATAGCTAATCCCTTACTTCCCTTGCCCTCGCTCACGAATGCCTATTTTGACTTTCTATTTCAAAATGCAGTGATCCACCCCCACATGCTTCCAAGACGCATGCCTCAGTGTACTGTTTCTTCCTTCATAGAGTGTCACCCAGCATACTATGTAAGTCACCTATTTTATCTACCATTTATTTTCTATTTCTTCTCACTTACCTGCACCCCACACAAGGGTTGAGGTCTTTCTTATTTCAAAAAGAAACCTAAACTTTGGAATAGTTTCTGGCATGAGGCAGGCACTCAGTAATTATCTGTTGAATGAATGGGAGAGCTGTCTTGTCTGTCATTGTGTATCAAAGCTCCTATGTCCTTTGAGTGTCAGAAAACTGGTTCAAGTCCCAGCTTCACTCCTGACATTCTCAAGTTGGGACTAAAACAGTCTTTCCTTCAATTAGATTTCCTTTATATGGAGCCAGAAATGCCGAAGCAGTCTAGCACACTATAATTCTTAGCAGGATAGCTCACATCTCGAAGCCTCAATCTTTTTTTTTTCCTTTTTCCTTTTGGACTGACACCAAGTGATAGGATAAAACAAGCTTGGCATTTGGACTCAAGCAGATCGGGAATGAAGGCCAGCTCTGGCATTCACAACATAGTGGGCCTTAGGCTTATCACTGAGTCTTTCTAAACATGCTTCTCATATCCTGAAGATAATTCTGAATTTATGTTTTGTGGAAGGATCAGAAATGGTTTCTCTGAAGCACTTAAATAGTGCCTGCCACATATTATGTATACAGAAAGTATATTGTAATTTATTGTATGGTATTAACGTGCCCCTGATTTGCGGAAACAGCGTAGAGGCTGCAGGTAGTCTTTGGAGTCCAAGGGACTTGAATTTTATATATGGTGAGGTATACTCAGCTCAGTATTAAATAAATATAGCTAATATCAGAGGAAGAAAGTAAAAACTCACCACTAGGCTAAATAGCAACAAGAGAATGAGAATATACAGTAAAGAAAAAAAAAGATAGCCAAAGATACCACCTTATAGAAACAAAGGGATATTTCTTCTTTTTAAAAAGATTTATTTATTGTTAATTGTAAAGGTGATGTACAGAGGGATTATGGTTACATAAGTCAGATAAAGAGTACACTTCTGTTTGAACAATGCCTTTTATTCAAGCAACTTCTATTACGGGGACTACATAAAAATCACCATGAGATGTCATCTATCCAATGCTCCCTGAGACTCAGTCAGCCCATTTCTATTTCCAGGGATGGGTCATGACAAAGTGCCCTAATCCCATGCCAAAAATACAGTTTCATTTCCTGGGCATCTCATCAAGCTATTTATAATGTCGCACTCTCCAGATGTGTAGATGCTCTTGCTTAAAAGCTAGGAAGGGGAGGCTTGCAGGCATTCTTAGTAAGATCTGCCTGGATGAATGCTGCTGGGTATCAGGGTTTCTGACAACAAAACCTCACAGAGGGAATAAACAGATGTATGTGTACAGGCCATCAACAAGAAACAAGATGTCTCTGGCATTCTGGATCATTCTGGTTATCAAGGCCTGCTCTTTCTATCAGCTTAGATTTTTTAGCCTGTCAAGAGAAATATGGAGGGAGAGGATCACAATGTACTTTGTGTCTGCTCTGTCTTAAATGCAGGGAAAAAAATCTATCACTCATCCACACCTTTCAGGAAATAAGTGCATGTAAGACACAAAGGCACAAATGTACTAAGCATGTGCCATATAAACAAACCCCTGTGTGAATGTTGAATGAATAAAAGCATAATGAAAGTAAAAATGAAAACAAACATAGACCATAAGAACGGTTAATCTTCTCCATCATCTCCATCATCATCATCATCATCATCATCTCATACCTCTAGAACAAATTCCTCTGGGATAATCACAAAAGAACAAAGCAAACAAAAACATCCTTAGTGCTCAAAGGTCTTGGTGCAGTACGACTATAGGTCCTCACTCATACACTGGCACCTATTTCTCCACCTCCTGAATGGGAGGCATAAGGAGGAGGCAAGAGGTTTGCTTTGACAAAAGAACAAGACTGCAGTGATGCTGGGTCAGGTTTGAGCTGAATTCCCAAGAGAATGCGTGTGCTTCTCGTGTCCTTGCTGGTCTAAAATCCTTGTGAGGACATGGGTGGCCAAGCCTGATCAGACCAGGCTTGGGAACATGAAGGAAGGCCATTCTGAGTCCATTCAAAATACACCCTCAGATACACTGCCGCGACATAGGATTCAGGACAAATTGTTCGAACTACTTTAATCTTCATAACAACCTATAACGCGCTTGCTACATCTAGTTTATAGAGGAGCAGGCTCAGAGATGCAAAACAGCTCGTTCAAGGTCATAGTACTAGTGAATTGCGAGCTACATTCAATCCAGGTCTGCTGCAAAGCCACAGTTGTTGCCTACTTCCTCCTGTCAGTCTAGTGTGATGGACATGGTGCTGAAATGAGGCTCACAAATGCGAACTAATCTCACAGAGGTTCTCAGTGATAGAATGCTTCTTTAATTACTCCATTAAGACGAATCTGATCAAAGACAGGCCTGCCTGTGTCCTAATCTGGGTATGCCAGAAGCAGAGCTGGGCTCACATCCAACATGCAGCCTCTACTGCAGGTCCTTCCCACTCTGCTTAGAGAGGAAGGAGGCACCACAACACTACATAATAGGGCTGTGCTGATCTCCTTCCCTCTCTCCCTATCTACTCTTCCCATGTAACAAAGATGTGATGGTCAAATGAAATACTAATAAAAGACATCTGAGTGTTTAATTTGGAGAATTTATAGAAAACAGAAGGCTGGTTGACTTTAGCTGGATGACTTCAACATCCTTATTAACCCTCCAGACAAAGAAGAAGCTACAAAAAATGTTGTTAAGGATGGTGTTATCAAACACAGACTCTAGAATTTGAAGAGCCTAAAAATTCTAGAATATGGGGTTGATCAGAGCCAGGTTTCCATTTTTTGGTCATAGGCTTTAATAGTGAACTGTAGCTCAACATTAACCCCACGCCTTCTCAATGTTAAAATAGTTTGTCTCCTATTCAATTTAGTCCAATAATGCATTAATTCAATGGGGGCTGTTATGGACTGAATGTCTGTGTTTCCTCAAAATCAGTAATGTTGATCCCATAGGCCTCAGCTTGTATTTAGCAATAGGGGCTTTTAGGGAAGTAATTAAAGTTAAATGAGGTCATAAGTATAGGCCTCCACCGGTAGAGTGTCTTATGAGACACCAGAGCTTGCTTGCTCAGGCTCTCTCCATCTCCCTCTGTCCCCTTCCTCTTCCTCCCCTTCCTCTTTCTCCTCTTCTTGCTTCTCCTTTTCTTTGCCTCCCTTCTCATACCATAGTGACAGAGTAGCCATCCAAAAATTAAGAACAGTCCATTTATCAGAACCCGACCATACTGTCACTCCGATACCATCCTTTAGCATTGTGATCTAATTCATTTCTGTTGGTCACCACCCAGTCGGTGGAATTCAGTTATGGGAGCTCAATCTAACTAACACAAGGGAAAACTAGTTCAGAGACCAGTCTATTCAGACAAGTAGTCTGAAGATCTAAGATCAATAGAGCTTTAAAAATCATATTTGTATGATAATATGTTGGTATGATTATATAATCAGGAGGAAGATAAACTAGAAGTGAGGTGAATAACAAGATACCATATTTTTCTTTAAAAAAATTTTTTAATTGTAAAAATAGTATAAGAGGGGTCACAGTTACATGAGTAAGGTAATGAGTATATTTCCTATCCAGCATTGTTACATCCTCCCTTGCTTTTCCCCTACCATCCCTTCCTTCCCCACCTCCCGGACTCCCCCCTTCCCCAAGGTGTGAAGTTCGTTTTCTACATAGTGTCTTGTACATCTCATTGTTACAACAGGTCATCCTGTATCCTTGTTTCAGCATTTTGTTATTTCCCTTCCCCTCCCCAAATTAGAAAAATGTATATATTGTTTTTAATGCATCTAAAATTTACTATGTGATTTTTTTGTTTCTCTTGTATGTTCTTCCATCCCTGTTTTCACTGTATTTGATGTCGGTATCATATTTTTCTTACATATTCACGTTTGTTTTCTAAATACAGGCTTTGATACAATTAAAGTTTTTACTGAGGATTTACTTCATTACTATAATTATGTTTATTTTTAAAAACTGTCCATATCTATATTCACATCTCTACAACCACACTCTTCTAAGCAAATAATTATGTAGGAATAATTTAAGTATTTTTTTGCTTCTATATCATCCTGTTTATTTTCTATTCTTAGGCTATCCAAGAAAGCATAGGGAGGTCTTTTAAAATAGTAAGTTATATAAAAGTTCCTATAGTGAAAAATCATGGCTCTTGTTCCATTTCACTGGCAGCTATCTTTTCTTCAATTTAGAAGCCATATGTATTCTTAACTCCACTACCTCCACTTTGCAACTTCAGATACATTTTTCAATTGCTCTTATGGTTTGGATATGAAGTGTCTACCAAAAAGGTTCATTGATCAAAGTCTCTCACCCCAGTACAAGCAATATTGGAAGGTAGGCTTGTTTGGGAATGTGGCCTGGGGAAGTTAAGCCCTCCAGGATGGATGCTATTAGATAAAACCTCTACTTTTATCAATGGATGGATCCATTGATGAATTCCAGTGGTGAAGAGATGAGTGGGAGTGGTAGACTGTGGATGTTAAGGCGAGGTTGGGGGAAGGTCTTTGGGGCATGCCTGTATGAAAGGTGTATCTTACCCTGGTCCTCTGATGTTCTTGCTCTCTGTTTTCTGGTCTCCATGAAAGGGGCAGACTTCCTCTGCTATAGCATTCACGATGCTTCTATTGCTAAAGACTGACAAGAAATGTAGCAGCTGGAGAGAAACATCTGAAGTACCGAGACAACACAAATCTTTGCTCTTTTAAAATTATGTCTCTCATGTATGGGCCACTGCAACTGAAAGCTGAGTAACACAAGGGCCAAACTCTTCATGGTTATTCCTTTATGGGCACCATTAATTTATAAGACTTAGAGAATGACCTATTGATACACCAATAATTGAAAATTAGGGCATAAATGCTAAGTTTCTCTTGCCTTTTTTTTTTTTTTTTTTTTTTTGTCGGTCTTGGAGCTTGAACTCTGGGTCTGGGCACTGTCCCTCTGCTCTTCAGCTCAAGGCTAGAGCTCTACCACTTGAGCCACAGTGCCACTTCTGGTTTTCTGGTGGTTAATTAAAGAGTCTCATGGATTTTTCTGCCTGGGCTGGCTTTGAACCGCAATCCTCAGATTTCAGCCTCCTGAGTAGCTAGGATTACAGGCGTGAGCCACTGGCTTTCTCTTACCTTTTATTCTCCCAAATGTTTACACTTGATATTATTAACTTTATTCTTGATATTAACTTTAGAGTTGATATTATTAACTTTATTCATTTTTGTAACCTTAATATATTTAAATTTAAATGATTTTCCAAATCACAGTACTGCTTTTAATTTTTCCTTTCTTTACTTCAAAGTCCTGCCTTCTGTCATCTACAGTATTACTTTTATATTGCCAAGGTTAATGCATATTTATTCAGTCCCATAACCTTGATTTTGTCTGCTATGTTATGATTGTAGATTGATTTAAGTTAAAAATCAATAAGTGGCATTTACCATATTATGACTGTGTAAACACTGCTCAAATGCTGCATCAATTAGTCTGGTTTGGATTATTTTGTCTTCTGTCACATTCTCAGCAGTCAATGTCATTTCCACTGAAAATCTCTAAGAAGTTTCCCAACACAAAAAACAGAATTTTATTTTCTTATCTACTAGCAGTTGCTTAAAATCATCCTGCACCTTATTTCATATTTGAAGCAAAAATTCTTACTAAGTTTTGTGGTGTTTGTCGTATCTAGTTTCCTTTCTTCTCTTCTTCATTAAGCCTCAACATTTACAAAAACAATTTAATTAGAGTCTTTGTTCATCAAATCCCCTTTCTGCTAAAGAACTACATCTAAAATCCAGATTAGACTGGCTTCTCCCCAGATTTGCTATTTAGGGGCTTAGGATTTCCCTCCATTGCTCTCCTGGATTAGTGGGCAGATAGGTGGATGGGTGGGTGGGCAAATGAACTACTTCCTGGATGTCTCATTCCCCCTTTCTTAGCTTAATATGCTCTTTTTGCTGGAACACATTCATAAGTATTTGGTCTTGTGGGAAATAAACATTTTCAGTCCTTGTGTGTCAGAAAAAATAAACACAACAACAAAACCATCTTCTACTTTTACCCTTTAATTGATAGCATAGAGTTCTATCTTCAGTTAGTACTGTGAGAAGACTCAGGTGATTTGATCCTCATTCCTTTTTGTTTTTCTTGGTTAGTTTTCACTCAGGTTTAGGATTTTTTTTTGTTGGTGGTGTTCTTGATATTTTGAGATTTCCTAAGAATGTACTCAGACATAGGTGTTTTCACTTCTCTTTGTGTCTGTCTATCTGTCTGTCTGTCTGTCTGTCTCTCTCTCTCTCTCTCTCTCTCTTCCACCCTGTAATGGTACTAGGGCTTGAACTTGGTCTTATGTTATGTTTTCTATGGATTGATTTTCTTTTTTATTCCTGGTTAATTACAGATAAGACTCTCAGGAATTTTTCTCTCTAGGCTGGCTCTGAACTCCTGATCCTCAGGTCTGGGCATCTTGAGTAGCTAAGAGCTAGGATTATATGTATGAGTGACCGGGTGGGGGGAGGTATTCTGGCCATCAAACCTAGGTCCTTGTTCAAACTAGACAAACACTGCTTTCCAGTGATACCCCCATACTTGCCTCTTTTTTTTTTTTTTTGACAGGAATTCAGTAGGCTATTTCAATGTGAAGGTTCACTCTGATGACCTTTGCATTATCATTTGATTGCATGTATTTTTAAAATAGAAACACTTCTTTTAAAATACTTTCCAAATGCTATCATTTTAAGATACTTTGTTTATTCTATTATCTAGAAATCCTATTAAGTATAAAATTTTATATATTGTTTTAAAATATATTTTTTGATTATTGTAGGTGATATGATATAAAATATACTTTCCTATTTTATAGTGCCAGCCCCAAAGATATATACAGACACATATGTAATATATATATATATATATATATATATATATATATATATATTTGCCATTCCTGGGGCTTGAAATCAGGGCCTTGGTGCTGTCCATGAGCCAATTTGTGATCAAGGCTAGTGTTCTACCCCGTGAGCCACAGCACCACTTTCTGCTCCCCTCACCCCCAAATAGTTTATTGGAGATAAAGAGTATCACAGATTTCTCTGCCTGGGCTGGCTTCAAACTGCAATCCTCAGATCTCCGCCTCCTAAGTAGCTAGGATTACAGGCATAAGCCACTGGCACCTAGCTAAGGATTTGTATTTTTTTTAAGAAGGAAAGCATGAAATGGCACATAAATATCATGTGAAATTCAAATTTCTGAGTTTATAAATACTATTTCATTGAAATATGATCATACTCATTTGCTTCCGTGTGGCAGAGTCAGACATGAATAACAGTGGCAGAGGCCATAGGGCTAGAGAAGTTAAAAATATTTACTATATGGCCCTTTATGGAAAAGATTTGCTGACCCTGCTCTACATGATGAACTTTTTTTTGTTCCATTTGGTCAACTATCTATTATATTTTAAATTCATTTCATTTCATTTCATTCAATTCATTATGATACTTCACTTCCCAACAGGTGCCATTTTATTGATTTGTTCCCTTTCAACAAGTAAAGGAGACTGCATGATATTAAGCGAAGTACTCATTCTAATCTGTTCAAATGAAAATTCACACGCCTGTGGTCCCTTATGGAGCACCAGCATAGATGAAATCTCATAATGCTATTGCTTTATTCTGTATGATACAATGAACTATATTTTGTAATAGGTTAATTCCAGGATATGAGCACTAATTTCTTATATTTTTATATACTAAGTATTTTTACTATAGAGTGAAAATAGATGGCAGTATTTAAAGGAAAGCTGAAAGGCACATAATTATCTTATCAAAAATAATAACTATGGAAATGATATCATGTAAATTAAATAATGAGTATATTCTACATCTTTTATGAAAATTAACTTACTGCAATGATAAGAGAAATATGTCTCTCCTAGGTTTGCTAGAAGGATTTTATTAGGATGTAAACATCAAGCATACTATTTAGCCATTAGGTACTAATGATCATTAATAAATGGTAGTTTCTACTATTTTTGTTAATTTATGATCCTCTGTATTACAGCCACTCCTTGCAGAACTGCTACTGCCCTTTTTGTTATTCTTACCAAAGATGTATGGGCTAAAAAGAAATCACAGTTAAAGTATGTTCTCAGAAATACCTGTTAAAAACTATAGAACCAGCTCTATCAGTTAGTTACCATCAATATAATTTACCCAGACTTGAGAAGAAGGGCAAAAAATGAGAAGGATTGATGATCAATTTTCACCCTGTTTCAAAAGTCAGCCTGAAAAAGACAGTAAATACTGTAACACTTCCTAGTTATTTCTTAGACCTAGGCATGAAGCTGATCTTCTTGGAAAGAGAAATTTTACCATGCTCCTTGATGAGTCACGAAGATCTAAGTACCCACAAACCCTTGCTTCCAATCAACACATACACCTTGGACAAGGAGAGAAAATTTCAATTGCTTGGACCTTTCTTCCAATAAGATTAGTCCTTTGAGTTGTCATGGCTGACTGACCTCTAGGGAAAATGATTTAGGGCCTTAAATAGAAATCTGGAATCTCACAGAGCAATGCTCACTCAGCCCACGAGTGCTATTTGTGACATGGAAATCTGGGCTCCTATGGAAGTGCTTTAAAGTCACAAGCTCCCACCTGAAAAGCATCATCCAATGTCCAAGCCAATTAACAATGACAATCAATGACACAATATAAATGCAGTTTCCCTACTTACGTAAATCAGATTTTTCCACAACAGCTAAAATCTTCATGTTTTCATCCTCTCTATTTCCTGTTTCTTCCCTTTTAATAAGCTTCTCTTTCTGTTCCTTATTTCATGTCCATTTTCCCCTCCAATGCAGGCTGGCTGCTAAATTAAAAATCATCACCCTCTGTCTTTGCATGCACATTATTTTTCTATTTCTAGTCGGATCCGTTAGCCATATTGGCATTCTGAGCAGGTACAAAAGGAGCCTGGAGGCTCAAAGGTATCTCCTGATTTCTTGACCTCTTTGATTTGAAAGTGCATTACCTTAATAATAAAAATATCTGGGTTACACATTTGATATAAAAACCAGAGAGAATCAAGTGTAGGGTATTTTTCTGATCCTTAAAAGAAAGAGCCTGAAAAGGATTCCAAACTGATTTTCCACTGATTCTCTGTTCCTCCATTACATTATTTTTCTGTACCTTTCATACATCAGCAGAGCCCTTCAGAGTCATTTGGGGATTATTGATTATAAAGCAGCAAAAATCTTTCACACTGCCAGCATCTCTCTTAGCTTTTCATTCACAGTATTTCACCTCATCAAGTGTATTTTATTCCATAATTCTTTTTAAAGCCAAAACTAGTTTTCAAGTTTGTTACTCATTGAAAAGTGACCATATAAAAAGTTTAAAATCTGTAGATTTAATGTGGCCAACACTTAATTTCATGCTCTGTTTACCCCATTGTTCAAATAGTCTTTTCATCTCTAGCTATGAGTGTGTGTGCACAAGTGTGTATGTATATGCTTGCATTTAGCTCATGACTTCAGCTTTTACCATATTTATATATTGCTTTTAAAAAGTCTGCAACATGGGAAAAGTGTCCAAGAGTAACTTGCAATCTATCACATTAATTTTATAGTTACTATTTGGAAAGTATTCTGATTTCCAGTGTTAACACATTCAGCAGCACTTCTCCATTTTTCTTCATTTTCTACTTTAAACAAGACTACTTCCAAAAATGCCAAAGGGTTGGACAGAAGATCAACAGGGAAAGCAGAGAAAGTGCCCCTGCATATTGTAACTCAAATAATTTAAAAGCTACTTAAAACAAGCAACGTATTACTAATAACTGTGCATGGGGATTTTTCTCATCAGGTGCATGCAAAGACTTTCACATCTGTCAAATAAATAACTTCTAGGAACTCCTGGAAGTTTAAAGGAAAAAAACTCTTAAATATGCAGAAAAATTAATATCCAGCAGAAGGCAATGGTTAGTTTTTTTTCTATAGAATAACCACAAGGTTCATTTACTCATGAAATATTTAAGTGTCTATTACACAATAGTCATTTTGAAATGTACTCTATGGGGAAGACTGACAAGGAACCCTCTCATTTATGACTTCTGTCCTAACACAAGACCCTAAGGTCAACCGGCCAGCAGTGACAAGTGCCATGAAAATGATAAAGCTGAGCAAATAGAGAGAGAGAGAGAGAGAGAGAGAGAGAGAGAGAGGCAGAGGGAGAGGGAGAGGGAGAGGGAGAGAGAGGGAGGGAGGTGGAGAGAGGGAGAAGGGGAGGGAGAGGGAGAGGTTTAGGACAAAGGTGGAGTGAACACTGTGAGGTAAAGTCTACTTTGGATACAGAAGTGTACATTAAACAGAGAAGTGTACTTTAGATTGAGGTGAAGTCTATTTAATATGCAGGAAAAGTTCACTTTAGGACGAGGAGGTAGAGCAAATGGAGGGTATTTTTGAAAGTACCAATGTAATGGAAAAATAATAAACTGGATAACTGAGAACATGGGAGCATTCTGATGGGAAGACTGTTGGCTGGCGAAGTCTACAAGAGGATGGGGGGGCGGGCTGAGGAGATATCAGGCATGATGGAGCCCCCTAGGGACAGAGTTGGTTCCTACCCTACACTAGGGATGTGAACTTGCACATGGTCACACATCCTCTCAAACTGTTCTAGGCTGGGTACTGGTGAAATGGGAGTGAAAGAAATGTATTTCTACAACCCCATCACTCATGTTAATATGACTGGGACCCAACATAGTTTCAGCTTCACCACCCACCATTTTCCCCTGGAATACTTCTGTGGACAACTGAATGTCTGCCTCTCTTTAGCTTCTGCATTCCTGCACATAACTGATGTCATGTCCACCTTTTTTTTAAAACCTGGAAAGGTATACTCTTGCACACCCTTTGAGCTCCAAATCACACATAACCTCTATTGAAGGGATTCCCACTGAAGCTACTTACCACGGTTCTTGGCAATAATCTGCCATGAGAGTCCGTTTCTCAGTAAGGCTTAATTATCTGTCTAAATGTCTGCTCCCACACAGAGCCATGAACATTTAAAGGGTACTGACAGTTCTACCCATACCATTCAGAGCAGCAACACATGGTCTGCTCCCTAGTACTTGCTGATTACATAAATGTCTGCTGTTGTAAAATTTGCTGTTTCAGCAGTCATTTAACAAAGATTCATATACCTGTGACAAAAGGCATTATACTAGAGTTTTAAAAAATTAATTTAAAAAATATAAATCACATGATAGGTCTGGAATATCTGCTCACGAAAACAATTCAAATAATAGACATATGAAGAACAGGGACACTCTATTAATATCATTATCTCCATTCCATTTTTCTTGACAGAGATAGCTGCTATCATTAATGAGATACATCTTTATGCTTGTTTTCTTTCTTACATATTTAACACATTTACATAGATAAAATACTAACACACAGTGCTTTAAAACTTCTGTAATTAGCTTGTTTTCTATCTTTCATTTTTTAAAAAAATATCATAAAAATACTGTACAGAGGGGTTATCTTACATGAGTAAGGTATGTGAGTACATTTCCTATCAAGCTTTGTTGCCTCCTCCTTTGTTTTTCCCCTACCATCTCTTCCTTCCCACCTCCACAACTCCATTCCCCCACTTCCCACCTCCCCGGCTCCTAAATTGTAAAGTTCTCTTTTCAACATAGCGTACATCTCATTGTTACAATGGGTCAACCTGTATCCCTATTTAAACATTTTGTTTTTTCCCTTCCCCTCCCCAAATTATACCGACAACAAATACAGTGACAACAGGGGTTATACAGTGGGGGAGGGACATACAAAGCAACAAAAAATCACATGGTACATTATAAATACATTTAGAAACAATAGCAAGAAAGAAAAAACCACTTGTGTCCCTATCTCAGGGTTCATTTCACTTAACATCATCTTGTCTGGTCATATGTACACAGCTTTTGGCCTTTTCTGCTTGTCCCAGGCATACACTAGTTTTTGCAAATAAGGGAAACTATGAGACCTATGTTTCTTTGGGCCTGGCTTACTTCACTTAGTATAATTTTTTCCAAGTCTTTCCATTTCCTAGCAAATGAGGCAATGTCATTCTTTCTGATGGAGGCATAGAATTCCATTGTACATACATACATACATACACACACACACACACACACACACACACACACACACACACATATATCAAGCTGGGTTGGTTAATGCTGCAGTAAACATAATTGTGCTGGTAGTTTTAGTATGGCCTTGTTTGTAATCATTTGGGTAAATGCCTAAAAGTGGGATTGCTGGGTCATAGGGGAGCTCTATGTGTAGTCTTTTGAGGAACCTCCATACTGCTTTCCAAAGTGTTGAACAAATTTACACGCCCACCAATAATGCAATAGGGTTCCCTTCTGTCCACATTCCCTCCAGCATCTGTTGTTATTAGAGTTCTTGATTATAGCCATTCTAATTGGGGTGAGGTGGAATCTCAATGTTATTTTGATTTGCATTTCTTTTATGGCTAGAGAGGTTGAGCATTTCCTTCCTTCCTTCCTTCCTTCCTTCCTTCCTTCCTTCCTTTCTTTATTTCTCTTTCTTCTTTCTTTCTCTCTCTCTTTCTCTCTCTTCCTCTCCTCCCTCCCTCCCTTCTTTCTTTCTTTCTTTCTTTTTTTCTTTCTTTCTTTCTTTCTTTCTTTCCTTCCTTCCTTCCTTCCTTCCTTCCTTCCTTCACAGAGTTTTGCTACATAGTCCAGGCTGGCCTGGAACTCATGATCCTCCCACCTCTGTTTCACAAGTACTAGATTATAGGCACAAATTGCCACACTGGTTGCAACTAATTCATAACTTTCTCTGAATCTGGCCTAACCTCATTATTTTCAATTGTAGCATAGCATTCCCCAGCAATGTGCAAAGGAAAAGAGAAATCAAGTTTCAACCAAAAATGATGCAATTATCTAGAAGACGATAATGTACAGTGGGAAATGTTCCCTCTTTTAGACTAGATTTGTTTTTCTGAAGTAAAAAACAAAACAAAACACCAAGTGCTTTTCTAAAAGTCTATGATGTGAGATTCCACTATGCCACCCTTATCTCTTAGAAACATAGACACAGATGTTGCAAAGCACACAGACAGGAGTGAACTGCTGTGGTATTTGCAATAGTGAGAACTCAGAAACATCCTAAATGTCTCTAGGGGTTAAATAAATTGTGGAATACCTACAATGATTCTGTCAGTCAAGGTACAAGATATGAAATTAAACTAATTTGTTCCAATCCCATGCCTGTCCCTTTCTAAAGCTGCTTGATTTAAAATCTTTCCTTTCCAATATTTTCAAATACTGCAATTCAGAATTATGTGCACTTGTGACTTCTTCAGAGCTATTGCTTATTTCCAAAGGTGGTTAATAGGCTTGTCTCACTTCTCTTCCTACATAAAGTGAAGGAACTGGTTCTTCTGGCTCCTGTGTATGGATTTTGTCATTTTGACCTCAAATCTCAATAGAGCAACACAACAATCATTCTACTTTCTTATTAATAATAGGCATATCTTGAATATCATCTATGTTTAAGGTATTATGGAGTATACATACAGTGATAAAAGCCAATGTCACTCAGTTTCACTGGTACTAGATCTCCTTACCTTACCTTTGGGAAACATGCATCATTACAAAATAAATGAGCAGAATGACTATTTTCTTGTTTCTTTGTCCATCCATCTGTCCATACTATCACACTGTCTACCATTAGGGTAGCGAGATACATCCTCCACAAAACCAAACTAATGAACACACACATACAAATCTGACACCCCTGGCTTAAAAATAAAGATGGTGAGAACTGAAAAACATTCACAAAATCAAAAGCAGACAGAACAAACATCACTTGGAAGGATGAAAAGTGATTTTTAAAGAATCGTTATGTCAAGATGCCAGAACACAAGGCTAACTCCCAAAAGAAAAGTGAGACAATGTACTGAGTCCAAACAAAGTCTGCAATAGCAGTAAATGAGTTGCTCTTTACAAGACCAAGATACAAGAGCTTCAGGATGAGGTAGAACTGTGAGCCTAGACAGACTCAGAGGAATGAAATGACCAAGAGCTAAGCGATGGAGGGAAGTCGTGGCAGGCAGAGACAACACAGGTGCTAAGCCTATGGTGAGACAGAGTGGCTAAGGCGGGTATTAGTGAATCAGGAGGTCTGGATCAGGAGCAGGGAATTAACTGGGGATCACATCGATGGTGCATGTGAAAGCCAGCATCATGTGGGAAGGTGAGCAGGTGGTGAGTGGGCAGGAGAGAGCAGGACTCCCACTGCTTGCCAAAGGTACAGAGAAAGAACAAGGACTCGGGGGAGGTGGGCCAGATCCCAAGACAGAGCCTCTCCATCTTGCAGGAACTGGAAGACCAAAGGCAGAATCCAATGAAGTGGAAGAGAAAGTGACCCTGTTCATTGAAAGCACCAGGTTATAGCATAGGTGTGGAGCCATTCCTACCAAGGCCCAGCTTGACTGGCAAGCCCCAAGCCCTGCGAGGGTCCCTAAAATTCCCTCTGATGAACAACCATCTTCCTGTACCCTTGGCTTGGAGCAACACTTTTAAATGTGATCCAATGGCTGCAGATGTGCAGACTAGTGGGCTACGAGGGCAGAGGTCCAGGCAGGTCATCATACTCAATTACTGGGTTTGGCAGCAGGTGGAGGAAAAGCGTGGTTTTGGCAACACTGCTGGAATTATAAGGCTTTAATTAGATTACTGGATCAACCTCTGACTAGCAATGAATGTCCTTGGAGAGGTCGTTTAATCTCTCTATGAGACTATGCCTGAGTTTTCACAACCAAAAAAATGAAAACAATATTTCAAAGGCTGCTAACAGGAGAAGCCCAAAAGAGTAATAGTGTTGCTAAAAGGATTAGGATTTCAACTCTTCCTTCAATTATACACAGCCCTTCACCCTCTGGCCTTGCAAATAAACAAAGGGTAGCTGGGAAAAGTTCCCCCAAATAACCACTGCAAAGAAATGCACTAGCTTTATATTTATGATAGGTGACGGAACTAACTTTGCCGAACTGAAATTGGTTGTGTTATAAAATAGTGTAATAGGACTGAGTCATTCACCTTCAAAAATATCTGTAAATGAGAAACAGTATGGACGGAGTGACTTTGTATTTCCACTGGTCCGTGAAAGTTGGGACCAGAACCACAAAAGAGAATACCTCAGAGAAAAGCAGCCAGAAGGAAGGTACTACAGGCTGAACATAATTAGAACATTTAAATGAATCAGACTAGGTAGTGGGCTCTTAACTTTTGAGAATTTAACAATTTAACAATTGGCTAACAATAAAAGCTTCTCAATTGTTTCCAAAGACAAGAGGATATAGAGAAAGTCCAAAGTGGAGTGAACGATACACAGGACAATTCTCTATGGTATTATTGGGTTTATTTTTTAAAGAATACAATTCTCATTAAAGACTGACAGTGGATCTCTCCTTGAAGCTTTAGAAGCAAGATTTGCAAATGTCATTGTTTAAAACTGACATTAATAAACATCAATCATAAGTAGAGGATATTAGTCACTTACACATTTATCTTACCATAAGAAACAGCAGACGTGCAGTACTAGATCACGGGATTAGAAACAACCAGCCCCCAAGTCCTGTTGAAATGACCTGAGGTCTTCCCAGGAAATCACAAACAGGAAACAGTAGGCTTTATATTTTTCTGAATGCTTTAATAGTCTGAGCTCCATGGAGTTAAAGCAGAGGAAAATGCTTGGTTGTCAGAGAGTCTGATACTATCCAGTGGACAGAGTTCTCCAAGCCTCAAGGACAAGTGATCTCTACATCCTGGGCAGCACCCCTGGCTAGAAATTAGGATAGCTTGAAAAGCATTTTTAAAGAGCAAAGCCGGAAGTCTCTCTCAAAAACCTCTGTTGTGCAGATCCAAATGCAGTTATATTTCACTGGTAAGGTTTAAGACTCCTTTTCCTGTACATTCCTTCAAATGAATGAGTTAAACCCATAAAATGGCTTTCTCATATCCATTGACCATGATTACCAAGCAACCATTCTCTAAGTATGTGACTTTTTCCAGGCTGACCCTTCTTACAGGGGCTAAAAGAAAGTGATCCTGTAACCCAAATCTGTCTGCTTGCCAGTTACAGTTCTCACTTCACAACGAAAAGGACATCTCATTTCTCAATGGTCTGAGAAATGGTGGTCTCTAATCCTACAGAACTGTCCCTCTCACCCGGTCTGTTTATCTCCACGTGGAGATTTCATAAATACACAGAGCGGCTGGACGCCGGTAGCTGACTCGTGTAATCCTAGCTACTCAGGCAGCTGAGATCTGAGATTGCAGTTCAAAGCCAGCCTGGACAGGAAAGGTCAAGAAACTCCTATCTCCAATAAAACACCAGAAAACTGGAAGTGGTGCTGTGGCTCAAGTGGTAGAGCACTAGCCTTGAGCTGAAGAGCTGAGGGACAGCCCTCAGGCCCAGAGCTCAAGCCCCATAACCACCACCACCAACAACAACAAAAAGATTTGCATTTCTTTTATTGCTAGAGAAGTTGAGCATTTCTTCATGAGTCTATTGGTCATTCTTATTTACTCTTCAGAGAAGTTTCTCTTTAAGTCTTTATTAATCAGGCAGTTGTTTTTTTGAGGATTTGTTGTTGGGGGATTTAGTTTTTTGAGTTCTAAGTATATTTTAGATAGGAGACCCTTGTCTGATGTATAACTAGTGAAGATCTTCTCCCAATCCGTGGGCTTTCTATTGATCTTGCTACCTATGTCCTTTGCCATGCAGAAACTCTGCAATTTGATGCAACCTCACTTGTCCAACCTTTCTTTGATTTGTTGTGTTTCTGAGTCTTTAGTAAGAAAATTTTGGCCTGTGCCAAGGAGCCCTATTCCTTCCTGTAATATTTTCAGGGTGTCTGCTTTGACTTCGAGGTCTTTGATCCATTTGGAGTTGATTCTGGTGCAGGATGATACATGGGAATCTAGCTTTAGTTTTCTACAGGTGTTTAGTCAATTTTGCCAGCATCATTTATTGAAGAGGCTGTATTTCTTCCACTCTATTTTTCTTTTAGCTCCCTTATTGAAGTTTAGGTGCCTATAGGTCTTTGGGTTCATTTCTGGGTCTTTAGTTCTATTCCATTGGTCTTCAGGTCTGTACTTGTGCCAGTACCAAGCTGTTTTATTTACTGTAGCTTTGTAGTAGAGTTTGAAATTTGGTATTGATATTCCTCCAGCACTGTTCTTTCTGCTAAGGATTGTTCAAATCAAAACAAGATTGAGATTCCATCTCACCACAGTTAGAATGGCTATAATCAAGAAATCTAATAACAACAGATGTTAGAGGGGATGTGGCCAAAAGGGGACCCTATTGCATTGTTAGTGGGAATGTAAACTTGTTCAACCACTTTGGAAAGCAGTATGGAGGTTCCTCAAAAGACTCCACATAAAGCTCCCCTATGACCCCCCAGCAATCCCACTTTGGGGCATTTACCAAACAATCACAAACAAGACCATACTAAAGCTACCAGCACAACTATGTTCATTGCAGCATTATTTACCATAGCTAAGATATGGAACCAACCCAGATGCCCCTCAGTAGATGAATGGATCAAGAAAACATTTTATATATATCTCAGAATTCTATGCCTCCATCAGAAAGAATGACATTGTCCCATTTGTTAGGAAATGGAAAGACTTGGAAAAAATTATATTAAGTGAAGTAAGCCAGGCCCAAAGAAACATAGGTCCCATGGGTTCTCTTATTTGCAATAACTAGCACATGTGTAGGACAAGCAGAAAAGGTCAAAAGCTATATACATATGACCAGATAAGATGATGTTAAGTGAAATGAGCCCCAAGATAGGGACACATCTTGTTTTTTCTTTCTTACTATTGTTTTTTAATGTATCTAAAATGTAGTATGTGATTTTTTGTTTCTCTTGTATGTTCTTCCCTCATGGTATAACCCCTGTTTTCACTGTATTTGATTCCAGTGCCCTGCATCATGTATATACATTTTTCTAATTTGGGGAGGGGAAGGGAAATAACATAATGCTGAAACAAGGATACAGGTTAACACATTGTAACAATGAGATGTACAAGATACTATGTAGAAAACAAACTTTACAACTTGCAGGGGTTGGGGGAGGGGAGAGGGAGGTGGGGAAGTGGGGAGGGAAGGGATGGTAGGGGAAAAACAAAGGAGGGGTAACAATACTCATAGGAAATGTACTCATTACTTGCTCATGTAACTGTAACCCCTCTGTAAACGATTTTTACAATAAAAAAACAAAAAAGAAAAGAAATACATAGAACAGAGGGTAAGATCTAGATTCCACATGATTCTATTAAGTTCTACCCTTGGGAAAAGCCATGCAACTCTCTCCTTTCTTCAACAGGAATTTAGAGGTGATCATTATTACACTGAACCATTCATGTGATGTGCATGTTCTGGTATGTCATGATCTTCTGCACATGGATGACTAACCATCTAAGTTTCCCTGGGACTGAGGAGGTCTACAGGACCTGGGACTTTTCATTTTTAAAACCCAAACAGTCCTTTACATGGTTCTGGGTCTCATGACTTTCAAGGTAAATGGATCTAGTATGAGTTGGCCACTATGTTATGTCCCTGGTTTCTAAAATAGAACACCTCACATCAGAGGCTTCACCAATCACTTAGCATAACTAAAAGAAAACAAGCAACAATGAGATGTACAAGACGCTATGTCGAAAAACGAACTTTACAATTTAGGCAGGGGTGGGGTGGGGGGTGTAGTTGAGGAGGTGGGAGGGATGGGATGGTAGGGGAAAAGCAAAGGAGGAGGCAACAATGCTGGATAAGAAATGCACTCATTACCTTGCTCATGTAACTGTAACTCTTCTGTACAGTATTTTCATAATAAAAAACTTATTTTAAAAAAGGAGACTACAATGCTTGATAAGAAATGTACTCATTATCTTGCCCATGTAATTATAACCCCTCTGTACAATATTTTCACAATAAAAAAAAGAAAACAAGATCACAATAGGAATGAAAGTTGTTCTCAGTCATACATCTCAGTTCCTTAACATAAACAATGAGAAGTCTGCAAAATTCTATTGCACTTGTAATGAACACCTTGCACAATGATTTTACATATGCAATCTGAATAGATTAACAGTCATAGTAAAAAGAATAAGTAATATGAAGGAATAGACAGATTTCCCAAGATAAGTTCAAGAATTTATAAGGAAAGACCATGGACCAGGGCTGAGAGCTGGTACTAGATCATGGGATTAGAAGTCAAGACAATCCTGAAGCTACGTGGCTACAGCTAATGCTTACTGACTACTTACATATACATCGGACTAATACATTTATGAAAGTCAGATAACAATCATAAATCCATAAAATAAGCCAAATTTCTAAATTAACTTTCTTTTTTTGTATGTTTTTTATTTTAAAAATGCTGTACAGAGGGGTTACAGTTACATGAGCAAAGTAATGAGTACATTTCCTATTGAACATTGTTGCCTCCTCTTTTGTTTTCCTCCTACCATCCCCTTCCCTCCTTCCCCCCCCCCAACGAAGTTGTAAAGTTTGTTTTCAACATAGTGTTTTGTACATCTCATTGTTACAATGGGCCAACCTGTATCCTTATTTAAGCATTTTGTTTTTTCCCTTCCCCTCCCCAAATTAGAGAAATGTATATACAAGTTGCAGGGCACTGACATCAAATACAGTGAAAACAGGGGTTATGTCATGGAGGAGGAACATACAAAACACAAAAAAAATCACATAGTACATTATAAATACGTTAGCAACAATAGCAAGAAAGAAAAAAGATATTTGTGTCCCTATCTTGGAGTGCATTTCACTTAACATCATCATCTTATCTGGTCATATGTAGATAGCTTTTGGCCTTTTCTGCTTGTCCTATACATGTACTAGTTATTGCAAATAAGGGAAACCATGGGACCTATGGTTCTTTGGGCCTGGCTTACTTCACTTAATATAATTTTTTCCAAGTCTTTCCATTTCCTAACAAATGGGGCAATGTCATTCTTTCTAATGGAGCATAGAATTCCATGGTACATATATACCACATTTTCTTGATCCATTCATCTACTGAGGGGTATCTGGGTTGGTTCCATATCTTAACTATGGTAAATAATGCTGTGATAAACATAGATGTGCTGGTAGCCTTAGTGTGGTCTTCTTTGTGATTGATTGGTAAATGCCCAAAAGTGGGATTGCTGGGGGGTTATAGGGGAGCTCTATGTGGAGTCTTTTGAGGAACCTCCATACTGCTTTCCAAAGTGGTTGAACAGATTTACACTCCCACTAACAATGCAATAGGGTTTCCTTTTGGCCACATCCCCTACAGCATCTGTTGTTCTTAGAGTCCTTGATTATAGCCATTCTAACTGGGATGAGGTGGTATCTCAATGTTGTTTTGATTTGCATGTCTTTTATGGCTAGAGAGGTTGAACATATCTTCATATCTCTATTGGCCATTGTTATTTCCTCTTCAGAGAAGTTTCTCTAAGTCTTTTTTTTATGCTGGAGGGGATGTGGACAGAAAGGAACTTTACTTCGTTGTTGAAAAATGTGATATACACAAGAAGAAATGTGATATACACAATGGAATTCTATGCTTCCATCAGAAAGAATGGAATTGCCCCATTTGTTAGGAAATGGAAAGGCTTGGAAAAAAAATTATATTAAGTGAAGTAAGCCAGGCCCAAAGAACCATTGGTCCCATGGTTTCCCTTATTTGCAATATCTAGTTTATGTCTGAGTCAAGCAGAAAAGGTCAGATAAGGTGATGTTAGGGAAATGAACCCTAAGATATGTATTCTCATTGTCTTTAGCTCACTTATTTATGGGGCAATTGCTTCTTTGAAGATTTGTTGTTGGGGGATTTAAGTTTTTGTCCAGGTATATTTTAGATATGAGACCCTTGTCTGTTGTATGGCTAGTGAAGATCTTCTCCCAGTATGTGGGCTTTCTATTGATCTTGATAGCTATGTCGTTTGCCATGCAGAAATTCTGCAGCTTCATGCAATCCCATTTGTCCCACCTTTCTTTGATTTGTTGTGTTTCTGGGTCTCTATTAAGAAAATTTCGGCCATTCAACAAAACATAAAGTTGTAGCTATATCTTTATCCACTCTTGTAGTCTCTCCATATCCAGCCTACAATAAATCACATAAAAATATTTACTACAAAAATTCTAGTATGGAAAGTATATGCATTTCAAAGGAAAACTTAATGAAAATAATTTTCTTCCATAAGTATTCTAAAAATGGATGTCTATTTTAAGCAGATCTGTAACTGATCATTCTTTACAAAGTACTTAGATAATATAAGAGAAGGATTCAGAGTAATGTTATTAACCCAGCACTCAAGAAAAGAAAAATTACCAATAATGTGTTTGAGAGAGAAAGAGAGAAAGAGATGCAGACACCAAACAGGGTATGTGTGAAGGAAGAAAATTAGACTGAAAATTAGATTCCCTGCCCACACATTTTGACAAAACTTAAAGGAAATTAATCAACCACTTTACACTTGCTTTGCTGATCACAGAAAGCCTCTGACTCCACTTGACATAAGCAAATAAAGATGGTAACACTTGACATGTAATTCTTGGTTCACTTAATTGGATTGCTTCACAAACCATTTTCAGTAATCAATGATTCCTAGTAGGAATCATAAAAAAAGGATACTAGGCTGTGGAGAACAGAAAATGACAGGAATGTACTTGAGTTGTCTACTCAGAAGCAGTGGCCCAAGCATCAAATGCTTTTGACTCTTGCCTATGTAGCTCCCTGTCCAAATGACTTCCTCCAGGATTCTAGATCCTAGAGTTTGAATTTGTGGGTTGATATCTCCACTTAGTAGCTATATAATATTCAGAAAAGAATCTTAAAATGTCTGTGTCCCTTATGTGAAATGGAAATAATGGTACTTACTTACAGATTTGTTTTTGAAGATTTAAGTGGTATATGTAGTGTTTAGAATAATGATTACACATCAGAAAGGTTAGAAGGAATGCTTATTACTCTGATTGTTGGTTTTATTGTTTTACATTTCAAAAGCTATTTATTACTTTACAAGTTAAGGTCTTTGACTCAGTTTGAATCAGAGCAGTGGTAGACCCTACAAAGGAGCCTGGGGTCATGATCTTTGCCGCAGTGAGTCTCAGTATAAAAGAGGCCCTATCAAGATTTCTAGACTGAAGCCACTAACGGACTTGAAGGACATCCAGCACTGGACAGCCTTGAGCGCAGAAGTTCATAAGTAGTTTGGAGCCTGGCTTAAGCCAAACATGCTAGTTTGTACAGATTTGTTCAAATACCACTCCATCGATTCAGTCTGAAGCAAAAATGGGGAGTAGATGGTCCTCAATCTATTTATGACAGGGTCAATCTATTTATGACTCAGGGTCACTACTTAGACAACATGTTCCAATCACTCAGACACTTTTCCAATTTAAGAGCCCAAAGGCCCTGTTGGGATCATGAGCCTGTGGTTTCTGAGTCCTCTTGAAGCAGAAGGATGGAAACCAAAGTGGCACATACTGCAGATCACATTATCCATCCCATGGAAAGATCAAGACCTGCTAAAGTCAACACCTCCAGCTCCTTCAGTAACCCAATTCCTGTAAAGCTTACAGCACAAAATGTAAATGAGGCTATCAGTGGAGAATAACAGATAACATAATACCCTAGAGCCAAGGAATATATGTGTCAGTGTATATACACACTCATACACCCAGGACTTGCTCATAACACTATGAAGTGATTGTGGACAGTGGGTAAGAGCAGCAAGAACACCAATAGTCTATCAAATGATCTTTGGCAGAATCACCAGGAGGTAAGATGAACTAGGAAAGAAGAACGGGTTTTTCACTAACTCTCTCTGTGAATCAGTCCTTCCTTGTGGGTTCAGAAACAAAACAAAACAAAACACCTTTCTTGGCAGCAGCGTTCTCTAAAAAAGGCCAAAATGTCTTTCATGGACACAGCTACTCTTTCTACTGCTCAGAAATGCCATCAGAAAATAACTCTGCAAAGGGTCTTTCACTTGGCTCTGCTGGTATGAAACAATATTCTATTTCTTACATGAAAGCGTTTAAAAGATTGGGACTTGGTCTTATAAACTATTTGTTCCCTGCCTCTTTGGTCTTCCCTCCCTGACTCAGAAGTACATGGCAGGATACTGGCCCAAGAGTCCATCAAGCAACGTGAACTGAAATGTAGCTACACTGTGGAAATAGACTAAATTTCTTACTTTAGTTTCAACTCTCTTACTGACCTTTTTATGAACACATGCATTGTTAGGAAAATATGCAGGAACTGGTAGTTTATCTATGGGTGTATTATTCCATCACTGTGCAAAGAAGTGAAGTAAACAAAGCAATGGCCAAGCAAAGGAGATTGGGCTTACTGTGCTGCATGATTGGGATGCAAAGTCTTAACATAAAAGTTAATTTGCCAGGCGCCAGTGGCTCATGCCTGTAATCCTAGTTACTCAGGAGCCTGAGATCTGAAGATCATGGTTCAAAGCCAGCCTGGGCAGGAAACTATGAGATTCTTATCTCTAATAAACCACCAGAAAAGCAGAAGTGGTGCTGTGACTCAAGTGGCAGAGCACTCACCTTGAGCTGAAGAGCACAAGGACAGCAACCAGGCCCAGAGTTCAAGCCCCATCACTGGAAAAAAAAAAGTGTTTTTTTTTTTGTTTGTTTGTTTTTATGGTCATGGGGCGTGAACTCTGGGCCTGGGAACTGTCCCTTAGCTCTTCAGCTCAAGGCTAGTGCTCTACCACTTGAGACACAGCACCACTTCTGGCTTTTTTTTTTTTTCTGCTTATGTGGTGCTGAGGAATCAAACCCAGAGCCTCATGCATGCGAGGCAAGCATTCTACCACTGAGCTAACTTCCCAGCCCCCCCCCCCAAAGTTTTAATTTGTAGTGAGAGATTACAATGCCATCATGTCATATAAGACTGTGCTTCATGTGCATATGTAGTTTTTCCCATTGTACTTGGCTCTTCTATCCACCTTGGTCCACACTGCTTATTCTTCCTAAAATGTAGCAATCCAAACCCATTCATCCCAGCTACTCTCTTCTGTCCTTCTATCATTTGCCAGAACTTTCTTTTCTTCCTCTGGTCTCTTAAAACTACTCATGCCCACAGGATGACCCATTGCAACAAGGATACCCACAGGACAGTATATTGCAAATGAACTTTACAACTTGGGGGGGGGGGGGAGGAATGGGGGAGGGAGGAATGTGGGAGACAGGGGAGGGAAAGGATAAATAACAAGGAAGGGAAGGGGTAACAATGATGGACTAGTAGTGCACTCATTGCCTTACTCATGTAACTGTAACCCCTCTAGGTAGCATCTTTCCAATAAAATAAAATGAAAAACATGAAAAATAAATACTACTCATGCCATTATCCCGTAGCATTGATTATTTGTTGGATACTTTTCTGAGCATCGGTTGTATTCATGGAAAACAATGAAATCCAACTGGATGGCTGTTGTTGGTTTACTCTGCAGGGTTTTTCTGTAGAATTTCATGAGGTAAGTATTGCTTCCTGCATTTTATAAATCAAGTCTACAAAGAGTTAGTTTGCTTACTGTGACCCACCACTCGTTCAGCTTCTTTGTGGACAGTAAGGCAAAAGCAACTAGATTTACATATACTTATTTTTTTATCCTCCCTCCATCTAGGGAACAAGTCCACAATTATACACATTGCAGAGACAGGAGGTACTACATTTTTATATTATTGTAGCATTAATTATAATAAAAATTATACTGGGAAATAACAAATGTGTACAGTGATGGGAAGATGTTTTAATAAGTTATGGTGCATGTGTACATATGATAGAATCTTCTGCATCTGTCAGAGAGTTTGTGTGCTAAAACTATATATCAGGATTTCCCAGGGCTGAGAATAGCAAATATTTGTTGAATGTATGACTAAATCATCAAGATGGAGTTTCAGAAAAATCACAAAATATGGAATATACTATGGATCTGCTTATGCTAAAGAGCTATTTAGACACACACATAGAGACCTTAATTACTAGAAAAAGGATAGTAATCTAAATATACTTTAAAAAATCTCATGTTCTTATTATTTTATTTTTTGACAGGAGGTTTACATTCATGTATTATTTATGTAATTAAAAATAGCAAAGTTATTTGGGCACTTGTGGCTCACACCTGTATCCTAGCTACTCAGAAGGCTGAGATCTGAGGATTGTGGTTCAAAGCCAACCTTGGCAGACTCTTACCTACAATTAACCACCAGAAAACTAGAAGTTGAACCATGGCTGAAAGTGGTATCCTTGAGCACAATAGTTCAAGGACAGAGCTCAGGTTCTAAGTTCAACCCCAAAACAATCAAAAGCAAAGTTAAAGAAATAATCTGCTTGAATACCCTTGGCATTAGGTTGCAAAGTGGGCATCAGAGGAGATCTGGCAGCTTTGGAAGTCACTTCCTTTCTTGCTCAGAGCTTTTTATTTTTTTAAAATAAATGTAGTAGACTAGGAGATCAAAGACCCAGGATCTGGTTCATTCTTAGTGAGCATTGATCTGGTTAACTTTAGTTGAATCACTGGACCTTCAAGTTTGTTGCTAATTCTTTAGCCTAAGCACAGAAATAATGTCTAGTATTCAAGGCAACTCTGACAGCAAATAAGATGATATACATAGCAGGCCCTGATAAATTATAAAGCACTATCTCAAAGCAAGCAAATATATTTTATATTAATATTGTTATTATATATTATAATTACATATATAATTACATATATAATATATAATTATACAACGTTATTATATAATTATAATTATATAGTATTATAATATTAATAATATTTTTATAATATTATTACACCCATGAAGTAGTAACACAGTGTCTCTCATATATAAGGCATGAAAGATAAATTAGTGAAATGAATGTGTGCATTATGATATGTAGACTTACTCTTCTGCATCCATCCAGCATTACCTTAACAGGGCACATTTTTGGGGAGGCAACACATTAGAAAAAAATAAAAGTTAAAATTATCTGAATCCCCACTTCATCTGATATAAGATGTCACTGATTTTAAGATACGTAATAATTTATGTACCATTAAAGACATAAAAAGAAAGCTGCTAAATAAACAATGTCACACAATGATACTTGACTTTGACAATACAAAAGTGTGCATTCAAAAAGTTATAAAATATAGCATCTAAATGAAAGGCCCCAGGCAAATTAGCTGATCAATTATATATTATGTCTCTTGAATGCAATTAGTAATTTAATAATAAAGCATGGTTTTCTCATCCCAGTGATGTTCCACACTGACTTTCCCCTTTGCATGTGCTGGCCACAGCATTTTTTCATGCTTTAAAAAATTGTAGAGAATAGGTAATTACTAGTGAATGCTGACCTTTTCCTTATTATGAATAATTATGCTATTAAAAGCATCATCTGGGCCCTAATTTGATATAAAATTATTCAATAACACAGTCTGCAGTTATAAGGACTTTTAGCAACCACAGTTTTTGTGACAGGGGAAAGGTAATCCTAGGTATGGAACAATTTCATCTTTCACTCTGCTGGAGAAATCGTAGTTATGTCAAAATATAACAAGTAGAGGCTAAACCAATACTTCCATTAAAGCGTTCATAACACCAAGTTACAACCAATGTCACCACTGAAAACATATTTCAAAAGAAAGAGTCAAAGAAACCTCACAAAGCCTCTTTGCAAAGGCAGAATTAAAGTATACCACTAAACCCCCAAATCTAGAGTTGAGCAAAAATGATTCTTTGTTTTTTTTTTTGTAAGATACTTGGATTTAGTGTCCAGAAAACTTGGTTCTGGTCCTCCTATCTATTTATTGTCCCTGTTTTGGTAGTTGAAGCATTGGTAGTAGTGATAATGCTGGTGATGTTAAACATAGTGGTGGGGCGCCTGCTATGTTGACAGTGGCGCTGGTGTTGGTGTTAAAAGTGGTAGTGTGTTGGTGGCAATGGCAGTAGTGATGGTCAGGGCAGTGATGGTGGTGGTGATGGTAGTAGTGCTGGCAGTGAGGTTTAGGTGGTGGTACTGATGATGGTAAAGGCAGCAGTGATAGTATGAAGGAAGTGATGGTGGTGCTTGTGGCGGTAACGTAGATAATGGTCTGTATGGTGCTGACTGTAGTGACGGTGAGAAATGGAGATCCAGGTGTCCAGTGTCTTCCACAATTCCACAAAGCAGGGAAGTAGCCCTAGGTAAAAGACTTCTATTGTATCAAGGCAGTGGGGTGAAAATAGACACTGAAATGAATTTAATTCCTGGTTTTCTTATTCCCTAGTGTCATTGGAAAAATCACTGCTTCAACTTCCTCAACTATAAAACATGAATAATACCAAACATCTTCCAGATTGTTTTGAAGATTGGTGATCATTGGCAGTGGTTTGTGTCTGTAATCCTAGCTACTCAAGAAGCTGAGATCTGAAGATCAAAGTTCAAAGCCAGCCTGGGCAGGAAAGTCTGTGAGATTCTTATCTCCAATAAACCACCAGAAAACCAGAAGTGGTGTTGTGGCTCAAGCTCAACGGGTAGAGTGCTCACCTTGAGCTGAAGAACTAAGGGACAGTGCCCAGGCCCAAAGTTCAAGCCCCACAATGGACCAAAAAATAAAAGGATTGGTGATCAATGTCAATAGTCCATTACACAGTTGAGTTTCAATAAATGTGAAGAAGAAGAAGAAGAAGAGGAAGAAGAAGAAGAAGAAGAAGAAGAAGAAGAAGAAGAAGAAGAAGAAGAAGAAGAAGAAGAAGAAGAAGAAGAAGAAGAAGAAGAAGAAGAAGAAGAAGAAGAAGAAGAAGAAGAGGAAGAGGAAGAGGAAGAGGAAGAGGAAGAGGAAGAGGAAGAGGAAGAGGAAGAGGAAGAGGAAGAAGAAGAGGAAGAAGAAGGCCTTATTAGAATGCCTTAACAGACACAAGTAGCTGGTTATAACAAAAAATAAAAACAAGAAACAAACAAAAGAGACCTGGTATGTCTCTGACTAATAGTAGAAAGATGGTTTGTAAAAATTGCATAGACTTCTTCTATCTTACTCACAGCTACCATATTTTTGGTCAACTTTAGGAGAGAGAAAAAAGAAAGGAAGGAAGGAAGGAAGGAAGGAAGGAAGGCAGGAAGGAAGGAAGGAAGGAAGGAGGGAAGGAGGGAGGGAGGGAGGGAGGAAGGGGAAGGAAGGAGGGAAAGGAAGGAAGGAAGGAAGGGAAGGAAGGAAGAGAGAGAGGGAGGGAGGGAGAGGGGGAAGGGAGGGAGGGGAGGGAGAGAAATGAGAAGGAAGGGAAAGGAGAAGGAAGGAGAGGAGGGCAGGGCAGGAGAGAGAAGGGAAGAAAGAAAAGAGAAAAGGCAAGAAAGAGACATGCTGGTTATTTATCTTTGCTTCTCCTTTGGGCCTGAAAGGTGGACCTTCCCATTTTCCCTGCTTTCAATGAGGCCTCATCACTGGGAGCCTGGGAGGCAGGGGCAGGAGGTGGGAGAAGGTGAGGGCAGGGCATCTTGCCCAACCTATTTCAAGGCTCTGACCTCCAGCTTCTGTCCTCCTTCAGGTACTGCTCCCTCAGGGCATCTGAATGAATCCTGCTCTGTCACACTACTTTCGCCCCATGAGCTCTTTTTCTGTCACCATGCCCTGTTGAATCTAAGCCCCATTCATACTTCCAAGATCCCCTTCTTGAACTTTTATTTTAAAAAATCCTGTAGGCCATCTGCTTCCTCCTTTATTGATAAAGAATCAAACAAGAGAATGCTCGGATCATTCTCCCTGGGCTTAAAAAGCACTGCAGGGGATGCTGACATCCTGCAGGCCCAAACCCTATCTTTAGAGATGGGGAAACTCCAAGGGTCACTGCTGTTTCTTAAGTCTTCATGTCTTTGATTTGATGCCACCCTTGCTCTCTTATTCCCCTGCTTTAGAACTTCCAGATAAAACTCAAGTGGCCCATCAAGTGCCATTGCTTCAGCTTAGAAGGCGTGGCACTAAGATACGGTTGCATAGAACATTCTCCTGGATCCTTCTCTCACCAACACCAAGTCTCCTCCATACTCTCTTTTTTGGTCATGGGACTTGAACTTAGGATCTAGGCGTCCCTGAGCTCTTTTGCTCAAGGTTAGCACTTTACTGCTTTGAACCACAGCACTATTTCCAGTTTTTGAGTGGATAATTGGAGATAAGAGTCTCATGGGGCCTTTTTTGCCCAGATCATGGCTTTGAACCATGATCCTCAGATCTCAACTTCCTGAAAGGCATCCAGCACTGGTCCCCAGCACTCCTGTATACTCTTACAGTGCTGTACATATCTCTTCTAGCATACCACAAATCTGTGAATAAATATCAGGCTGGCTTGGCTACATTTCCATCCAAGTCACTTGCTAATAGAGCAACATAAAGATCGTTGTCACTATCAATATGACTATGATTGTCATCATCATTGTCATCATCATCTAATATGTATCTCAGCACTGCTAACCATGCCAAAGATTGTTTAAGTGCTCTTGTACGTATTAATTCTTTTACTATTTTCCTAAACCCAATAAGATAGATCATAATGTTACTCCCATTTGAAAGATGCTGAAATTGAAGCATAGAATGGCTTAGTAAATTGACTGAATCATAAGGACAGCAAGTTACGGAGCCAAGATTGAAATCCAGGCAGTCTTAGCTCCAGAGTCTGCACTCTGTGCTTGACCACCTCTCAGAGGCACTTAAGTAACACTTGCTAGATCACTTAATAAATTCTAATGAGGCTTATGACATATGAAATTAGATACAGGGAAAGTAAAATCAGGAAGATACAGTGAAATTTGGTCACAGAAAACCTTTTAGAAAATTCTTTTTTGGCCTTGAGATCCATTAGCATCACATGCAGCTCTTTTCTCTCTTTTTAAGAGAAGCAGATAGGATTAATGGATTAACAAATTATTCAATGTTCACAAGCAAGACATTGTCTTTGTCCAGAAGACTCACTCACTATACCTGCAATATGGTGGGCAGAGGCAAATCTTCCCTAAAATGTCCTTCCTCTTCATAGACATCATTCCTCTAAGTAAATGTATAAAACATTTGGTATTCTGAATAGTATATAGTTCACTCCAAACCATAAGTGAATTTGAGGCTCAGACTGACAAGGTTAGGTGAGTTCTCAGCCAGGCTTCCCCAAAGCCTGGGAAAACAGAGATAGTTGTCATATCCTTGCCATGCCAGTAAAGGAAGACTCACATTTGAGACAGAGGGCAAGAACAATGTAAATAATTCCTATGTTTTACTGGGAAGCCCATTTTTTTGAAGTTACAAAGGTAGACTTGTTTGGACGATTTCTATTTCACAGTATCCGAAATGTTTGTCATGTGGTGAGTCCTAGCAGAGTCTAGCCCATAAAGGTGAGACATATGTAATCATGTCCTCCTCACACAATAGTTCAAAAGTTGCCAGATACCTGGTGAGAAACATTACATAGCTGATACCATCAAAAGAATCTGCATGCATAGATGGAAATCACAGGGTAGCATACAGGCAACATGCCTGGCATTGCCTGTCAGCTCAACTTAACAACTTTGAACAGGTGACTCCAGGACTAAGATAATACTAGGGATGTCCTTAAAAGTATTTATAATGCATGCTAAAATTATTTCATGTCCTCATTCATATACTGGCAGTCCCAAATATCAAAGGCCAAGTAATCTCAGGACTCAGAAACTGGAATTTGTTCTTCTGGCTGAGATGGCCTTCTGCCAGTTCATGAGCAATACTCAGTGCCTCTTCCAAGCTGCTGGGCATGGTGCAAATGCACGTTCTCTAGAGAGCAGGTCCCCAACGGGGTCCAACTGAGCACATCTCTTCCTAAACCTGCCCACGTCAGCAGGCGTCTCGGGTCACCTGGATGAGCTACAGGACCAAGGAAGAGAACAGTTCAGTTCTGTAGTCTGTTTGATGCTCATGTCCAAATAATGGCTTCATATGTAGCAGCAGCTCTTGATTGTTCTCTGAGATAGTTTCTCAGTTAGACTTTGGGAAGACATTCCAAGCTGTCACCCAAACAGAGAGTTTGAACTCAAATTGTTGCCTTTCTTTTGGTTTATCTATTTTGAGCTAGTGCTCCTCTATTTTTCTAATCTTTTGTATTTACATGAACGCTCAAGTGATTTTATGCTCAAATGAGCCCCTAAGAACTAATGAACATTGAGAATAGTATAAACATATAAATGATTCCCAATTCTACCATGTTGACTATTGGAATCTGCACTAGTCAGTTTTCCATCAGCATGATGAAATATCCAAGGCAGTCAACTTTATAAAGAGAAAAGATTTACTCAGCTCATGGTTCTACAAGTGCCAGTCCAAGACTGGGGAAACCCACTGCTTTGAGTCTTTGAGGAGGGTACGGAATGGCAATGAGCCAAATATCAGAGGTACAGGAAAGGTCAGGTAATATAATACCCTTCAAGGGTACGCTCCTAAATCACCAATGACTTCCCACTAGACTCCACTTCTGAAAAGTCTACATATCTCCCATTGGTACCACCCTAAAAATCCAAACATTTAACACATGGGCCTTTGCAAGACCCTCAATCAAGCGACAGAAAAACCTAAATTTCTGACACTACGGTTAGAATGATGACAACAGAGCTCTAACGCTATCTACCAGATTGAAACAGCAAAATTTTGCATTTATACCATCCAACACTAATCACTATAAGACACAGCAAACAGTGGTTAAGATTAAGTCTTACAAAGAAGATGCAAACTGTCACGAACACTGGTTCCTCTGTGAGCAGCCTCAGTTTCCTCAATCTAAGTTAGACATGATTGTGATACCAGTGAGACTTAACTGAGATAATTTTAAGACCCTAGAATTGAAGCGTACTCATTCTTTGTCAGTACTATCTTTCTCTAATTACATGATTTTAGAGTTAAAAAATCCATCTCATTATTCTAAGCATGTTCTTACATTGGTGCCAATTCTTCAAAAATCAAAGAACCTATGAAGAATTAATATATGTCCAATAACATAGCCTGCCTGACCCTGTATCTCTAGTTCTTAATATGCTTCCATTCTTATTCTAGTCACCAATCACTTAAATATAAATCCCTTTATAGCACATTAATTTAATAAACTATTTTTTAAAAGGCAGTGAGCTCATTGAATTCCAGAAAATTAATTCCTTTGAGCCTTAGATAATTAGCATGATGACTTGGCCAAAATATTTTCTTCCAACAGAATGTTCTCATTAATGGGAAGCTGTTGTTCCCTTTTCAATCAGGACTGGAGGACACTGCTGAACTGTCAGGCTTAATTGCTTAGCCATAGACCACCTAAAGACAGAGAAGAAAATACAGGAAGCGAGGAAAGTCCAACAGGGCTATCAGGAGAGCCGCCTCATTTGCTTAAGCCACAAAGTAATAAACCTAGTACAGAAACCCAAGCAACAGGAAGGAGTAGATGCAGATTGCATTTAAAAAATTTATAAAACACTTCTTATGACAACTCCACATGGTACCCTATTTATTTCCATTTCATAGCTGTAGCCACTGAGGCATAAAAAGTTAACTTACATAATTCCACACAGCTTGCAAATGGCAGCACTTGACCAAGCAATTTGGTTCAAGAGTCTCTGCTATAACCCACTATTCTGGGCAGCCCTATCTACTTCAGTTATATCTGAGTCTCTTCCTAATGACCAGCAACTCCAGGCAGTTTCTGTCATTGCAATCTGTAGGACACTGATCTACTTTTCATGATCATGATTCTGACCAGCTCTCCAGCAGTGGGTGGGAACTCCAGGATCTCATTAGAGAACAATCTATTATTTGACATTATGCTGCTAGAGCAATGAACATATATTATGGTATTAGCAAATTCTTATCCCACACCCAGGACACAAGATTTTAAGATAAATGAATTTGGTGGCCCATTTTCCTTGTCAGTAAGGAACCGTCACTATGCGTGTATTTCATTCACTTAAAACCCTGCACTACTTCCCAGTTCCCCCATAAGTCAAGTCCTTATACAAGACAAAAAGGTCGTTTCCAATTCCCTTCTTCCTAATATCTCTTTGAGCACATGCCCTGCTGATCTCCCTTAGCTTACTCCTGAGTACATCGGCTTCCTGCAGGCTCTCCACCTGCCAGGTAGGTACATTGTGTTTCACAGCCTTCACTCTGGCAACTCTTTCCAATATCCTCAAAGCCCATTCTTTCTCAATTATTTTCTTAAATACTGCTTTGCCTTTTCAATGAAGCCTTCTCTAGTCATAACTCTACCATATTCCAGCAGGTTCTGTTCTATTTTTAATCATTTTTAGTGGCACTCAGGTGGTTCTTTTCTTTGGGGGAGGGCTGTTGTGGGGCTTGAACTCTGGGCCTGGGCGCTGTCCCTCAGCTCTTTAGCTCAAGGCTAGCACTGTACTACCTGAGCCACAGCACCACTTCTGGCTTTTTCTGTTTATGTGGTGCTGAGAAATTGAACCTGGGGCCTCAAGCATGCGAGGCAAGCACTCTACCACTGAGCTACGTTCCCAGCCCCAGCATTCAGTTTTTAACTCAGGACCTCACCTTTGCTAGGTTGGTGCTCTGCCGCTTGATTCCCTCTATCACTCCTGTGTTTTTCTGGTTATTTTTGAAATAGAGTCTTGCAAGCCTTTTTTAAAAAATCGGTTGTGGGACTTGAACTCTGCGACTGGACTCTCTCCCTTAACTCTTCAGCTCAAGGTTAGCACTCTACCACTTGACCCACAGCATCACTTCTGGTTTTCTGAGTGGTTTATTGGAGATGAGTCTCATGGTCTTTCCTGCCTGGGCTGGCTTTGAACTGCAATCCTCAGATCTCAGCCTGCTGAGTAGCTAGGATTACAGGTGTGAGCCACCGGTGCCCGGCCTTGCAAGCCTTCTTGCCTAGGTTGGTCTTGAACCATATTCCTTCTGTTCTCAGCCTCTTGAATAGCTAGGATTATAGACATGAGTCACTAGTGCCAAGCATAATTCCTTTCGTTCCCTATCTTCTTATGTAATTATTCCTAGAAATCCAACTTTTCAAGACCAGATGTCTTTACATTCACTGCTACATCCCTAGACATCACCAAAATTCTTCTTTCTCCAGAGTTGTATAAATTATCCCATGAAAAGAGAATAAAGGAAGGAGAGTAAAGTAAGAGAAATAAATATATCCCTAAACAGACTATGATCTATTTGGATTCCACAGGGTAGAACTTCAAAAAGTAGAATAACACCCACCAAGAATGTTTAAAAATGAAACAAAATCAGGCTGTGTGTGTGTGTGTGTGTGTGTGTGTGTGTGTAAAACTCTCCCATTAGATAATTGTCCCCTTCAACAGTTGTCTTTCTTCCATACCAGTTTCAGTAGAAGAGAATCTTGTCCCTGATCAGTGCTGTTAGTAGAAAGGCCCACGCATGACCCCTGGGCAAGAGCAATGGGCAACCATGGCACAACAGGAGAATAGGCAAGAACAGCAATATCTCTGGACTACAGTAAAGGCTTCCTTTAATTCAAACACTTAATTGTTGATACACACACATATATATGAACACATACACACATACACACACATATATATTGACTCTGTGTTTGCTTCATGCAAACAGTCAATTACACCAATGATCAGATAATGCAATGTGTTAAACGCAGTAATAGAAGTTGCAGCAGCCTCCTCACAACTGACCCCTCATACGTTAACCTAGACACTACAAAGCACTATCCATAGATGTGACCAAAATGAGTTGTACATGAGAGAGTAAACACCTTCCTTACAGACCACTCCTCCCCATCCAAACCCCTACTCCCCCAACTGCCATCAGTCTAGATTTTGACCCACCTGAAAGGGCTATGCCTCATCATCTCTGCTTCTTGCTTAGTGGTCTCTTAACAGACTTGGGTGTGGTGGTGAGGTCCCTCTTCTGGCCCCCTTCATAACTCAAACCATACACCTGTTCTGGCCTTCCTCACCTTCTTTCTTCCCCATCAATCCTGGCACAGAGATTTCCTCTCGCCTTTTAAGTCATCATTTACATATCACTCTCTCAGATAGGTCTCCTTTAATTACAAAGAAAGTTCCCATCATTCTTCATTCAGCGCATGCTGTCCTTTCCCATCAAAGCTTGTACAGCTTTGATAATACTTTATAATAAAGTATTAAACCCTGTATTTACAGAGAGAGCTATGTTCCATGAAAACACAATTGATGATCTGAATTGTAACACTTAATTCCATTTAAGCACATATTGGGAGGTCAAAAAAATACTTGTTGTATAGCTGGATAAGTGCCTGACTGATAAACCAATAAAAGAAAGGAAAGAAAGGAGGGAAGGAGGGAAGTAGAAAAGGACAGAGGGCTTAAGAATACAGAAATACTCGAAGAATTAACTAATCCTATTCCACAGAGATAGAGACCCAAACAGGTTTTGAAGAGAAGGTCATTTTGATGTCTTTTCACCAACAATTTGAAGTCAAAGACTTAACTAGCCTTATACTACATAGTATCAGGCTCAGGAGGGTTTAAAAATTGTTGATTACCATTCCTGATCTTAATAAATGTGTGAGCAAGACTGACTTACATGAATGGAGGAGTAACAGCAGAGTCACAATAAAGAGTTCCATTAAATATGGTAAAGCTTTACAATACAGGGCCTAGACAATACATCACAAAGCCAGAAAGAGGAGAGATGAAAGGCACCATAGGCAAGAGAGGACCTGCAGTTTGCCCTGGATGACTGTTGTAGAGGTACCTGCCTGAGTCTTAACAATGTTGGGAGAAGTCTCATGTTTGTGAATTGAAGTATTTCCTCCAACAATCTCCTAAGTGGAGTGAGAATTAGTATGACTGTTTTACAAGTTAGGAAATATCCCATGGCCAGTTATGAAAGAGGAAGTCCATGTAATTTTTCCTCAAAAAAGATGCACAATTATATTTTTGAATGATCATAGAGTATATTTTATTTCAATCAGTATAGGAGGCCATAGTTAAAGTCATTAAATGAGACAATGTAGCAAGTCAGATCCCTGTGATACAGGATGACACCTGCCATTCCAAAACCAGCATCATCATTTATTTTCAATCTAAACCCCACTGTAATGAGACTTTTTATGGAACAGGTATTTTAACTTGTCATAACTCACTTTACTTCACATACCTCAACTCTAGCTTTAGTGGAATGCCTACTGAATAAAAGAAAGGTAAGGGAAATACAATAAATATGTTTTATTGCTTTCTTTAAAAGCTGTCCAAGGATCAGCAATTCAGGATACCCAAAGAAGTCACCTCATAATGAGGACATTTTGATACTTGTGCAATGAAACTCCTTTGGAAGGGGTAGAAGAAGCAGCTACCTACTCTGCATTGAGCAGAGTTTTCATTTGGTAACTTGAGTATTATTCCCAGGGAAGCCACAAAGAGAAGAAAGTAAATACATTTTACATTCAGTAAAATTGGCAATTAGAGGGCAGTACAGCAAAGTATTTTTAAAGTATCTGATCTTTGCCATCCATCGCAATCTAAAGGAATTTCAGGTGCAAATATAATCATGGAAGCTTACTGCAGAATCCGATGAGCCTCATGAATAAATTATTAAGAAGACCTGGAAGAGGTATAAGGGCATTAAACAAAATTATTTAATAAAGGAATAATCATGTCAGAAAGCGCACCTGCTATTTGTAACAATCAAGACAATAACAGGGAGTGTTTGAGGTGAAAGCACAAACTATCAGCAGCATCTTAGTAATTCATTGCACTTGACATTTTAAGGAGATGCTGTTTTGCATTAACATGTACTTTTTATGGAGAAACATACCACTTAGATTTGTAAATTGAAAAAGACTGACGTTATAAGAACCTGGTCTTCAATCACTTTCTACATTTATTGCCCTGGTGTGTCATCAAATATGGTCATTTACAATTTGCTTTAACAAATAAGAACTTTTGTCAATTACTCAACTCTCACCATAGTGAGATCGAGATTGCCACCTAGTGAAATTCATTATAACATTATATTTACTGGCCAATGGCTAACTTTGGTTTTTCAGTCTTAAAGATGAAGTTTAATTATTTCAAGTCACGTCTGTATCATCAAGTTTCCTAAATATCTAATACCTTTTTAAAAATAACACAATGACTATGGTCCTGAAGCATGCAGATAATTAAAATAGTGTTATAGAAATATGTTTGATGACTTCCTAGTGGCTTGGTGCTGTCTTCTACCATTTCTTGTTTAATAATCTTAAATAACACTACAATGTAACTTTTTCATTTCGTAGATAAAACATACTGAGGCTGAGAGAGAGAGGGCCTTCAGAAAGACACCAAGGAAGATTCAAAGCCAGATTCAGTCCATCAGCAGATACACTGAGTGCCAACTATACCAAGTACTGTTATTTTTTTTGGGGGGGGGGAGTCTGGTCGTGCGGCCTGAACTCTGGGCCTGGGCGCTGTCCCTCAGCTCTTCAGCTCAAGGCTAGTGCTCTACCACTTGAGCCACAGCACCACTTCCGGCTTTTTTTCTTTTTGCTTATGTGGTGCTGAAGAATCGAACCCAGGGCCTCAGGCATGCAAGGCAAGCACTCTACCACTGAGCCACCTTTCTAGCCCCCAAGTACTGTTATTAAGAATAGTCACACTGCCAGACACCAGTGGCTCACATCTGTAATCCTAGCTACTCAGGAGGCTGAGACTTGAGGATCTGGGTTCAAAGCCAGCTGGGAAAGACAAATCTGAATGGTGCTTATCTGTAGTTATCAGCAAAAAACAAAACAAAACAAAAAAAACAGAAGTTGTGCTTAAGTGGTAGATCATCATAGATCATCAGCTTTGATTTTAAATGTAGGGAAAAGTTCAGGGTTCTATGTTCAAGTCTAATATTGGTGCCGACCCAAACACACACACACACACACACACACACACACACACACACACACACACACACACACACACACACAAGAGTAGGAACACTTACATAATGAGGTGCCCTGAGCCAAACAATGTGGATCTCAAGAAGCTAGAAAAGACAAGGAAATGGATTCTTCACCCTCCAGAAGGGAATGCAGCCCTACTAACACTTTCATTTTAGGTCACGTCAAACTTTGGCATCTAAAACTGTAGGGTTTCTCATAAGAATTAGTATATGTCAAGGATAGTCCTAGCAGATGAGCAGAACAGCTCAATAGCTATATCCATATAAGATGATGCTAAGCGAAATTAACTCAAAGACATGGAAACAACATGTTGTTGTTTTCAATGTACTATTTTGAGATTTTCCCCTATGGTTTATCCCCTGTTGTCACTGTATTTGCTTTTGGTACCCTGGTTGTATATATGCTTATCTGAATTAGGGAAGGGGAAGGGAACAACGGAATGGTGAGACAAAGGACAAGCAGGGGCGTTGGGGGGAGAGGACCAATACAACAGCAATACTTGTAAGACAATATGTTGGAAATGATCGGTACAGCCTGGGTGGGGGTTGGAGAGGAGAAAGAGTGGGAGGGCAATAAGTTCAATAGGAAATGTACTCACTACCTTATCACCTTGACAATAAAATTAAATTCAAAAAAGCTAATGAGCACTGAAGAAAATGTATATGGCTTTAAACCACAGAATTTGGTATCATGACAATAGAAAGCTGATACAGTATGTAAGAATGGCAAAGGACAGAATGTCTAATAAAACCAATAAGGAAAAATTAAGGACCCCTGTACCTACAATAGTGGGAAGCAGTTACCAGCGGTTGGCCTCAAAAGCAAAGCAAGACGGATGCAATTAGGGCAGAGATACCCTCAACAGGAGCCACTGTCTTAGGTAACAGTCACTATTAAAGCACAGTCATGGACTGGAGGCATGGTTCAAGTGGTAGAGCATCAGTGGTCAGCAAGGAAGCCTGGTGAGAGCATAAGGTCCTGGTACTGAGCTTTGGTACTGAGACAAAAACAAAGCAGAGATCAAGAAAAGCAGAGTGGAAGAATTCAACTTCCACTCTCCTCCTGCTCTTCTTTCTGCTGGTGTTCCCAATTGCAAGATGGAGGGCAAGAAAGCCTGTACAATCCAGTTCTGCCAGGATATGACTCATTTAAAGATAGGTACAGAGTGGACCGATGTGCGCAAACAATGTCCAGCACTTGTGTATACAAAGGACCAACCACAGAGCTGGAACACTGTGGGATTTCTCACCCAGGTAATTCATTCCAAACTTGTCTGGCACCAGTAGCTCTATGTCTTTGTTATAGTTGTTTCCAGCTGTTTGGTGAGGTTAAGCTGTTAGGTGCAGTGTGCTCTGTTTAACAAATAAACAGTACACAAAGATCAGGAAAGGCAGGAATACAATCCTGGCTATGCCTAGTGTGTGTCAAGGGTAGCTCCTATTTCAGAGTTCCCCTGATCATAGAAAGCTTAAAGCAGTCCGGACCACTGCTATGCAGACTGAAAGTGGCCAACCAACATGATAGTGCAAAAGGAAACATTCCACATCTGGATGCCTCATGTGACTTTGGGAGGACGAAAATGACTGCATTTTAATGAAGCTTTTAGCCTAGTAAGGATTACATGTTGTGCTAAGCATTCTTGTAAGCACTGTTTCATTCTGGTTTCCCAGATGACCTTTTGAGAAAAAGAAAATGAACTTTAGTTATGAAAAGCCACTTGCTCAGAGCTAGTGCATGATATAGAACAGCGATTTGACCCCAACCTTCTAACCTAGTTCCACTTTCCTGCCGATGGCTGTAACAGATTTCATGTCAAATAATGCACAACAGTGTTCTGATGACTTTTTTAACCAAGGGACTGTATTTAATAAAACCCATTATTACCCAGAAACACCAAGATATTCATTGTGATATTTGACAAAAACAGCTGGTGAGTTATGAACGTCTACTTACCTCCATAATTAAGTGGGGTCAAAATGAGTCTCTGGTATCAAAGGCATCCAGTCAGCATAGAAATAAAAATCGAGAAGACTATCAAATGGGTTTACTCTAGCAGAAGACATTTTTCAAATGTCAGCAATTTTAGCCTCTAACTTCCTACCAGGTTTCCTCTGAACCAACTAAGACAAACGAGCTTTTTCCCCTTTAAAGATCTCTAGAGAAACCACCTTGACAAATTTCCTTCACTAATCTGTTCCGGTGCTTAAAAACTCTTCTTAGCAGGATGTTGTTTCTTTCTATTGACTGGAAGTTATAATCCTGTTCATATGATGGATTTATAATGCCCTTAATTTTCACATTACAAATGAATCTGAAGCATTTTTAGCTTATACTATCCTTCTGTTCTAAGCACCATTGTTGTCATGGCTGTTTTATTGTATTTCTTAAATGCTGGATTTTTTTTTCTTTTCTTTCACACAAGAAAAGGAAGCAACATGATGATATGGTTGTTTAAAACAAGGACACAAATTGTTGGTTATTATTAGGACATCAGGACCCGGTAAACACTGACAGTAGTAATGAGCAGGAAGGAGGAAGGAGGCAGCTCTGTGCTTCAGAAACATCCTAGAAAATTCAGATTAATAAAGAGAAAAAATGGTCCTTTTGCACAGTATCTCTGAAAATTCTTTGTCTCTATTTTCTCCTGGAAGATGGAGAAAACTTTTATTAAGTGCACTAGGTTATATCCTTACTGTTGATGGAACAAAACATTATCCTCTGTTAACATTTTACAGCTACTCAGATATGGGAGTCATGTCAGTTTCCTATTTCAGATGCTAATCAACTTTGCTCAGTACAAACTAGACGGGATGGGAACCAATTTATTGAGATTTAGTTCTGATATTCTTGGCAATTAGTTTATAATTGTGGATGATGTGTATCATTTTCCTATAACTTAAAACAGCCACTGGCAAAAACTGAAAGTTAAAAAAAACCATGAAAACACTATTTCTATTTATAAAGAACTGTTTCATTTTTATCATCTTCATTCCTAAAGACAAAAGAAACAAAAGAGAAAGCTGACTATAAGAAAGTAGATGATGATCCCAGGCCCAGAGTTCAAGCCCCACGACCGACCAAAAAAAAAAAAAAAAGAAAGTAGATGATGATTTGTATTTAAGGCTCAGAAAGAAGACAGGATGGTTTCTTCAAATATAATTCTGACTATGCTAGTTAGGATACCATTCAGTTAGCAATAACAACAGCAACAACAACAACAACAAAACCCTCTAAATTCCTTTCTCTTCTGTCTTGTGTCTCTATTCCTTTTCTCCTCAAAATTCAGGATTCATAAACCTGTATGAAATCTCCCTGACACCCACAGGATCTGACCATACTGTGTGACCAGTATCTTTAAGGTTCAAGGCCACATGTAAGTTTCTGGAGGCCAGGAAGAACAAAGAAGAAAGAAGAAAGTAGGTGCACCCCAACTCCCTCCCTGAGAAGGCCCTCCAAAACCTCCAAAGACAATACACTTTTCTATCCTCTTATCCAGCATTGGGCCACATTGCTACAAAGAACTGCTAGTTAGCCTAGAAAATGAAGCCTTTACATGGGGCAGCTACACCCCACTAAAAATGTCAAGATTTAATGAATGAAAGAACAAACAGTAGTGGAAACCTATTAGGCACTGCTATACTAATGTTATTCTACAAAGTAAAACCCAACATGACCTTCCGTTGCCTCAGGATAAATATCAAAGTGCTTAATTGGGCCCACATGGCTTTTCACAGGCTGGCTTCTGCCCACCTTTCCAGTGCCATGTGCTATCCTTTTCTGTAATGGTGAATCTTGATGGGGTTGAGAAGCTCTTGGAAGAATGGTCTCGTTTTTCTGTGAGGGCATTTTCAAAGAAGACTTGCTAAGGAGGGAAGATCACGGGAATGGGGGTGGCAGCTATAAATCTGTGCCATGGGCCCAGATAGAAGGAGGAAGTGCTCCAGCAGAGGCTCCTCCCACTGGTGCTCCCTCCTTCCTGGTGGTCAGGGTATCAGCTGCTCTGGTCTATGACATCCTCCCAGCCATGATGGAAAACCTCTGAAATCAGGAGACAAAAAATGTAATTCCTTTTCTCTAAGTTTTTCTTCCAGATAGCTGTCTCTCAGATATTATGCAAAAATAACAAGTATCTCTCCCTGTCTTGCATGAACTCGTCATTCTGGATATCTTTGATTCCTCCTGACTTTCAGGATTCTTTTTTTAATATATATATTATATATACTGTACAAAGATACTGTACCAAGATACTGTACAAAGGGGTTACAGTTGCATGAGTAAGGTAATCAGTACATTTCCTATTGAGCATTGTTATCCCCTCTTTTGTTTTTCCCCTACCATCCCTTCCCTCCCCACCTCCCCAACTCCTCCCTCCCCCCCATTCACCTCTGAAGCTGTAAAGTTAATTTTTCAACATATTATCCTGTACATCTCATTGTTACAATGGGCTAACCTGTTTCCTTATTTTAGTATTTTGTTATTTCCCTTCCCCTTCCCAAATTACAAAAATGTATATACAAGATGGAGGATATGTCCCCATATGTTAGGAAATAGAAAGACTTGGAAAAAATTATATTAAGTGAAGTAAGCCAGGCCCAAAGAAATGTACATCCCATGGTTTCCCTTATTTGCAATAACTAGTGTATGTCTAGGACAAGTAGAAAAGGTCAAAAGATATGTACATATGACCATATAAGATGATGCTAAGCAAAATGAATCTCAAGATAGGGACACAAGAGATTTTATCTTGGTTGCTGTTGTTTTTAATGTACTCATAATGTACTGTGTGATTTTTTTGGTTTCTTTTGTATGTTCTTCCCCCATGGTATAACCCCTGTTTTCACTGTATTTGATTCCGGTGCCCTGCATCTTATATATATATATAAGATATATATCTTATATATACTTTCAGGATTCTTAAGGAACTTTGCCCTTCTTTGCTTCCTCAATTATCTGAAACATTCTTCATTTCCTTTGATGAATCTACCTTAAATCTCATTCTCTCAGAAGACCAGACCATTCTGAGGTGTTGCCACCGGATTTAAGCTCCTGTGACAACGTATCAGAAAGATCACACACAACTAATCTCTTCTCTAGTGTCTTTCTCTGCAATGTCTTCATCAAGTGCAGACCAACAAGATAAGGTCTGTTATTAGATTCTTGGTTATCTAGCTCAGTATTTTTCTTTTTTTGGGGGGAGGGGTCTGGTTGTGGGGCCTGAACTCTGGGCCTGGGCACTGTCCATCAGCTCTTCAGCTCTACCACTTGAGCCACAGCGCCACTTCCGGCTTTTTTCTTTTTGCTTATGTGGTACTGAGGAATCGAACCCAGGGCCTCATGCATGCAAGGCAAGCACTCTACCACTGAGACACCTTCCCAGTCTCAGTATTTTTCTTTTAGGTAAAATTTATTTACAGTAAAATGTTATCTATTTTAATATAATTTAATGGATTTCCCAGAACTGTTCTTATACATGTAACCAGTAACTCAACAAAATACAAAACATTTTTACTATTCCCAGAAGTTCCTTTATACTCCCTTTCACATTACCTTTTATATTTAAATTTTCTCTTCTATTTTTTATCATCAGCTTAGTTTTGTCTTTACGTCCTTTCTACACATGGAACGATACAGAGTGTGTGCTTTTGTTTGTTTGGCAATGTTAGAGATTGAACCCTGGGCCTCATACGTGCTAAGCAAATGATTCCACAACTGAGCTTCCTCCCCAGCCCAGGGTGTGCACTCAGTACAGTATTGATGATATTAAATCACATTGCTGTGTATATAAGTAATCTGTCCTATATGAATGCTGTGGAGAATTCCATTGTGCAAATATATCACAATTTGTTGGTCTCTTCTCTTGCTGATAGATATATGAGTTGTTTACATTTTGTGGGTATTAGGAAGAAAGCTGCAGAGAGAATTCATATGCAGATCCCTGTGTATCTTCTATTGAAGATAACTTGATAACTCCCACAGGTAGAATTGCTGAGTCACTGAGAAAATTAATATTTTGTTTTATTTTTTTCCTTTCTCTCTTTTGACTCCATTTCTTTCCTTTCTTTCACCTTCCCTTTCCCACATCATTTTTTGTCCCTCCCTTCTCTCTTTCCTTTCCTTCCTTCTCTCCCTTCCTCTCCCTCTCTTTATATCTTTATTTCTTTATTCCTTCTTTCCCTCCCTCCCTCCCTCCCTCCCTCCCTCCTTCCTTCCTTCCTTCCTTCCTTCCCTCCTCTCTCCTCTCTTTCTCTCCTCTCCTTTCCTCTCTTCTCTCCTCCTCTTCTCTCCTCTCCCTCTTCTTTTCTTTTCTTTCCTTTTCCCAACCAGGCCCCCATGCTAAGTTGGTATTTGCCATATGTTTTAGTTAGAGGCATGGCTAACAATTTTCCAAACGTGGCTTACCATTTTACATTTTTACTCACAATACAGGAGAATTCTGTTTGCTCTTGGTCCTCACTGAAGTTCAGTGTTATCATTTTTTTTGTTTTTAGCCATTGGAATATTATGTAACACTTTATGGGGATCCAATACGCACTTCTTTATTCCAACTACTAAACATTTGTTTTTGTTGTTGGCCGTGGGGCTTGAACTCTGGGCTTGAGTGCTGTCCCTGAACTCTTCAGTTCCAGGCAAGTGCTCTTCCACTTGAGCCACAGCGTCACTTCCAGTTTTCTGGTGGTTTATTGGAGATACAAGTCTCATAGACTTTCCTGCCCAGGCTTGCTTTGAACTGTGATTCTCAGATCTCAGCCTTCTGAGTAACTAGAATTAAAGGCATGGGGCACCGGCCTCCAGCTTGCTAAACGTATTTTTATGGTCCTACTGAGCAATTACTTTTTTGTTGTTGTTATCTTTTGATTTTTTCCATTTCCATATTTTTCCATTGCTGGAAATGACACTCAGTGTGTCCAACATTTTATATCTTCAATATGTTCTTTTGTAGTGTCCATTCATGTCTTTGTCAATTAAAAAATTGAGTTACTTATCTTTTGATGAACAGTTTTAATGATGTCTTTATTCTGAATACAAATCATTTGTGACATACCTTGAACATATTTTTCTTAGTGTTTGCAAGCTTAAGCATTTAGCTATGTGTTGGTGGCTCACAGGCTTACACCCGTAAAATCCTAGCTACTCAGGATGCTAAGATCTGATGATCAAGGTTTAAGGCCAAGCCAAAAAGTCTGTGAGATTCTTATCTCCAGTTAATTAACAAAAAAGCTGGAAATGGAGTTGTGGTTCAAGTGGTAGAGCACCAACCTTGAACAAGAAAGGTAAGTGAGAGCTTGAAGCCCTGAATTTAAGCCACAGTATCAGCACATACACACACACACACACACACACACACACACACACACACACACACAAACACACCCCTCACAAAATCCAGTAAGCAGTTAATAAGTGCAGCATAAGATGCACTGGAATTAATCTAAGCTACTTGATTTGGTAGTGTAGGATTCATTGACATGAACAAAGCTTGGCTCATTCTATCTCCTGCTATTGTAACATCTACTCATAGATGACTAGATGACTAAAAGTTCTTGTAAATCTCTGCAGCTATTTCAGAAGTATTATTACAGTGGGCCCATGGTATCCATAAATTATCTGAGAGGAAAAATATGCTTCTTCTTTAACTTACAAAAACAAGTAACATAATGTTGGAAATAAAAGAAACTTGAAGCGTACTGTGAATTAAACACTTCTGGGGAATGCTTCAGAACCAAGTATGTTCAAATTATAATGCATAAACCATATACAAAAGCCAATATTCCGCACAAAGATTTTTTTAAATTGATTTATTTACCTAAAATAAGTATTTATAAAAATTATTTTCCTAAATGCATCAAAAGCCAGACACAATATATCTCAAGCCTATCCTATCACAAAAGCTCAATCACCAGCTAGCTTAACACAACATCTGTGTATACTCAGCATTATACAATAATGTGCAACAAGGGAAAGAAAAATATTAAAGCAGAAAATATAAATAACCAGCTGGAAGGCCTAAAACAGAAATTTGTTAGAAGTCGATACAGCTAATGTTGTACTGGCTTGGAATATTTATGCTGACACATTTTCAGAAAATATCCTTTTAAACTGGAAATTAAGAACATCTGCTAGCCAGCTGATTGAGTGAGGAACTTTAGGGTCATCCCTAAATTCTTTCTCTCCTTAAACTACTTACCCAGTTAGCTGCCAAGCGCTCAATGTTCTAAATTCCTCTCAACTCATCTACTTCTCCACTTCTTGCACGTCTCTATTCCCCAAAACAATGTCCTTGTGTGTGTGTGTGTGTGTGTGTGTGTGTGTGTGTGTGTGTGTGTGTGTGTGTGTGTGTGTGTGTGCTGGCCCTTAAGCTTGACAGGGCCCGGGCACTGTCCCTGAGCTTCTTTTGCTCAGGCTTGTGCTCTACTACTTGAGCCACAGCTCCATTTCTAGATTTTTGGTGATTAATTGGATATAAGAGTCTCATGGACTTTCTTGGCAATACTGGCTCTGAACTTCCATCTTCACATCTCAGCCTCCTGAGTGGCAAGGATTATAGATGTGAGACACTGATGTCTGACATAACAATGTCTTTTTGCAGATGTCAGCAGCTCTCAATAGCAAAAGCCTCTAAATGTTCGTTTATTTTACTATCTACTTTTTGCTCTTGCTCCACAATTCTATTAAACAAAGTCAGATCAATGGAACCCCTTTCTAGTTTGCCTGTACACTTTTTCTTACATGGAGGAAAAATGACAGAAGGTGCCCACATTCTTAATCCTAGAAACTGGTATATGTATTCCTTTCCATGGCAAAATGGACTTTCTAAATGTGAATAAAGGAACAATTCCAAGGATCTTCTTTAGAAAAGGAAGACACTTAATATGACTTTTTCCAAGTCCTTCCATTTCCTAACAAATGGGACATTGTCATTCTTTCTGATGGAAGCATAGAATTTCATTGTGTGTGTGTGTGTGTGTGTGTGTGTGTGTGTGTGTCATATTTTCTTGATCCATTCATCTACCGAGTGACATGTGGGTTGGTTTCATATCTTAGCTATGGTGAATAATGTTGTGATAAACATAGTTGTGCTGGTAGCTTTAGTATGGCTTTGTTTGTGACTGTTTGGGTAAATGCCCAAAAGTGAGATTGCTGGGTTATAGGGGAGCTCTATGTGGAGTCTTTTGAGGAAACTCCATACTGATTTCCAGAGTGGTTGAACAAGTTTACACTCCCACCAACAGTGCAGTAGGGTTCCCTTTTGGCCATATCCCCTCCAGTATCTGTTGTTATTAGATTTCTTGATTATAGCCATTCTAACTGGGGTGAGTTGGAATCTCAATGCTGTTTTGATTTGCATTTCTTTTATGGCCAGAGAAGTTTAAGTCTTTAGCCCACTTATTAATTGGGCTGTTGTTTCTTTGAGGATTTGTTGTTGGGGGATTTAATTTTCTGAGTTCTACGTATATTTTAGCTATGAGACCCTTGTCCGTTGTATGGCTAGTGAAAATCTTCTTCCAATCTGTGGGCTTTCTATTAATCTTGCTAGCTAAGTAAGCCAGACCCAAAGAAATATAGGTCCAATGGTTTCCCTTACTTGCAATAATTAGTATACATCTAGGATAATCCTGTCAGATGAGCAGAAAAGCTCAATAGCTATGTACATATGACCATATAAGATGATGCTATAAGTGAAATGAACCCCAAGATTGGGATGTTTTTCTTTGTTGTTGTTGTTTATAATATACTATGGGATTTTTTTTTGTTTCTTTTGTATGTTCTTCCTCCTATGGTATATCCCCTGTTGTCACTGTACTTCTGATTTTGGCACCTTGCATCTTGTATATACATTTATCTAATTTGGGAAAGGAAATGGGAATAACAAAATGCTGAAACAAGGACAAAGATGGCCCATTGCAACAATGATACTCACAAGGCACTATGTTGAAAATAAACTTTACAACTTTGGGGAGATGAGGAATGGGGGAGGGTGGCAAGGGTTAGTAGGAAAAAAACAAGGGAGGGGGTAACAGTGTTCCACAAGAAATGTACTCATTACCTTACTCATGTAAGTGTAACCCCTCTGTCCAGCATCTTTACAAGAAAATGAAAGCTTAAAAAAAAAAAGAGAAAAAGAAAAGGAAGACAGGAAATACTTGAAGATGCTTTTTGCTGGTTTTGAAGACAGTGGAAGGGCTCAGGTCCAAAATATGTAAGTGTCCCTTAGAAACTGAAAAAAACATAATTAAGAAATAGGCTCTTTCCTAGAACTGCTAGAAGTAAATGTCAACAACTTAATCTTAGTACTTAAGACCCATTTTGGACTTCTGTCCTCCAAAACATAAAGTAATAACTTAATTTTGTTGAGAGGTATTAGGTCTCTGGTAACTAAGTACAGCTCAAATAGAAAGCAATATGGAAGCTATGCTGGTTTTCACTTTATAAGCATATAATAGTAGCTATGTGCTAAGTATGTCATGGACTTTCATGAAATTGGTGGAGTATAGGGCTCACTGTTTTCACTGAATAAGACACAAAAATATTTGTGGATTTAATCCATAAAGCATTCTAGCCTCTATCATGGTGTTAGCCTGGTCCCTAATGTTGTTTCCTACTTATCTGGTTAATTATTGCAGAAACATCAAATGTCTTGGCTCCATTCTCAACTTTTCCCAGAGAGTTAGCCAGTCCTTCCCCAGCAGCCCTCATCTCTTCATCTTCTGATTCCCTGGGTATATGTCCATCTACAAGAATGTGAGCATAAATCCATCTTCTTTCTCTAAATACATAGCACAATGCCTCACATAAAGTGTCTGTGATAAACGTTTGATGGACCTAGGCAGGATAATACCCCTGTAATCCCAGTACTTAGATGGTAGAGGCAGGATGATTGCAAAGTTAAGGCTAGCCTAGTCTATGTGGGGAATTCTATGCATCCTGAAAGAAAGGAAGAAAGAAAAGAAGGAAACAGAAAGAAAAAGAATAAAAGAATGGAAGGAAGGGAGGAAGGAAGGGAGGAAGGAAGGAAGGAAGGAAGGAAGAAAGAAAGAAAGAAAGAATAAGTGAAAGAAAGAAAGAAGGAAGGAAGAGGAAGAAAGGAAGGAAAGATGGAAGGAAGGAAGAGAACAAAAAAGGAGGAAGAAAGAAAGGAAGAAAGAAAGCAAGGAAGGGAGGAAGGAAGAGGAAAGGGAAAGGAAGGGAAGGGAGGGAAAAGAGGGCTGATAAAGGAATGTCTTCTGTCCACCCTTAAAATGTAAAGCCTACCAGTTTTGTGATCTTCCACTTTTGCTACTATATAAAGTCAAATATACTTCAAGTACAATTTCCCTTCCCATACGACTTGGGATATGGCAGTCTACAGATAGTGGAGTTCTTATAAGAATCACACACACACAAATGCCTCTGAAACATATGGCACACATTTTAACACATTATGCTGGTCTTCAGCAATTTTTGGTTATCATCACTATCTATAGCAGAAGATGTAAAAAAAAAAAAGCAGTGTGAGCCTAGATATGAAGGGTATAAATTGGAAGAAAACTAGATATGATCACTGAAATTCTCATGGAATTCATTTCACTTAGCATCAGCTTATATGGTCATATATACATAGCTTTTGACTTCTGCTTGTCCTAGACATACACTAGTTATTGTAGATAAGGGAAACCATGGGACCTGTGTTTCTTTGGACATGGCTTACTTCACTTAGTAGAAGTTTCTCCAAGGCTTTCCATTTCCTAACAAATGGGACAGTATCATTCTGATGGATATGTGTGTGTGTGTGTGTGTGTGTGTGTGTATCACCTCACATTTTCTTGATCTATTCCTCTATGAGGAGCATCTGGATTGTGTAGTCTTTTGAGGAACCTCCATACTGCTTTCCAAAGTGGTTGAACAAGTTTACACTCCCACCAACAATGAAGTAAGGTTCCCTTCTGTCCACATCCCCTAGAGTTCTTGATTATAGCCATTCTAATGGGGTGAGGTGGAATCTCAATGTTGTTTTGATTTGCATTTCTTTTATGGCTAGAGAGGTTGAACATTTCTTTGTGTGTCTATTGGCTATTCTTATCTCCTCTTCAGAAAAGTTTCTCTTTAAGTCTTTAGCCCACTTATTAATCAGGGTGTTGTTTCTTTGAGGATTTGTTGTTGGGGGATTTAATTTCTGAGTTCTACATATATTTTAGCTATGAGATCCTTGTTCATTGTATGGCTAGTGAGGATCTTATCCCAATTTGTTGGCTTTCTATTGATCTTGCTTGCTATGTCCTTTGCCATGCAGAAGCTCTGCAGCTTCATGCAATCCCATTTGTCCAACCTTGCTTTGACTTGTTGTGTTTCTAGGTCTCATGGTCGAAACCCAACCACACTATGCTAGACTTAGGACTTTGAACAGTAAGTAAGCCACAGCACATGACTCTAATAATCTTGGATTCTAGAGCTTTGGAGGAAGTATAATATCATGATATTCATTGTTTTGTCCAAGTCTAAAAACCATTCCCAATATTCAAGCAGTACTTTTCATTTAAATTCAGGTGGATGTGCTTTTTACATGATCACTTTAGTTAATAAATGAATATGAATTAATGACCAGTTAAAAGCTGACTATAAAATTTTGACACTGATGGAAAGACAATCTTCAAAGATGTGCAAGTGTTTTTGATCAGACCTAATCTATTTAACTTCCCTATCTTTAACTTATAGTTTAATTTATGGTTAGAAAAATGGAGGCCTGGTTCTAGGTGCTTAGGTAAAATCCACAAGTTCACCATGTTGCAGTTTATTCATTTACAAAATAGGATTCAAAGGAGAACTTTCCCCTCAGAGTTTTTGTAAGAATTAAATGAGACAATAAAAGCATATAAATATTAGCTAGTACAACCTTAATCTTTGTGAAATTATGTTTTGAAATAATGTAACTGGTGATCTCTAAACTGAAGAGTACAGAAAAATATTTTTATTCAAAAAAGGGTCTTTTTGAGGATTTTAAAACTTAATTAGGGTTGGAAATGTTTTTTAGACATGTAAAAATGGCTAGATGAACCCCTGTTTTTCACTGTAGTTGATATTGGTATAATTTGGGGAAGGGAAGGAAAAAACAAATTGTTTAAATAGGGATACAGGTGGTCCCATTGTAACAATGAAATGTATAAGATGCTATATTGAAAAATGAACTTTACACCTTTGGAGGCAGGGGTGGGGGGGTAGGGAGGAGGTGGGAGGGCAGGGAGAAGGAGGTAACAATGCTTGGTAAGAAATGTACTCATTACCTTGCTCATGTAATTGTAACCCCTCTGTATGGTACTTTCACAATAAAAAAACTTATTAATAAAAAAGAAAAATTCTAGTAAGAGGCTGGTGAATGGCTCATGTGGCACAATGCAGGCACAAGGCCCAAAGGGTAAACCCCAGACAGTACCCGCAAACAACATAAAAAACTGAATTCCAATAACTGATGATGAAATCTAAAATGTTATAGGAAATCTCAATAAAACTTAAGAGATCAGTCTGAAACGTCTGAGGAGATATCAATGACACTTAAGAGATCAAGATAACTTTCTGAAGTTAGAACCAGATAAAGAATGTGAAACAAAGGATGGCAATCAAAATGGAGAAAGGGAACAACACAGAGTGAATTAAATAGAAGAAGAGGAAGTGGAGAGTTGCTTAGTTAGGGGGAAAAATGGACCTGGAACATGCTAGAACACAATGGATGAATATGCTAGAACAGAGTGGATCCCATGACCACAGACATAATTCCTTGGACCAGCAAGCTTCTAAGTACTGCTGAGACCACTGCAGCGTACCATTGATTTTAAAGAAGGTGTTTGCCATGCATTTAGTCTTTTTAATGATTTCCCATCTCCCTTTAAGAACTCTGTTTACACAACTATCTGCTCTTTCCTTGATAGGCTCATTAGTATGGTACGTAAAAGAGTAAAAAATAAAGGGGAATGATACAGTCTTTGCAATGAAACATAAATAAATTAATATACATTAATATATTTTATTTAAAATCTGCTACATCGGCATGCTATGCCTGTAACATTTATTACCTCACAATACTCCGAGAGGTATGTGGATAGCTCAAGGCATAACAGCAAATTAAACTGGAGGAATCACTGCTATGAATCGCTAATGTCACTACACATCTTTCTCTAATTCTTAGTTAGTGGTAATACAGATGTGCCTTATCCAAGCTAAATTTCTTGGAATAAGCTGCTATTCACATCCAAAATTTCCTTGATTATGCTATGTGATATGGAAAAGATGGAAACCAATAGAAATAGAAACGATATTGATAAAATGTCACAGGAATAAAACATACCCACAGAGTTCACTTCAAAGTAGACATTCATTTATTCAACAAATAAACACAGAGTACTTAGTAGGCATGAAGTATATGGTAGAAATTACAGATCTAAGCTGGGTTCTGGTGGCTCATGCCTATACTCCTAGCTACTTAGGAGACTGAGATCTGAGAATCATTGTTCAAAGCCAGCCCAGGCAGGAAAGTCTATGAGATTCTTATCTCCAATTAACTACCAGAAAATTGGAAGTGGAGCTGTGGCCCAAAGTGGTGGAGGGCTAGCTTTGAGAAAAAGAGCCCAGGGACAATGTCCAGGCCCTAAGTTCAAGCCCCACAACTGAAAAGAGAGAGGGGCGGGGAGGGGAAGGGAGGGGGGAGGGAAAGAAAAGAAAGGAAGAAAGAAAGAAAGAAAGAAAGAAAGAAAGAAAGAAAGAAAGAAAGAAAGAAAGAAAGAAAGAAAGAAAGAAAGAAAGAAAGAAAGAAAGAAAGAAAGAAGGAAGGAAGGAAGGGAGGGAGGGAGGAAGGGAGGGAGGGAGGAAGGGAGGGAGGGGAGGAAGGGAGGGAGGGAGGAAGGGAGGGAGGAAAGAGAAGAAAGAAAGAAAGAAAGAAAGAAAGAAAGAAAGAAAGAAAGAAAGAAAGAAAGAAAGAAAGAAAGAAAGAAAGAAAGAAAAAAAGAAAGAAAGAAAGAAAGAAAGAGAAAGAAGGAAGGAAGGGAAGGAAGGAAGGAAGGAAGGAAGGAAGGAAGGAAGGAAGGAAGGAAGGAAGGAAGGAAGGAAGGAAAGAAGGAAAGAAGGAACAAGGTGGATGAAGGCTTTAGCTCAATGGTAGATCAGAGTCTTGTTTCAAGCCTCAGTACTGCAAGACAAAAACCTGTGTGGTCTGGAGTAGCTAGCATGCAGGCACAGAGCACTATCCTTGCTTTGGCTTCCAGAGTCCCCTGTTAGGACAGCAAAGTGCTTTTTCATGGCATCTTGCACCAAGATGGGCTGCTTTCCTGCCTATCAGAGAACATGTTGATCTGGACCTCTCCACATCTTTCACATCTCTGAGCTCTGATTTTGTCCTTGAACCTCCTCTTTTAACTTTTCTTTCCATAATTGCTGTTACGTGAGTAAGAAAATTATCTACAACACAGAGATAAAGATTCATCCCTGCAAAGCCGTAGTGGATTCTTCCTGCCTCCATATTCAGAATTAAATCATCATTTTACCTTGTTTTCCTATTTAGTCAGTCCTCATGTCCATTAGAGCTGCTGATATCCCATTCTCTCCAGAGAGTACAAGAAGGCAGAGAGAGTCCTATCCCTCATCTCACTGTCCGCCAGGGACTGGCATAGTCATTTGTGCAGAACAAACACACTACAGATGTGAGATGAAGGAAGTGCTTCCCTAGCTACTTTTTCTGCCATTTCCCTTTGTTATTCTCCAACAGCCCATGTCTGATTAGGCTTGGGGACTTTAAAGCCAATCTAGCACTAACTCTTTTCTCAATAGGAAATTTCTTCTATCCATTCTCTCTCCATCCAAACTTCTTAAGCTGTAAGTTTTATGTGCTATTCTCCCAGTGTCTTGCTTTCTACAAAACTAGTCATTCATCACGACTTCCTGGGAAGTGTTCCAGAACACAGAGAGACTCACATTAGATATTTAATGTTCTCCCCCCCCTCGACACACACAAAGTAAGTATGTGGAGTAATGCATATGTCAGCTTGATTTAGTCATTCCACAATGCATACATATTTCAAGACATCATACTGTACACCATAAATAATATTTTGTTTGTCAATATATCATAAATTAATTAAAAACATAAAAACATAGAGAGTTCTGTTCTTGACAAGACCTGCTCCATTATTTTATGGATATGGCCTGGGGAATCTATCCGACTTGGACATTGGCCTTTTGAGTGGCATCTGAAAAGCATCTTTTCCTTCTGTGTTCATGCATGATCATGTGTTAGTTCAATAACTTCACAGTAATACAAATGTATTAGAATAGACCTTAGTCCAGAGTCTTGTTTCTCAAACTTTAACATGCATATGGATGACCTGGTGTGATGATTAATCTTGACTGTCAACTTGAATTGATGGAGATTAGTAAAAGGCGAAAGATTTATACGATCTGAAGAGAAACCAGAGTATGTGACGGAGATTAGTAAAACACAATTCTGTATGTATCTCTGAAGAGGCTCACAAAATGCATTAATAAGGGGAGGCACTACCTGAATGTAGTCAGTACCACACCATAGGCTGCGGACCCAGGTGGAATAAAAGTTGGAAATCCAGGAAGTCAGCTAGTACATGCATATTTCTCTCTCTCTCTCTCTCTCTCTCTCTGGCCACTATAATGTAAGCTGTTACATCACACTCTCCCAGCCAGGATGGATAAAGACCTCTGAAACCATGAACCTCAGCAATTCTTCCTACCCTTAAGTTGTCTTGCTCAGGTGTTTTGTCACAGCCATAAAAAAAATGCCTAGCACATCTGGACATTCTATTAAAATTTATATTCTAATTCAGTAGGTCTGGTCTGAAATCCAAGCTTCCATTCTGTTAGTACACCAACCATTGTAACTGCTTTGTATTCTCTAAAACTGGACCTTCTTCGGATTTCATTGTAATAGAAAAAGGCAATATTTTCTTATCCAGAATATTTATATATTCAGGAATTTAAACTCTAATTTGTAACATCTCCTCATTTTTAATGTCACTTAATTCATAAGACCAGTGGAACCATTTGATGAATACATATGGGTTATATGAGACAAATGCATATTACCATCAGTATTTTCTTTTTGCATGTATGGTTTCCCTGATGAAGGTCCTGGTTCATAGAGACACAAAAATTATTGACAAGTACTTAGTAGCTTGTTTTACAGTCATAGGTTAGATGTCACTTAAATAGAAATGACAAGAAGAACTTGTTTTCCAATATCTCTGCAAAAGTCAGAGTAAGCTAAAGCACTAATAATCTCCTGTGCATTGAAGCTGGATGATCTTTAAGAGCACATTTTCATTCGTGTTTTTGGTGAATAAAAATGAAAAATTAAGTTCAAAGCAAATATCTGTTGAACTTTTCAGCTTACCTCTGCAATTTTTAAAAAAAGGACATTAAAAAAGCCAGACTCTAATGAGTACGTTTTATAGGATTTTCCAGCATTAAGTTATAGCTTATGCAGAGAATGAGTTTGTACACAGAGGTATGCTGAGAAAAAACAAGAGTTCCTCCAATGGTAAAACAAGATAGTGGGCCAGGTATATACATGGAGTCTCTAGGAAGTTTCAGGATAAGGATTTTATCCTTCTCTTATTGAAGTTCACACTCAAACACACACAAACTTTTCAGAATCTAGCAGTAATGTACCAAGCATGATAAAGAACCAGGCAGCACAGAGAAAGCCTGTATATATGTATGTGTGAAGCAAAGATATTAAAATCATCAAGGGAACAATTTTTTAAGTTTAGTGGTTGGTCCTGCCTCAATATAAAACAGCTTGGTGGCTTTTAATGATGGAAAAATTATGCAAACATTAAAAAACAATTTTATATAATTATTTGGAGTTTGCATTCATTTTTACAAACAACAATTTAAAATAAATCCATTAATGCTGTCAGAGGGGATTTCTTGCAAACAAAAGGACATATATCATGGCACTGCAGTTTGGCTTAATACTAGAAAATAAGCTTGTCTACCTACCAGTAGTGCATCCTAAAGAGAAATTAAGAAATTTAAGTGATTATTTCTGTGACTGGGATTGGGCCTTTAATGGGCAAGTTTTTTAATGGGTAGGTATTAGAATGATTCATTCATTTATCAACTACTTAAGATGAGTTGAATTGGGCTTGGAGTTCCAACAGCATTTCCATAGCTCATTTTCTCAAGTCCTCCTTCTAGCCCTCTAGAAACTTCCAACAAGAAATAATCCAGAGAGGATTGACCATCTTTTCAAGATTATATTGTTTTTCCACGTTCTTTGTTTTAAATATAGTTGTGCAAAGGAGTTTATCATCAATGTCACTTTACCATCAATACCACCCCTTTCAACGGTCTCACACACCCCTCCCACTCCACCCCTTCCCTCACTTCTCTTAATTTTTAGCTTATGTGTTGAATTTTTTGCCATTTAACAAAGAAATTTATGTATAGAATGCCTTTTGATCCGTGTCATCGTGTCAACATCTTCCCTTATTTTCTCAGTACTGTGGCACATACAGTGCATTCTTGCCTGCTGGAGAAAAGCAAGAGTCATTTTCCCCATTCGTTCTTCTACCCCTCTCCTCTTGACGCCCCCACCCCACACCCCACTTGCAAGTATCCATTATTTCTGAGTGAAGCAAGAGGAAGCTGTCCGAAAACATGCGCCACCTGGGGGTTGGATAGAGAATCACAACATTGCTACCACCTCCCTCCTCCTGGTCTCTACCTGTCATTCTCTCATGTCTATTCTCCTCCATAACCACTGCCTCTTTTCCCGGCCCTGGTTAAATCAAATTAAAATAAATACTAAGCCACAAACACAAGAAAGTATCAATGCTATCACAAAATGTTTGCCTGAGGCGATTTTGAGTGATATGTATAATAATAATATTCCACGTTGGCAATGTTGGGTGAACGACATGACTTCATCTTTGTTATTTAACTATCTTTTTGGAGGGCCTCAAAGGCTATATATTGAAATAGTTTTTTAGATGAATTACTCCCCTGCCACATACTTTTCTTGCTTTTTTCCTGCTAAATCAGCATACTATGTAATTCATATCCGCTCTTTACGTATATACTAAAGCCATAGTAATAGGAAGTAAAAGTCAAAATGTGCAAAGCGGGTGCAGCAGTAAGACAGCATCGATGTAAAATGGCAAGTCTTGGCTTAGCGTTATAGAGAAAACCAGATGAGCATGCCATACCATAGTAGTGATGGGGGACTTCTCCTACCCCGATGTGTGTGTAGTCCTACATCATATACTACTTATCCTACATCATATACTACAGCATCCATACACAGGCAAAAGGCCCCCAACTCTTAATAATTTTCTCAGACGTGATAAAAGAATCTGATGAATGTGCCTTTGGTTTGTGATTTTCTAAAACACTTACGGTGTTTAATAGAGGATATCGTGGGTTGAATGGTGGCTTTAAAACTCTATGTCCATGTCCTAATTCCCATAAACTGTAAATGTAACTTTACTTGGCAGAAGCATCTTGTCGATGTAATAAAAATCCTTAAAGATACTTAGATGACACGACCTTCCTAGACCAAAGTAGCTAGACCTGAGATCAGTGAGTGTGTGTCCTTACGGGAGGCCCAGGAATAGTTGGGGCAGAGAAGCAGAGATGATACATTTCCAGGATAAAGGGCAGCATGAAAACAGAAAGGAGGAAGACATACCCACAAGCTAAGAAACGCTGACAGGCAGGAAACCTGTTTCCAGTTGTCAGCAAGGAATGGACTCTTGAGGGGGCACATGGAGCTCAGACTTCTGGTCTCCTTATCTGGTTGTAGTTGGAACATGGTGGCACTGTAGTAGAGTTTGAGATTGAGTTTTGGTACAAAGAAGCAGAAGTGAGCAACTGTCAGGGCCCACTTTGTTCTCACATCATTGGGAATAAAGGTTATTTAAGGGTAGGGTGAATTCATCCTGGAAACTAGTGTTCCTGGCTCCACTCATATCCATTCTTTCTCATGTATGCATATTCTTTTTCACGGCAGCACTATGAGAACTGCTCTTCCCAGGCTCCTTTGAAACTAATCATGGGACTGACTTCTTGAGGGAGAAATAGAATTGAAGTTGGTATTGGTTGGCAGTGAAACTGCTTACAACAAGAGTAGATTGGCCCTTGAACTTTGCATGCAAATATGATGGGTGAGGTTGAAACTACATAGATGAAAAAGCTACATACTAAGGAAGACACAGGAAAAGACATTTAAGCTACCATACATCTGAAAGTCAGCCATGCACCGCATACTCGGGGCTCCATATTATGTGAGAAAAGTCAGCCATATACTTAAGCCACTGTTTAATTAGGTTTTCTGCACCTCACAGCCAGATGTAATCCTAGTATGCCCACTAGCTTAGAAACACAGAATATTCTTTGTGAACTCAATTACTGGAGCTCTGTATGTAAGGATTTACAGGGAAACAACAGCCAAAAAGAAGGTATTCATTTCTCTCCTATTTTCCAGTCACTAGAAAACTTTCCTTAGACCCCTAAATAGGATTTAGATATTCCTTCATGCTCTGGCTGATAGAGCATTCTTCGGCATCCTAATTTCATTATCGCTAAAAGTAAAGTTAATACACCTTAGCTCTGTTGCTTAGTATTCTGGTCACCCACAGAACTCAAAACCCATCATTACATGTCCCACTAATGGTACAGGTACTTGGTCCCTAATTATTAGAAGGATGGGTCAAAGGAGCCACATAGAAACACCAAGCTTCACGCTGGAAGTTAGTACCTTGAATTTCCTAGAGATTTCCCAAACTCCTTGTTAACTCTTATTTCTCCTGACTAATCAATAGCTTTGCTTTCAGTGTTTTGATTGGTTTATTGTGCATGAAACCTAATAACTGATTTTGTTTTTCTATGCCAGTACTTACAAACTCTGAAACCTTCCATGGCTTGGGTCTCAAAATGCCCCCTGACTGTGACAAGGGTAAGGACTACTTTGGAGGTCCTGATCCTCCTGACAGCCTCTATCTGGCCTGCTATTGTAGCTCTTCCATGTATCTGTGTTATGGTGTAATTTTCCATGAGGAAAAGGGAAACTGGGACAAAGTAGGCCCCCATCATGCCAATAATCTTCATAAGAACTACAAATGCCTACAATGCCTCTTAGTCAGGGTTTCTTGAACTATATATGGATACAAAACACTTGCCATGGCTTGCTGCATGAAGTATCATGTGCGTTCCAGTATCTTTACTACCACTGGCTGCCAGGACTAGAGTCATAGTCCTCTTAAGAGTTTCCTAGATATACAATAGTTAGGAAAAAGTCAGCAACAGCTAATTAGAAAATATTGTCTTTTAACATGGTTAAAAAATTTTTTAAAATGGGGGCCAAATGCCAATGGCTCATGCCAATAATCCTAGCTACTCAGGAGGCTGAGATCTGAGGACTATGGTTCAAAGCTAGCCTGGGCAGGAAAGTCTGTGAGACTCTTATCTCCAATAAACTATTCAAAAAAAGGCAGAAGTGGTGCTGTGGCTCAAGTGGTAGAGTGCTAGCCTTGAGCCAAAGAAGTTCAGTGACAGCGCCCAGGCCCTGAGTTCAAGCCCCAGGATTGGGGGGTGGGGGGCGGTGAAGTAAAAAATAAAGAAGTCTGCTGAGACTAGATGACTATACTAGTATAGTAGTATAGTACAAAGTGTGCTTAGCTGGGTAACAATAATTCGAGTGAAAAAAAAATCCATCATCCATGGCTTAAAGACCAAACTTTCAGACTCAAAAGGCATTCCAGACATGCTTACATATTATCTGCTATAAACTTCATTTGCCTTACTCTTCACCCACATCACCGTGCTACATGAATTACACAACACAGTCACATCAAGCGCCTTTTTGATATTGTGTGCTTCCCACCTTTCCAGCTCTGCTTGTGCAATTATTCTCTATCCCTAGGAAAATTTCCCTACTTGTTAAAAAGCCCAGGTCAAATGGCATGATTTGGTCTTCTGGACAAGAATTCATCTCTTCCCTACTCTAAACTTCACCTTGTATTAAATTATAGATACAATTCATGTTTCACCTTAACTATCAGCCTGCAAACCACTTAAGGTAATGGTAATACAGACAATATCTACCAGAAAAAACAGCAAGGGATTATTATGTACACTGCATAGTAATGACCATCCTCTTACACATTCCCTTTTATTCCTATTTTGCAGATTGAAAAAACCAAAGCTTAAGATGGCTAGGTAATTTTCCCATAATCCCAAAGCTAATTAAAACTTAATTTGAACTACAATACTAACAGTAAGATCTTCTTGTATATTAGCTATTGTATAGAACACAGGTCTAGACCCAGGAAGAAGTGGAGAGAAATCTCAACTTCCCTCTAACGAAGGGAAGTACTCTGTAAGGCCAGATTTTATTCACTCTTAAAATAAAGGAGCTGCCTGTTTGATTAAACAACTTCCAAGACAGAACCAATCCTTCTTTGTATAAACAATGGAATAATAATAAATAATAAATGAATGTATAAATGAATGGAATCAAAGACTTAAAGTAGCTTTCTAAGACAGAACTCACCCAGGAGCTATCCTAAGTGTCACTATCTTCACAACTAATCACAAATTCTGATTTATGGAAGCAATCTTGATTTACCTGTGATTTCTGAACATCTGAGAAGGCAAGAAAGACATCACAGTGTTATCTCCGATTCTTGTCTCACCATTCCTTGCTACCTATTTGCATTCATCTATCCTATCTGGGGAAGAGGTTTCATGATTTCTCACTATTTTTAAATAAAGGGAGAGTTTGGGGTACATACTTAGCAATCAGTGAGTACACACTGTCTTTACTTTCCACCAAATTTCAGTGAGCAATCAGAGTTAGGCAGAGCAAGGTAGAGGCAGAGATTGGAAAGGGATGAATGTGTTTTCTCTAAACTCATTTTGTCCTGCAACTTTGGAAATCATTCCAGGCCCAGGCAACGTTAAAAATGGAACTTTAATGTTACAACATGATTGAAAGTCTGGTATCATATCAAAGTAGTGGAGGAAAATTTCTTATGGAATCTGCTCTGTAATAACATTTCATATTCTTCATAATGCGCTGGTCTAAATATTGACAGTGAATTGACACTTGGGAGGCAAAGGAATGATAAAAAGAGAAATACCAAGAATATTAGCCTTCTTCCCTTAAGGTTCAATCATTTTCTGCCTCTTCAGTGAAGAAGAATAGCGTTCACAAGCCTAGAGAAATGTGTGTCTGTGAGTGTCCAGATCCCATAGTGCTAAGTAATCACACAAAAACTTCTATAAAGTTCTTGTGTGAATGGATTTGGCCAGTTCTCCAAGATTTAATAATACTTAGCCCTCAAGGATCAACCTAGAGCCAAAACAATCATCCATTCTGTGCCAATTGAGCACCCAGGTTAACCTAGGCAGGGAACAGGGGACAGGGGACAGGGGATAGGGGACAGGGGACAGGAACAGGGGTAGAGTTGTTGGGCAGACCTCAGGGCACAGCAGAATCATCAGAAACTTTCAGAAATCTCTGCCCCAAGAACAATAAGTTCATTATGTCTTCACAAAACTGGCTCCAACTCTGAGTGCAAGAGTGGACACATCTAATACACAATTGGCTCCTACAGTGGGGCTCTATTTCTCAAATAGAGAAGTCCTATACACCACTTCCTTTTCCCTCACCTGGCCTGAAACCACAATCTTCTCCATATCTGGGATTACAAGTGTATACCCCTCTGCCTGGCACAATAAAACATTGAGGTTTCCACATTTTTCTTTTTTAACATATATCCTAAATATCCAACCTTACCTTCTTAGATTATAAATTTGGATGGATATTAGTACAAAGCATAGCTTAATATTGAGTTAATGTGCAATAAATTACTTCAATACTAATGAAAAATATTGTTACTGCTGTTTACTGAGTTCTTTATGCAAAGTAGAGCAGTTATACCTGTGTGCGCATGCACACACACACACACACACACACACACACACACATACTTTCACCTTTCTATCATTTTAGTGGAATATTCTTCCAAGTGTGTATGGCATAAGTACTTTATGGTTGTTAGTAATCTTTAAATCTTTCTGTTTCAGTAGGCCTAGGTAAGGCTCAAGAATCTTTTATTGGTTTCATTGTGCTGTGTCTAAAGGCCAGGGCCTCATACATGTTAGGCAAGTGCTCTACCACTGGGCAAAACTCCCAGAATTCCCACAAATCTTTACGGCTGACAATCTCATATGAGTGTGTTGCAGATTATACATTGGAGAACAAAGACTTATTTCCCTCAGTTGCTCCATAACGCAATCATTTTTTTAAAGACAGGAATGAGAACTATACATTTATGAAGGTTTCTTTTGTAATATTCCCTTTGTGCTTATAAAGTAGGATGATAATTAATCTCATATAAATAGGTCAATCTTGAACTTTGAGGATAGAGTTGGGAAACACAAATCCAGAAGGTGCCATTTATCTAAGGGAAATCAAGCAATTCATCCTCCCTTTGGTTATTCCTTGTTTGCCTTTCAGCGGGTATCATGTATTGGAGAGTGCCACCTCTTGGTCATGCTGAAGAATTACAATCCAACTCTACTAGGCATCCAACACGAGGAACCTCTCCAACCACATTAAAAAGCCAAGGCCAAAAAAATAAGTACTATTTATTTAGTATTCAACATTAATATTTCATTTTCTTCCCAGTGCATCTATAAAGAGATTGGGTCAAAATTAAAAGTATTAAGAAATCACAACATTCATTATAAAGAATGTCTTTACTTTGAAGAAACCATGAATATGGCTGCTTTACTACTGATTTTAAAGCTATTAAAACTTGAAGCTTCTCACAAAATTCAAGTTAAAATGTAGAACAGCACTGTTGTCATTTAAAAAGTAAACTGACTGTGACATATGAGATATTATATTTTTCTTCACAAAGAACCTACTAGAATTCAAATATTACTTTGCTTATCATTGACAACTCATCTAGAACAATAAAAGGAAATTGAACTGTTAACAAAAGGGATGTCTTAGTGCAATACCTTCACCAAATAACAAAGGAATAAATAAATAAATAAACACGAAAACTCAAAGCTGTCCAGATTAATTTAATTTGGCTACTTGCCTTGAAAGCATCCGGAATGATGGGAATAGCAAAGGGGGAAAAGATCGATTCTTATTCAGAGGAACTGACAGCAATTGAAATTAAAATGTTCATATGAAAGAGTAAACGGTTAAAACTGTAGGTGATTTGACAATTCCACTTTTTTCAGTATATGCAGTTATTTTAGGCAACATAATAGGCAGTGTCTAGCAGGTCAATTGACAAATTTAGAAGCCTCTCAATGTTTAAAAAACAAAGACTATGAATGGATGTTTTGTGGATTGGAAAATCTGGGTTGATTTGATAATGCAAACTTGAGAGCAATGTTTGTTGAACCTTTGCTGTCAATTATGGCAGCGCCCAGACAAGTCAATAGTTCCAGTTGAAGAAGCACTTTCTTTCTTAAAGCCCTACATTCAAGCTTCTATAGAAAGCTCTTAAGGGAAAAAGAAAATATTTCTCAACACTCTGCAACACAAAGTCCACAATGGAATAAAGGTTTGCACTGGCCTTTGCAATATCATATAGCCTCTTTATTGGCAAATTAAACTGACACAACCTGGTTGTAGTTAAATCACTGCTCATTATGATCATGCTATAGATAACGATTTATTTTGTAGAATCATGCAAGGATATGTACAATCAACACCGAATGAAGAGATAGTCTTTTGAAAACAAGTATTGCTATTTCTAGGATAGGCAAAGAGACTAAACTTGCTCTTTTTGCTTAGCAATGAAAGTGGAGCCTCTACTAGTAAATAATGAGTAAGTAAACGGTGGTCAAACCTTTTTTAAGAAAGAAGATGGAGCAGAGTAGTGGATATTTCTTCCCTCTCAAATCTGTACTCACTTCTCTTCATCTTAAAATAGGATCTGTATTGTTTCTGGAGTACCTCTCCAATGCTCTCAGGTTCAAGAACTAATCAGGAAAGTGAACACAATCAAAATGGTTCTTTTAACTACTTTGGGTTCAGACTCGGGTAGGAACTTCCAGGAAAGATAACATTTATCTCTAGGGATTGCCACGTATGGAGATCTAGAAGACCTAGGAGATAGGAATAATGACAAGATCCAGCCAGGCCTGAGCTCTAGTTTTCAAGTCTTTGATCTGATAAATATCCTAATATTTGGTTGAATGGTTGTTACCTGCATAAAACAATTCTGCTTTACCTGTATGTCCCTTGCAAATAAATTTATTCTGGAGAATTCAACATAGATTGTCTTGTACTAAATAGGATTACATCTGACATTCAAATTTTATTGCAAACACACAAAGGAAAATCAAATCTCTAGATCATGGCTAGAAATAGTTTTCTTGGTTATCACTTAAATCCTTGAGTGTGGTAATTTGAGATTTCTGTAATGTGGTCCTACTTTCTCATTTTTCCCCCCAATGACATGACCCATAATGTTCCTGATTTTCAGAGATCCATCCACACTGCTGTTCTGCTCATACCTGAACATACCTTCCCTCGGTGACCTTGTGCATCGCTTCTTCATTCTCTTGGGTTGAGATTGACGCTCTAGGGCTCTTTAGCCCTTGTTCAGATTCGACTGCCCTTCAAAGCCAAGTGGAAATGGCGTTGCCTCTGGGACGTGTTCCCTCAATCTCTGTCCAATCACAACTGCCTTCCCTGTACAAAGCTCTTGCTTATGTAAAGAAATATACTGGAGAAACATTTATGCACTAGTAAGGGCTCCACAGCAGCCAGTTATTTTGCATGAGTCTGAGCACTGGAACTATTGTTTGTCATGTAAGTATGGCCTATATAGGTATCTTCTTGACTTGACTGTAATCATTCTCAGGTCAAAAAAGGCATTTACTTTGTCACAGCAAAAGTCTACCCTGGGCTCTGTAGGGAGACCAAAAACCAAAAAAAAATTTTTTTTAAACTAATTCATATAAGACTTAAGACTTTTCTATTGCCAAACCAAACCAAATGATGTGCCAAAATGCAGTGAACTCATTGACAGACAGGGAGTATTAAGGCAAAATTTTGGAACTAAAATATTAAAAACCCAATAAAGATGAATAGAGTTGATAACTTCAAAAGGAAAGGTGTTTGCACGCATTGATCAAGAAATATTAAAGTCAGAGGATGCAGGAAAGACTGTGGCAATAGCAAATAGCTAGCCTGGTTCATGGGGTCCATGTTAAGTGCAAAATATACCTATTCTGCCAAACAGATACGTCCCAAAGCAGCCCTCTTCAAAGAAGCCACAACCAATCTCAGCAACTACAATATTCCTTTGCACATGTTATAGGCCAACTCACGCACAACAGAGGCTTTCTGCTGTTTTAAAAAATGAGTAGGATTTGTTTGCTCTAAAGAGAAAGGAAGAAAATGCCTCCAAGGTAAAGAGAGTTGGGAGTGGGGGAGGTTGGGGAGGAGTAGACATCCTGGTGATAAACCCACTGGCAGAGATCATGATATACCTGACTGCAGGGACAAGGAAGGTAATAATAATGAGGAAAGAGGGCTATAGGAGGAGAACACAAAGCCCAAATATCAATAGCAAGTGATACCAAAGCACAGATATTAATTGCAAGAGAAGACCTCATTTCTGTTTTAGAAAGACGATGACCGGAGTCATAGGTAAACATAAAACATTAGGTCATTGCTGTTATGTTTTAGCCCATTAGTTCTATGTGGGGATTCAGTTTCCAGAAAATCCAACTTTCCACAAAATACTTAGGACTCACATTTCACTTTTCCATAATTGAGTGTTGATCTCCAACTGAAATAAAACCTTTTAGAATCCATTGGCCCTGGGTGCCAGCTACTCAGGAAGGTGAGGCCTGAGGATCATGGTTTGAAGCAGCTCAGGCTGGCTGTTGTGTCAGCAATACTGAGGCTTGAACTCAGGCCCTCACACTTGTTACACAGGTGGTTCACCCCTGGAGTCATGCCACTAGCTCCCAGGAATTTGCTAAAAAGACAGGCAAGGCTCAAATGTAGAGGAATTCATTTCTCCACAGTCACCTTCTCACCTTCTTGATCGATTTTGCCAGTGGCTTCTCCTACCTTTCCTCTTCTTTATCATGTGTTCCGTGGTTCTTGTCATCTATTTTGTGGGTTTTCTGTGACCCCAGTATTGTGGACCGGTATAAATGCTGCTCTATAATGCTAGTCTAGCTGTTTTGTTTATGTTGGCCATGACAGCTGTCACAGAATTTCACTTTTATGTATATCATTTACAATGTATTATTTATACTACATATGGAGAACTACTCAGTACAGGGACCTAGGGACTGCAAATGCAGAATGCTGTCCTTAGAAGCATTCCTATCATATCTTTGCTTGTAAGAAGGCCCAGAAATTTCTGTTTTCCTTGCCTGCATTCTACAGGTTTTAGTTCCAATTATCTTTTCCTGTTGACTTATTTTTTTCCCTTAACTTTAACCCATGGCTCTTTTTTTATTGCTGACATTTTCTTTGTTTCAGACAAACCAATTGATATTTCATAGGATTTATGGATAATCTATATTTCTACAGGTTCCAGATGTAAAGGAAGCTCCAAGAAAATCTAGGACTTACTTTTAGGCTGATTCTCATCTTTCCTTATATAAGTGAATACCCATTCCCACAAATAGTCCATGGGAAAGAAGCAGCTTTAATTTGAATTAAAAGGAGTCAAAGGGATTAAAAGGAGTCACCAAGAAGAACATAGTAGCTGAAAAGGAAAAAGGGAAAAATTCTCTGTAGTATATTCATATGTGCATCCAATTTGTATATGTCAAAACCAATTCAGATACAGAGCCAGACGCTACTGGTCAGTAGTTATATCAGACCTTTGGATTCAGACACAAGGGCCAGCCAGCACTGTAACACTTACTGTTTACCTTACTGTCCTATACCTTAACTTGCTCATTTTGGAGAGAAGAGCCTAGTGGACTTTTCTGCTTGAGCTGGCCTTGCATTGCCATACTCCAGAACTACTAGAATTACATGCCCGAGTCACTATTAGTACCTGGCTCTTGCTGACATTCGTACTTCTTTCTCTACATAGAAACTGTAAGCCCTCTAGGAAGCGTTTTCTAATTAATGTGTTATAATATTTTTATGTCTAGAGCTTGGAGCAATTTTATTCATTTGGATGATATACGAAGGTGTAATTGCTGTACCTTTGCTTTCAAGTGGCAGATAGTATTTGGAAACTGTACCTTTACACTGAGGAATGTTGACACATGATCCCATAAGCATCTCATGTAACCACATACTCTACTTATGGGTGGTCTGATTTGTGGTACAACATTGAGCAGCACGCTATGACTTAAAACAGGAACAGAAATCAATACTTTGTCTAGATCTATATACTGTTAAAATATAAAAACTTGCCTTTATTGGCCACAGCTAAATAAATTGATCTAACATGTGGTCTGTTTTCTTGGTAATTGGACTAATAAAGCCAGAGTAACATTGTCTGTATTCAAGCTATTACAGTACACTTAAGTTCAGTGTTAAAAAATGTAATAATTATGTTGGTGCTTCCATAGTTCTAATTGCCTCTTGTATGATTACTGATAATTTCAGGTAATTGTCAGTAATATGAATGAGCTTTTTGTGGTCCCACAGCAGAGAATCCGCTAGGGAAGACATTACAGCATCAAGGGCAGAATTGAGCAAGGGAAGGGTAGGTTTATTCCTAGTTTAATTTGCTTGGTTTATTCCCTAAAATAAGTATACTATTAGATTATGATGATTTAATTACCTATAACAAACATAAGCTGAATACACCATGAGCTTTTAGCAAAAGAAGGAGAAGGAGGAGGAAGAGGGGGAGGTAGTAAGTAGTAGTAGTAATACTAGTAGTATTGGTCAGGTGCCTGTGGCACACACCAGTAATCCTAACTAGCCAGGAGACTGAGATCTGAGGATTGTAGTTAAAGCCCGCAGCCTGGGCAGGAAAACTTGTGAGCTTCCTATCTCCAATTAACCATCAGGAAACCAGAAGTGAAGCAGTGACTCAAAGTGGTAGAGCATTCGCCTTGAGCAGAAAAGCTCAGAGACAGTGTGGAGGCCCTGAGTTTCAAGCCTCAGATCAGGCAGGCACACACAGAAAGAAAGAAAGTGAGAAAGAAAGAAAGAAAGAGAGAGAGAGAGAAAGGAAGGAAGGAAGGAAGGAAGGAAGGAAAGAAAGAAAGAAAGAAAGAAAGAAAGAAAGAAAGAAAGAAAGAAAGAAAGAAAGAAAGAAAGAAAGAAAGAAAGAAAGGGAAAGAAAATAAATAAATAAAATATCTATGTTCAAATTCCTGACTTTTCAGAAAGCATAGTCAATTTAAATCATTTATATGCATACTCCGACATCCTTCGCCTGGAATGTCTGAAGTGGCAGGTGTGGCAAGAGATCATGCTACACCAGATACTTTACAACACGGCCATTACTGATGTCAGGGGATGACACACCCCTTAATACCAGTCCATCCCCCAAAATTATTAGCATGAGAATAAAGAAGGTAAAAATGATAACTTACAAAAAATCAATGCTCCTGCAGTCTAGCTGGTAGATACTGACACATTTCGTACTTGAATTAACTGTTTCTGAGAGCATATGGCCCATCTATAAAGATAGAGGCTTCTGTGGAAAAGTTAAGAAAGGAGGAGATGGATGCCTCAAGAAAAGTAATCAGAAAAGCAAGGGACTTAGATATCTCCTCTGAGAGACTCATCAATAAGACATCTAAAGACATTCACTTAGGTTTTTGCTTTATCCAAATATCAAAAGGTCAGAGTGGCTCAATTTACTGTTTCTTATACAAACTTTTTTTTCATTGATTTAGAAAGGAGAAGAGCAAAAAGATAGTAAAACTCCAATCAGCGCGAGAGAAAGGTTAAAGCCATTCTTTTTTATATCCAGTCTGGGTAGTGATCCATAAAAAATAATTAGGACAAGGGTAAACCTATTATGTAGCCCTGATTCGCCATCAGTCTCATCACCGTGGCGTACCTGCTCAGGCACTAAGGATTTGTGGCACTCTGTGCAGATTTATAATTAAAATGTGGACAAAAACATGTATCTATACATTTTGTTTCCTTCTTGCCACCTAGGCTCTGTCTGTGAGAATGACTGATTCTCACCTTTTAGTCCAAACCAGAGTACCTGTGCATACTGATCTAAAAACTACAGAGTTTTCCCACTCTATTCTATTCTATTCTCTCTCTCTCTCTTTTTTTTTTTTTTGCATTTACCAATTCTTCACACATTTCTAAACATCCATCACGCAGCTGTTATCGCCACCCGGCACTCAATGTCTGTCACATCTCCCTTGATCCTCCCTTTGAGCTAAGCTTCCTTTCACACCAGCTGCCATGTCTATTTCCTTCATCCCTGTGCTGAGCAGAGGTGGCTGTGCACGGGGTCTCTCGCTGTCGGATGCTGGCTGTGTTCTGCACGGGGTTTTGTATTAGAGAACTGTCAGAGCTGGCCTGAAGGAGGGTCCATTTAAAATCATTTCTCTCATTGAGAGATAAGTGCTCGCTGTCATTTATTCTTCCTCTCATGCTTTTACCTTTCACACGGCTTCCATATTTATCCCCCTGGCTGCCTGCATATTTGACAATGCCATTGCTGATAGTGTTATTCTACCAGATATGCACACGTATGGTTGAAGTGACTCATGCGTGACCTTCACCGCTTTCTACGCTTAATGCACACATTCCAGTGGCATCCAAGACGGTGTGGACTATGTTGATGGGTCCTCCCCTGGTTCTTACTTTTCCTTAATGGTAATAATAATAATGCTAAGCGATAAGGCCAAGAATTTATTAAGCTCCTTTCTTCCCAGGTAATTAAATGTCATACCTCTGTAGCTGCCTCATTTCACTGGCAGCCAGCCAGACTCAGAAGCTAGAGAGCACAGGCAAAAGCCTAAGCTTCCTGCCTCCATTGTGCTTCGCAGATGTTTCTGCCTAGTTTTTGAAATTCAAATTGGATTACTCAATAAGGTATCTTACAGGGAGTGTGTACATATTTGTCAACAGAAAATGCATGGTGCCAAGGGTGTACTGTTTGACTAACACGTCTCTAGTTCATCTGGTAATTAACATACCACCGTGTGTCCAGTATTGCTAAAATCACACTCTTGGGGATGAAAACTGTCTTTCTACCACTTTGTATTCCCTGAAGTATCCATCACCGACTGCTTAGTAAGAGATCGGGGTGTGTGTGTGTGTGTGTGTGTGTGTGTGTGTGTGTGTGTGTGTGTCTGTGTGAGTGTGTACGTGTGTTCCTCTTACTATCTCTCCCCTCTTTCTCCCCATCACATATATATGTACATCACATACATACATACATACACACATACATACAAACACACTTGAGAGAAGTGGAAGGCAAGAAAAACATGAGCAAAAAACAGACAGAATGAACTAGAGAGAACCCAAGCACAACTCAACTTAACCTCAGTTCCATCTACTGAGGCTACTTCTAATGGCTTGATGTGCAGGACAAGAGTTGTTTACAGCAGCATTGTGGAGACCTAAGGTGCCAAATTAATTAAAAATGAATGTCCCCCCCCCGAAAGACAAATGTGAAGTTCAGTACTAAATAATTGTATTTTTATCAATAAACATGACCTTTAATGAAGTTTCCCTCAAAGAAAAACAGAAAAGAATCAATTCACAAGGAAGAAAGGTCACTTTTTCACAAAGTTGTTGGGAACATTTTTTCTTATCAACTAGTGACAAGGTATGATTAAGGAATTTAATAACTGACTTATTTGTAGATCTTGTCAGCATACCTTCCCCAACTTATTATCCTGAGAAACAAAGGAATCGTCAGACATGAAATGCATATAAACAAACCAACATAGCTTAATGGATCAAGCAGTTTTTAAAGTTTCTTTTCATTCTTTTTTTTCAACTTGACTTAAAAACCAACTTAAAGGAAGACATAAAGTTGTTCCTGAGTATATAAAGCAAGTAACCATGTTAAGGCCATCCTAACAAGAGAGTATATAAGGCAGATTATTCTGTTGTAAAGATATTTTATACATACCCACACAATGGGTTTTGTTGGGATCTCTCTACTTAATAAAATACACAATGTTCCTGTTTTCGTCCTTGGGGGTCATTCTGATATTTGATATTTCTCTGGCTGAAAATGCAATTTTATTGGGCTTTACAAAATGTATTTTTTAGATATATACCTAACTTGTAAACCATATTTTGTATCTGAAAATAGTTGGCCCAGTTGAGCCAAAGGGGTTCACAACAGTGTGCATTGTGATATACAAAAGTTTTAAAATGAGCTCTGGGAGTCACAAACATTTCAGACGGCTGAATCAGCACATGGCTTATTAAGTCTAAGGGATGGGGAGCCAGAATCTGGGGTGCTCCGTCCACCTCCTATGAAAATAGAAATTCCTACTTCCATGTGGGAAAAAGGACTCGAGCCTCGTGGTAGGTACAGACTTGGAGAAGAATCCATGAGCTAGAAAGGAGACACCAATCTTAGGGTGAAACTGGTGTAATAAAGAGTTAATGCTCATCACTGGTTTTAATTATACAGCCTTTCCCTCTTGCTATCACATTTATCTCTGTAAAACAATACACAACCACAGCTGACCCAGTGGTTGTGTTAAAGCTTATGTTATGTGGCAATACTTTGTCTCTCCTTCGTTTTATACCTCACTGGCATATAAACCCCAATCTTGCATGAACCAGTACTCTCTACTGAATACCCATGGCTACCAATTGTGGAAGAATCCAGAGAATATTATACAACTCCGCCAAATGGTTTCCTCTGAAATTCATGGCCAGTCATTCAAAAGAGCCTCAGTGTTCTCTCACTCACTCCCCTTCAAAATGTGCTTTCTATAAGAAATGTACTCATTACCTTGCTCATGTAACTGTAACCCCTCTGTGCAGTATTTTCACAATAAAACACTTATTTAAAAAGTAAATAAATAAAATTTAAAAACAAAACAAAACAAAATGTCCTTTCTCAGGACTGAGGTTTTAGCTCAGTGGAAGAACATTTGCCTAGCATGTGCATGGGCCCTGAATCTGATCTATTCTCCATCCATCCTCTCTGGTGAATGGGAAGTCCAGTATTTTTTTTTTTCAGAAGAGCATCTGTCAGAATAGAACTTCCTTTTCTTCCCATACCTATTTGCTTTATCTCTGGGCCCATTTCCGTTGCCTTTTCTCTTGGAACTGTGGGAACTCCATTAAGCACATGTCCCTTCTTTCCACCTGACCTCAAGGTTTCTCCATGGGACCACTCCATCATTGTACAGTCCTTAAACCATCTACCCTCTGCCCTCATTCCATCCTTCCCTTCTTTACAGCAAACTGCCTGCAAGGTATTTTCTTTGCTCTTGTTTTCCCAATCTGGCTGGCCCATTCTGTACTAAACCCAGTTCTGTGAGGCTTTTTAGCTCTCCCTGTTCATCAGGGACAAATGCTGCTGAATCTAGGGTCTACTTCGGACCCCATACTCAACATACCAAAGGAACATCTTTGTCTACCATTCTACTGTCTTGTTTTAGCATTCAGGAAAAGACTGACCATCTTCTCCTCCTACGTCACCATTGTTCCTTCACTGGCTTCTTCCAATTTCCTCTGCTTCTAAATAAGGGATGCCCCAGCAGTCAGTCCCTGTAGTGCTTCTTCATCTTTGGTTTCCTAAGAAAGTCTGCCTGGATTAAAATCCATTTATATACTGATGTCTCTGGATAGTTTTATGCGTAGTTCTGACTTTTCCACTGATCTTCAGGTGTATCTATCTAGCTGCCAATTAAACATCTCTAACGAAAAGTACATAACAGAGAATTTCTGTACTCACAAATGTATTCTTCTTGTAATTCTTTGGAGCAGTTGATAAGTATGATCTTCCAATTTCTCAAGCCAAAAATCTCTAGTCAATATTAATTGTTCCTTATCCCTTGTGTTTAGACCTCTATACCACCCGTCATCACAACTTATTTCCTTTACCTTTGGACCCTTTAGATCAAGGATCTAGACCCTCCTCTCCACTTCCGCTGCTCCTTGTCTGATCCATTACCCTCCCTCCTCACCGGGTAATCATCATAGCTTCCTAAATGGGATCTTTGCTTTCCTCCTGCCTGTGATAGTCTTTTCTCCAGCACAGTTATCAGAGCAGCCCTTCAGGACTGCTAAGTCAGACTTCATCAGTCTGATGATTCCTTCCTGCCGCACTCAGAGCAAAGGCAAAAGTGTTCCTAGTGGCCTCCCAAACTTTACATGAGCTGCACTCCCTTTTCCATGTTCAGATCTTTTCTCTTACCATTCGTTCTTTCTTTCTGCTGAAGCCACACAGAGTCCTGGCTGTTCCTCTAGCACATCAGAAAGCTTCCACTTCACAGTGTTTAGATGGTGTTCTCTCTGTTGGAATGGTCTTCCCCAGAAAATTATCCACTTGGTTACCTCTGGCATTAATTTCTAGTTTCACACCAAAGGCTAGGTTATTGAGGCCTCCCTTAGACTCTGTGTTCCCCTCATCTACCTACTTCATCTTACTCGCCTGCTTTGTAAACTTTCCCATGACAATTATCACCATTACACATTATATATGCACCTTTTGTTCACTGATTAAAACTTCTGCTAAGATAGAAGAACAAGTGCTATCAGGACAGATAGGCTTTCTGCCAGTGTGCATTCATCTGTGTCTTTACTTCCACAAGAGTTCCAGATCCATAGCTGAATCTCTAAATATTAGCTTGAGAAAAAAAGGTTGACCCCAAATTTACCACATGCTCCTAATGCTGTGTTGTTTCTATATCAGACTATGCTTATTCCCAGTGCTCTCCACGTATTCACATTTCACAGACTGCAGATGCTATTACCTGTGACTTAAATACATCCCCCGCCTCCTCTCCAATGCTTGCAATGATTCAGAAATGTCTAAGTCTTCCTTCTTCTCTGCCCCTTCTCTGTGCTCATTCCTAAAAGCAATCTTAGGAAAAGTCTCTATACAGTTAGGCCCACAAACCCATTTATTTGTATGTTCAAAGCAATACTGTTGTCTTATCTACCCTACAGATAAGAATGGCCAGCTCATATGTGTTTTGTCACCAGCTTTGCTGACATCAATGGAAGTTAATAAATTAGAAGTAATAAATTAGGAGTTAATAAATTAGAACTTTCTAATTAGTATTTGATTGTACTTTATTACAGCTGTTTTACTTCTCTGTGTCCTTCACAAGACTAAATGCAGGAAATAAGTCTTATTTGCCCCCAAGCTAGCAAAACTGGACTACATATGTGGAGATTAAATGGAAATTATCAATAGATAATAAGTAACACTTACAGGAAGCTTATTACTTCCCTACTGCTTAACATGGATTTCCTCATTTAAGCCTCTGAACAATCTGGGGAAGAAATGATTCACTTGCTTTCCATTTGGGAAATCCCCAGGGTTAGCCAGGTAAATAAATTTGTCAAAGGTCATGCAATGGCAAGTGACAGGGTTCCTTAACTTGGCCATGGGCTCATAACAGTAATGGGCCTCAGCAGAGTCACCAAAGAAAAAACAGAAAGGCTCCTCAGCCTGGCTGTAGACAAGAATCACTGGAGACATTGTTAAACAGCCTGGCTATAGACAAGAATCACTGGAGACACTGTTAAACAACCTGGTTATAGACGAGAATCACTGGAGACATTGTTAAAAGGATGTCTTTGCTTTAACTCCTATACATCCGTTTTGGGCAGCTCTTGGATGGGTCTCAGAGACCTGGTTTTTGAACAGGCACACCAGGTGATTTTGATGCAGCCAGTCAATTCACTGTCCAGGTGTAGCACACGGCAAACAACATATCAAATGGAGTGATTAGGAGGACTTTAATGAAGGTGCTGGTGGGGACAAAGTAAATGAGAATACCAGCAGAGGGCTATTCATATCTCCAGGCTGAAGGGGCAAGATGAAGGAGCTTCTAAAACGTCCAAAGTAGCTATCAATGGCCTCAAGAAAATACAGCTGTTCTCCAGGAAGGAGCCTGGTAGTTCTGTCAAGGTCATTGTCAATAGGGTTGGGGAAACTTTATACTGTCCATCCAGAATAGCCTTTCTGAGGCATGGAGCAAAACAGAGAATGCAAGAGCAGAAGGAAAAACTGTCTCCACATTCACCATTTGAGAATCACTTTCTTCTGGAAAGAAACGTTAGTCCAGTAATTACACCATGCATACAAAACAATCTAATAATACATTCAACTGTGCCTCTTTGATTCATTCTTCACTTCAGCTCTGAATCCACAAAATCACCCAATGCTCAACACTTGCCTGTTCCGTAAATAAGTCATGTGAACTGAATCTGCCCCTCATCTCTATGGAACCATACAGGTTCCATTGGCATCCAAGAATCCTATTCATTGGGCCACATTCACCCAGGATCCTGGTTGGACCTCTTCTTCCTTTCCAGACAGTGCTGAATCCTTCCTTATTCTCTCAATATATTCTCTTAATATATTTCAACCTTTCTGCTTTTTATTCTGATCACCACTTCCATCCCTTGTAGTCACATCATCTCTGCCCAAATCACTGGAGGACTCATGATGAATACTTCCAGTATCAATACTACAGACTATTTCCTGTACAGGTGACAAATCATTCTTTGTAAAATGCAAATAACACTGTATTTTCTCTAGGCATCTCTCCACAGCACACATGTAAAAGGCAGAAACTAACTATGAATGCAGGGTTTCCTTATTTCCACTTTTAGAACATTGTGAGACTAGATACAATACTATTGATGTATAACCAAGCCTTTCTCATTCTAGTATCTTACCCATTGTCACACCTCACCCCTACATGACTCCCACAAATGCCATACAGTTTCATCTCTTCCTATTCAAATTTTTCCTAACCTATCCATGTAAATTTCAGCTTCCTTGAGTTGATCCACTAGTGGTCATCTACACCCTCAGCAGATAGATTCCTGCATGTGGTTAAGAGAGAGTCGCAACACAATTCTGAGAGTTACCAGAGATTATAGTGCTATAATGCACTTGGGACCTGTACCCTTGTCAACTGCCTGGGTCATTTTTATTTGTATTATTCATTTAATATAAATGATAATTTTCAGTTGCAAATTCACAAATCCAAGTGTTTCTATCTTGTTTTCTATATTATAGTCATTACAGAGTAGTTCTTATCAGGCTACATAGTATATATTAAGTGAAGGTTTCTTAATTCATCAATTCTTCTCCATTCCAGGATAGAATTCAAAGGGAGAAATACAGCAATATGCATCAAAGACTTAATATATGCTATGCATTGTCTTAGGTGATGTGCATTTAATAGTTAACATTCATATCAATGTCACTTACAACCAATTTGTTAGTTGATAGTTCAGAATAAACCACATAATAATGTAGGAAACTGCAATTGTCATCTTTCATCCTTGATCTGTCTGTTCCACAAATTATACTATTGTCCAATTTGATAGGAATCATTTGTCCTTTTCTTCTGTTAACATACATAAATATGAATAATTTTGTATAAATTGAATCATGCTATACTTTTTATTTAGAAACAGGTCTTGAGGAACTTTCCATAGCAAAATATGTAGGTCTGTGTCACTCAGATCTTTGCACCCTAGTCTATCAAATTGATACACCATGACTTTTATAGCTACTGTCCTATTAAAGGACATTCATTTATTTCCAATTTTTCACTCTAATGAATAGATTGGAATCTTAACTACTCAACTACCAATGCATAATGTTTCTTATTTTTTTCTCTGCAACAAAATGTACTGAAATAGGACTTCATGTACATAACATTGTTCATAATTATTCATCATCACTGTTCATAAGAATGATAGATGGCTTTCCAAAAGTGGAATTGCTGAGTGTAACACATATATTAAGTGAAAAATTGTAGATTCAAGGGAGAACTCTCACAATGTAAATCTTTAGAAAGGCAATGTCAAAGTTCAGCAAAATATAACACCATGAAGTGGGTAGACAAATGAAGAGAAGATGTGGAGAAAGCAGTCAAGAATCCAATGTGGCTGGGCACAGGTGGCTCACACCTACAATCCTAGCTATTCAGAATGCTGAGATCTGAGGATCAAATTCAAAGCCAGCCCCTACAGAAAAGTCCCTGAGGCTCTTATCTCCAATTATCCACCAGAAAACCGGAAGTGACACTGTGGCTTAAAGTGATAGAGCACTAGCCTTGAGCAACAAAGCTCAGGGACAGAGACCAAGGCCCTGAGTTCAAACCCCACACGTGACAAAAAAAGAAAAAAAGAAAAAAGAATACAATGTATATCCCACAAAATTAAGAAAATTAATAAGAATGAGGGAAGGGTGGGTAAGAGAGGGATGGGTGAGAATGTTGAAAGAGTTGACATTTATCAATATATATTGTATTCATAAACTGCTTTGTTAAATTGCAACTCTTTTGTACAACTATTCAAAGATAATAAAAATTAGAATATTTTTAAAGAGATATTGCTGGCTTAAAAAGTATTCAAATATTGTATCTCTGGATTAATGGTAACATAACCTAAAAATAAATTTTAACGAATAATATTCTCATTAACAATATATGAAGGTGTTCATTGATCTATATATCATCAGTGTTTTAACTTCTTGTTAATACTATGCAAATTTTTCTCATTTTTCTTTTCTTTTTTTCTTCTTTCTGTCTTTCTCTTTGTTTCTTTCTCCTTCCTTCCTTTCTTTCTTTCTTTCTTTTTTTGTCAGTCATGGGGCTTGAACTCTGGGCCTGGGCACGGTTCTTTAGCTCTTCAGCTCAAGGCTAGTGCTCCACCACTGAGCCACAGTGCTACTTCCAGTTTTCTGATGGCTTTATTGGAGATGAGTTTCATGGCCTTTACTGCCTTGGCTGGCTTTGAATTGTGATCCCCAGATCTCAGCCTCTTAAGTAGCTAGCATTATAGGTGTGAGCCACTGACGCCTGGCCTCTCATTTTTCAAAAATGGATTTCTTTGGTTAACAATGAAAATGAATCTGTAAGTTTATTGCCATGTAAAATTTCTTCTCTGAATTGTCCTTTATGCTATTCATGTATTTGATAGATTTTTAATGATTTGTAATAGGCTTGTTTTGCTGAATATGTCAGATTAATTACATGTTTTCTATGAACTATGTTCATGGTAGTTTTTATACTTAGAAACATTTAATTTTGTGATGCTTAAAAAAGCCTTTCTTCAGCCAGGCACCTGGGGCTCATGCCTGTAATCCTAGCTACTCAATAGGCTGAGGCCTAAGGGTCATAGTTCAAAGCCACCCCAATGCCATCCTGGGCAGAAAAGTCTATGATACTCTTATCTCCAATTAACCACCAGAAAACCAAAAGTGTCACTGTGGCTCAGCTGTAGAGCTCAAGGACAGCATCTAGGCCCAGAGTTCAAGCCCCACAACTGACAAAAAAAAAGCCTTCCTTCTATACTACCTTCTGATTCAAGATTTTACTTTAGCATATTAATAAGAAACATTTTACATATGGCATAAAGTTAGAAACCTATTTATATATTTTTTCTATCCAAAAAACAACCTTAGTTTGCATATGATACAAGTAAAACTCAGAAAGGTTAAGGAACTTGCCTGATATTTTAGAGATAAAAGTGACCTAACAAGGCTATAAACTTAATGATCCTTTGTACAAACCAAACTACTTCTCAAGAGTTATGTGTGATGTATCCCACATTAAAACATTACTATACTCAGTGCAAACAGCCTAAAAATGTCAGTCACATCATCTGCACCACATTAGCAGCACGAAGAGCCTTGGCACTGTTGATCATATATAGATATACCTGCCAAGATCTGCTCTGCATTTTCTTAGAGATGGAATCACGAAGTCCAGGAATAGAATTCCATTATTATTCAGCACCAACTAGCTGCTATCATGAAAATAAGGATACCTCAAATTTTGACACTTTTGCAAATGACAATTTTATGTTCTTTTGACTGGCATGGAGCTTAACTGACAATATCCAAAGTAAAAGAGCAGGGTTAGCATTCTACCCAAGACCAGGAGACTGATATTCTCACTCCAGTTTCAACTATCAATTCCCAGAAAAGTCTGTAAACTACATGCTACATGGAAGCTGAAGTAGACACACACATACATTCATATATATGTGTATAAATAGGAGTTATTATTTTATATATAAATTCTATACACAGAAATAGTATACTCATTTATATTCTCTCTCTCTTATCTCTATATAATGTGGCCTATGGAAGACACTACTGCATGCTTTTTCAGTTGGAATGAATTTTGTTTTTCATCCAGGAATGCTCCCTCATCCTTGTTCCCAGTGCTAATGCTTTATTTATATCACAGGTGATTTTCAAAGTCTGGACCACTAATTCACTAAGGCCAATCAGATTCTTTCTCCCCCAGAATTTACAGCTGGGAATGAAGGAGTCATAGCAGCTTCACCAGAAGGCTGACATTGGACTGGGTAAACTCAGCATCTTGGTGTGGGTATTTCCTATCTCACAGCCTGGAAAAGAGAAACCAGGTACAGGAAAGGAAATGTAAAAGGATACATAAACAGAAAAAGAGACAAAAGCTGGAGAGAGAATATGATTTGGTTTTCTTTAGGGTACAGTTCATTTATTTAACAAATATTTGCAGTGTACCTAATACGTACCAGGAATCATTTTAGGTAACTGAGAACTATAAGTTACTAAGCCATATAAAATAAACTCTACATTTTTGTTTAAGTAAACTGTCAGGGGATTCTATTTCTTGTAATCCAAGACTGAGTTACTAACATAGGTCTACAAACACAAGAATCTTCCATTTATAGGATGTCTTACACTTTCAACTCCAGCTTCCAGATGCCAGTTCCATTTAGAAGGCATTCAACCTTTGCTACCTTTATCATCACTCATTATATACATCTATTCCATCATCCTAAGGTGATCCAACTTCTTGCTGGGTAGTGGTTTTCAACTGTCATGACACAGGTCTCCAGTGTACTGTGATCAGTGATGAGGTCTGTCATTAGAGAGATTTTTAATTATAATAAAATGTTAAAGTTGGCTAGCATTTATGGTTGTTTTTCCTGAGCAGATTCAAGGTCATCTGTAATAGTGTCAGTCTCAGTTGCACTCCCATATGTTTTCTTAGAAGAGAAATCTGATATAGCCAGCATGGATGGAATTGCACACCACCTCTGGTATGTATACAGAGGTAAGCTCACTATGTGAAAAGCATTTCTATTGTTTATAAAGGCAGATTGAAAGTTATAGATCACAGAGACTATGTCTTTCATAGAATTTTCATAGAATTTTAAACTTAGTAAGTTTTTGTCATTACAGTGAGGAGCCTTTATCAGAACACACACAAGTAAGTTCTAGGCCTTGACCTTCGAAAAATTTTATTTCTAGCTGGAATATATGCCAAGTTTGGGTAAGAAAAATCAAATGAGGTCACCGAGGTAAGAACTGTGTCCTGAACATGCATATAACATTTTGGTGGCTTTCCTTTCTGATAGGAAACGTTCTTTGGATTCTGATCAAGCAATAATTGGGCCACTGATTGAGACCTGATCTGAGCAGGGCCAATGGGGATCCTTCTTTGTTTGCTAATTTTTCTGGTACTGGGGTTGAACTCAAAGCTTCACACTTGCTCCATTGGTGCTCTCCTATGGAAATGACATCTCCAGCCCCACTTTTTTTTGGTAATTATGGAAATGAAGTCTCATGGACTTCTCTGCCTGAGCTGGCTTTAAACTGTGCTTCTCCAGATCTTAGCATTGTCCTAAGTAGCTAGGATTACTAGTGTGAACCACTAAGGCCCCACAGAATCTTTTTTTTTTTTTTGGGGGGGGGGGTCCGGTCATGGGGCCTGAACTCTGGGCCTGGGCACTGTCCCTCAGCTCTTCAGCTCAAGGCTAGCACTCTACCACTTGAGCTACAGCACCACTTCCAGCTTTTTTCTTTTTGCTTATGTGGTATTGAGGAATCAAACCCAGGGCCTCATGCATGCAAGGCAAGCGCTCTACCACTGAGCCACCTTCCCAGCTCCCAACCACAGAATCTTTTGAACAAGCTTGAAGAATACCAGGAAAGAGAATAAGATTTTCTTTCGTCATAAACCAGAGCTCCAACTAATTGTCTTAACAAAACAAAACAAAACAAAAAGGCAACACTGAGATATTACACACCGGTATATTTAGGGATTGTATGTATGTTATTTCATTAAATCCTTATGACCCAGGAAGTACAGACCTATCAGGAACACAATTCTGATGAAACTTGGGCTCTGTTATTGAGTCTCTGTTCAAGGACATCCATTCACCAAAGAGTTTAGAAACAGAGATTTTAGTCTATGTGTTTCTTGCTGTTGAGTTAACAATCTTCCAGGAAAGCATAAAATGTTTTATATGAATTTATAGCCAATTTAAATCTGAGTATTTGTAAGCCCATGGCCAACATTTTGGGTATCATACTGATAAAAGCTAAGGGTCAAGCAGGCTTCATCTTTGAAAAATGACACAATAAACATTCAGGTTTTACAGAACATGGTCTCCATCAAAAGTATTCAAATCTGATATTTGAGTAATAGCTTTTTGTTCTAAACAACTCCTTCCATGCAACTAGAACTAAATCCCATATTGATAAATTTCATACATTGGAAATATTTTAGTAGGGTAAAACACACACACACATTGCATTAACTGACACCAAAATAAATGAACATACAAATTGATCAAGATGCTGATTTTGAGTATTCTGATTCTTGAAGAGAAATGTGACTAGTATCTCACTGAAGATAAACCTAACAAAATTAGGCACATGTTCTCTGAAAAGGGCATTTCATATTCTTCATGCAAGAATGAAAACTATTTAGACCAGTGAGAAACAAGGCTGCCTCAGCTGCATGGAAAGTAAGTAAAAGTTTGAGACTGAAACAGTATCAAGATAAGAAATATCAAGCAGCAGTATAAGAGAGTCCAGAGGATATTCTTTATCTGAGATATTTGAAGGCGATTATATCATCTCAGTTTCAGTGGGGAAATAAATCGATTTTCACAGCTTTTTTTTAAAAGAATGAACTCATTTTATAAATAACTACATATATTTCAGAACTAAATTTTACATATTTACAGCTCAGAAAATTTGCCACAAACATAATTGCTTACAATATTACAGTATTTCAAGAGTACAATCTTATTTTAAGAATATACTACACACACACACACACACACACACACACACACACACACACACACACACATCTTTTAAAGTCTGTTCTTTTGGGGAATATGGTTCTCATGGTACTAAGAAAGAAGAGAATACTCTGATTTTAACTTTCTTTTTTTTTTAATTTAATTTTTTTTGTGAACATACTGTACAGAGGGGTTACAATTACATGGGCAGGATAACGCATACGTTTCTTATCAAGCATTGCAGCCTCCTCCTTTGTTTACCCTTCACATCCCTTCCCTATCTCCCCCCCCCCCCCCAACGTTGTAAAGCTCATTTTCGACATGACCTTGTACTTCTCATTGTTGCAACAGGAGGTCCACCTGTATCCTTAAACGACTTGTTTTTCCCCATCTCCTCCACAAGTTATACTGACATCAAATATAGTGAAAGCAGGGGTTATACTGTGGGGGAGGGACATACAAAGCAACAAAGAGATAATCTTATAAATGCATTAGAAACAAATGCATGAAATAAAAAAGCATTAAAATACATATCTAAAGGTTCATTTTCCTAACATCACATTATCTGACCTTTTCCGCTTGACTCATACATATACTAGATATTGCAAATAAGGGAAACCATGGGTGATTTTAACTTTCATCATAACTACCCAGAAACAGTTGTATTGCATCTTCCAGTACTAGAAATTGAGAGAAAAAAATAAAGACAGTTATGTGACAATCACTTTTTGAGATTGTTGATGACTTGATCCAAGTGAAAGTTAATTTCTAAGCCCATATTTGGGCTCCCTGTAAATACCAACAAAATGCATTTTATTTCTATTATGAGAAGTAATTGCCCTTGATGGACAAAGTAGCCTTGTATGTAATACAGAAAATACAATCATGAACTTCCCCAGGTTGTGTTTATTTTTGTTTCTGCTTGTCCTCCTCTTTATATCCAAGGTTATCCCTAGCCTACGGCTAAATATCCAGGTATCTTCTCCTTTGGAAAGGGGAAAAGAAGGGAAGGGAAAAAACAAAAGAAAAATAAGAAAAAGAATCTAAGAATCAAAGAAAAAGGCTTTCCTCTTAAACTTAGCCCCTTCCTCTCTCAAAAAGATAAACAGAGCAAAGAAACTTGAAACTTCCATTCTACTTCTAGGGCCTGTGGACTTCTGCTTAATCACCCTGAGCAACCCAAAAGGCCAGGCCTTTATTTCTACACCCACTTTTCTACACTCAATATATTAATTAATTACACCCTTATAGGTTCAATTTCCAAATGGCTCATCACCACTACTGATTTATCTTCTGGTCTCTCCTTCTGCTCTAATTGGTAGCTAGTATTTTAGAAGAATGACTTGCATTGCATGCCTTAATATGATCAAACAAAATCTTGTCTTCCCCCTTAGCCAATATTCTTCTCCCATACCTCTACTGAACCTCAGGGATCTTGGTTCATGCATCTCAGCAATAAAGATTCTTCTTTATGAGCTTATTTTTGCATCTTTTTTCTACATTTTATCCCTCTGACACTATTCAAAACTTAAGCATTCAGGAATTTTTTAATGACATCATATTTACCTCTCATCACATTATTCCAAACATTTTGTCATGATCAGCAGCTAGGGGTAGATGAACGTACTGAAATGTCATTTATCCCATATTTCTCATGTTAAGAATAATGTGTTAGGGCTCTCAGCAGAAAGAAAAGAATGGAAGCTCTTAGATGTGGTGTCTGATCTTTTGCTGTCTGATTCCAACCCGATCTTTCTCATCCTCTACCTCCATGGCCTATGCTAATTACCAGTGCTTCTCCAAATGGCAGTATTCAGTGTCAGCCTTTCCCAATCAGATATTCATCTAATATCACAAACATTTAATTGTCACTTTTGTGCTAGGCACATGAAGGCACAAAAGTGGATCATCTTCTATCTTTATAGTATATTACAATAGTTTCAGTGCAAAATATTCACATGTAAGGTTTAGAGGTATAGCTGATGAGAGATCGACTTTTTTTTTTTTTGGTCGGTCATGGGGCTTGAACTCTGGGCCTGAGTGGACATAGCCCTCAGCTCTTCAGGTCAAGGCTAGCGCTCTACCACTTGAGCCACAGCTCACAGTTTTTCTTGCCCAGGCTGGCTTTGAACTGTGATGCTCAGATCTTAGCCTCCTGTGTAGCTAGGATTACGGTCATGAGCCCCGGCACCTGGCTAAATCAACTAGTTTTAAGAGAGGAAAGACCTACGAGAGATCAGAAACAAAGCAGATTCCCTTTTTTTTTTTTTTTTTTGCTGTAGCTTTGGTTAAGGGAAGCAATCTTCCTTAAAAACCCCAGGAAAGCACACTGACGGGTAAATTTCAAGGCCAAATAAAACCAAGAACTGAAGCAGTAGACGGGAATATGAATTCTAAGAGAAGAGACACACTTGTCTATGACTATGAACAAGACAAGGGATTCCTGAAGTTTGAGTTTTGTAAGCACATGTCCTTCGAAATGGTGGAAAGTGAGTCAAGTCAGAGGGTAAAGAGAGGCCTAAATCTTGAAAGATTACTGAAGCACCAGACCCTGATTCATATAGTGAACCAGGTGAAGAACAGCACAGTTCAGAGGCAGACAGAGCATATAAGCTCAAGGGGCAGGTTTCCTTCCTTTTCCTCATGCTTTGTGAACAACCATGAGAAAGGTCACTCAGCAGCTCTCCTCTCACTACATCCTTCCTTTCTCAGCAGATCCTCCAACTCCTCTCTACACTTCCTACACACATAATTCTGAAAACATCACGGGAAAAGAAGTGAGGTTTATCAAGACAGTGCTACATACCAGGCCTTGTGCTACATACATCCGAGGATAAAGAGAAGAAAGGAAAAAAATCAAACATAAAGAAATACAGTATAATTAAGAGGTAATGTATATAAAGACACTTATTCTCAAGTTTTTTCATGCCAGCTACAACAGATCCCTCTAGGGAAATTGATAAAATATCCATATCCATGCTTCAGTCATATATATACAAATCAGTAGAGCTTTAAAGCTTTAAAAATGTATTTCTGTGTATGCGTATGTATATGCATATTTTGTGTGTAGATATATATATATATGAGTACATATATACACACACATACATGTAAATTTGGGCACATACACATATATTCTTAAACAAGGAGCCCACATGATCCAAATATTACACAGATACTTAAGCATGGGTAACTGCAAGAACTGTTGAATTAGGATATCTACTACTTCCTCTAGACTTCAAATCCTTTGTTCACTGTTAAGGAAAAATAGAAACAGATATATCACAATGTATTTAAGAGGGGAAAACTCCATTGCAAATTAAATGCAAGTAACAGTAAGCTTCCTCACAACTTCAGAAATGTAAAAATATAGACTTTTAAACTGATGAGATATATTTAACATTTGTCAAGCTCCCACTGTGGTTCTATGCCTGAAATTAAGTTCCCCAAGTTACACAGCTAGTATGAGATAAGCTAAGATGGCTGTGAACTCCAAAGCCTTCATGCGTCCTCCAAGGTTACATGAGCAGTTGAACTCCAACACCAGGTTGTAATCTTTGTCCTATACTTCCCCAAAGAATACACAAAAAAAATACTAAGAAAAGTTTTGGACATAAAGTGAGCTCTCAGCCACTGCTGGTATCCTTCTCCTCCCTCTACACAGCAGACAGTGAAGGAACTCTCATCACATGTGATGAGAGGGAAGTACAGGGCATGGCCAGAGAATATAATAGGGGACTGAACCAGGCTCAGGCTTTCAATCAAGGCTTCTGGACCACAATTAACACTTATGCTGAGACCTGAACAATGATGAATACCATCAAACTGTCACACAAAAGGAAGGAATGGGGAGATGACCATAAACCCCAGCTCTGGTATGGAAATAAAAGCCATATAATCATCTGCTCTCAACCAGAAAGAAAATTTGATTCTACACTGCATTGAGTCAATACTCCTGGCAGCTCACCCTAACTTTGTGCATTGGATTCCCACCAGCTCCCAAGGAGTCCTGCTGAGGCCCACTGGGATGGAAAGCAAACTTGAATCCAGCTAGCTGTCAAGCGAAGGATGAAGTGATGTGTTTGCAGGGCAGCCAGTGAAAAGTAATAAATCAGCCTGATAAAATGCTTCACGTCTGAATGTGTAATGTCTCTTAATTAGAATGACATACATCTACGAAAGATTTTATTTTTTTTTAGGAGGGAGATAGAATTACAATGTAATTGTTAGCTACTGTGCATTCCCAACTCCCCTCACTCCATTAAGGCAGCAGGCGTGTAAGGTTTTGGGAAGCTTTATGATTCAAGGTGATGATGTCAGCTGTGGCAGATCTGCAGCATGGCTGGGGCAGAAGGAACCCATTACCCAGTCTCAGCAGGAACCCAGCCCAGCAAGCTCCTGGCTCCAGGAACAGAACAGAAGGCTACATTCATTTGCTTTATAGTAGGCTCCCAACAAACACAAAAAGCAGGCTAGGGCATTTAATTATAGATGCAAGGATTTTCCCCAACGCAGATCATTAAAAACCATTTTTTTCTTCTCTGTCCCTTTATTTAAAAGCAAAAATGACAAAAGCCATATTGAAAAAGAATGTCCAAAGGTTGTGTAGACTTTTGCTTGAGATTCATTTAGAACTAAGGAAACAGAAGCTTCATGCCAGGCAGGCAATATGTAAGTATAGAGGTGGCATTCACTTAAGTATTCTTTGAATGTGGCTCAAGATAGCCACTTGGGACTGAGAACAACTTTTTAAAATTATGTATCAACAAAATACCCAAGCACCTATAGGTACCTTGTAACTCTAATGCCCATCCCCAGGATGTTGGTTAGGTCAGGCTTCAGTTAGACTTTCCCTGGTATCTCAAGGTAGCCTGTCCCCCCTATATACCAAGTCTGGTTTTTAATACATCTATTAGTAGAAATATGATATTGGGCTATAATACATCAGAGATGTAGGAAGCCATTAGGCTTTAGGCTTCCAAGGATCAAACCTACATCCACTTCACCTAAGTAGCCTTGCACTGGCACAATGCTCAGCATTGTGCCTATGTTTGAAGCTTGTGAGTCTGCCATATGAATTTCAACTCACTAGTCACTATAAGCACATAAGCAAGTTCCCTAATTAATTAGTTGTACACAATATAGACTGAGCAGAATATGAAATGATCTGCGCTGATATCTGCTAAGAGAATTGTGGTTTTTATTGGTCAGACAGAAGCATGAGAACATACCAAGATTAAGATTCACAGAATAGTATTTGTCCCAAGCTCTGGTCTTTTCTAGTGTTTTCTCATATCAATCTAACAATTCTGTTGGGACTTATTTTCTTTGTCAGTTTCCTCCTTGTGTTAAGCAGTGATATCAAAGGCATCCCAGTTTGTTATTCTACTAGTTATGCGCACTTCAAGTAACACAATGAAACATTAAACTACCAAGAAACATGGGTCATTTCTTCAGTCTCTAGCATATAAGTAATAGTGTGCTACAAGTAAGCCAACTGGAGAACTCTAGAATTTATTCCAGCTAAAGAAAAAGTTAGAGATAATCAGTGCCAAACTATTCACTTAAGGAAACCATAAGCCAAGAGGATTCTATTTCCTTGTCAACTGATGAAGGTAGTGAGTAGCAGAAACTGAAAAAACAACAACAAAACATGCAGAGTCCCAACCTTCCATTTTAGTGTTTTTCTTCTGACGAATGTAAAATAAAAAGAGCTTTCATCTATCTAAAATACTATAGCAAAAATTCCGTTACTTTAAAATATATCCTTTTATTAAAAGATTGTAAGAAAATAAAAGAAGCTCTTTTGAGGTAATAGATGTATTATTCTGCTTCTTTTGTAATATGAAAAGTGGCCACAGTAGCTTTATAATGAAAATAATAAAAAAATACATTATATATGAAGGATAATTTAATGTGTCAACCTGGTAGGCTAACTGCCTAGCCAAATAGTAGTCTGGACACCATCATAAAGGATCTTTTTCTTTTTTAAATCATTCACAACTGATAAGCAGATTACTTCACATTGTGATTGGACCTTACCTAATTAGTTGAAAGCTTCAAATACAAAGGTTTCCCAAAGAACAAGAAATAAAAATCCTACAAAATAAAAACCCTGCCTATGTATGAAGCTTGTGAGCCTGCCATATGGATTTCAACTCACTAGTCACTATAAGCACATAAGCCAGTTCCCTAATTAATCAGTCTTTCGATACATAAGTACATAAGATGTACTCTTGGTGTGATTTCTTTTTTTAAAAAGTTGTCATTGTAACAGTGGTGTACAGTTATATAATGAGTACATTTCTTTTTGAACAGTGTCCCCTCTTCCCTTGTTTTCTCCCAGTTTTTCCCTCCTAATCCTCCTCCCTTACAAGTTGTATAGTGTCTAGTGATTATCAGCATAGTGTCTAGCGAGTATCACTACTGCATTTGTTCACCCTTGGCCCTGTGCTCCCTCTTAGCCTCCCTAAAACAAATAAACTTACATATAGGACAAAGATACAAAAATCAAAAACAGTGACAAAGGGGAAAAAAATCAAGAAGCAAAAGAACATAACATTGGTGTGGTTTCTATGGAGAAATCATATGTGTGTGTGTGTGTGTGTGTGTGTGTGTGTGTGTGTTTGTGTGCGCGTGTGTGTGTGTGTGTGTGTGTGTGTGTATTAGACCATACTTTTCTATGTCTGTGCATTCATATCTATAAATGACCAATTAAGAGTTTGGAAAGCAAATAAGGGAAAATAGTAATTGAGCAACTACAAAAGAACTAACGTTCATCTGTTGTTTGTTAACAAAACAAATGTGAAAATAAAGCAAACCAAGTCACATACAGGATGTCTCTTCATATCAATTAATTATAAATGAGTTTCCATGAAAACTTTTTCAGGGCACATACTGGAAATTTCCTTTCCGGATGTTGTTTATCTTTGCACTTGATTTCCATTCTTTGTTTTGTTTAAATCACTAACAAAACAACGAAAACATTCCTACCCAAGTTTTGCAGTTTGCTCATGGTATTTTTCTTTCTTTTTGAGTGGGTGCCAGAAAAAATAAAAACATACTAAACACATTTCCCTAAAATAGCAGTCCCTCTCCCTCCCTCTTTCCTCCCACCATGGAACCTGTAGCCTCGGGCATCACTCTGACTAGGTAGTCATAGGCTTGACTTCCTCCACACTATTAGAGACCCAACCCACAAAGCTTTTCATTAATGAATCGAACAAGGGAGTACATTCTATAGCCCATGATGACAATCAAAATAACATTCAAAAATATTAATATCATAAAAAATATAAACAAGAGGTCTCTTCTACTCTTGGAATCAGCATATCCAACATCTCCTAGTTTCCCTCAGGTTACCTATAGTATCATTGAGGTGCAGACCAGCTACTGGCTCTGGTGTATGTTTAGTATTATATTCCCTATACAGAGAAACAGAGCATAACAAAGCCTTTATGATACAACCCAACCAAGATCCAAGATATCCTATGCGCACTTGTAGAGGCCTTTGAGCCTGGTTCAAGCTGTAACAGAGCAGGAAGTATGATTGGATGGTGTGTGTGGAAAAAGTATGCTGCCAGTAGAAAATAGTCTGTCTATGTTTCTTTATCCTGTGTGTAAGCTGAAAATGGCAAAAACACAGGATTCTGAGTGCTTGACATTACAGTGATTCCATCTGGTATGAAAGCCTGTTTGATATCGTCCCTAACCAAAGGCTACATCTTGATATCCTGTTATCTGCCTCTTGGAATGTGCCCTTTGATCTGTGAACTGAAACCATTCTCAAGATAACATGGACTGTCTTTCTAATTAAAAGCTGAGGCCAGAGAAACCTCAAGAATTTGGGGATCTGTCTGAAACTTACCTCTCTTCTCTTGGGTCTAGAGCAATCCATTTTTCTGTCATCCAGGTATCCACTGGATGGAACCAGCACTTATTACAACATGAAATTAAGTAAGGGGTCATGGGCACTTTGAGCAGTACATGAACTCACTGCTTAGTAAAGTGACTGAGACTTTTAAAATTACTTTTAGGGTAAAATTACCAATCCTGAGTGAGTTCTAGTGAGTATACTAGTCATGAGTGATGTTCCACTGATCTGGACCAGAAAAAAAATAAAATGAAGAGGAAGATATAACATCCTGAGAATGGGAAACATCAGTGTAAAATATTCTGGAGAGGGTATTGAGTAAAAAGTACCAAACTTAGAGTTTCATTCTGTTAGCTTAATTCTCATGTTTAAAAATGTAAGGAATAGAAACTCATCTACCAATCACCTTAAAAGGACATGTTAAAGATTTGAGTAAAAAACAATTCTGTACAGAGTATGATTTTCTGTTTTACCAGTCGTGGGGCTTGAACTCAGGGCCTAGGCACTATCTCTGAACTCTTTTGCTCAAGGCTAGCACTCTACCTCTTTGACCCACAGCTCCACTTCCATTTTTGGGGTGGTTAATTAGAGATAAGAGTCTTATGGACTTTCCTGCCTGGGCTGACTTTGAAGCTTGATCCTCTTGTCTCAGACTCCTGAGTGGCTAGGAATAGAGTTGTGAGCCATCAGCACCTGGCATAATATTCTATTTTTATATTTCCAAGAATAACATTCATCCTTAAATATTCTAGAACAGAAATGACATCTCTAGACCCTCAATATGGTCTTCAAGAATTTCTAATGAGACCATGAAAGAATTAAAGGGCACGTTTCAGAATGCTTTCTAGCATTCTTCAGGACTTAGGTGACAGAACTGATCAAGACTTGCAAGTAGATAACATAACATGTTAGACATCTCAATATCCTACTTTTGCTGACTAGTGCATGATGTCACGAATGAATAATTATTGGACTCCAGGATTTTCTGAATTGCAATCTTAAATAATTTGTTAATGTTATGTAACAATGCTAAGAGCAAGAGATGGTAAGGACACAGACTGTCCTCCAGAAGTCTGTAACAGTGTTTTAAAGAGACACGTGTCAGGTTTCTTACATTGTTAACATGTCAGAGCAAATGAATGTGAAAAGAGAGAAGAAACACTTAGATTGAGATGACACAATTCAGTTATTTGTTCAAGTACTCATAAATTTAGGTTGTTCCTTGTTTATTTCTCCTATTAAAAATATTGCATCTAACATTTCTGTAATTGTCCTCTATCTTTCTTTACTCAAGACATTAGCATATTTAACTTGTTACTTATAGCTTATTGGCTTATCCACACAAAAGAGATGGTATTATGCCATTGCTAGTTCAAGGTTCTAACTTTTTTCTAATGTATAAAGATAGTTTACTGTGCTGTTCATACTTTCATATCTGTTTCAACATTGGTCCTCCAAAGGTCTCAATTACTAAAAAGGTTAAAATTTTCTTCTTGATTATAAAATTTACCTATTGATTATGAAATTCACCAATTTCCCTATTTCATTGATTTGTCCATTCAGAGGCTTTTTTACTATGTGCATACAACTTTAGAATTGCTAGATCTTGCTAAGTCAATTCTTCTGTCACAGTAGAATGACTAGGATGACTGCTGGGATGCAGACCATCTTTGGGAAATTTCCATCAATGGCCTGTCTCATAAGGATGCCTGTAATGTTGATGCTAAGTTAAGCATCAATGGAGAAGTGGACTATGTTTGAAAGTGAAGTGTTAACAAGTCACTATGTGCACTGTCCAACGAGATTTGTCAGGATATTTTCCTGACTAGACACTTGGTATGGTAGTTTAATCCCAGTTCAGGGATTCAAGAAAGGAGTTATGTGTAGTTACTTGATATCCGAATAGAACTCTCTCAGAGTGGATTTTGATTCAGGCACCTACTCTAAAGCCACAAGTAGATGAACTCCAAAAGATTAGGTCATTTTTCCCCACCAAGAATTCAGATTAAGACCGATAAATTCCTTTTGGGTTCCTGAACAAGTGGGAAAAGTCTTTACACTACTACTATTTCCAACAGAATACAGACTTAGAGAAGTTCTTATTTTATGTGGCCACCTCTAACAAGGAAGGATGATTTAACACAGACTCTATCCTCTGGCAAGATACCCCAAGGCTGTGTCTCACACTCAGCTTCCTGGGTTTCAGTGCCCTCTGTGTTTTCTAGCACCAGTGATTTGCTTCATGTCCTTACAAGCTCTGCCATGCATGTATTAGAATGTTTGTAATATTTTATCTAGCTTGTCTTGAGATTTGTAGTATGAGGGCTTTCAGTTTATCTACCATGTAATTCTGCCAGAACAATATATGGTGACAGACCACAGGCACTTGGAACAGCGTCTGGCCTGGGCTAACAGCTCTACAAGTGTTTTCTGTTACCAAAAGCATGTCTGTCTCTTCTCTACTGAGAGTGAGAGTTTGGCAACTCATATGGTAAGGTCCAGTGGCCTAGTGCCTGTACTTTATTCAATTAAAAATAAATTAAGTGCTTGTGGAGGGAGGGTAGTTCCCCCAAAGGAAACATGTTGAAAGCTAAAAATAAAATCTCAAAATGTGATCATGTAAAACTACAAACACATCATAAACTGTGGGTTAAGGTATCTAAGTTTCTAAATCTAATGCTTTTTGGGAATTCTGATGTGTACTTAGGCTAATAGAAGAACAATACTGCAAAGCTGTGGGAACCCAAGCTTCCTTTGCTCCAGGCCAGAAAAAGGCTCTCCCGATGGATGTACATGGTCAGTTAATTTGGGAAAGTTTGTGAAGTTTGCAAAAGCAAGACATCATATCCATAGTCCATTAAGATAACTGTCTCAGCCACTACTCTACTCTGTCATCCTACATCTTAGATGCTGAAGCATCCACAGACAGTTTGGGGAATTCAGCTAAGGAGGAGTTGAGGAAAATCACATTTGGTTTGGATACAGTACAATGTATTTATGTAGTATATATGGTACAATATAGTTAACTTATTTCATGTACAGATTTGTTATTGACATCACTCTCAGTGCAGGACTGACTTCTGAAATTCTCTCACTCTCGCATCCACATGGATGTATTCAGTGGCATTTAACACAGCCATGTTGTGAAGCTGGCGTTAGGCTCTGAGAAATTCTTCTAATCTTTGGACATGGCAAACTAAAAGATGAAAACTTGGGTTTCCATAGGTACCAGCTCACAGGAAGCATGGGACAGACTTGGCAACATAAGCATATGCAATGATAAACAAGGCTTGTTTATTTCTACTTATAGAAGAATTCAAGGAAAGAAAATTCATCATATTTTTTTAGGGCTCAAATTGAATTATTACTATAACCAATGAATATGTGTATGAAAGGTCACATGATAAAAGCCTCAATATTAATACCAAGACACTATAATCTAACACATGAAAGATTGAATTATGTCTATCCTTGTTATAAAAACTAATTAAACAGCATTGTTTTAGGAGAAGGTTATCAATTATAGGCCAAAGGTACTACAGAGGAATATCAGGTATCAAAAACATGCTTTTCTACTTTGCAGTATTTGTCATATTTATTATCTCTTCAAACTTGCATTGTTCTTAATCTAAAATGATATGTAAGTTTTTACATTTGAAAACTTGCAGCTAAATTTCCAAAACTGTGTGTAAGTAAGTACATCTGTATGGTAGTCAAAGTTAAAAACAGCGCTAATGAAAAATAAACTTGATGGAAACATTTGGTGGAGTAATTATTAATGACATTTTGGCTTCAATATTACCAAAATTTAAAGTTTTGCTAATGCATAGCAAATAAATTTGCTATGGTAATAATACCTTTTTAATGAAAAGAGCATCTGCACCTCTATATTTTAAACTTTATCTACCTTGTCCTTGTCAGGTCAACTTTAAAGAGGAATTAAAACCACTTATAAGTATCTAAAACTTAAACTTTTATTATTGTCTTAAAACTGTCTTAAAAGGAGCCAACTGTTAAATTGCAACTTTTGAATAGGGTAAAAGAAATTAGGGCATTAAAGTTTATGGTTTAAAAGACTCTGTGATTAATAAACTTTGTTCAGAAAGCTATAAAATGTAACAACAGATTTCTGCTCAGTCCATGAAGACAAATACCAATATCCAGTAACCAAGAATGAAAGGCAAAGATTTAGAAAAAAATTTAATCAACAATTCTTTTTATTTTATTTTTTATTTTTTTATTTTTTGTCGGTCATGGGGCTTGAACTCTGGGCCTGAGCACTCTCCTTCAGCTCTTCAGCTCAAGGCTAGCACTCTACCACTTGAGCTACAGCGCCACTTCTGTTTTCCTGGTGGTTTATTGGAGATAAGTGTTTCACGGACTTTCCCATCAGGGCTGGCTTTGAACCTCGATCCTCAGATCTCAGCCTCCTGAGTAGTTATGATTACAGGTGTGAGACACTGGCTCTTGGCTTCAATAATTCTTACAGAGTATCTATAAAGAAATATTTCCCTATTTAAACAATTTGTTTTTTCCCTTCCCCTCCCCAAATTATACCAACATCAAATACAGTGAAAACAGGGGTTATACCGTGGGGGAAGGATATACAAAGCAACAAAAAAATCACTTTATAAAAACATTAGAAACAATAGCAAGAAAGAAAAAACAACTGTGTCCTTATCTTGGGGTTCATTTTGCCTAACATCATCTTATCTGACCTTTTCTGGTTAAATAGGGATGCAGGTGGACCCACTGCAACAATGAGATGTACAAGATGCTATGTCGAGAAACAAACTACAACTTTGGTGGGGAAGGGGGGAGTGTAGTCATGGAGATGGGAGGGCAGGGATGGGAGGGGGAAAACAAAGGAGGCAACAATGCTGGATAAGAAATGTACTCATTACCTTGCTCATGTAATTGTAACCCTTCTGTACGGTATTTTCACAATAAAAAACTTAGTAAAAAAAGAAATATCTCCCTTTGAAAATTATGTGATTATAAAACAGGGTTCGCTACCATTGAATATACTGGCTTTTCTCTCGATTTCTGTATCAAACACTTGGGCATTCCTAAGGAGAAGATGCAGCCTTTTCTCTGCCATATTCCCTTGCTTTTGCCCTGTGACAGGACAGCAGCCACGCACAACTGCCCATGAAGCAATGAAAAATGCAGGGGGAGGACCCAGAGGGAAGCCAGGCTTGCCTGGACAGTCGGTCTGGCTGCTATCTGCCGGAGACTGTCCAGGAAGGGAACAGTAAGAAGAAAGAGTCCATGGTAATCTTGGAGATTACCATCTTGGAGACTATTATACTTCAAGACCGCATTTTTATTTTTAAAGGAGACACGGTTATAATGGTGGTATTTTAATGACAGAGGAACACACAAACATGCACAATCTATTTTTAAGAAAAGAAACAGTGCCAAAAAACAAAAGTGTTAAAAAAAAAAAAAGATACAGTTAAAAGAGACAGCCATGTCCAGAGACTAGCAGAGATTAATTCAGGAGTGAAAAGATCACTTTATAAATTTGGTGAAGGGTTTTGCCAGTACTAACTCATTTACATCTAGTTTATAGCTATTGTGTCAAATATTACCTATGTATTTGGAAAAGAATAAAATATATGCAAGGCCTGGGAACCACATTTAACAACAGTGGGAGGAGCCAGTTCCTTCCCATAACATTCTCAGCCAACAATTGCCATTTACTCAAGAGCAGAAAGTTATAGGTCTGTTCCCTCCTAACCTACTGATACCTGTATAGGGAACTCCAGCAGGAAGGCTCAGAAGCCTTTAAACCCCCAAACTAACCTAAACCAACCCCAAATTTCCTATCTGTTTCCCTGACTAAAAGGACACCCAAGAAGTAACTTATGAATGAAGAAGGTATTTTTCCCAGAAACATTATGGATCAAGTATTGAATAAAGACCCATTAGGAAAAGTCACGGTGCGGCATAGACATGAAGGGGAAAAAGCTAGCTCTTACTTGCATCTCTGTAACCTGCTTATAAAGTTTTGCAGGCCATTTGTCTTCTTTACCTATAAATATCTCATCAGTAAAATAAGAAGGCTGCATTGGATGGTTCTTAATGCCCACTGAAATTGTAACCATTATTTTTCTCTGGGATAGTTCACGAATACACAGTCTTTGCTTCCCAAGAAATGGCTGCAAAAGCTCAGGACTCTGAGGGGGCCACTCTGAACAAAATGGCAGAATTGGCTACAACCTGCCATGACTCACAGAACTGCACCAATAAGCGTGGCCGTAAATAACTAAACTCCAGATGTTGGTGATAAATACTAGCCAAGTAAGCGCAAGAGGAGAGGAGGTCATCCAAGGAGAAGCACTTGTGTTTCAGAAAGTTGATATGTAAATAGCAGGTCAGATTAGCATTCAGGAGGAAGAAATAGGTCAGACTCTTCAAAACACAGTAATTACGTAAGTAGATTAACCCCTATTCAACCTACCTAGCACACACACACACACACACACACACACACACACACACACACACACACACACACACACACACACACACACAGAGGAATGACATACCCAACAACATTCATCTTTAACTCTCAAGCCTAGCAATGAGACCTGTAGCAAGGCTCGAGCACTCAGCGGCAGATGGGAAAGAAAGCTAGAGCCACAGGAAAGAAAATCATAGCACCAGAGGGAGGTGGAGGCAGCTGCTAAGTGCTGTCAATTACAAATAAAGACCAAATGGGGCACTAGGAAAATGCATACCTTCAAATGTCCTGACACCCGGGGTTCTAGAAGAGAAGCTTTGGAATCTTCAAATGGTAATTAAATTTTAGTTCAGTAGTTCAGAGTTAGAAAAAGCACGGATAGACTCCACATCTTTGAAAAGACATAGGTTGTGATGGATATTCATAAAGTTCATTTATTTTTGTTAGGAGTTGTCCTTAGCTTGAGGTTCAGCAAGATGCATGCCTGAGAGGTGCTTATCATCTAAGATTAAGCACTGTAACATTCTTTCTAGATGCTACCTGGGTTAATGTAGTTAAGCTAAGATTGCTAAATATCCCTCAGAACCTAGACATGATGACACTGTATTTCTTGTCCATAAAAAGTATATTCTAAGGCAGCTTCTAGAAAGCTGTCCTCCATGGAGTGACCTGGTGATCAAAGTCCTTTGAATTTAAGCTTAACCATCTTAACAACAAAACATAGCCACTGCACTCCACAAAAGAGAAGGAGGACACAGAATCTCTAGGGTCCCGAGTTTTGCTGTTGCAGCCTTTTACCACAGCATGCCACTTTTTCTCCCTGGCTACTGTTTAGAAGGAGTCATTCAGGGAGACCTAGAGGAAAGGAAAGAAGTGAACAATTATTAGCACAAATAGTGGTGAATGACAGCAGTTTCTCTATGGGAAGGTCATAGACGGCAAAGTTGAAAACACTACTGGCTCCTAATCACCAACAGCCCTATTATTGTGAGACCTGGGGATCTGTTACTGAGTAAACACAATTTATACTCGTCCAGTTGGCACCATCAATTAGTAAATTAAATATTCTTTTGTATATAAAAATGGATAAAGGTGTGGGGGTGGATAACAGGATGAGTCAGAGGCTCGGGGAACAGATTATAAATTGAGTAGAATTACCTCCTCATCCAGTTCCTCTGGAACTGAGATCTGAAGGAGAGGAAGAAGTACATCTTATGCATTGTGAAGGAAGAGTCTGCCAGGCAGAGGTTGCTGCCAGTGGAAAGGCTCTGAGGAGGACAGGTGCATGCTTTGAATCAAGAGCAGATAACAGGTGTGACTGGCCAGGGGACAGATCACACAGTACCTGGAAGGACAATGTAAGGACTTTGGCTTTTAATTTGGATAATGAGAGTGTATCAGCAGAGGAATGACATGGTCTGACTCAGGCATTAACAAGAATCATCTCATAGTTAAATTGAGAAAATTGAGAATTAGGTTTAACAATGGAATTGTAAAAACATTGCTGGTGGGGAGGAGAGGCGGACAACTACAAAGGATAAAAGTAAAATGAAGCTTGGTTTTGAGATTTTTTTTTCCCTGCCAGACCTTAGGCTTGAACTCAGAACCTGAGTGACATTTCTGAGCTTTTTTTGCTCAAGGCTAGTGTTCTACCACTTACTTGAGCCACATCTCCACTTCTGGCTTTTGATAGATAATTGGAAATAAGAGTCTCAAGGACTTTCCTGCTCAGGCTGGCTTCAAACCATGATCATCAGATCTCAGCTTCCTGAGTAGCTAGGATTATAGGAGTGAGCCACTGGTAGTTCTGGAAATTTTTCAAAAGCACCTTTGACTACAGTCGAAAGCTTTACTTTATGGAGCTGACTCAATGAACTGCATGATGACCATCAACCAGTATGCCAAGCAGAGCCCTTGAAGTCTTTATTTAGGTCAGTTATTATTGGAAAGGAAGAAAGCTTAATGATTGGGGGTGGGGGGTGGTGGAGGATCTTCCCTAATAGCATTACTACTGTAATGACAACTTGACAAAAATGCATTTTACTCCCTCACTGACCTTGGTCGGAAGAGAGCAGATTTTTAGTATCATGAGTGTGTAATAAAAAAATCCACAGGAGCTGACAGCTCCAAGAAATGATTACCAATGCTGGATAATGCCAATAGTTAAAAATCTGCATGGCCCAACTTTAATTAAGTTGTAATAAATAGGTATTCTTATTAATATTTCAGATTTATTATTGTATTTCAAACATTCATTTTTTGATGATGATATTCAACTTCAGCCAAATAATGATTTTACTCAGACACTTGGCATTTGGTTAAACTGTGTATTTGGTACATGTCAAGGACCGAAAGCTTGTGCCTGCTAAAATTCCTATATAGAATCCTAAAACCCATTGATGGCATTTACAGGTGAGGCCTTTGGGAGGCAATTAGGGTAAGGTGAGATCATTGAGGGAGTAATGTTCTTTATTTTAAAAGTTTTTATTGTAAAGGTGATGTAGAGGGGCTACAGTTACAAAAGCCAGGTATTCAGTACATTTCTTTTTGAACAGTGTCACCTCTTCCCTCATTTTCTCCCAGTTTTTTTCCCCTCCCTATCCCTACTCCCCCACAAGTTATATAGGTCATATTCAACATAGTATCTAGTGAATATCACTGAATAATGTTCTTATAAGAAGAGTCAAGAGACCTGAATGACACTCTGTTTGTTATATACAGACACAGCAAGAAGGTGGCCATCTGCAAGCCAGCAGGGGGACTTCCATTGGGCCTGATCAGCCGGCAGGTTGAACTTAGATTTCCTAGCCAATAGAAATGTGAGAAATAAAGGCCCCTTGTTGTAGAAGCCAACCAATCCATTGTAGTTGGTTATAAGCAACTCAAGATGGGTAAGATGATATACAGCTAAAGGGACTGTGAAAGCAACACTTGGAAACCAGCTGCAGGTTTTGCTTGGTAACTTCTGGTCTGATTTTGCAGTTTGGCAGAATTCCTAATCATTCCAAGAGAAGAAGTTGTTTTCTATTTCTTTCAAGTTTTACCTAAATCTAGAAAATGGGTCAGAAGCCAGGAGAGTGAGTTGATGCTTATACTGAAGACTGAGTAGTGCTCAGGGAGCCTTTTTTTCTGCCTCTGAAATGGTGGTCAGCCCTGGAGATAGCCCTGGAGATCATAGGCCCTGATGTGAAAGCTGGAAACTCTAGATGAAGATTGGGATCTTGTCATAGCCTATAATCAGGCTTTGCCTGGACAGATGGAAAATCTAGACTTTTTGAGGACTCAGGGCAATGACTGGCTCTAGAAGCATCCCTTGCCCATAGTGTAGATAACAAAGAGGTTGCATCACCAGTGGAGAAAAACATCCCCTCAGATGTAGGACCCCACAAGATTTGTCTTCTGCTTTCTTGTGGAAAAGCTTCAGATAATAAAATAACTACAAATCAAAAGAGATAGGAAAACCCAGAGGCAAGAGACTTCTGTGTTACATTATTCATTCCTCAAAAAATTTAATCTTAATTATATGCTGGACAGTCACAACAGACATTAGTGAGCAAGACAAATAAGTGTAGTACTTTTGGAATTCCAGTGGCGGGGCTGGGGGGACAGAAAAGAAACATGATTTCAGGCAGAAAGAAGGTTTCTAGAGTACATCAGACCAAGTAAATCAGAGTGAGAGCGCGTGAGAGAGAGAGAGCTAAAGAGAGAGCGCACCTGGAGACTAATGTAATTAGGGTGGTCAGAGCATGCCTGTTGAGGTGGGGCCTAGACAGGAAACAAGATGTGCAAAGATAAAGGGAGGAATGATGTGTCCCCATAATCTTTTTTTTTTGGGGGGGGGGGGGTCCGGTCGTGGGGCCTGAACTCTGGGCCTGGGCGCTGTCCCTCAGCAATTCAGCTCAAGGCTAGCACTCTACCACTTGAGCCACAGTGCTACTTCTGGCTTTTTCTGCATATGTGGTGCTGAGGAATTGAACCCAGGGCCTCATGCATGCAAGGCAAGCGCTCTACCACTGAGCTACCTTCCCAGCCCCTCCCCATAATCTTTAGACAACCAGAAGAGGGCCCGAAAGGATGCAAGCTGGACTCAAATGTCTTCATTTCGTGTCAGTCATATGAAAAAGCTGGATATTTTTACTTGATGCAGTATAAAAAACCATTAATGATGCTAAGCAGGCAAGTGGCATCTCCCAATTCTAGTCTGCTGCATGGGGGAATGGATCACAGGAGGGCAGGAGAGGAGTGGAAGCTACAAAAGGCTATGGATACACTCTATGGAGACAAGATGGTGAGGGGCACACATGGTAGCAGCGAGGAACATGGTGCAGATTTCAGTGAGGAAAAAATGAACGAACAACAGAAATACCTTTCCACATTTGCATAGTTAATATAACATTTGCTATTTTTTTCTTTTTTTTCCGCTATTTTTTTCCACTTCAGTTATCATTTTAAGATCTTTCTCTGTCGCTAAGAATCCGTGATATCAAGCCAATTCTAATTCATTCATTCTTGTACTAATGTTCCTTGTTTTTACAACTATCAACTTTCAACAAAACTTCTCCGAATAGAATAATAAAGTATGAATATTGTACTGATAGAAGCGTCAGGTGCTGCCGGCTCACACCTGTAATCCTAGTTACTTAGGAGGTTGAGATCTGAGGCTCATGACTTGAAGCCATCCCAGGCAGGAAAGTCTGTGAGACTCTTATCTCCAATAAACTATACAGAAAAGGCTGGGAGTAGCTCAAGTGGTAACATGCTAGCTTTGAGCCAAAGAAGCTTCGGGATACTTCCCAAGCCCTGGTTCAAGCCCTAGGACCAGCACACACACCAAAAAAAAAAAAAAGAAAGAAAGAAACAAAGAAAAGAGAAGAAAGCAAAAGAAAGAGGTGATGGCATGTGGGTTTGAAGTGGCTTAAAGCACCCCTTCCATCACTTCTGCTACCCCTACCCCATTCTCAGTACCGCTGCACATGCGGTACTTAAGGCTAAGCACCTCTGATCAGCTACTCTGAGGCACAGTGGAGGTGACGATCTGTAGGGAAGTTCTAAAACCACAGCCCTTACCACTTAGTATCTCAACAAACTGTAGCTGTCTCCTCCAAATCACATGGGCTATCGATGCCTACCATGCAGGTCCCTTTGCAGGAAAAGCTGGCAAACTGTTTTAAATGGTCACCCAAGTCCACGGAGTCATAATTTGGTGGTGTAGAATATTATGGGGATTAGAAAAATGAATATTATGGGGAAAACTAAATAAGGAATTACTTCAAAACCTTACCAACAATCTGCATTTTTTACAGATAGATTAGGGTATGCATGTTGAGAGAGAGAGAATAAACTATATGCTTAGAGAAGATGTATATTTATGAAGACACAAGGTACTAGTATCATCCCCCCTCCACAAGTGTAATAAAGACCCAACCCAGCTTTCCTCCGCACCCTCCACTGTTTGACTTGCACTGCTCCATCCTTCTCTATGTGGCTCTCCACTATCTGCTCCTAATTCTTCACTTGGCTGGGGTGGACATCCCTGGGTGAGAGGCAGGTTTCTTTGTTGGATTTACCTGCAAAATTTACCCAATAATGCCATGAGTTCTCCTTCTGTCTGTCTTTCTCAAAAAAGCACTGAACATTTGTCTTCATGTAGATCCTTGCAAATCTGAGATATCTTAAAAGATACTTGCAATTCTGGAATATCTTAACCAATTCAGCACTTTTTTTTTTTTTAAACTGCTGCCAGGATGGAAAAGGCTAGATGTGGATCTTCGGAGTTTTTGTCTGGACAAGAACAACACGTAGGCAGAGTACAAACTGGCAGGTCATCTCTGAAACTCAAACACTGAATATTCTTCTCCTAAGGCTTATCTGTGCTACGTGGAAACTGTCAATGGAACTAGAATTGGGCCCTCTGATACATCCACTCCTTGAGATTCTATCTTTCCTGAATACTAAACTAACTTTCATCCTGCAACGTAAATGGCACACACTGTAGTCTTAGGCCACCAGAAATGTACCATTAACCAAAGGCTACAAGTACTTATTTCACATAACCATTACAAAAAAAATCATAGTAAAGTGAAAACATTGATCATATACTGGAACTGTGTTTTAGGGTAAATGGAACCACCGCCAACTTCATATAGAAGCAATTTAATCTAAGTTTCAGCCCCAATACCCAGTAAGATAAATGAGATGGTCAGATACTCCCTGGAGTTTCTTCTTTGTTGATTATATCATGCAACTATGGCTTAATGTACTCTATTTATTATTATGCTCTTTAGAGCGTTATTTGTTAATCATAAATGCTTACTTCTTCAAATGTGAGCTGACTGTAGCCAAGGGACAGATACTGGGGCCTGAACCCACATAGCATGAAGTCATTCTTGCTTGTCTCTCTTGATCAGAGCTTATGACAATTCTTATAATATGCGGTCATTTTTGTTTCTCCTGCACTAAGGCCTTCCCTATCATTGGTGACATATTGGGTTGACTTCATTTGGAGACACTCTTGTTCCTTGAGCCAAAAAATACAGATAGCCAAAAATGAGATCATTCTATCCCCCAAACTGTCCCAGCCCTTCTCAGAGGGAGCTGAGCCATGTAATTTGACCAAGGTTAAGTATAATCTACTCTTCATCTTTTAACCTAAGTCTAAATTATTTAGCTTTCTGTTTTAATCTCCTACATCATAACAAATGTCCCTGCAGTCAATTGTCATTTACCCACCCCCAAGCTTGTGGCCTGTAGCCTGTGGCTTATTCGAAACACCAGGCTTTTTCTTTCTCTTGCCTCTAGCACCAAGTTACAGGCCAGCTCTTTTAACTCTGTGCCAAAGAAATACAAAGTAAATCTAATATTAGAAAAGGCTATCTGTTGCCAAAGAGTCACACAATGCGTCCCAAAGCCAAATGCAGGCAATCATTCACTGTTTTCAAGGTGGCATTGTTTCCCCCTTACATAATACAGTAATCAAGATTTGCTGGGTTTCTCTCTGAGGGGTAGAGAATGCATGCATCCTTTTAACTTCTTCTTTTGCCTAGTTGGCCAGATTCTCTGTGTAACAGATTTTATTTTCTTCTTGAATAAATAGCTTGCCCATTTAATGTTAGGGGAATCCAAAGCTCTTAGACTTAGACTTGAGTCCCATCTTCTTCCAGTTGCTTGCCAGAAACTAAATTTTGGCAATTAATTTAAATTCTTGAACATCTCAGCTGTAAGATGGTGACGCAAACTTTATAAATAAACAGCATGTGACAGAAATGCAAACATGAAGGCCACTTACAAAGCTCTGCTTCCCGGCATTAGTGTCACAACAGAGAAAATATTTCATAAAAAAAGAAGCTTTATGAAGCCTTTAATAAAAAGCATAAAACTACAGCAAAGAGAAGTTCTTGTCAAGCACTTAGGAAATCAACTCTAGAAATAAAGCCTCTAATTTCCCAATGTCACGTTTCTTTTCCTTATGATGACACATCCCAGAATTCCAACTTGAGGAATAGCCAAGATCCTGCCTGCTGATCGATTGACTGCTGTTATTCTACAGCCAGAGTTGCTACAGAAACTCAAATTCCAACCATTAGAGTATTTAGGAACGTCACTTTCAAAAAGAGATACCCCCCTTCTTTTTTAGTTTTTTTGTTGTTGTTGTTGTTGTTGTTGTTGTTGGCCTTAGGGTTTGAACTCTGGGCCTGGGCACTGTCCCTCAGCTCTTTAGCTCAAGGAAAGTGCTCTACCACTTGAGACACAGTGTCACTTCTGGTTTTCTGGTGGTTAACTGGACATAAGAGTCTCATGGACTTTCCTGCCTGGGCTGGCTTTGAACTGTTATCCTCAGATCTCAGCCTTCTGAGTAGCTAGGATTACAGGCGTGAACCTCTGGCCCCCCGCTTCCTTACATCTACTCTTAATCAAGCCCAAGGACAAGGTTCAGAAAATGCCAACACAATTTCGTGTTCCATCCTACTTCTACATCCAAAAACTTCAGTGGTTTCTCAGATTACAGCAGTGATGTCCAACAAAACTTTCTGCTATAACTGTCACCATCCATATCCATACTGTCCAAATGATGTAGCTCATATATATGTGATGATCACATAGATAAAATGTAGGCATTTTGCTCATAGGAATAAAACTTTCACTATACAATTTTAACAAGTTTAAATAGCCAAAGGTGGGTACCATATTGGACAATGCTGGTAGAAAGTAAATCCATGAAGCTGGGTGCTGGTGGGTCATGCCTGAAACCCTAGCCTTGTAAGAGGCTGAGATCTGAGGATCATGGTTTGAAGCCAACCTGGGCAGAAAAGTCTGTGGGACTCTTATCTCTGATAAACTACCTAGAAAAAACTAAAAGTAGCACTGTAGCTCAAGTGGTAGAATGCTAGTCTTGAGCACAAAGGGATCCAGGGACAGTGCCCAGGCCCTGAGTTCAAGCCCCAGGACCAGCAAAAAAAAAAAAAAAAAAGCAGATCCATGCTCTTCTCCCAAGCATTCAAGTCCTATACAGCTGAGCCCTAAGCTATTACTCCATCCTCAATTTCCACAACATAAACTCTGAGTCTAAAAGATCGATGCTGAACATACTTGAATATCTCTGATGCCATACCTGGACCAAGAAACTTAAACCTTGTCAATAAGAGAACTTTCCATCCTTAGTGCTTGGTATTTGAATTTTACTCATATTTCACAGCACCCATCAAATTCTACCAGTGACAATGGGGGGGGGGGCAAAAGGTGCTGTGCCTTTGGAGAACTTCCAGGCCTCCCGGGGAAATAAAATTTTATGCATATAAAATCTCATGTCTTATATAACCCACTTGTATAGCCATGAAAATGTAGGTTTTGCATCTTGAGCTTGGAATCATAGCGGCTGGTGTGGTCTGCATACTCAGTGTGGATCCCCAAGGGCTGGGGGCATTTAAATCTACTTCAGCTTCTACATGGCGTTTGCAGAGCCCTATTCCCATTGCATTTTTTCCCACCTAGACTGAATACTTCCTTAACAAAGAACTTAACAAAGAGATACTCTTATTGGTTTCTCTTTGGTTTGTAAGCATTGGAGTTTATAAGTTCTAACTAGTGGCAGAGATTATTTTCTTCTGGAATTAGTGTAGTTTTTAGGAGAGTGAGAATGAATAATTCCTAAATAAGAAAATGATCTCACATATAATATTAATTCTCCCACAGATCTGCAGATTTATATGGTTATATATGTATATTTAATGTATATATATATACATATGTAAAAGCATGATAGATTAAGAATATAGTATAATCTCTACTGAGGTTCTAGTGCTACTGAAAAATACTAAATGCTATGTTTAATACTTTAAATTTTATATAAGATCAAGATTGAAATCAAGGGAAAAAATCTCTAGGTATCAGAAAAACACTGCAGTGAGGCAGGAAGCTCACAGTGGCTGGAACAGGTGATGTGTTGAAGGATTGATTTCAAATCCCAATGTGACTGGACTCAGAGCAGCAGGACACAAACATTCCAAACAGACCTAGAACTTTCCCTGAAAGGAGCTCACAATGTACATATGAAGGATTTGATTTGTGTAATCAGTCAAAAGCAAACATGTAGAATGAGAACTTGAAACACCAAAGTAAAACCTGGTCAAAGCCATGTGTTCAAACAGAGACAAATGCAAAAGTATCTCTTCAGATGGCCTCCACAATACAAGGCAGAAGACTCTGCAGTAATTCATTTCTTTGGTACATACACTCAGTGGCAAGATTGAGAACCCAGAGAAGAAAATTTGGCAAAACACCAGGAAAAATCATGGTGGAGCTAATCAGTTAATAAATTGGTCTGCAAAAGGCTTTAAAGTAGGTATAATTAAAAGAGATATAAAAATAGTTATAATTAAACATGGTATTAAAAATTCAAATGAAACAGAAGTATAGAAAGTCAAAGTGTCCCACTTAATCTCAATTTCAGATATAAACTACAGCTGAAAGTATGAAGAAAACCTTCGCTGACTATAGTGATATACAGAAGATATTGTTACATAAATGAGACCATTGTTCCATACATGACAGTAGCCTATCTTTTTGCATCCCTTCCCACTTAAAAGTATTATCACATGCATATTCCCACATGAAATAAATAATAGGTATAGGTCTCTTGCAGCCTTCTTTAAAAAAAAAAAAAAAGAGTTCCATTGCAGGAACATACACTATTTCTTTAGCCTGCATCCTATGGATGGATACTTGAGCCATTTTCAATGTTTTTCTCTTATAAACAGTGATACAACGCCCACTCCCTCATAGCTATCTTTGTACATTTGATTGTTTCCTTAGGATAAATTCCTAGAAAGGGAATTACTGGCCTGAAAATTATATCCATGTAAAAGTTTAATACCTTCTATCAGAGTGCTATCCAGAAAAGCAATACCAATTTATTTACATTACCAAATGGCTTTAAATACATGTACTTCTGGCCAGAGGTTTAATAAGTTTAGAGGAGGTCAAGATACCAGAGATTCAATTACCAGCCTGAGAAAAGAAGATGACTCACAACTTACCCTCTAAATGTAAGAGAAGAGAAAATGTAAATGTGTTTACACATGCATAAAACAAGTTCATATTATCTGTGGGACAGAAACCTCAGGATCTGTGTGACACCAAAGCCTGTAGTAATCATCCATTGTCTTCCCCAACAACAACTTTTGTTTGTTAAGGGAAAAAATTAAAGCAGGCAACTATTTCATCTAAATATGATATCAAAGTGAAAAGCTCCTGAATATTCTTCAAGCTCCTTTGGGCATTTATTATAGATCATTTATACAAATTCAGATAAACCTAGTTTCCAATAAGTGACCTATTAATGAGGAAGGGCTCCTACTGAGATCTATATCATGAATGAATTATGTTATCAGTACTACAGTAACTACAATGGGAAACCACTCCAAAATTCAGGTTTTTCTATTAGAGCACTAATTTAAAATAATTCACAAGTAATCAAATCCTATCAGATTTGAACCAGATTTTTCTATTAACAATTTTTATAAATAAAAGAAGTATAACATTGGAACGTTTATCATTAAACTAAAATCAGACAAGTTATCAAGAGTTGTCTTTTATCCCACCTTTACTTTGAGTATGCTAGACATCAGTATTATTATTTTTTTAATCCTATTCAAGCAAGCTCTATTTTAATCTTCTTACTAAAAGAAGATGCTGACAACATTTTTTTCCCTGTTTTATTTTTTTTCAAGATGTCTGTGTGGCTCCTCAGACTAGTCAAGTTTAGTCAAGATAGAAAGGCATTTACTTCAAACGCTGCTCACAGAAAAACTTCAAGAGCCATCAACCAATTTCCAGCGAGACTCAACTGTTTTCAGCTAAAATGCCTAGTGTGAAACACCTGTAATCTCTCCCTCAATCCCTACTCCCTACTTCCAGCCACATGCACAGATATTCGCATGCACAATTAATGACATTAGTTGTTAACCAACTAAGCTAAGGAAAGGAGGTAACCACTGAGATTATTCAAAACTATAGATAAAGCAAAAAGGAAAAAAACTCAAATTTTAATTTGGAAGACCTTATATAGGGAAAAGCAAAGCAACCTTTTGACTTAAGGGTTTTTGTGGTGCTTATATTCGTTTTTCAATCTTTGTAAATTTTCATTCATTCAACAAGCAACAGAAAAGGTGTTTTCTTGCAGGGAATATACAAAGGGAGGAATCAAATGTCATATGAACATTAATGCCTTCATTTTCCAATGGAAAAAAATAAAGCAAACATCTTCAACACTGAATATTATCAGTGGATTCAGACAGAAACTCATAAAGTGCCAATCTCATTATAGAAAGCCCTTCTGAGAAGCCACCCATCAAAAAGTCACCAACTGGGCTTGGAATGTGGCTTAATGGTAGAGTGCTAGCATGCCTAGCATGCATGAAGCCCTGGGTTCAATTCCTCAATACCACATACACAGAAATAGCCAGAAGTGGTGCTGTGGATCAAGTAGTAGAGTGCTGGCCTTGACCAAATAGGAGCTCAGGGACAAGGTCCAGGCCCTCAGTTCATGCCCCAGGACTGGCAAAAGAAAAAAAGAGTCATCTTGAAAGATCTGTCACAGCCATCCCTGCAGACCATGCAGAGGCAGGAAGGCACAGGAGAAAGATGATTACAAGGTTTATTAGAGGAACTATATTTGCCCCAGAGAGAGAACACATGGCAGCCTCCACTATCCAGGTAGCAGCAGGGTCTGAGGGTTAGGAAGTGAGGTAGATGGGAGTTCAGATGGGTCTGGGTGGAGAGAGGGAGGGGCCAGCTGTATGGCTGGAACTCCAGGGCTGGGAGGGGTCAGGTCTGGGTGGGGCTGAGGATCAAAGATGGGCATAATGCTTAGCTACCCTCAAAACCCCGCATTTTCATAAATCTTTACCATGTTGTCAATTTTATTATATCTCCATTTATGCTGATAAGCAAGTATCCTACAGCAAAAGAGAAAAATGTTTATTAATTGAAGTCCTGGGATCATTATATTTAATTACTGCCTATGATAAAAAAAAAAAAGATGGCACACACCTAACCTTCTAAATGCAACAGAAGAGAAAATGTAGCATTTTCTTGAAATCTGCCGACCTACATACACTTCATAAGGTACCATTAGTTAACATGAGTTGTCAGCAAAAGCCTTTTATGCCCAGACTTTTACAAAATGTTTCCATAAGTACCAAAGTATTTGATCTGCTCAAACCAGGGGAAGAGGTAGAGTTTATGATTCCCACTTTAGGGATGGAGAATCTGAGACTCAAAGTGACATGATGCCTAGTATCCTAAAGTAGTAGCTTTAAGCCCAAGATGGCCTTCTCTAAAAGCTGTGCGATGAGATTTATCACTTTTCCTCAGGATGCATGCTCATGGAAGCATGGCCAGGTTTTTGTGGTGGGACCATAAAGATAGCAGAGCTGTGGCTTTAGCTTCTCTTCAGTTAACAGTTTACTACTTACCTTAGTTGTCTCAACTTCTCCCTGAAGTCTCTTGGGGGTTCCTTTTTGGTCAGGCACCTTCTGGAAACTTTTGTTTTTAATGGATTGAGATTCCACACTTTCACCATCAATTTGCAATTTAATACCATCAGCGTGGGCAGGGTGATCAATACCCCGTGGATTTAAACCACAATGGAGAGCTAGAAAAGAGGACCAAAATGGAACTCAGAAAATAAATCATACAAAGAAAGTGTCAGACATGAGGATGCACACCTATAATCCAAGCTACTTAGGACATCACAACATGAAGCAAGCCGGAGTTGGTAAGTTAGCAAGACCCCATTTCAATCAATAAGGAGGACTTAATGGTGTAAGCCTATAATCCCAAGTATACCAGAGGTCAAAGATAGGTGTGTGGCAGTTGGAGGCCAATGCCAAGCAAAAACACAATCACTTAAACAAAGCAAAAAGGCTTGGCTTAAGTGGTAAGGTAGTCGAGGCCCTCAGTTCACGCCATAATACCACACACATATTTTTTTAAAAGCCCATTAAGAAATATTACAATAGGCCTAAGTGAAAAGAAACAAGGCATCTACATCTCAGTGTTAAGAAACAGAACAGGTAAGAGCTTGGAAGGCAAAAAGCTTTATGTGCAAATCCGGTATCTAATTTCAAGCACCTCACTAGGCTTACATTACAGATGAGAATCCCAAATCATCCAGCTTTCTATTGCAATATGCATTCAATGATTTCAACCCTGTGGTTTGGTGTATACTTCTGTCTTCAGCTGGAAAGTGCCCATCTCTTCCACCACCACCCCAATCTTCTCTATTCTCCAAACATCCACTCTTGCATTCATTCAACCAATACTTAAAAAGTGCTTACTAGAGGACATTCATGGGGCAGACCCTGGCTACACCGATTTACAAAAAGACAGGCAGCCCCTTCACAGAATAATCTAATGGAAGAGGCAGACAAACCAGCTATTTTAAGTTATCACTACTACAGGGAAGAGAAGAAAAGACTCAAGTGAAATCAGGGTTATCAAACCCAATGGCTCTCAAGCCTTTTATTTTATTTTCCCTACATCCTTGAACATGAATAACCTCAATAATAAAACCAAAAGCATGTTTTCTAGGATATTTCCCTAACTTCTTCAAGTTCAAAATGCGACTTCAAGTCTAAAAGGTGACTTCTTCAAATACACCTTCTTATTCTTCAAATATGTCTTCTCAAATATGCTTTCTTATTTCTGCTCCTGAGACCTCCCAGTCTAGCCCATACATGTGGAACAGAAAGTATCCAGTGAATATGATCTAAAGAAACATACATCTGCATGATGTGTAAACCTGTTTGTACAGAGGTTCATATGCATATAACCATATTTCTACTGTTTTATATCTATAGGTATCTCCCATCAGTTACTACATGTCTAAAACCAAGGACTAGCCTTGCCACAGCTTTGTTCTGAATCTAAAATAATCTGTACAAAAAAATTCTAGAAGACATAATTACATTCATTTTCCAGATAAGTGAAATGAGGTTCCAAGGGGTTATAGTCACACAAGGTCATACAGGTATCTGAAAAAGGTCAGAAAGATCAAAGATAAGTTGGAATGCACATGATTTTAAGTTAAGAGATTAAATAGGAAGAAAATGGTTGGGCTTTTATGACAGAAAATCCAGTTCTAGTACAAGTTTACAGTTGGCTGATTTTGTGGTTCTTCAGTGGTCTAAAGAACTTTGACTTTGCTTCTGCATCTCCCTGCTGCTATCCAGAGCATTATTTTCAGGCTAAACTTAAGGACACTAACAGTACCCAGACCTATAAACCAGACCCTTTTTTTCCCCCACATTGGTTGGTTGACCACAGTTCTCTTTCTCCCAAACTTCCTCCAAATGTCCCTCCTTTCCAATTGGCCAGAAGCAAAGTCATGTGACCATTATTGAACTAAAACCCCAGATGTGAAGAAAGGATTACCTTAAAACTGACCTTCAACAAAGTTGATTCCCTAAACTATTTGTCTGCTGCCAAAACTAGGCAGCGGCTGAAAGATAATTTAGTAGTCAAAGCTTGTGAGGGCAGGAGACTAATTACTGTTAATATTAATTCCCGACTCTCCTACTTACAATGAATCATCAATTAAATATACAAAGTGTGATTACACTAAAAAGGTGTGCTTCTGTTGGGAGTTGAAAGATCCATTAATGAGGTAGAGAAAAAGAGATAGCTGTGCTCTTTCTCTGCAGCAATATCCCCTGCTGCTTTCTGCCTTGAAATTCAGGACCAAGGAATACCAACCGTTGTTACAGTAGCCAATATGGTAGGTAATATGGTAGCCCCCTTCCAGCACCTCTCAGTTTTTTCTATCTCCTCTCACCAAAGGAGATTCTCATACTTCCTTCACCTCCTCTCATTATGTTCCCTCTCCATAAAAGAAGTTCTATTCTACCTGTGCATTACTCTACATTGCAATCAGCAGGGCCACTGGCTTCCAACTTGTGGGGAGACGTGTTTTTTTGAACATGAAAAAATGATGGTGCCCTCAAAATGGCCTTTCAAAACAGAGCTAGAGTAGTCGTGTATCTGCAGTAAAAACAAACTTCCCTGCTACATTTTTTTTCTAAAGAGCAGCGTTTATAAAGTCTGAAATTTCCACATTTCCTTCTGAAGAATTCAGTGTTAGTGATGTTCACATGAACATTACTAAGAGTAGAGGCATGCCAGGTAAAGACCTCCAGCCACCTGCAGTGTCAACTCAATAAGCAGAAATCCATTTGGCATAGGAATGGCTGGGAAAAGCAATGACAATAGAAGAGAGTCTTGAAGCTGCCCTACAAGCTGCTGAGCCCAACAAACTGAGTAAATAACTTTAGTGAAAGCAAGGAAGGGGACAGGAGGGGACAGAGTAAAGAAAGCAAAATGTGTGTACAATTTATAAGATGAGCAAAGAGACAAAAGTCACATAGAAGAAGGCAATGGAAAGTAGCCCGATTTGCAAATATTAGGGTCACAAAATTTCAGGGAAAACAAAGCAAAATCCTGTCAGAAATCGTTTGAAATAAATAAGTCCAAGCACAAAAACCTAAATCAACTACTGAGTTTGCAGTCAAAGAGGGAACAGCTATGGAGGATTAAAATATTTGTGTGAGGAATTAAGCTACGTGAACAGAAAGTCAAATACCTCCTGTTTATAGGTATCGTACATTTTGTGCGCCGAATATTTACTCGTAGGACAAAAAAAAAGTTTCCTTCTGATTTAAGGCAAGATTATGTAAATGAAGTTCTCAGGTTCCTTCTTCAGTGCATTAAGTATTTCTGAAGGGCACATATGTGCTGGAGTAGACATGGGAGGGAAGAGCATGGTAATGACTGACATGCCCTTACATTGTGCTGGGGCACAGGTAGACCAACTTAGTGGACGTCTGCAGTACTTTCTGAAGAGATGAAGCATGAGGCAGCATGGTAGCTCGAAAATCCCACAAGGCTTTCTGACACAGAAATCCAAGCTGTCACAGAAGAGTAGTGCATGATAGTTTTCCCACAGAGAAGGCAGGAGAGCTGGGATGGAATGGATCTTTCTTGGAGGGAGGACTGGAATGAGCAGGTGTGAAGGAAGCAGGACAGACCGATTTGATGGGAAATGGATAGGGAAAAAAATAGGGGGTATTGTTCAGTCAAGAAGTAGAAAGATCCCAAATGGCCATGGATGAAAAAAAATGGATAAACAAAATAGGATACACACAACTGAAATATTTTTCAGCGACCTTAAAAAGGAGACTCTAATAGACACTACAATATGGATGAACATTAAAAACAGCATGCTAAGTGAGATCAGCCAGGCACAAAAGCTCAGATATCATATGATTCCACTTACAAGAGAGTAGTCAAAATATATGCAGATGGAAAATTCAACCCTGACTACCCAAAGGCTCAGGCAGATAAAAATGAGTAGCTATTGGCCAGTTATATGTGTAATGAAAGATCCAGTTTGGGAGAACAAAAATGTTTTAGAGGTAGATATTGGTGACATACCAAAATGTGAGTGTATTATTCAATGTCAGGGAACTGTATGCTTACAAAGTTCAAATGGTATTTTTATACTTAATCATGAAAAAAGATAAACTTTACAAACCAATCAAACCAACAAAGAAAAACACTCTTCCTTATTTCAATTACGCTATGTCCAGAAGTGGAAAGAAAAGTTCCAAAGATATTTGAAATTCAACTATCTGAGTTTTCTCAATCTCATTGTGATTTCATTAGGACACACTTGTTTCCGTTGTTTCCGTACATATGTGAAAAATAATGGTGGCACAGCAGTACTAGATTGCTCTAGAATTTCCCCAGAGAAGAAATTTTCTCCCAATTAGGTGGTATTCCAACTGGGTCACTGATGGCTGGAAGAGAACCTGGGCCCTCCAGGGCCTCATCTCTGAGAGTAACTTTTCTGATATGACTATGGAGAAGTGCTAGACTTTATAATGTCTCTGCACGACAGTACAAGATGAGCCTTGGAGAGCACACTGCATTCATTCAGAATTACAAGTGAATCTTACTCTTTAAGAAGTCATTCAACTCCCTAATCCTGCCAGTCCCCACCCAGAGCACAAGCTCCACACAGGAAACACAGGATAGTACCTCATTCCAATTTAATGGTCTTTCATTCTGCTAGAGCTTGCATTGAATAGAGATAGTACACAGCACTCCCAAAACATATTTAGGATGAAATGGCTTCTGCACCAATTGAGCCTCCACTGCCTTTAGATAGAAACTTCTAGCTGCTCCCCCATACTGTTGTAAGAAAACAGAGATGCCACATTTTGAGAGGTCCAGTTTTGGAGTCTTTATTAAAAGGCCGATGACTGCACAGTGGACTCCTGTCTCAAAGACCAGCAGCCAGTAAATACACTTGACACTGTTAGGAAACTGAGCCATGAAGGCCAGAGAGGAAAGAAAGAACAAAAACAATACACCATGGTGACCAGAGAGGAGCCAAGAGACGGGAGACAGGACACAAACATGGAGACACATGGCATGGTATAATTGCACCTGAGCCGGATGGGGCCTAAATAGGGTCAGGTCAGGGGAGAGGGTCACAGGAACTGGACTGACAGGTTTAGTAACCTATCAGTCCAGTGCCAGCTCCTGCCTCCAGGGATTTAGGCATACCCATCACAAGGGTGGGGCAGGGGACACTTGACCTTTCCCCACCATGAAGACAAGAGGCCAGACCCTACCATCCACTATGTGGCCAAGATGGCACCACTCTCCCTACTTCAATACACTTTGTGCTTCTTTGGTTGACAGACTGTTTTTTACTTTGCTTTGTTGCAGAACTAGGGTTTGAACTCAAGAGCCTCATTGCTTACTAGGCTGGTGTCCTACCACTTGAGCCATCAGAAAGCCCAGCTTTCTGATGGTTATTTTGGAGATGGCATCTAGTAAAGTTTTCTAGCCAGGTTGGCCTAGAACCACAATCCTAGATCTCAGCCTACTAAGTATGTACGAGCTAGCAGGACTCAGCAGAACTGATTTGTTTAAACAAAATTATGTCGTTCCTTTTGACTGTTTGTATGGAGAACAACACCTTCAGGAGACAAGCATTTTCTCCTTTTTATTGTGAAGCTTTAACTAAAATAGCGCTCTGTGTATCCTAAGCAATGTTGACAATTCACCTTTTTTCTGGGAAAACTTGGCTGTTTCTGTGTAGTTTCTAAGTAGTTGCATGCAGTGCAACTAAGCTTATGAGCAATCATGGGAGGCAATACTACTTTTTTTTTTGAGATAGTGGGACTTACAGGCATCCTCCTTGCTAGATAAGTGCTCTACCTCTTGAACCATGCCTCCTGTCCTTTGTCTTACTTTTTAGGTAGGTGTGCTTTTTGGCCCAAGTTGGCATCAGGGCATGATCCTTATGCCACCCACATAGCTGAAATTACAAGGGTACATCACTAAGCCCAGTCTCCATATCCAAAGCAGCTGGGATTACACACATAAGCCATTGTATCCATCCACAACTGATTACTCTTTATTGAGTTTAAAAAACCTAGTGTCTAGCCAAGTAACTAACTTATAGTAGGTACTCAGACACTGTTTTATAGTTGGAGATATGATGGAAAGATTTTGATTCATTCTACTTATTGCCATTGCTTTCTTCTGAATAATGTGTATATTCCAAAGAAAAAATAGAGGTTGCTTTCAAGCAATGTAATTCACTAGCAATCTGTTAAATCAGAACACTACAGTACTGTTCTGAAACTACTGCTACACTTGACTGCCACCTGAGCAGCATGACGTCTGTCTTCTGCATAGGTATTTCTGCAGAGCCTAACAAAACAGTTTTATACATTGAGTACCAGAAAACTTTGCTAAGTAACCTGAGAAACAAATCTATTCTAATCCCCATGCTTATTATTAGAGTTCTGATAGGTGGTTTAAGATTTTGTATCAAGATTTTATATCATGCCTAGCTAGAGAAGAAGTTCCTGGAGGACACAGCCTTTCTGCCACAGCTCCCTCATGTATGATAGAAGCAGATGCCAGCCAAGGATCTGTTTAAGTAATAGAAGTAATTCCCTTATTCTGGATTCAAACTCAGCAGAGACTACCGCCCAGAACTCACCTGAGCATCACAAAAGGTCTACAAGTCTTTGATGAGGGTACTTCCAGCCCCCTCACCTTTATCGTCTCTAGTAATAGAGCTACAACACTAAATATTCCATTTCTGAGCCTCCCTTGAAGCTACAGGTGTCTGTAGACAGATTTTTGCATATAGAACATAGGAAGTTGGAGAGAAATGAGACAGTATTAGAAGTGACAAACTAACACAAAACAAAAGTAGATAGTACAATCTCCTCTTTATCCTAAATGAAATAGTGCTGTCTGGGGTGGTTACAAACATTGTGTGATTGTAGAGCTGAAAACATGAGAAAGTCAAGACAAATAGTCTCGTTGGCTCGGACATCACTGGGCTGCTCTAACTTTGTTCTTAACTGCCTTTCTCTTGCCATGATACTATGAGAAGAAAGTAATCACTTGCTTATGAAACCACTGTGAATGAGACCAGTCACTTTCTGATGAATCACTGCAAAGCGATATATGGCTCAACTTCAACCAATAGCAATTGAAAATAAAATTGATATCCCAGGAACATATTCTAGTCGAGGTCTTATAACACCAATTGAGATTCAGAAGTTGATTAAGTACTATAGTCACAAAGAAAAGATATCCTTTACCCCCAAATTCTGTTCTCAGAGGTAGAATCAACGCACATGAACTTTACCTAAAGGCAAAATTCTAACTCAACACAGGGGAAGGGGCTTTTCTTTCTTTTTTTTTTCAGGTAAGGGGTAGGTTTATTCATTGTTCTGGCTGGCACCAGGCCATCTTGGTCCTCCACGCAATGGGGAAAGGCCTGGGAAAAAGAGCTGGGAGAGCTGGAAAAGAGAGAGCTGGGAAAGAGGGAGAAAAGAGCTAGAAAAGAGAGCGTCTGGGAAAGGTGGGAAAGAGAGCTAGGAAAGAGAAGGGAGCTGGGAAAGAGAAGAGAAGGAAAGAGCTCAGAAAGAGCTAGAAAAGAGCAGAGAGAGCTAGAAAAGAGCAGAGAGAGTGCAGAGAGAGCAGAGAGCAGAGAGAGCTAGAAAAGAACAAAGAGCGGGAGGGGGCTTTTCTTGGTGTCCAGAACAGTGTCTACATCATTCTTAAACATTGGTGCATGATGGGAATGTGTTTATGAGTATCACATCATTGATGCTTTTGAAATGAAATTATATCAAGTGTACCAGAAATAAGCTTTGCTTAGCTAATACAAAGGGAGTTCACAGTCTCCTTGGGTATGGGGTATCTACCCAACAAACACCTGCTGGGACAGAGATCAGCAAACTTGACCCATCCACCAAATCTAGCTTGCCCTGTTTCCACATGAATTATGACCCAAGCATAGTGACTTTAAAGCAACTGAGATAAAAAAGTAAAATATGTTGTGTCACATGAGAATTACATGAAACTCAAATTTCAAGGTCTTTAAATAAAATTTTATTAGAACACAACCATGCTCATTTATTGATGTATTGACTATGCTAGCTTGTGTGCTATAACAACAGTCTATAACAGACCGAGAGATCAGCAAAGGCTGAAATGTTTGGTATCTGGTCCTTTACAGAAAACATTCACTGAAGTAGGACTCAGTACCACCTTGTCCTGAGATACAAGAACTCATCTCCTTTTCCCAAACATCAGCAAGGAGATGCTCATGGGCTTTGCTAATACTGTAGTGTTAGGTACCACACATTTCTCCAAGCCTGGGCAATTTAAGTAAGCTCGATTGTGTTTAATTTTGTCATTTGGGTCAAGCTATGAGGAGACGAAACATGATTTTTCAAATTTCTCCTTGGTTATCAAAATGGCTGTTTCTATATACATGATAAAGCTACAAATATAAAACTATAGTGAGCACTCCTTTTTTTTAGCCCTATCAAAAACAACAGGGTTAAAATACAAATCTGTACACAAAGTAATTCGGCATCATTAAATGGTGAGCTTGTTTTTCCCAGAAAGTCTAAGTAACCGGTAACAGTTGGTTTCCCTATTCCAGACATGAAGAGGCTAGGGAGACAGAAGACATTCCATTACAGAAAAGAGAGGAGAAAAAATAACAAGGTTGAAGTGCTAGATCCACAAAACGTACTCACAAGTTGCCTAATGGTAGGCCTGGCAACAGTGGTGAAGCTGGGAACAGATGAGTGTCCATCCAGCCAGATGTTCAGACCACAGGCAGCTGTGTAAAGGACATTGTCTCCCCCAAGCCACATGATTTATACTCACTCTGGCTTGCTTGTCTACATAGAAAATTTCATCTTTGTAAAACAGTTTGTTACAAGGGAATCCCAGTCCCCAAAGTCTACTTAACTATAATCACCACATCAAATATTCACACATCCTATGATATCTGTACTAGACAATGTAAATAGAGTAGATAGTAAGATAATGCTTAATTTATATATTTCAGTATCACTAGTATAGGGAAAGGTTTTGGCTAATCTCCAAGGCACACACACAGGAACACTTCTTATTCAATAATGATGACATAGGGAGATGCACTCAGATTTTGTGAAGCTTCAGGCAGAAAATTCAGGTATCACATTGAGAGAGTGATGTCATATTGCTGACTTTAAAAAATGATTTACCATGGAATGTAAAAAACATATTTCATATTGCAAACCTGTGACCAAACATATCTGTATATTTGTGTGTATGTGTATGTATCTATCTAGAACCAACTTTTTATCAAATTATACATATGGGCTACTCTGATCTTTTTCTCACTTCATCCCATTTAAGTAAAAACAAAAATGGACACTATAAAAGCTATCTCTGTTCATATGACCATATAAGGTGATGTTAAATGAAATGAACCCCAAGATATGGACACAAGAGGTCTTTCCTTGTTGTTGTTGTTGTTGTACTGTGTGATTTTTTTTGTTTCCCTTGTATGTTCTTCTCCCTATGGTATGTCCCCTGCTGTCACTCTACTTCATTTCTGTATCCCGCATCTTGCATATTCATTTGTCTAATCTGGGGAGGGAAAGGGGAATAACAAAACCTTGAAACAAGGACACGGGACAACCCATTGCAAAAATGATATCCCCAAGACAGTATATTGGAAACAAACTTTACAACTTCAGGCAGGTGGGGGTGTGGGGAGGAATGGGAGAGGTGGGGGATTAGGGATAGTGGGAAAAACACCAAGGGAAGGGATCACAATGCTGGACAAGTAATGTTTCATTGTCTCACTCATGGAGCTGTAGCCCCTCTGTACAGCATCTTTACAATAAAATAAAATTTAAAAAGAAAAATATAAAGATACCCAATTGTAAAGAGAAGTCAGAACCCCTTAAAGACCTAAGGTCGAACTAGAGAAATGCTAAAGGCATGAGTTCCTTGATCTCCCTTTTGACTTAAAACACCCCATGTTTATAGAAAACAAAAACAAAAAAAAAAACAAAAACAATCCTGGGCAAAACCAAACAAACAAAAACTCAAAAGAACTTGCTCCCTCTAGCTAAAGACCATGAAAGGAATAGGCTAGAAAGATGGGAAACTTTTAGTGACCATTCTTTTGAAATATTATAGGAAAAAAAATGTGACCTAGCATCCATACTAGCAAAGGCTACCCAGCCTGAAAGATTTGTTGCAGGAAGGCACCACTAATACATCCAACAATACAGTGCCTGGGAAAGCAAGCAGAGACTAAGTTTATGAGAAGCAATTGGCAACTAGCTATCTCCTCACCTCATACATGTACATGGAGATGATAGGACAGGAGTAGAATATCTCCCGTAAGAGGAAGTGAGCCCTTCATCCCCTTATGGAGTTAGAAGGAGGCTTGGTGAGTAGAGAGAACTTCCACAAGCACCAACCCATAATGAAGAGACTGCCTCTCACACACATCAACTGAGATCATGTTGAGATCCTACATACCTTAGATTTCTTAGAAATCTAAGTAGGTAAGTGCTAACCCATCTTATGGCAAAAGTGATGTTACAAAAAAATTCTGTAAAAATAGAAAGCTTTACATAAACTTCAGAGTCTGATAACACGAAAATATCAAAGTTTCAATAAAAAAATCACCCATAACCAAGAGCCAGAAGATTTACAAACTGAATGAAAAAAGATAATCAATAGATGCCAACATTAAGATGATGTTAAATTATCTGACAAAGATTTTAAAGAAGCTATTCTAAAAATGCTTCAATGAGCAATTATATTTGACATATATAAAAAAACCTGAAGGCTTCTGCAAAGAAATAGAAAGTGCCAGAAAAAAGAAAAGACATAAGAACAACAAATAGAAATATTAGAACTGAAAAGTAAAATAACCAAATAAAAACTCTTAGTGGGTGGGTTCAATAGCAAAATGGAAAAAAGTTAACAAGATGACATCTCAACAAACAAGCTGGGCATGGTGGTTTACATCTGTAATACCAGCGATGTGGAAGGCATATGTAGGAAGACCACAGTCAGATTGCAAAGGCTACCAGACCCAGTTTTCATAAAACTAACCTAAAGCAGAAAGGGCTTGTGACATGGCTCTAGAAGTAAAGTACTTGTCTAGCAAATGTAAGGCCCTGAGTTCAAACCCCAGAACCAAAGGGGATAGGGAAGAGGTTTAATAAGAAAGAGTAGGGGGAACTCTCTTGAGAATAGAAATGTTGCTACAGTTTTGCTTTGAGTTATACAAAATTATCTTAATATAATGGATGGAACTGAACAACACATTTGCTGTTATATAAATTTCAAAAATGTAAAAAAACAGAACACAGATAATAGGTATACTTTATAGGTTTACAAATGACTTCTGGTTTGTTTTCATTCATATCTTTCTTCTTCATTTAAAACATACCTACTTAAGTCTAAGCTCTATCAATTTCTTGACCATCTCTCTCTCTCTCTCTCTCTCTCTCTCTCTCTCTCTATATATATATATATATATATATGCACATGTATAAATATTTAAACACAGGAAAGTTATATCTTTTCTGTAAAATGGCAATAGTAATATTATCTTATTTTTGACCCTTATAATGCCAATGTGTTGTTAAAGGAAGATACATATTAAACAACTCTCTTTCCCTCTCTTTTTCTCTTCCCCATCTCTCTCTCTTTCACACACAAGGATATATACACAGACACAAGGGAAAACTTGGCTATAATCATGGGATCATATCTGATGGGGAAGAGAGGAAGAGAATGATGGAAGGTGGGCAATATTGAAACATTGACTCTCTCTCTTTCTCTCTCTCTCTCTCTCTCTATATATATATATATATATGAAGATGTGCAAAGTATTTCACCACAATCTGCTGAAAAAATGGGAGAGAAACAGGGAAAAGAGAAAGCAATATAGGCTTAATGTGATGGATATATAATATTTGTATTTTTGAAATACTCTAACAAAACCCCTTTGTACAATTAACATAGACTAATAAGTAACGTACAAATAAGATTTTTGAAAACAGAAGACATTCATCATATATACACTAAACATCTATCTTCAACCTATTGCTTTTTTTCCTACCATGACGGAACACTGGACACTAACAATTCAACAGACATTTAATAAAATATTAGCCATGTACTATTAAAAGATAAAATATAGTATAGCCTTGAAAAGTGCAATCCTAAATGAAAAAGACAAACTAAAGTGAAATTCAATGAGACGCATGAAGAATTAAACAAGAAGAGCTTTTCAAATATATAAACAACTTTGGTAGGAATTGTGAAACAAGGTTACAAATGAAGATAAAGTAAGTTGTTTGCACCTGTTTTACACTTTGTACTAACAAGCGGACTGCATCCTCCAGAAAGCTAAGTTAATGAAACAAAGGTGGCTGTAATCATTTAGAAAGTCTTTATGTGTTACAATCTGGTCTTTCAAGAAGAAAAAAGCAAGTAGCACAGAATTAACATACATGGAAACATTTCCATCTCCATCTCTAAAGTAAATGTTAGAGGAAAAGACTTCCAGATGTTCACCATCATGAAAATGGCAAAGGGAAAAAGAAAACTGAAGTTGTTTCACAATGGCTAACAACCGACTTAATTATTTTTAAATACAATTAAACTTTGGTCCCTCCGTTGTACTGGCCACATTTCAGTAGCCCTGTGCACTCCTGGCTACCATACTGGACAGTGCAAATTCCATCATCAGAGAAAGTTCTAGACAGCACAAGCTTCAAAGTTATCTGCTTTTCTCCTCAGTGTTAAAATGATTTTGTTCTATTTTTAAAATGTTAAACACAAAACTGAGAAAACTAAACTTGGAGGTCAGAAATTGCCTTTAAAAACTATTTTTTAGAGTTGTTTAGTTGTCTTTAATGATCTAATCATTAAATCATATCTATGCTTTAGGGGAAAAAATAACCATCATGTCATCATTAGGGACTTTATATAAAGTTTTAGCCCTTTGAGAATTGAACAGGCTTTGTAACCTGCCTAATGCTCTTTCATACACATTTCAGACAGGGTTTTGTAAAAGCAAGTGACTTCCTGTTTAGTTATTTTAGACAACTGTCAGGTCTTTGAATAATCTATTCCCCAACCTGGTTGCTTCTGTGTCACAAATCACAGTTATTTTCCTGTTACAAGCTTTTATAGACCTAAGATTTTCTCTGAGGGGGATAGAGATAAATTGGGATTCAGAGGTAAATCAGGTCTGGTACAGCTCACAGTCTACTAAAATAGTGGCTCCCAAATGTCTATCCAGAGAGGAAACATAGAATGAGGCTTTCATTGGTTTACAACAAAATGAGAAACCAGCCCACATGGAGTGCTCCATTGACCAAAAATGGTTTCAGCAAAAAGCCCTGTCCTTTATTCTGATATGTTTTTGGTGTTAATTGTGTATCTTTTATGAATTTAGGTAAGATATGGTAAGTACATATGCATGTCTGACTTTCGAATTGAACAGAAGGAAAAAGCTAAACACAGTGTGTGTTTCCTTCTTTCAATATGTCTATAAAGGGGCTGGGCTTAGTGGTAAAGTGCTTGTCTAGCATGCATGAAACCCTAGATTCAATTCCTCAATGCCACATAAACAGAAAAGGCTGGAAGTGGCAGAGTGCTAGCCTTGAGCAAAAGAAGCTCAGGAACAGTGCCCAGCCCCTGAGTTCAAGTCCCAGGACTGGCAAAAAAAAAGTCTATAAAGCTAAAAGTCTGAGTCCTTCTATGCTATTGACCCAAAATAAGCTGACCAATGGTTACATTGCAGGTGGTGTAGGAGAAAAGGGTGGGAATAAAAGTTGTGGAGAAAATAAGGGCTGCAAAATTGAGAAAAGGAATGATTGTGTTTAAGCCAAGAAAATCAGGAAATACTTGAAAAGAACATGATATTTCAGGTAAGTCCAATAAAGTAGTCAAGCTCCCATGTGTAGATCGAGAAGGTGTCCAAGCCAAAGAGCCAAGTTAAAAGAAGTTTAGAAAAGTGGAAGCATTTTAAGAAAGAAGTCATTTGGAACCTAAAGCATATGGAAAGAAAGAACAGAGGAAACTAGGGGAGTAGTTCAATGGGAGAATACTTGTTGAGTATGTGCAAAGCCCTGTGCTCAGTGTGCAATACTAGAAGAAGAAAAGGAATGGAAGAGGATGGAGAAAGAGACAGGGTGGGAAATGGAGGGAATCAAGGGAAGCAGAGTGGAGAGAAAGGGAAAGGAGGAGAGGCAGAGAGAGTAAAGGAGAGGGAAAAGAGAAGGGAGGGAAAGGTAAGAAGGAAGGAACGAAGGAAGGAAGGAAGGAAGGAAGGAAGGAAGGAAGGAAGGAAGGAAGGAAGGAAGGAAGGAAGGGAGGGAGGGAGGGAGGGAGGGAGGGAGGGAGGGAGGGAAGGAAATCATGGAAATGAGACAAAAGGACAACCTAGATGTCATGGACTTTGGGATATCAGCATAAGTTGGGGATTTTTTCCTTTAAATAATTATGCAATGATAAATGTTTCCAGCCAGCAGAAACTTAGCTCATGTTGTTTCAGTAATATGGATGAATAAACACACAGTAACAGTATTCATGTTCAATGTGTTGATAAATGAGCAGTCTTCAAGATGTAGTCTGTCTATTAAAAATCTCCTGCCTGGGGGACTGAGGGTGTATTTCTGTGGTAAAGCATGTGCGTGTGCTTAGCATGAACAAGGCCCTGAGTTGGAGCCCTACCATTACCATGTTCAGCAACAAATGCCTCTGGCCCCGTCTTATACCTATATTCCTCATTCTGAACACCCTAAGCATCTACCCACATTAAGTAAGGGCAATGTGTTATCACTTTAAGTCACTACCACATCAATTCTGTAAGTCCTGGACCCAGGTAGAAGCTAAACAATGACAGCTAACAAAGCCCTCAGAGTCATTCCATGAGTCCAGCAGCTGAGTATTGGTGGGCCTGCTTCCTGTGGTTTCCTTACATGCATGCACACTGCTCTAAGAGATAACTAAAGAAGCAAAACCACAAGCAAACAGCAGAGAGCATGAGTGTGCATTTAAAAAGGATTTATATTTCAACTCAGCTTTGTAAATCAGATGATGCTTCTAAAATATTCTACAAGCTTCACCATCGGTCTGTATCTTCTTGGCTGGTATACAAAAACAAATAGCAAAATTCTAAAGAAGCCACTCTGAAAGATTAGCAATCCATTTTATGGTGGTATAAATTATGTCTAAAGATGCTTCCAGTCACTTCTCAATATGATGGCGATTAAAACATTGTAAACACCAACTGTTACAACTTAAGTCTCTCCTTAAGATTTGGGAGGAGCAGGGAGATATCAAGAACACAAGACGCAGATCAAAGTCTATCAATCCAACCACTTGCTTCCTTGGCTGCTGTTGCTGCTGCTATTAAAAACCAAGAGGAAGAAGTGGCCTCTCTTGTGCTTTACTCTGTCTTGTATCTTCAAGCAGCCCTTAAGTTTATTAACATGCTCACATCTTGCCTTAAGCAGTAATCTTCCCTTAACTTTCCTGCTCGTTTTTTAAATGGTTTGCTTCCTTTCCCAATTCCAAACAGGACTGCCGCAAGTGTGTTATTATTTCAAGTATAAAAAGACCTATTTCGGCATCACTCTAAACTACTCACAAGCTCCAGTACATTGAATTACTGCTTGATTCCTTGGGATAGAGTATGGTTTATATACAATGAGATTGGCCTTGGGCATTTAGTTGGCCAATGGATATGAGTGGACAAGTTGTATGAAGTTTAGTTCAGTCTCTTGTGCACTTATGACAGCCAGAGGAAGTGATACCTAGGAAACAGGCAACCTTCTAACCTGAATGCCACAAATGGGGCACATAAAGCATAACTGACACTACCAGAGCCCAGAGCCATACCCAGATAACCAGAAGACTTTAAACGAGAAAAATAAATGCTTTCTCTGGTATTTTTCATACTCCAACATAATTTGTATAACATATCAGTAGTGAATACATATACCAAGAACATTTAAATTCTTGTAAATAGAAATACTAGGATGAACAAACTGAGACACAAAAGTAACTTTCCTCAAACCAGCAGTCAGCCTACAGAGTCTGCTCATGCAAACAATGTGTCCCTCCGCTCCCAAGAGCACTGTCCACCTGACATAGCCGATTCCCGCCTCTCACCCAGGTTGCAGTCCACCATCATCTGGCTTTTCTACCTGTGGTTAATTCCACTAATAACTGACACCAGAGGAAGCCTTTAACCTTCAGCCTTCCTAGTGCCAGCCATATTAGGAATGTTGATGTAGTGGTAGGTTCTCTCCAGGAAGATGGAAGTGTGATTCTATTTGGGCAGGTGAAAGAAAATGTGAGGCCCAGGAAAAGTGGTGGTCATGCTTTATTCACAGGCTGACAGGGGCTGCCTCAGTCCATCTATCAGCTCAGCAGCAGCAGCAGCAGCAGCACCCTGCCCAGTAGAGACACATGCTCTCAACGCCCACTAGCTACAAGCAGAGTCTGGCCATGTAAGGTGATAAGGCAGCACATGTGATCATAACTGCAAGATTAGTTGCAGGGTCGCTTACAGTTGCACAGGTGTATATGATCTCGAGGATACACAAATACACTGAACCAAATGAATCATAGTCTTTGAAAGTTCACTGCCAGCCCCTCCTCCCCCAGAAATTCCAGTGAGGGAGCATGACTTACTCCATTTTTCTTCCAGCATTCCTCACTGTACAATCTATGCATCATCTTCCATGATAAGGAGGGAGAGGCCCCTGGATCCTATACGACAACAGTTCAGAGCCAACAACATGTTCTCAGGAGGCAGATCCCTACCCTATATAGCAGGGAAGACAATCAAACAGAACATTAGAAATGGTTTGCTAGCTGCAGCCTGAAAAGGTGCACAGAGCACTGGACGGCTTGTGTGTGTGGAGTAGTCTGAGGAACTGGTCACTCCCCCTAGAGGTTAGGGTCGAGAAAAGCCTTTCCTGAGAACACATTGGAATCTGCCTGGAAGAACCATCCTTGTGACTGGAATCTCACGGGTGAAGCAAAGGACGGAAAGGCATGGGTAGGCAAGGGGCACAGAAGACATGGGAGCTGGTAGTAGATGAGGTTAGAAGTGGGACTGGGTACCAGTTCTGCATATGATTCAGTAGATACTAATAGGATTTTGTTCTTCATCAGCAGGATAATGAGTGCTGGCTAGGCACTGGTGGCTCATGCCTGTAATCCTAGCTAATCAAGAGGCTGAGATCTGAGGATCAAAGTTCAAAGCCAGCCCAGTCAGGGAAGTCCATAAGACTTATCTCCAATTAATCACCAGAAAACTGGAAGTGGTACTGAAGCTCAAAGCATTAGGGTGCTAGCCTTGAGCAAGAAAGCTCAGGGACAGCACCCAGGCCCTGAGTCCAAGCCCTATAACCCACACAATAAAAAGGACCATGACTGCATCTCAGGCCTCAGTTTCTAAAAGTCTTCCCATCCCACTGCTTGGAGTCCCTCAGGATCCTCCTGAGCCACAGCTTACTTGGTTACAGAAACACGCACACATGATGAAATTTGTTTATGCATTTGCAACACCAAAGCCACCAGTGCTGACCGCTCCCACCCCTCACTTCCTCCCCCCTCTGCCCATACACAATGCCAAAAAATGATTGTTTAATTCAGGTTCAAGACCACAGTGATTAAACTCCACTAATGCCAATTAGTTTAGAGAAACAGACATATGAATTGATGGATCTTGCCCTTTTGAATGCAAGATGTAGATAGAGCCTTCAAAAAAGAAAAGACAAAAACATCCGAAGCAAGGAAATAGTCTACACTCACCACAGGTAGCACAGAGAAAAGCTGGAATTCTCATCCTATGGACAGAAGTGACTATAGAAGAAGCAGCTGCTGTAAGAGGAGTGGACCCTAAATTAAGGCAGAGTTAGAGACTGGACCCTGTGCTTCCAATTTGAATGGCAGAATCCTGGTCTTTCAAATTTCCACTCCGCACATCAGTGAGGACAGTCCCTAGATAATCTAAGACATTTCTCACGTAAACTGGACTCCATCATTCTCCTTGGACCTCATGTCACTTGGTATTCTCTGATACTAAACAACATGTGTGTTTATTGTCTGACTCCAAGAAAACCTGTAAGTCATGAGAGCAAGGACCTTGAACAGTGCCTGACTCCTGTACTACACCCAGTGAAAGATGACTGGATAGATGGATTGTGTTCATAAACTGCTTTTGAAGGGAAAACTATAACCTAGGCAGAAAGCAACCCAAAAAACCATGCAGACAGGAGTCAAGTAGAAGAAAAGATTTATTTCCAGCAGAGCTGACAAGGCCAAGTTCTCATGGGGAAGGGGAGACGATGGCACCGTCTGGCTCCGGGGAGGCCCCTTTTATATCGGGGGCTGGAAGTGGGAGGTGCCTCACCGACTGCGCAGGCGCTGCCATCGAAGATGGAGATTAGGTCTGGGAGATGGGCGTTTCCTTACAGCTTTGGTATACGGTTTGTACAACTTCTTAAAGATAATTTTTAAAAACCACTACTGAATGACTGAATGTGCACCAATGGGGATGGGATGCTCTTCCTTTCACAGATAGTGACCTAATCTTCTGTCTGGTATCTGTTTTCCCTCTACAAGGCTGCTTCAGCTTAACGGTTCTGCGAAACAGGGTCCTTTAAAGCCTGAAACTCTATGCAAGGTGTTCAGTGAAAGCATATCCCCACATTTTTCCAGTTAATAGAATCCTAGCTATCATCAGAGAATCAACGCATAAGCATTTGTTATGGACTCAATTGTGTCCCCTACCAATTCATATGTTAAAGCCTACCCTCTATCATAAATAAGTTGGAGGTAAGGTCTTTAAAGAGATAACTGAGGTTAAATGAAGTCAAAAGGGTGGCTCACTAATCCAATATGGCTGAGGTTCCTAAAAGAAAGAAGAGAGGGCACTGGTGGCTCACGCCTCTGATCCTAGCTAAGCTACTAAGGAGGCTGAGATCTAAGGACCAAGGTTCAAAGCCAGCCCAGGCAGGAAAGTCTGTGAAGGGACTTTCCAATTAACCACCAGAAAACCGGAAGAGCACTAGCGGTAGAGCACTAGCCTTGAGCCGTAGAGCTCAGGGACAGCACCCAGGCCCAGAGTTCAAGAAAAAAAAAGAAAAGAAAATACCAGGGATGTACATGCACAGGAGTAAAAAAAAAAAAAGAAAAAAGGCGGGGGAAGGGAGCTACCTATAAGCCAAGGAAAGAGGATTCAGGAGAAACCAAGCTTGCTGACACTATAAGATACAGTTGGAACCCTGGATAAAGTCTTGTTAGATCTACACATAGATAGTAAAGCCAGAAGAGGGCTTCTTCATACATAGATCTGATGGAGTTGGGTTGGGATTCCAGAGACTTGCATTTCATATGGCATGCAATGTGTCAGACTCAATAAATAATACTAGATATCAGTCTTCTGTTTGGGACAATTAAGAAATGGTTTCCTATGGCAAGAAACTTAAAACTTTTGTCTTTGTTATGCAAGTCACTTCTATGCTCAACATTTTTTTTCTTTTAGATCTGATGTTTTTAATGGCTGTGAAATATATTCTCACACTTCTTCTGCTCTAAGGACTATTCACGTTCTAATCTGAACAGTGTTTTATGTTAAAAGCACGTAGAGAATTTATTCAAGTCGAGAACTACGGCACTGCTTATTCAACCTCATGACAAGAAAAGAATAATTCACAGACTTGCTTTATCAGAATGTAACCACAGTGAGTTCCAATTGAAGTCTAAAAAAGTCCACTAAAAGCAAACAAACATGCCTGTGACTGACACACAAAGCCAAAAACATACACAAAGAGAACAAAGTTAGAAGAAAATATGCCAAATACTAATAGCAGCTTTCTTTTGAAAGTGAATCAGCAATTTTTTCTTTCTGCGCTCCAAAGGGCACACACAGTAAGAATTTAATTATAATTATTTTAAAAGGCTGAATTAAAAGGTAAAGAAATAGTTTGTTCATATTTTTTAATTTGTAAATTCTTCATATTATCTTGCTGTAAGAAATTACAAGCATGTATTAAATTGGGTTTAAAATTTTTGTATTTTACAAGCTATACTTTCTGGCCTAAATATATGATATAGCTATGCAACTGGATAAGTTATTTTTTTCTCCATGCCTAGTGAATAACTGGTGTTGGCTTAAATATTTCCAGATACCATATTTCTAATTAGAAAATACTCCTAGTTCCTAAAACAACTCCCTTTTCTTTCCCCATCTGCTGATGATTAAGTCAACATGGAATCACCTTGTTATCATGAATTCAGTTTTTCTGGACAATTATCTTTACAGGTGGTACCTCATCCTTACTGAAGGGAAACAAACCTTAGAACTACTATTCTCTTGTTTTCTTTTTCCTCCTGTCAGTGAATCCCACCCCAGTGATCCCTCCCTAAGAATGGAAGCCAAGATGGATGCTTACATGCTAAAATGAAGGATACCAGCAATATCATGGAACAAAATGTCCATTCCAATGGCTGAACCCCTTTGGATAACAGCCAGCTCTTCCAAATAGGCCAGTTTAGCACTAGTATACTCCTATTCTCATTTCTACTCCAATGATGAAGAACTGGTGAGTAGAAGCCAAGCAAAGAGAGACGAAAGTTAGTGAGGATGGAAAGAGACAGCTGTGGTGTCCCCTTGGGGGATAGTGCTCTATTCTAAGTATAAAAAGACCCAGTCAGCAGAAGGGAACAGATGGGAAGGTCTCCAGGAGACCTTAAAAATACACAGTCAGCAGACTGTATGTTTGAATCATGATGCAGAGTGCTATGATCCTCATACAAACACACCCAGTGTTCATAAGCTGAGCAGTTACGTTCACCATACAATTTTTTTCTATTGTCCTTTCCAGGTCAATTTATGGTTGGTTCCCCTCAATAATCATTCCAGATCCCAAGTAGAAAGAAATATATCTTTGCCCCCCAAAATTTCCATAAACAGGAAACCTGTCTTTCAAGATTGAACGGAGTTTTCATTTCTATGTCTTCCTTTATCAAAGCTAAGGTGTTCACACCTGGGCACCCCAGCATAGGATGGGAGTTAGGAAACACAATTTTCATCTCCAGCCTATTACAGATTGCTCAGAAAGCCCAATACTTCAAAAAAGATGTGAATTCAGCAATCAATGGTTATTTTCTGAGCACCTACTAGACACTACACATTCCTTTTGGTGTACAAACACGTCAATGAAGAAAGAAAACTATCAGTGTGCTGGAAGGAAATTTCTGTTTAAAGAAAACATTTTCAATAATTTAAAGTGAAGAAAATCTGTTTAGATGTTAACCTTCTTCAAAATACACTATAAGGGCTGAGTATAAATCTCATGAGAAGGGAAATTGTCTAACATGTGCCAGGCCCTGTGTTTGATCTCAAAGAAAGAAGGAAGGAAAAAAGGAAAGAAAAAAGGAAGACAAGACAAAAAGGAAGGACAGAAGGACAGGTAAGAAAGGTGAGAAAAGGGAGAAAAAGAAAAAATAAAAGAATACAACAAACTACACAGACATTAAACCTTATTAGAAATTAATAAAAAGGAAAGATAAAAGCGTAGAGGTCAATTGACTCTAACATATTTATAATGTACCATGTGATTTTTTGTTTCTTTGTATGTTCCTCCCCGACAGTATAACTCCTGTTTTCACTGTATTTGATGTCAGTGACCTGAATCTTGTATATACACTTCTCTAATTTGGGGAGGGGAAGGGAAAAAACAAAATGCTTAAATAGGGATACAGATTGACCTATTGTAACAATGAGATGTACAAGACACTATGTTGAAAATGAACTTTTACAATTTAGGTGGGGGTGGGGGGGGTGGGTAATAGTTGTGGAGGTGGGAGGGAAGGGATGGTAGGGGAAAACAAAGGAGGAGGCAACAATGCTTGATAAGGAAATGTACTCATTACCTTGCTCATGTAACTGTAACCTCTCTGTACAGTATTTTTACAATAAAAATGTATTAAAATAAAAAAAGGGTACAGGTCAGATATTAGATCCAAATACTGGCTCTTTTTAGGCTAAATACAGCCAAATAAGGACAAAAATAAACCCTATATATTCTGAAATAAGACAGCCCCTCCCCTTCCCAAAACATAACCAGTCAGATTATCTTACAATGAAGACTATGACCACACAATGAAAACCATGACCATAAAACCCACTCATACAGAGTACTGTTTTTTAAGTGAGCCACTCAAATGCAAATAATCAACATTTGAAGAAAAACATTTAATTATCAAAAAAGACCAGAATGAAAAAAAATTCTAAAAAACAACTTGGAAGAAAGAAATATTGAAAGAACTTTCAATTAAAAAGTTTTAAAAAAAATAGCCAGGCACCAGTGGCTCCCACCTATAATCCTAGCTATTCAGGTGGGTGAGATCTGAGGATCATAGTTCGAAGTCAGGAAAGTCTGTGAGACTCTGATCTCCAATGAACCACCAAATGTTGAAAGTACAGTCTTGGCTCAAATGATGGAGCATTGGCTCAAATGGTAGAGCACTAGCTACAAGTATAAAAGGCTTAGGGACTGCACCAAGGACCTGTGTTCAGTCTGAGGACTGGCAACACATAGAAAAAAGTAAAAATATGAACAATACCGTTAATAAAATATGGAGAGACATTATATCCCCAGAATACAATGTTACAGATTTTTTCAAAATATTCTTAAAATATTGAAAATGACAGTAGACAATAGCAACTACAAATTCCATAGACAATTGAACTATAAATTCCAATATAACTATACATTCTATATATCCAAAAATAAAAAATCTAAACCCAAGACAGAAAACAGCAAACAGACTTTATAATGTAAGAACCAGTCCATATTATGTACCATTTCAAAAGGAGGAGCTGGATAAAGAACAAGACAAAATGAATAAAAGGAAATCAAATGAATAATTCAAAAATTTCTCATAAGTGAAAAGTTTCCATTTTGAAAAACTACTATATAAACAACAATTGCATTCTTATAAAATTGTGAAATTTCTAAACACAGGATTAGAGAGAGAATTCAATAATTTCAAGAAAAACTATAATTTATACAAATGACCAAGAATCAGAATGGTTCAGATTTCCCAAAAGAAAATGACTGGACACTATAAAATATAAGTCATTTGGAAACTATGAAGAAAGATAATTTCCAACTTACAACAAAGCACACAATCCAAGGTTAAATCAAAGAGGATCCTGGGAACTTAAAACAGAAAATCAAGATTAAAAACCAAAACAAAATGAACTCTAAGGAAATGATGAAAGGAAATCCAATCATAAAAAATATGAAGCAAGTCTAGAGGGCAATCAGAGCTTTTTGGAACAACTTGGAATTCTTTAGAAGATACATTTTTATCAAAAAAAAAAAAAAGTTGTTGACCAAGCATGGCGGTGCGTGCCTATAATGCTAGCTACTCAGCAGGGAGGTAGGAGGAATGTCCAACACCTGTATGTACAAAAGTCAAGCATTCTATGTGAAAAACAAACTGAAATCATAAGGATTGGGCATAACTTAAATGGCAGGAAGAGTGTTATCTCTGATCAGACCATTGTATCAAAAAAATTAAAAGTTTAAGATTCCTACCATATGAACATCTTGGGAAGAGATTTATCAAAGGAAGGAAACTTTTGAGTCCACAATATAGAAATAAAAAAAATTAAACAACTTTTTCTATATTTTTTGGTACCTGTCCTGGGGCTTGAACTCAGGGACTGGGCACGGTCCTTGAGCTTTTTTGCTCAAGGCTAGTGTTCTAACTCTTCAGTCAAAGTCCCATTTCTTCTTCTTTTTTTTTTTTTAATCTTTAGCATCTTTTTTTAAAAATTTATTTATTTATTTATTTTCGTTTTCCATCCTCCCTCCCAGCCCCCTACCCAATCCTCCCTCCTCCACCCCCCCCCCCGCCCAAAGTTGTAAAGTTCGTTTTTGACATAATGACATGTACATCTCATTGTTGCAATGGGTCCACCTGTATCCCTATTTAAACTATTTGTTTTTCCCCTTCCCCTCCACAAATTATACCGACATCAAATACAGTGAAAGCAGGGGTTATACTGTGGAGAGGGACCCATTTCTTAATCAAAGGAAAGAACAGAAGTGTGGAACATCAGAGAGATAACTAATGGAACCAATTGAAAAAGGAAAAGATGGGTAAAATTAAGTTAAATTATGGGTGAAGACAAGTAGAGTGGCTACTTGAGATCACATAATTCTTTAGAGATGCCTAATAATTGGATCAATGTGATGAAAGGCTCAGTTCTTTTTCTTTCTCAGTAATTTGTTAATTGATCTCCATTACCAGATCTTCTGAATAACTGTAGAACAAGCCATCTTAATACTGAAAATGCATTTTCTAGGCATGAAAATTTTTCATGGAAAAATATAAAGTAAAACACTAACACTAACATAGGTAGAAAATCCTTGTTAAAAGAACATGTTGACAGGGGCAGGAGGGGGAAGCTAGGAGAAAGGGAAGTAAGAGATGATATTGTCCAAAAGAGAAAAGTACGCATTACCTGGATTGTGAAATGGTAACCCCTCTGTACAACACCTTAATAATAACTATAAAATTATATTAAAAAATAAGATGTTAAGCTTGGCGCTAGTAACGGTTCATGCCTGTAATCTTAGCTACTCAGGAAGCTGAGATCTGAGGATCACAGATCAAAGCCAGCCTGGGCAGGAAAGTCTGTAATACATTTATCTCCAATTAACTACCAAAAAAGCCAGAAGTGGAACTTTGGCTCAAGTAGTAGAGTACTAGCCTTGTGCAAAAGAAGCTCAGGGACAACACTCAGGCCCTGAGTTCAAGCCCCAGGACTAGCACAAAGAAAACACACAAAAAAAAAAAAAGAAAGAAAAGGAAGACAGACAGACAGGAAGGAAGGAAGGAAGGGAACACGTTGAATATTTTGAAGACTAAATCATCACAGAATAATCATGTAAAAGTGATGAATGGTGAGTAATTAAGAGACTGTAACAAAGGTGGACAAGCCTAATGAACAGAACAGCTTACAACTCAGTTCTACAAATAACTCAGATACTGTTGTGATTGCAAAGACCTCCCATTCCAGTCAACACAGATACACTTTTCATAGCAACAGGTGTTTTGTTTATACTAAGCTCAACCCATAACACTGATGTGTCACAAGATAGAACTGACAGAAAACAATGAGGGTTTCTGAAATGCCTTCCAGAGACTTCCATTACTGCCCCCATCAAGTGCTAACTAAATCTGAGAATGAATGATTCATGTCCTTACACTTACAAACAAGATTCCACAAAGAACTTGCACTAGTATTTTTAATAATTTATTGAGAACTATTGAGATTTGCTAGAATAACTCCATTACCCCAGGTATAATCAGTTATTTATATAAATCCACAAGAAGTTTGACTCTTCCTGGGTGATATACTGGGAAGTCTGGAAAACAGATTTGTTTAGTGGTGACCAAGCAGATACTGAAGTCATTTGAACTTCAATGTGAATTCTTTTCTTATCATTTTCTACTTGGTTGCCTTGGAGAAATTACCCAATTTTTTTTACATAGAGAATGGAAGTAATACCAATAACCATTTCATAGGATTGTTGTGGAAAGTAGGACATTAAAAATAAACACCAGGAAGTGGTATTTGAAAGAGATGGTGTGGAGTCAAGGGGAACGGGTGGACAAATGAAGAGGAGAAGAAGGGGAATGTAGTGGAGAATCTAATGGATAGCCTAAAATTGAGGGAAAGGGTGGAGTTGGTAGATTGTTAAAAGGGGTGACACTGATCAAGATATATTGTATTAAATGCTGGAGGGGATATGGAGAAAGAGGAACCCTATTACACTGCTGGTGGGAATGTACACTTATACAACCACTTTGGAAAGCAGTCTGGAGGGTCCTTAGAAAGCTAAAGATTGACCTCCCTTAAAGTCCAGTCATACCACTTCTAGGCATCTACCCTGAACAACAGGAACCAATATACAAGGACACGTGCACCTCCATGTTTATTGCAGCACTGTTCACAATAGCTAGGAAATGGAAACAACCCAGATGCCCCACCACAGATGAATGGATCCAAAAATTGTGGTATCTATACCCAATGGAATATTATGCAGCCATTAGAAATGACAAATTAATGTCATTTCAGGGAAATGGATGGAGCTAGAAGGAATCATGTTGAGCGAGGTAAGCCAAGAGCAAAGAGACAAACGGTACATGGTCTCCCTGATAAGTGGATGCTAAATCCAAAATGTTAGGTGATACGACAAAATTAACAGGACTTAAGAAACAAAGAACTCCCACTCATCTGGTCGAACCACTACTAAATATCCCCATGCTGCTGATCACATGTATGGTGTATATGTGTACACCGTTATATGTTATAGACTGTGATAGACAATTTGCTCCAGGAAAGTTAGAATGAACTTGTGACTTTAAATGAGCATCATTATTCCACAATACTGTGAAATTTGGGAAATTATGTAATCACTTAATCACAATTAAAAAAAAAAAAAGAACCTCGGGGAAGGTAGGGAGGGAAGGAATGGTAGGGGGAAAACAATGGAGGGGGTAACAATGCTCAATAGGAAGTGTACTCATTACCTTGCTCATGTAACTGTAACCCTCTGTATAGTATCTTTACAATAAAAAATTTTTAAAAAGATATATTGTATTTATAAACTGTTCTGTTAAATGGAAATTTCTATGTACAACTACTTGAAGATTTTAGAAAATCAGTATGGTCTGGATACTAACCTACCAGAATTGTTCTGGCCATCAACCAGTATAACTAATTAGGGTTTACTGGCTAAACAATGCCCTGGCTATTGATATCAGTGAGTGCCTAAAAAATGTTAGCTACTGTATATGTTAGTTATTACTTGAGTTTCTTTTTGTGTTTTTATGATGTCTTTTTTATTTCTATGGGGTGTATAAAAATGTTTATATTCAGAAAAATATATTTTAAGTATTATCTTAATGGGACTATTGAAAGAGTTGTTAGAAATTCAATTAACAAAATACCAGAAAAGTAAAAGAATTGACCCTCTTACCATGCTGAGCCAGGCACTGCTGCAGAAGAACATTATTTCCAGTGCCATTCTAGTAGCCTTCATCCATAATCTAAAAAAAAAAGTTCTCGATCCCTTATTTTTATTTTTCACCTGACAGGTTTTTTAAAATTATATATTTATTATCTTTAAGTAGTTGTACAGTGAAGTTGTCGCTCTACAAATCAGCTTATAAGTACAATGCATCTTGATCATTGTCAAAATAATGATATGCCATGAAAATGCTGGACAGACAGCTGTTAATGCTTCATTAATAAGCCCCTTTACAGTGAGCTCTGTGTCTCCTTCTGCTCATGGAGCAATGAGAGAACCCGTGATAAAAACACTCAGGACACCAATGGAGTTTGGTTAAGGGAATCTTTACAATCTTATTTATGAAAAGGGAGAAAGAGTGCCCACTCCAGCTGCCAATGGACCAGCGGCTCAAATGAAAGACTTACTTTGGAAGATTGTGCAGTGTGAAGCCAGAGTGGCATGATTCCATTGATGAAGGCCTCAGAGTAGGTCTTAGCAAACAGGCGGTGCTAAAGTTACCAGCAATTGGGTTTCAATTAAGAAACCCTGGCTGGGCCAAAGCAAGTTAGAAGGAGGCAGGAACAGCAGAGTGCTATTTATTGGTACTTAACAAGCAAGAGGCTGAACTTCAGCCAGGGAAAAATCTCTCCCTTACCACTAGAATCAGAGACAATCATCTCAGCACTCTGGAAACCTAAAACATAAGGCCGGGTGAGCAAGAAGGCAGAAGAGGATGGAAGGAAGTGTGATGGTGGGATCAATGTTTCCCTGTTGGCAAAATGGAGATGTTTACTTTCTTACATCTTTTTCAAGCTTCCCTTTCTGACATTACCCCTGTTCTCTGTGATCTCCCTAAACTCCAGCCCCAGTGTTTAGGACCTGAGAGATGTGAGGTACTTCTGGCAGGCTGTGGCACCACCCCTACCCCACAGCAGGCCCTCTGCCAAGGCCAAATCACTCCAGAAAAATGATTCATGCTCTAAGAAGTACAACCTCCACCAGCATTTCAAATGAGATGTCCTTCTATTTCTTTTCTCCCTGGAATTAGTTATCACAAAGCAAACTAATTCTTAAGAAGCTGTCATAGCCCTATAGCTGTCAAAGGGCTATTTCCTTTTCAAAGAATATTATGGAGGCAATAATGCCTTATAATACTATTCCCCAAAGTGTACTAACTAGGAAATGGGATGATCACCCTTTTTAGAAAATGTCTCAATCCAATGCCAGCTCTTCTGTTACTAGCCATGGGCAAGTTACTCAAGCTTTCTGTTTCCTTTGCATGATTTGTCAGTAAGGATGGTGGTAGTACTTATTGAATAGGATTGATGGGAAGATTAGTAAGTTAATATATAACAAGCACTTTGAACATTAACTACAATATAGTACAAGGACCTAATACTTTTTTAATAGTCATGTCCTTAATTTATCATTATAATATTCCTTATCTGTCCCATCTACTGTCTAACCCTTCCAGAAAAGAACAGTCCCTATTTTAATCCATCTAACTTGCTGATAGCCTGTCATAATCTTCTACATTCTCCATATCTGCACAATCTACCTTTTCTATTCTTTTTTCTTTTCTTTCTTTCTTTTTCTTTTCTTTTCTTTTTGCCAGTCCTGGAGCTTGAATTCAGGCCTGGGCACTGTCTCTGAGCCTCTCTGTGTTCAAGGCTAGCACTCTACCACTAAGCCATGTTCCCAGCCCACAATTTACCTTTTCTGTAAGGTCAATTTACAATGTACAAACACTACCAAATACCTTCTATCATTAAGAAAACAGAGACAAAGTTTCCTTTGAACACATTTCCTTTCTAGAGTAGTCCCTTGTCTTCCATTTTCCAATGTCTCCAGGTTTACCATCCTGATGAGCTTGACTTCACTTTTTAAAAGCATATTTTTATTATCTTTACAAGTTGTACAAAGAAGTTACCATTCAAGCTGTCCACTTATAAGTATAAGGCATCTTGATCACGCTTGCTATAAACTACTTTTGCCTTCTCTCCCCATTAATACATTGTTTACTTCTTCCCATTTCCAACCTTGCACTTCAACAGTAGCTTCTACATATTCCAATGAATCCTTCAACCATGAAAACACAGACTTACCTCATTTTTCACTGCAATGCCTTTACTGCTTGCCAAACCCAGTGGCCAGATGCCAGCAAGCACCTTACTGACTGACTTTGATTTTAGGCAATGCCTACACTGGCGATGGCATAGCCCTTGACCTGCACTGGCTGTGTCTTCCTGTCTGTCACAGTTTCCTTGACTTTACCCAGCCCTGGAATGCTGCAGTTGCCTGGCAGTCATACTTTCTCTCACCAGGATTTCATGCTCTGGTCTACCTACTCTCCTGCTATAAGTGTGTGCACAGGACACGAAAGGGAGAACATGGAATTTTGTGAGGAAAGGCATTTAATAAGTTAAAAATGGCATGTTGGTAGTCCAGAAAGCTCGGAGGGTCAAAGGAGGATTCTTTTTTGTTTCACTTAAAAGATGGTTGTCTTATCTTCTTTGTACTGTCTTTAAGTAGTTGTACAAAGGAGTTGCCATTTAACAAAGCAATTTATAAATACATCTTGATCAATGTCCCCCTTTTAATATTCACACCCATCCCTTTCCTACCCATCCCTTTCCTCACTCTTAATTTTATGGGCTATAAATTGAATTCTTGACTGCATTTTCCACCTCTTCTACCATTTTTCCCCTTGACACTACTCCACTTGTTTCAAGTACCTGCTTCCAAGTGTTTATGTTGTTGAACTTTGCCTTTCTAAGGAATTACACAAGTTGAGTTCTTTCTCGAATCTACCATATTTCAGTATTAACTTGCATACCACTGAAGGTATTTACTTAAAAGTTTATAAGCTAAATCTAGCTTCCACATATAGGGGAAAGCGAAGGAGGATTTTTCAGGAATATGGTGTAGCCCTGGAGTGGGGAGCATGGCCTCCTGGGAAGGGCCCTCCATACCGAGGAGCTTGGAATTCATTTTACTGGCACTAGTGTGGCCCTCATGAGTTGGAAGTAACTATATGCCTGCTGCTCCCCATAAATCAAGAATCCCAAATCCTAGCTCTCTTGTTACCCTGTGAAACATTTCCTCTCTGTTCCCTCTTTACCCTGATCACTTTATAGACTGCATTACTTCATCTTTTCCCTTGTGTTTTCAGTCTTTGCAGACTGACCAAACTTTCCCTGAAAAACAACTTTAAAACAACACAGAAACCTCCAGTGACTTCCCAAGAGGCGCTCAGTGGTACAGAGGGCACAGCTGCTACACATTGTCCCCTGTGCAGGTTCTCTTACCCTTTTGGCTACGAGACAGACATGAGCCTGAAATCTTTGACTCGACTGGAAGGTCCAGGAAGGAAAGGTTCATCATTTTCAGATGCTTTTATATCTTCCAGTGCTATTCACAGAGCAGCTGCACAATGAATACCTATGGTCCCAGTTAAACAGAAACTTTCAAAACTGCAGAGTGCAGAAAGGTGCAACCGTGCCGTCCACTAATATCAAGACAAACTCTATACCAGAGATTTGATCCAAAAGCACAAAAGAAATTTCCACAACACAAAGTATGATTAAACAATGTCTGTTTCCTAGAATGCTTAAGTTACCAACTTCTAATCAACTCTAACCAAACTACCAAACTGAGGCAAACCAGGAAACAGCACAATGTGTTTAAAAAAGCAGATGCTGAATATAGCAAGCTTACCTACAAAGCCCAACTCAAGATGGGCTAGTTGTGTGGACTTGGGAGATTGTTGATCTTTTCTGGACCTTAACTCCTTCTCTTCTTAGATGGAAGAAAACCTATCTATCTCACTGCACTATGGGAACTAAGTTTTAGAAAACAATATCAAAGATCTTGGTTGAGAATAGGTACGAAATGACATTTCTTGTGTTTGTCAAATAGTTTAGTGCCTTCTGTGGGTTAGCTTCAGGGACTTGGAATAGGTCACAGAATGAAAACTCTGAATGACTGTTCTTAGGGGATGGACACCACCCACTTCCAGCACCTTGTGAGGGGAGAACCAACTCCAGTCCCTTCCCCATGAAAAATGCACACCATGTACATATACAAGTGGCTCCTACACTTGTAAGGATTTCAAGGATCTCATGAAATCCTTCAGCATCCTCTTACGACTTCAGATGAAGATTCGTACCTTAGAGTCTCACAGACACATTTGGTAAGAATGACAGGGAGCACATGTTTAATTCAGTGCCCTATTTCTGATGTACCCAAATGGATCCTCCCAGGAGAATTCTATTATATAAGAGACTGCCTAAGACACTGCCTAAGAAGAGCTCAGTCTCTAACACCCCTAGTCCTTTTGAGCTTACTCACAATCTTGTATGACTGAGCAGAAAAACTGTTCGTGGGCATGGTGCTTAGTAGGTCCTCAAAAATGGTTTAAACCAAAGAAAAAACAACAACAATTATGCTTCCAAGCAACAGGAAAAGAACTTCCTACTTCATATACAATTCCTAGGTGGCCCCAACTATTGGCTATTAGCAATCCCATGGGGTCATGAGCTTGGGGTAGCCTCACATCTACCTTCTGTTTGCCCCAACTATTGGCTATTAGCAATCCCACAGTTTAGCTAGGCAGAAATAGTTACTGAGTAGCCACAATGTGACAAAGCTAGAAAAGAAACAGAAGGTAGATGTGAGGCTACCCCAAGCTCATGACCCACACCTACCATTCCTCTCATAGTGCGAGCTGGGAGGAATGGGGGGTGTCTGATCAAAGGCCATGAGACAAATGTCCATTTCTACCTCCTTTTCTTGGCTACTGACTGCTCCCTCACCTGTACCTTTAAACTAGTAGCCATCCATGGGGCTGCAACCAAGCTCCAGAAAACATCTGTGCATAATACACCTACTACAGCCTAGTTAATGGCCTGTTTTCATCGCCATAGACTACAAAGCCCTTTTTCAAAACCCAAACCAAATATTCACATTTTACAACCTCCAACAGGTATTAGCTCAACAATATAGGAGCTCTGTATCAATCCAAAATTCAACATTCCAGCCTAGAGACCAGTGAGAAGCCCTGGAAAACCCAAAATGGTAGCATCCAAATGACAGTTCTGTGACCAATTCCATTGGCTGAGAAAATATGTTTGTTGTTTTCTTTGAAGTGAGCTAAGGCACTGCTCCCTCCATATACAATGGCATCTCATAAGAGACCCAGTTCTGATTCAGAGCCGCACAGAACTATACAATGTAAGCTTGGTCTCTTCCATATTCAAAAGTGAACTGCACTAGAAGCTGTCAGATAACATTTTCTCTTTTTTCTTTTATCATATGTGTGTGTGTGTGTGTGTGTGTGTGTGTGTGTGTGTGTGTGTGTATGCATGCCATGTGTGCATGCACACACATACATGTATGCTGGTCCTGGGACTTGAACTCAGGGACTGGCTGTTATGCCTGAGATTTTCTGCTCAGGCTAACATTCTACCACTTGAACCACTTATTTATTATGTATGTATGTATGTATGTATGTATGTATTTATCTATTTATCTATCCATCTTGTAGCTAATTAGAGATAAAAGTCTCGAACTTTCCTGCCTGGGCTGGCTTTGAACCACAATCCACAGATCACAACCTCCTGAGTAGCTAGGCTTACAGGTATGAGCCACTGATGACTGGCCAAATAACATTTTTTTTCCATTTTCTTTTTTTTATTGTGAAAATACCATACAGAGGGGTTACAATTACATGGGCAAGGTAATGAGTGCATTTCTTATCAAGCATTGTTGCCTCCTCCTTTGTTTCCCCTTCCCATCCTTTCCCATCTCCCACTCCCCGTACCCCCCCCCCCCCCCCGGCCAAAGTTGTAAGGTTCATTTTTCAACATAACGACTTGTACATCTCATTGTTACAATGAATCCATGGAGATCCAATGGGTCCAATGGGTCCCTTGGCAGGGAGGACCAACTCATTTTGGTAGGCGAGGTCAATTCCTTTCAGACTGAGTTTTTCTCCTCTCTAACTAAACTGTTTTTGTAGCCTCTTAAATTAAGTTTGTCCCTTTCCTGCATTTGTGTCCCTGCCTAGTTTTCATCCAAAGTAAGATATCACTGGCCATTTCTCAGTATCTTGTTGTTTTCTCCAAAAACTACAGCAATAAAATCAATATACAGAACTTCATGAAAAAGTCTTATTATCAAATTAAATTTAGAATGTTTTTCCTTGGTATGCTACTACCAGTGGCATCTTTAGGCAATATCTAGCCTTAATTTCTGTAGCAACTGGGGAATCAGACTAGTATATTTTCACACTCAAGGAATTTATCTTTGGTAAATGACCCCTTTCTAGACAGTCTAATCATCGTACAGAGAATGAAAATCAAGTAAAGGAGAATATACGAGATGCAAAAACACTTGGGAAAATACTTTGGCACTATCTTATAAAATTAAAACACATTTATGTACTACATGACTTGAAAAACCTCACTTCTAGTATCTATAGGAGTGGCCAGCAGGGTCTTGCAACAACTCGCAAGCATAATAACCAGTTACTAAAATAACTCAAGTGTGCTAGACAAACTTCAGTCTATTTACTCAGTGGAAAGCTATTCAGCAATTCAAAAGGATGAACTGATGTACCAGCATAGATAAAGTGTTCTGGAATCCAATGGGAGCTACCACCATCTTAATAATGGCAGCTCAGTCAGTGATGCCATTTATATGCCACTCTAGAAAAGGCAGACAAACAGACAAGGACAAAATTTAGCTAAATTAGTAGAGGGAAGGGCAGGAAGAACTTACGAATTTTATATGACAACAAAGGGTATGTGTTTTCCAAAACTTACAGGGAAAAAATTTACTGTATATAAATTATATCTAAATAACCCAAACTTTATAAACTTTAAAATCCTAGTATGAGGGGGCTGGGAAGGTGGATCAGTGGTAGAGCACTTGCCTTGCATGCATGAGGCCCTGGGTTCGATTCCTCAGCACCACATAAGCAAAAAGAAAAAAGCTGGAAGTGGCATTGTGGCTCAAGTGGTAGAGCGCTAGCCTTGAGCTGAAGAGCTGAGGGACAGCACCCAGGCCCAGAGTTCAGGCTACCCGAACAGATCCCCCCCCCAAAAAAATAAAGTAATGAAAATCCTAGTATGAAATAATAAAGCATAGGGGGGAGGAGAGAAATACTTGAAATGGAGATTGGTGTCTCAAAATATTTTAATAGAGAATGAAACTTTATCTTAAAAAGCAGAGAAATTTATCTTTTAAATCACATCTAGGTTCCAGTTGTAAATATGTGTTAATTCTTAGAACAGAAAAAGTCCTATTTTTGTTATAAAACTTTGGCAAGAAGATTTATGGCAAGAGGACAAAGTTTCTTGCATTTCACGGTTGACTTCTCATAGCCTGGGAAGGAGATCATTTTTTCCAAACTATTTAAGAGCATCGTTTTTTGTTTTTTTTTTAACCAAAGACTTTCTTTTATCCTTAGAAAGTCTTAGTAGCTCTCCTGTATACTCAGAGGCTAATATCTTAGTCAATTTTTTTCCTATTTAATGGTTATCTGTCCTAAGTCAGTGATGTTTTAATTAGCTATAACTATGATTCTAGCCATTTCCCAATATCATTTTCTTTTTTTTCTTTTTTTTATTGTGAAAATACTGTATAGAGGGGTTACAATTACATGGGCAAGATAATGAGTACATTTCTTATCAAGCATTGTAGCCTCCTCCTTTGTTTCCCCTTCCCATCCCTTCCCATCCTCCCCCTGTATTCCCACCCAATCCTCCCCTCCCAATATCATTTTCTTAGTGTCCATAAATTTTTTTTCTGAAAGCAAATGACTTTTTCTACGTACTGCATGTCTGGCTGATCATCAGACAATAAAAGAGAGAGAACCACCTCCAAAATTGTTGATGTTAATTGACAAATTTTGGATACAATGTATAAAGGAGTTTTTAATGAATATACTTTGGCATGGTACCTTCCCTTGGTTACCTCTTAGCTGCAGAAAAATAAATAATGAATACATGAAATAAGAAATCGATGCCTGAGAATGCTTTATAGTCTACTGATTACATTTCATTGATATTATTCCAACTGTGAAAACCTACCATCCCTCACCAAACACTTGTTATTCCACTATATATTACCATGGCTTCAGTATTTTCTTAAGTGTGGTGGAAAGATGGACTCTATCACCACCACCATCTGCTTTAACATCTACTGAGCAATATCTTTGCACCTGACACCCCAGTTCTTAAGAGCTTCCTGTATATTAATGTAACTTTCTCACAATATGCCTATGATGACATCACTATTAGTATTCCCATTAGATAGACAGATTAAAGAGTCTCAGATCTGTTCAGTGAATTATTCAGACACATAATGCACGTCCTCCTCAGACCTGTTCAGCCTCATCTGGCTTCAGAGCTCACATGTTAAAAACCATCATTCGTGATAGTCACACATTGAGGTGGCAGTGACAGACCAAGAACAAGAGCTCTGGTTCTGTCTGAGTTCTCAAGGACAACTGAAGCTCTGAAGGTCAGCCCTAGAGCTGATCCACAAGCACCTGTCAAACTGCTAGAGATCTGGGATGTTCTGAACAGAATACCGCAGCAAGGCAGCTGAGAACGGGAAGAAGCAAAGAGCCCAACTTGCCAGCTGGATCGTCTGTGCCCCAGCATCCTGGGAACAAGGCTGTGGGAGGCAGTGAGGCGGGCCACTCCTGTCACCCACATCTGTGCCCATACTGCTTCGCACTTGGAGAGGCAAGCTGTACGAGCATCTTCTTGCACCCACACTTTAGAAAAATCAGACTAAATATAGTTACATTTGCTCTCATGAACCAGCTTGGAGAGGATGGTGCTGCTATATTCCATTTCAGAGAATCGGGGATGGAGCAGCCTGATGTACAAGAGAGCAGCTTCCCTCACTGGCTCCTGTGATTTTGCCAGTGGCTCATGCCAATAATCCTCGCTACTTAAGAGGCTGAGGACTGTGAGTCAATGCCAACCCAGGTAGAAAAGACTGTGTGACTCCAGATCCAAAAAGCCAGGCTGGAGGCAGGACTCAAGTGGTAGAACAGCAGCCAATTCCTAAATTCTTGCCTCTCTCCCCATACCAGTAGAACAAAAAAGGATGAGAGGTTTAGTATGCAAGATCTCCAGAGGCTGAAGTTCAGTCAATACTAGAGCCCTTAGGGGAAACTTCTTACTCTTTTGTCCAGAAGGCTGAACTCCCACAGCATCAAGACTTGGGAAACTCCCCAGCAGTAAGCACACACCATTCATACAGTGTTCTGTTTCTTGCCCTTTGCTCATTCCCCACCCATTGAAATCCTACTCAAAGGATCACTCAAATGCTATTCCTTTTGGTAGGCTATTGCAGTCCAGCTAAAAATTAAAGGCTCCATTTGTTTGCAGACCTCCCACGATAAGTTACTTGTGCTTTTCTTGAGCACTTGTACCTTTCAGCCTAATCTGCTTCTCTCTCCTTCACCCAAGTGGAGGCTTTTTTTACTAGACCTCTCACCAAACCTAGTAAATTCTTTGTACATAGGCCATGCTCCACTATTGATTGTTGAAAGAAGAGTTAAAATCTTCTTCCAGGGCAGTGAATGAGAGTTTCCCTTAGCCTCTTTTTCCTCAAGAATTAGATGTACAGACACCTTGCCTTCAGATTTCCCAGCTCACCCTTTGTAACATGTCAGGACAGCAATCACTGTGATTCAGCATGGCCGACTCTGCTCCACCAGCAAAGGTATTTTCCATCTCTCATTCTTCACACCAGTCCTTGTTCCTTCTATCATATAAAACAGGGTTGATGACGAAGTGGGATAAAAGGAAGGGTTGGGCCATGCCAGGCAATGGTGGGATTAGACCCAACCCTGTCTGAACTAGCTAAAAAGGCAACAAAAGCCATGGGAGTGGCAGGAACCACTGCCCTAGCAAGTTTCCAACCAGAGTTTAAGTCTCTGCTTCTTGCTCACCCAGTCACTGCACAGGAATTTTCAAGAACTGGCATCTCCTAACCATTCCCATGCCTCCAAACAGAATGAATTGATGGAAGCTGTTGAGACTCCATTATTAGAAACTCTTTATTGCTCATATCTCTACTAATAGTCAGATATGATGGTCTAGAAAACAAAATGAAGGAAACCAAAAGAATGGAAGAGAATGAGGGTATAATTAGTTTAATAATGACACAGAGCCCTGCAGGAGTTAAGTCCTTATGAGGGAAGCTTGTCAATATTACCATTGTTTGGTTTGTGTGTGCTGGTCCTGGGACTTGAACTCAGAGCCTGGGAGCTATCGTTGAGCTTTACCACTTGAACCACAGCCCTGCTTCTGGCTTTTTTGGTAGTTACTCGTACGTAAGAGTTTCATGGGCATTCCTGTCTAAGTTGGCATTGAACCACAATCCTCAGATCTCAGTCTCCTGAGTAGCTAGGATTATAGGCATGAGCCACCATGTCCGGCTTCCCACTGCATTTTACATGTACTGTGCAGATGAATACAGTTGGGAATTTTCCAGAAGTATAGCTCAGTGATGGGGGGGGGGGTGGGTGGAGGGAGTAGGGTGGAGGACTACTGTGGAAATCAAACTCATTCATAATCCAATCAATAATTCATTTGTCCTCCATATGCTTCACAGAGGTTGAAGCTGGGACAGGCATAAGATAGAATGGAAAGGTAGTTAGAGAGAAAGTACTGAGAGGCTGACACTGAGAAGCATGTGAGGTTAGGAGGAAGCTATCTCCCCTCTTGTTCCAAGTGTTGTATAAGGGGAAACTCATCACAAAGATGCTTCCAGTCTCTCTCCATCCTCTTACGACCCTTGCTCAGGAGAAAAGACAGCAACTATCCGATGTACAAGTCTGTGAAGAATCACAACTCATACAGGACACAGCCCCTCTCTCCTCTCTCCCTCCTCTCTCTCCTTTCTTGCTCCTCTTCTTCTCTCTCTTCTATCCTTTCTCATCTACTTTCCCTCTCCACCCTCCCTCCCTCATTCTCTTGACAGCTGCCAATATTCTCTGCTCTGGGTTAGCAGAAAAAATGGAGGGGGTGAGGGTTCTAGGAATGGAAGTTCACCACATGACAGAGCAATGTTCGCAAAGCCAAAGATAAAAAAAATTCAGCCATGTGGCCTTGTTATAAAGGCCACATTTTTATCTGCTATTGCTACCCCTTTGACTCTATGCCTTAGTTCTCAATGTAAGTTGGGTAGACAGTTAGTGATTACTGACTCCCAAAGCCCTATGTACCATCACTGCTTCTCATTTCTACAAGTGTTCAACACTATTTCTTTTCTATGCCATTCGGTTATTATTTAGCCTTGCCAAATTCCAGGGAAGGACTGTTTTATCACTTTTACTACTTAAAAAATCCTATAGAATCTATACATTAAATGACTTATCTAAAATCACTTAATAAGTTAATTTGATCACTTACAAGGAAAAAGTCAGATCCCTTAACATAGATGTGTTTTAGAGCAAATAGAATAATTGAAATCCATTTTTCTTTAGCAGGGTGGGATGGGGGAGTTGCCAATGCTGAAAATCAAAAATCAATTTTCTGTCATGTAAGAAGAGCTATTCTATTTGGTTTGGGATAGAAGCATTATGTACAATGTTCCCCCACCTAACTTTTCTCATTAACAGTGAGGACAAAAAAAGAAACTGTGGAAAAGGAGGAAAATATGAGGAAAAAACTTTTCTGGGTCTAGGAAATCATGCATTTATATCTCATTTATGAAAGAATTACTGTGGGTCTCCTAAGTGCCAGGCACTGATCTTAGAATACAAAGTTGAATACAACTCCTGAATGATGAGCATTTTTTTCCTTTCTGAAAATTATATTGTAACCCAGTTCTGATAAGACAATGTTTCATCAATAGGTACAACCATCAATATGTTCTCTTCATGGAGACAAGAGTGACTCTGTGGTTCCAGCTGGGATCTTTTATCTAAGATCCTAGTTATCCAGTAAAAGAATAGATTAAATAGTCCCAATTCAATGCAGAATATAACATGGCTCATGTTCTTTGATAGGAAAGCACACCTCCAAGATGCCCAGTTACCCACCCACAAATGCAAAGCAAAGCATGGGTTGCCACTAGGCTAGGAAATACAAATAAGATGTTCTTAAATTCAGAGAAGAAAATAAGTACTTAGCTGCAGATTCAACAAAATGAATGGGCACCCTACTTAAAATGAACACTTTAACAAGTTCAAGTTCACTTAAGAGAAATGGTACACATCATAAAATCCTTCTAATTTGTTACTCATTAGAAAGACTGGCTGGCATGCAAACTATACTTATTCAACATCTAAGTCAAAATGGGAGTTCCAGAAGCTGGTTATTTTCCTTGGATGTCAGTTTTGTTTCCTTTTTCGGCAATCATATGTTTTGGGCTAAAATGGAATTGTGTGCCATTTGGTGGTGGCCCATGTAAAAGCTTGAGAAGACCTGACTCACAATGGCTTAATAAGCAAGTGAATGTTTTGCTCATATAGAATCATCATCAGCCTATCACTGACCACCATAGGTAGGCAATTCACAACAAAGTATGAGTAGCCCAATGATATCAGAGCCAATGTGGCTGTTGGTCTCAATCTTCTCTCATGTTTTCAGCACTATGACAAAATGAATGAGTACTCTTCGAGCAATTAATACCTTTACAAATTCAAGTTTACTTAAGAGAAAGGTTACACGTTATAAGAGCTTTCTAATGTGTGACAAATTAGGAAGACTTGCTGGCATGAAAAGTGAAAAATCAGGATGAAAACATATGGCTTTTTTCTTCTTTGTTTTTCTTTCTTGTGAGGACAGAATGGGAAGGGAGGTTCCATGCAGCCTTCAGTGAGACCTTTCCTTTATCTAATCTTTGCAATGTTCCCAGAAAGTAAACAGTACTGAGCACTTTTCCCCCCCACATATGAAAAAGAAAGCTGCAATGTTAAATAACGTGTACTATATGTCCTCCTCCAGTTCCTCTAGTAAAATGTCTTATTCTCTGAATCAGTGTTTCTCAATAAACTTGACTAAACTGCATTGCTTGGTCTTGGTCGGGAAACTTTGGGTAGGATGCTCATGAAAATCAGGATATTTAACATCACTGGGCCATGGTCACAAAGTACTAATCACAGCCTTTCCGGTCCCCAACCACCAGTACCAGTTCCTCAGCATCTCAAATGTGTCCTAGGAAGACAATGCTACTCTGAGCAGTAGATAAAAAGAACAGATCCTGGTTATTTTTACTATCAAAACTAAAGGCTATGAAAAGGAGTATTTCTTTTTAAAGCTCTTTGTTTTCAAATCTCTCCAAAGAGCTTTATTTGATAACATTTGGGTTTCTAAGAAAGACTTCAGCATCTTATGGAGCCAGTTACCAAAGCTCCATGAACATATTGACCATGAAATCCCTAAATATTTTCTGAGCATATATTAAGGCCAGATTCTGTGCTACTGGCTGGGAAGTTTAAATTCCACAGAGATTTCCCTGAGTCTCAGAGTGTAGTGAAACAGATTAAGGGTGGAATGTGTTGGGATAGATTTAAATTCTGTTTCAAGGGAAGCTCAGTGCAGGAAGTTCACAAAACTCTGCGAAGGCAAAGCAACCAAGATGGCTAGGATAGGTTGCCAGAGGAACTGAAATTCTTCTTCAACCTTGAAAGACTCCATGGGATTAGCTAGCCAAGCCCCCGTCCACATCAAGAAAACTACACTTACAAAGACTGAGACAGAAATCAATTGCAGCAAAGGTTTAAAACACTTCCTTCACTGCATGTCTTGAGACTTATTGTGATTCACACCTACGATCTTCTGTTTAGGCATTTTCACTAGACAAGTCATACATACAAAAAAAAGATAAATAAGCTCTCTAAAGTTCAGATGTACTTTTTTTTAGAGCACTTGTTTTGCTAAGGTCTGGTTTCACTGGTATAGTCACCCATAGGACAAGAAATCTGACTAATTAATTCTATACTTCTTACAGTGAACAGGAAATTATCTTCAAGAACTCCATGGCCTGCCAACAGGTGGGAGTGTCACTCATGTGGGAACACAGAAAAGGAATAATAATCAATGTCATCAATGGGTAAGGTGGCAGAGTGCCAGTAAGTCAACCTACTGTTTTCAAAGTCAATATGAACACATAAACTTTGCCTTATGTGGCATCAGAAGTCTAGTCTATCAATTTTACATCATGCAAAAAGCAAGACTGCACTACCAACATGTTTGTAGAGAAAAGGCTAGGAAGGAAAGCTTTTGGTGTCTGTGTTTTAATTTTAGAGCTATCTACATCTATCTTTTTTTAATGATAGAAAGAGAGAGAGAGAGATCTCGTTTGTTGATACAGTTGGGAAGCTGAATGTGTTCAGATAGGGATCTCTGAACCTTAGACCACCCAATGTCAGTAGTTTGCTGAGTTTATGGGTGCTGAGTGTATGAATTTGGTTGTACTACTTCAGGTTGTTAAGACAGTAATTATAAAGAAAGCAAGAACCAGATTGTTTCAGTTTCTTTCTCCTGGGGCAGGGAGTGGTGGCAGAAGCAGTAAACCCTCGCTTCTTGCTTCTAGCAAGCAAGGAACAAGCTCATTTCCCCCTTGGCAAGGAGCCTAAAGCAGCTGGCAAGCATGCCTTCTTTTTCCTACCTCTGTTCCCCTCTGACCCACGCTGCACTCAGGAACCATAGTTCTAGAGTGAAAGTAGGCCTCGTTTTTCCAACGATCATTTCATTGGATCATTCAGGCTTCGTTTGATATTAGGAACACTTCTGGTTCACATATTCGCCCTGCTCTCAAAACTCTCCCTAAACAAAGAGACCTGTGTTTCAAAGTAAGTGAAACTGAGATTTAAAAAGAAAACAAAACAAAAATAACCTGGGGATCGCTCACATCGTTACCTGAGCCCATTTTCTTTTTTTTTTTAAACCAGGAAGTTGGAAGGTGGCAGGGCTGTGCGGACCCAACAGCAAATCCCAAACTCAAAATTACACAAGGGAAGAGGAAGGTAGTAAAGGATTCCCCCGCAAATTCTAAGAGAGGCTGCTTGTCTTTTCTCCCTGGCTGATGACAAGGCTTCCTCCTCTCTGTAAACTTTGCTAGCCCCAGGGAGGACTGTATACACAGAGGCGGGTGTAAGGGCACTGTTCCCCGTGGGTGCTTTGGTGTAGATGCTGCCGGCTACAACAGGACAAGGGGCCCTCAACCCGATCGCACCCCAAGCTTGCGGATGACGCACCTGGGCCAGGGACTTCTCCCACATGTGGATGGCAAAGCAAGCATCCCCAGATTGGTGGCCACTTGGTCGGCCCTAGCCAAAAGTGACAGGCAAAGGGACACCTTAGGACTGTAGCCTCACGCCGGATCTCTCCCATTCTCCCCCCATTTCCACACACACACACACACACACACACACACACACACACACCACACACACACACACACACACACACACACACACACACCCCTGCCCACCCCTGCACAATCGCTCTGCCGTTAGGTGCACTTTCTATCTCCTACCCTAAAGTCTGGTGCACCTGCGTGTCTATCTCCAAAGCAACTGAATAGGGCGCCTCCTGGCCTTCCGCGGCTCAGGTGGATGCCCAGTGGCTCGAGGGAAAGGGGGCCCTCTCCCCGCCACCCCCTTTCCTCTCCTCCCCACCATAGCTGAGCTTCCACGGGGATGTGTGGGTTGGGGTGCGCGGGTTTAGAGGGAGCTTAAAATGCCCCCAAGCGTCCCTTACCTTCCACAGCCATTCTCTCAGAGCTTCCCTAACGCATGCATAATTTTCTTGGCCGAGGTACTCCGCCTGCCCCGCGCTCCCCCCGCCCCTCGCCTTCGCCTAAATATTCTGCGCTCATCTGCTCCAGGACCAACCTGCCGCGGTCACGCAAAGCGAGCAGCCGGCTCCCGGCTCCGCGCAGGGCCACCTGGGAAGTGTAGTCCGTTCTCTTCACAGCCACCACCCCTCCTCCCCCTCACCCCAGAGGACACCCCAAGTTCCCCCACGAGACACTATTCCGCCATCACCCTCAAGCCTCAGACCTCTTTCAGTGAGTTCAAACGAAGTATTCCTTTGCGGGGGAGGGGGATTGAGGAGGGAGCGTGGCAACCCTTGGAGGTGACGGAGACTACAAATCCCAAGATGCAGTGCGGCGGGATTCGTTGGGCGCTAAAAGGAGGGACTGGTGATTGAAACCTTTCCTGTCAATTAGGGGCTTTGGGTATACCTGGCCACCCTGGTGGGCCTGGAGGCAGCAGGTGTGCTGGTTTGTGCTGTGTACTCCTCATTTGCTCTTGGATCTTGCGTCACCCGTTTGGTAAGAGCAGAGCTACCAGCTGCCTGTGGCTCTCCACTGAGGCCAGAGACCTGCTTGGGGAGGTTCATTTGGAAAGTTGGCTCTTTTGCACCCTGAGCTGTGGGGTTGATGGAGAGACTCACCAGGTGAGACAGTATCTCCTGATCCTCCAGTGTGTTTCCTGCAGCTAAATGCCGAACACCGAGGAGAGGAGGGAGTGGCTTTAAAAACCTCCAACAAGCAATAGCCGCAAGGAGTTAGTATGAGCAAATATTATAGGAGCCAGGATTCCACTGGAGGACAGATGACCAAGGACTTCTATCTGACTTCCAAGGTGAGAGGCCTGGGGTCTCCTGGCGGCCTATAATAGGCTCCAATCCTTAATGGTGTCTAAGAATGAGTGTTCTTTCAACTTCCAGACCTATACCCTACCTGCCCGGACTGATAGAAAGATAAGGGGAGATCATAGGAATGGCAGTAGAATTCTAGAGCTGGTAAATATTGACAAAATCTAAGCCTCTATTTTTTTCCTTTTGAATGAGGAAATGCAGATACAGGCATGGCACATAGGTATAAATCAATGTCCTTGAACTCAGACTAGCTTAAGATTAAATTGTTTGAGCTCAAAAAGCCATAACTACCCAGCCCCTCAACTTTGCTAGGCACCCTTCACTATCTTGTTTTTAAAGCACCCACGGAAAAAAAAACAAAAACCCAAAATATAAAGATCTTTAGACAAAAATCTTAGTCATAAGAATCTCTCTCTCTCTCTCTCTCTCTCTCTCTCTCATTCTCCCTCTTCCTCATTCCCTCTCTCCCTCTCTTGTGCTGATCCTGAGGCTTGAACTCAGGACCTAGATGCTGTCCCTGAGATTCTTTTTCTCAAAGTTAGCACTCTACCATTTGAACCACAATCCTCAGATCCCAGCCTCCTGTGTAGCTGGTAGCTGAGTCACCAGTACCTGGCTAGAATCTTTTCCTCAAAACAATCTTGTTTCTGAATGTATATATGCATACCTGGTTTTTTTATATTTGCTAAGTACCTGCTTAGTCTTTCTGTTCAGTAATAAATATGACTGTATATACATAGTTCAGAAAATACTTGCATGTAACTCCAAAATATTCTTTGTGATAGTTTTTACTGCTGAGTCCATGAAGCCGTGTACAAATCAAACCTAAGACTTCTATAAACAGTAGAGAGAGACCTGTTTAGTGAGACACAATTTTCATGGAGACAAGAATTCTCCAAGCTAAATTTTCTCTGGCCTGGTCTATATAAAAATCATGAAAACATTGCCTTGAATGCATGGGGAAAAAACAGGTGATGCATGTCAATTTGGAAAGATATTAAAGACAAAGCTAAAGAGATTTTTGAATTAACAGTGTTTTTCAGTGGACTTAATATTTGAATACCAAGATCTTAAAATGACATCAATAACTGGGGATGAATATGACCAAAAATATTCTCTCTGTATATAACACACACACACACATATATATATCTGTGTGTATTTGTGAAATATTATAATGAAACCCACTTCAAGCTGTTAAAATGGAGGGGAGACACAGAGCTAAGGAAGTGACAGGGGGATGAATTTGATCAAAGTACATTATATGCCTGTTTGGAAATATCACAATGAAACCTTTTGTACAATTTACAAAAATAAATAAGTAATGAAAACTATTCCAAATTAAAGAAGAAAATACACAAATGCCTTTCAGCTTTGCTCAAAAATATAACTACTTATAGATTTTTTTGGGGGGTCCGGTCGTGGGGCCTGAACTCTGGGCCTGGGCGCTGTCCCTCAGCTCTTCAGCTCAAGACTAGCACTCTACCACTTCCAGCGCCACTTCCAGCTTTTTTCTTTTTGCTTATGTGGTGCTGAGGAATTGAATCCAGGGCCTCGAGCATGCAAGGCAAGCGCTCTACCACTGAGCCACCTTCCCAGCCCCCTACTTATAGATTTTTGTAAACTTAAGTGCCCCTGCTCAAACCCCTAAGGTAGGGCTTGAAGGTAAGTGTTTTTAGCCAGAGTTGAGAGCTATTGATATCACCTTGATCCTGTAATTGTAAGAAACCAGTGATCTGAACAAGCTTGAAGGGAGAAATTTCCCTGGAGACATCAGATAAGCACATAGCCCAGTTGACACCTTGATTGGCATCTTATAAACCTGTGCAGTGATCACAAATGAACTCTCTCAAATGCCCAAGCTACAAAATTGTGAGCTAATAAGTATATATGGTTTTAAGTTACCAACTTTGTGATAATTTGTTATGCAACAATAGAAATGAATCTTGAATGAATCCTGTATTTAGACCATATCCTAGCCTTGGTTCTTGTAGGCAGAGACAGTTAAAATAATTACGATAGCAATACCAATACTTTCAAAGCAAGACTCTGGAGTAGAACCCTCACCCTGTCCCCAGCATTCTTTCCTCTTTTTCCTAGTTCTTCAGGTGATTGGAATCTATAACTTGTACTGTAATCACCTTAAAGAGAGAAAATTTTGCCTGAATAAGAAGAGGAGCTAACTTGTTGCTATTATTACCTTGCTGGAATCAGACATCCTGACTCTGGTGATTCTGAGTTGTTTCTCTGTGGATGGGAGATTTACAAATTGGCAGTGTTGGTTCTCATCAAGCTGGAAGAAAGACAGTGGGAGTGGATTTATGTATAGCACTTACTTAGAAAAGCACCTGGCTCTTAGTTAATACCATACACTTGATAGTATGGGAGCTAAAGCATACAACAAAGTACCTCGTCCCTTTAAGTTCTCAAACATATCACCTTTACTTCCTTTTCTACATGTAATTATTCATCAATTATCATCAAGTATATGTCATTCTTTTCTCTCTCATTTCAATCTATTATATTTATTCACAAACATGTATTAAGTAATCAACATGGATTCAATAATTCCATGGGCCTAGGTAATCCTAGATAAGCTCATAGACTTAATAGCAGGGGACCCATGATGAGGGGAAGAAACAGGAGACAGGTAGGATAGGTAAGCAAATTGACTGTTAAATAGCATGCGATAAAGGATATCTATGGTCAGTATGAGTTAATTTTAGGGTGGGGAAGGTGGCTTAGTGGTAGAGTGCTTGCCTCACATGCATGAGGCTCTGGGTTTGATTCCTTAGCACCACATGAGCAGAAGAAGCTGGAAGTGGTGCTATGTCTTAAGTGGTAGAGCACTAGCCTGGAGCTGAAGAGCTGGGGGTCAGTGCCCAGGCACAGAATTCAGGTCCCAGGACCACCACCAACAACAACAAAAAAAAGAGTTAATTTTATATGTAAACTTGACTGAGCCATAGAGTGCCCAGATATTTGGTCAGATTTTATGGATACTTTGTGAGGATATTTCTGGGTGAAAATAACATTGAAACAAGTGAATTATAGTTGCATCCTTGACTTGTCTGGTTCTCTGGCCTTTAGGCTCAGACCAAAACTAAATCATTATCATACCAGGTAGCTGCAGAACTTGAGAACTGTCATAATTACATAAGCCAATTGCTTATAATACATCTCTTTCCCTATGCACATATGTCCTATTGGTTGTATGTGGGTAGAGACAGGCATTCCAATGGCAATTATAGGTTGTATAAATGCTCCATCGGGAGGAAACAGGATAGAGTTTGGATACAGTACATTGGGAGGTAGGAGAGGTTGAGTACAATAGACTGGGTGACACCAATCAAGATCATTAGACACATAAATTGTCATATTATAAAAGTAATAAAATTAATTTAAAAAAATAGGATCCCCTTTGGCTCTCTAAGAAACAACACCATGGTGGTTGGCAAGAACTAGTGCTTTACAAGAGGCAGCAAAAGGAAGTGGCACTGTGGCTCAAGCGGTAGAGCGCTCGCCTTGAGCAGAAGAGCTGAGGGACAGTGCCCAGGCCCAGAGTTCAAGCCCCATGACCGACCAAAAAACAAAAAAGGTAGCAAGAAAGGAGCCAAGATAAAAGTGGTTGACCCATTTTCTTAGGAAGATTGGTACGAGTGAAAACACTAGCCTCGTTCAATATAAGAAATGTTGGGAAAACATTAGTCACAAGGACTCAAGGAACCCAAATCACTTCTGATGATCTCAAGGGCTGGATATTTGAAGTGAGCCTCAGTGACCTGCAGAGTGATGAAGTTACATTTAGACAATTCAAGATAATTACTGAGGATGTTCAGGGCAAGAACTGCCTGACAAACTTCTATGGCATAGATCTCACCTGAGTACAATGTGCTCCATGCTCCAAAAGTGGCAGATCACGATGGAAGCTCATGTTGATGTCAAGACTGCAGGTGGTTATTTGCTTCGTCTGTTCTGTGATGGTTTCACCAAAAAATGCAACAATCAGATCTCAAGACCTCCTGTGCTCAGCACCAACAGGCCTGCCAAACCTGGAAGAAAATGATACAATGCATGACCAGAGAAACGCAAATGACTTGAAAAAAATAGTTAATGAATTGATTCCAGACAGCCTTGGGAAAGTCATAGACAAGTCTTGCTAGTCTATTTATCTGCTTCATGATGTCTTTGTTAGAAAAGTTGAGCAAGCTGGTGGATACAAATCACCAGTCCAAGAGCAGATTCATATATGAAGGTGCTAAGAAGTGTCCAAAAGCACAAATATATTGTGTCCCATCCTGAGAGTTTTGGCTTTTCCTCTGAAAGTAGATGAAAAACAATGAGGAACAATGAGGGATCTAAGTATTCAGATTTTCCCAGCTCACAACTATTTTGGTACAAAGGACAAGGGTGAACCAATGCAACAGCAGTATCTGCAAGACAATATGTTGGAAATGATCTGTACAGCTTGGGGGTGGGAGGGTCGGGGAGAGGGAAAGGAGAAAAATGAGGGAAGGGGTGACACATTTGACAAGAAATGTACCCATTACTTTATGTAACTGTAACCCCACTGTATATCACCTGACAAGAAAAACAAGAAAAAATGCTAGTGGTGTATATGCATAGAAACCAACACTGGATTCTGATATGAACTTAGCAGGCAGGATATTATTTCTCTATTTACCAGTGTTTAGTTAACAATTTATTACTAGCATAGCAACCACAGTAATAGACTATGAACTGATTCTGTGCTAGAAGCCACAATGTAAATTCTCTACCTTTCTCACTTTTCTAGCACTCGGTCAGGGAGAGAATTTGATTTAATTGCTAAAGATGATTTGTTCATCTGATTCCGTTAGAGCAGGACCTGAGAAGTTCTTCAGGATGTCCATTCTTTTTCTTTATTTATACATTCTTTATTTAGTATGATTATGGTCCAATCACAAAACTAATATTTTAGCCTTCCTTGTGGAACTAATTTCTGGCCAAGTGAATCTAATAAATGATGGAAACTTCTTAAAAATATATTGTTTTTTTATTTTTATTTATTTATTTTTTGCCAGTCATGGTGCCTGAACTCTGGGCCTGGGCACTGTCCCTCAGCTCTTCAGCTCAAGGCTAGTGCTCTACCACTTGAGCCACAGCACCACTTCCAGCTTTTTCTGCTTATGTGGGGCTGAGGAATCAAACCCAGGGCCTCATGAATGCAAGGCAAGCACTCTACCACTGAGCCACCTTCCCAGCCCCAAAAATATATTGTTTATTATTATTATTATTTAGCAGTACTTGAGTTTGAAATCAGAGTGTGTGGCTTGCTAGGTTGGTGCTCTACCACTTGAGTCATACCTCTAGTTTGAGGCTAAAAGGATATTTTTACCTGGTATGGCTCCTTTTACTCTTTCTCTGATCTTCCTGCTTCTTACTTAGGACATAGTATCAATGGTTGAAACTTCTTTGAAGTATTTATCATTCTTTATGGTTTGTGACATGGGAAACAAAGGACATGGCAGAAAGAGAAGAAAGATGGGATTTTGGTATCACTTAGCCAGCTATAGACAATCTCTGGATTTTTTTTCATACAACAGGATATTAAACCATATATTATTTAAAGGACTGTTTTTGGTCTTTTTAAAATATCAGTAGCCAAGTAGAGTTCCTAACTTGTATACTATTAAACTGTTGTTTTACATAACCACTTTCAGTGTAAAACTAACACACATGCCTTATTCTTCTATTTCCACATTTTTAAAGTTGTGGTTACATAGTAAGCACTCAATAAACAGTTTATGATATTGTCATTATTTTCATTGTTATTATCAGCACTTATTGATTGATTACAGTGTCAGGCTCTGTGCTAAGCTCCTTTATATACTTTACCTCATTTAATGCCAACAAAATACTGTAAGATACACCATTTTCAAAGTAAGAAATAGAGGCTCTGTGAGATTGAATAATTTGTTCAATGTCTCAAAAATATGAAATGCTTGTAAAGGATTAAGTCTGTCAAAGTGCAAGGAATTGTTATGCCACATTGCTCCATTTAGATTTCAAAACTGGTTATGTGATCACAAAACTGATTTCATGTCTACTTGAACAGTTAGGAATTGCCAATGAGAAATCGAAGGGCTTAAAATACAGTAACACCAGAAAGCTTGATATATGCAATCATTCAATAATGTTTAAATGCTTCAGAAAGGAAAATATGAGCTCATCACATTCCTCTAGTGGTTTAGATTTGAAAAGTAGAAGTGTTGTCATATGACCACAGGTTCTAACAGATCATAATGTTTGAAATAACATACGTGTATGTTTTCCTGTATTTGTTGTTCTAACTAAGGTGCTGTGTGCATTAGATTCAATAGGAAGCATTCCTTAGTCTCCAAAATAGGCTGATCATATTTCCATATCATCTGGGAGATCTGTAAGTCTAATCAGGAAGACCCAATCCATAAAGTCTAAAGTTTTAACATGATGGAATTGAGAGGAATTAAAAAAACACCCTTGCTAATCTTGAATCATGAACAGAAGTGCCATCCATTCAAGTTATACCAAGCGTCTATGAAAAAAGTATGCATATTTCAGGGAATGTGAACTAAGCTATACTTAAATCACATTGCATTTGAGTAAATGGTACGGTGTGTTGTCTGTAATAAAAGTTGGGAAACATTCTTACTATCAAAATCAAAGACAAGTTATTTTTCCAAAATGTGGGTGGAATTTACTTTTGCTAGCTATGGTTGTCTTAGTATTTAGTATAAACATTTAAGCTTTATAAGCATGTACTGCTAAGATGTAATCCTAAGGGATATTTAGTAGCCTTTGACTATTAATCATTTTTATATTGCTGTGCCTTAATTTTTCCACATGTACAGGAATTCAGTGAACTAAATAATGTGTGTATTATCTAAGTTATTGTTGGTGCTCAGTGATAATTGAGAGCATGTGGAAAGAGTATTGAGCACCAATCTCAGTACTTAACTGACATCCAATAAATTGTTAGCTATCATCCTTATCATCATTATCCTTGCCTTATTATCTTCATCTCCCAATAAAGCCTTATTAGCTTTTTCCAGAAACCCAAGTACACATTCAGAGAAGTGGGAACAGAGACCTGCAGGTTATTTGCAGGGTGAAGCAAGTCTGCCAGTCTGGTTTTTAGTTAAGTCACAGGATAAGCTTAAATTCAGCCATCTACATAGCTCTTTCAGGCAGGCAGGGAAACACCATGGCGATGCTGTGGAAAACTAGTGAACAGAACACTTGCCCATTGTTTTGACAGACTCTGTTGAGAGAAAAGAGTGTGGGATTATTGTTGACCAGGATAGCTGATGATATACTAACACTGTGTGCTCTGAAGTTGTGATCCTCATGTCAATTTTCAGCAGCACTTCTTAGCAGAGCTGTCGCTCTCTACAAACACTGGAAATTGTGAACAGTCTTTTCCACCTCAGAGTTGTTCTCTGGAAGTAGTCTTTATCTGTACATACTTTCAAAAAGGATGGTGCTGATTTTCAGTATATAAACTACACATGTCTAGTAGTGACATCAACATTTGATGGATTCTCTTTGACTTCTTCCTTCAAAATAGCCAAGATTCTTCATTAGATAGAGATTCCAAATCTAACCAGAAATGGTGTTTGTAATCTATTTTTAAGTTTTTTTTTGTTTTCTAGTAATTATTATTTTAATCGTATGAATCTATGGGGTATGGGGTGGTATACGGGGTGTAATGATTAAACCAGATTAAAACATTTAACATTTTGGATTAATATATAAAATTTTTACATATTTTTCTATCCCACTGATATTCAATGTACATGTATAAGAGCTACTAATTAATTCAGGGTTTATTATTAATCTTGTTCTTTCTCTTCTGTTCTCTCTGTACTTTATTTCTTTATACATGATGATCTGGTATATATATATATATATATATATATATATATATATATATATATTATACTTTTAATGTTTACACTAGAGCCCAATGAGTTTTCAACCACATTATTGCATTTTGTCCTTGCATTAATTATGAGTGGATATTATTTAGTCCATTTTGTAGGTATAGATCAGGGCTGGGAGAAGATAGGTGATTTTTCCAAATTGAGTCAGATAAAGTATGACTTCAACATACTTTAGATTTCTAGATCTTGTGTTTTTCCTCATCCATTTTAACCTATTATCTCCTCAGATATAAAAATACAATTTACTAGACCTCTAAAATATGTAAAAATTTACTATTATATGAAACAATCCCATTTGGCATTAAGCATTTCAATGAAATCTTACCCTAATTGTGCAAAATAATTCACTGACAAGAAACTTTCTTTGAATAAGCTTTAAAAATACAGCAGTCTCAATGGAAGATTTTAGCAAGAAGATGTTCACCTCTAGCAATTGTAGCCTAAGCTCTTGTTCTCTGTCAGAGAGGTCATCACAAGGTTTACTAACTACTGTGCCTGCCATAGAATTCTTCTCTTGTGCATCCCTTTCCCACCAGCAAAGAGAATGAGAGACCTGAATTTAATCACCTCACTCTATCTACCATGAAGCCCTCAGGTTACATCCTAGACTTTGTTCATAAGCTCACTATGTCTACCTTTGTCTACCATTTGATTGTCTTTCTCTGTTCTTCTTTAACAGCACTCATTTAAACTTGTAAGATATATTTACTGTTTTCATTCTAATGGTATCAATTACCTCTCTGAATCCATGAGGACAGAAATGGACTGATTTTGCATACTTTTGACATTTCAGCCACTAGCAGTTTATCTGGCCTGTAATAAATATGCAATGCATGTATTATCTGCATATACATATACATATATATGTGTATATATAAGACGACTGACTGAAGGAACCCATAAATAAACTAATCACATTTATTTTTCCAATGATATGTCAAGTTAATACCTTGTTTTTGTTTGTTTTATGTTCTATATTCTTTCTTGTCGGTCGTAGGGCTTGAACTCTGGGCCTGAGTGCTGTCCCTGCGCTCCTCAGTTCAAAGTGAGCACTCTACCTCTTGAGCCACAGCTCCAAGAAGTAGATTTTTGGGGGAAGGGGGTCCAGTCGTGGGGCCTGTACTCTGGGCCTGGGCGCTATCCCTCAGCTCTTCAGCTCAAGGCTAGCACTCTACCACTTGAGCCACAGGCACCACTTCCGGCTTTTTTCGTTTTGCTTATGTGGTGCTGAGGAATCAAACTCAGGGCCTCATGCATGCAAGACAAGCGCTCTACCACTGAGCCACCTTCCCATCCTGAAGTAGATATTTTTATACTTGGAATTAGCTCAGAAATAAGTATAAGACAAGTTCATCTAAGCTATTTTATTTCACAGTAGAGGTAAAAAAGAAGATTTGCCCAGCTCACATCATTGGAATAGGTCCAGGTCAAAATTTTTGTTGGAGTTTTGTGCCAGGGATTGCATATGGCTTTGAGTGTGTCTTCCAGGGGTTCATGAGTTAGAAGCTTAGTCTCAAGTGTAGAAAGTTAAGATATGTTGGTACCTTTAAAAGTTAAAGTCTGTGGAAAGTTGTGGTCATTAAGATTTTACCATGGGAAAGGATTAATGTAGTCTACATAGAATGCAAGTTGGGCTTTCTGTCTTCCTACAGGGCATCTCCTTCTTCCTCAGATTCTCACCACTGTGACACAATCTCCTATGAAGTCCTCTCCAAAGCCAAGCTGATGTCAGTGCCAGGCTCTTGAACCTGCAGGACTGTGAGCTAAATAACCTCTTTCCTATGTAAGCTGTTCAGCTTCAGCCATTTCATTACAGTATCATTAAACTAGCACTTCTTTTTTCAGGTAATACAGTGGTAAGGGAGATCTTCTGCTCGCTGATAAACTTGACTTAGTGGCTGAACCCTAAGGAAGTTGGGACTGCTCTGATTTTCAGCACAGATTCATGTGTACCTTGGGATTGCTCTGCCCCAGGCTGAAGTGAGCAGCTACCTAGAAGTATCTATTCTCATAGAAATGGCAAAGGAGCAGGAAGAAAAACAGCTTTTAAGGCTTATATTACTATTGGGATATTTTCATTTCTTTCCCTTAGTGTTTTATCAAAGAGAGTTACCTGGTCAATCCCAAAGTTAAATTATGAGGAAATGAGCTGGGTGCTGTTTACTCATATCTGAAATCCTAGGTATTCAGGAGGCTGAGATCTGAGGATGGAGGTTTAAAGGCAGTCCCAGCAAGGAAGTCCTTGAGACTCTTATCTTCAATTAACCACCAGAAAACTGCAAGTGGACCTGTGGCTCAAAATGGTAAAGAACTAGCCTTGAGCAAAAGAAGCTCAGGAACAGCATCCAAGGCCCTGAATTCAAGCCCCATAACTGACAAAAAAAAAAAAAGCGAGGAAGTGTACCCTGCCTATGAAAAACCCATGGAAAGCATGCAAATCCAGGAATGGGATAAAGAATAGGACAAGATCCACAATTGTTGCAGTTATTGCACATTAATTTCCTAGAGCTTCTATAACAAATCACCACGTGGCTTAAAATAACAGAACATTATTTGATGATTATGTTGGAGGCTAGAATTCTAAAATCAAGATCTCGACAGGGCTATACACAGACATTGGGGCTTAATAATTCAATATACCTGTTTAGGGGAGACAATTCAACTGGCAATAGTCCAGAATCTTCTACCCTCTTATACTGGACACCAAGTATAGTATCATGTGGAACTCTGCCTGAAATTGAAATTCTTGGATTTCACTTTAGATCTACCTCATCAGAAACAGGTTTTGCAGATGATTTTATTTCATGCTGAAGTATGAGCACCATCAGTATATCAGATAGTAGAACTGAGGCTTTGCAAAGGGTTTGATTTAATCATTGCTCTCAAAAGGTAAGAAGTATATGCATGCCTTTAGGGGTTTGTAGTTGTGATGCGGGGTGGGGGGGGGCTAATCAAGAGAAAACATAGCTGTTGCTTTTCACAGTGTTTGATATATTTGTGGAAATGATTATTACAAAGACCTACTCCTCTGAAGAATTACCTTATACAGTACATAGAAAAAGATGCCAAAACTGAATACAGTATCACAGACATGAGACAGAGGAAGCTAATTTACTAATAAATCCCATATAAGGCACAACAAAACAAAGTAGAGTTAGAACTGAAGTTAGAGTCATATGTTTAAAATGTAGTGTAGAGGTTAGGAATGCGGCTTAGTGGTAGAGTGCTTGCCTAGCATGAAGCCCTAGGTTCAATTTTTTAGTACCACATAAGCAGAAAAAGCTGGAAGTAGTGCTGTGGCTCAAGTTGTAGAGTGCTAACCTTGAGCTCAGGGACAGCGCCCAGGCCCTGATTCAAGGCCCAGGACTAGCAAAAAAATAAAAATAAAAATAGAATGTAGTGTAGAAATCAAGAATGAGTGCATATTCATTTGAAAATACCTTATATTGCCCATCATATATGAGTATGGATTGTAATTATATATATATATATATATATACACACAATATTATATATATAATATTGTAGGCTAATTTCTTTGTATATCAGAATTAGAAAATATAGAAAAAAGACCATAATAGAAGCCTTATGCCAATATATATCTATGAGGACATTCTTTCTTTAAAGTAATAATAAATTTCCTAGTTCTGAATTGAGGCAGAGACAGTTCCAATTTTTTTCTTCAGTGCTCCTGGGACTTAATAGGGTATTTGGTTTTAGGACATTTGAATGACAAAACTGAAACTTGGTCTTAGAGTAGTGAAAGACCTCTGAATAAATGTGAGTTTGCTCAATAGACTTAACTTATATGAATCAAGTGCTTATTTAGCAGTTACTCTTTACAAAAATCCTTCTAAATGCTTTCTTTACCTATGACCAGGCATACTGACTCTGCAGACTGCGTGCTTAACCTCCATGCTCTGCTGTCCTTCTGAGTTTCATATAGTATGCATCTCTAGCATATGCAATTTTGAAGAATGGTAGAACTACGGCAGAGTATGGATGGAGCTGGATGCGTTAACATCAGGTGTGCATTCAAAAATGTTCAACTTTGTACTCTACTTCTTGAAGAGTAGGCAAGTAAATGGATAAAACCTCAGCAGCCTTTTCTTTTCAGGGGGTCATATTCAACTTATTGTTGGTGGAGAGGTGCAGAAAACAATGCATATTGTGCTGTTTAAAAAGCAAAGAATGGGATTGGGCTTTTGGGATGAGAGATGAGGAAAATCTCATCAGTGGTCACAGAGTAAGTCTGGGAGAATTCATGCAGCCAAAGGGAGGAAAAAGGTTCCTCAGATCCTGATGACAGATGACTGTCCTCATAAACCTGACGGCATGATCTAAGACTCAATCCTAATGTCTGCAAATGCAAAGGAGCCAAAGAAAAATGGGACATGGGCGATGATTTAGATGGCACCTGGGAAAGAATGAATGCAGTACGTGCATAGTGTAGCAGTTTTGTAGGGTTTTGATTTTTTCCATGTCTTTCCAGGCTGTGGTACTTGTTTGTGCAAATGTCACATTGCATAGTATTTCTGTGAGGTCTGTGTTATGCAAGGATGCTAAGAGCTAGAGATATGAATCTTATAGGGTAGAGATAATTTGGGGCTGAATTTTTTTGTCCCTGCAGTCATTAAGGCTAGTTAAGGCTAATAAAGTAGTATATGTTCTGTGCCTCAGATAAACAAGGATGTATTAATTAAGCTTTTCTCTACATCTGTACATAATCCTTCCTCTTGGGGCTAGTGGTCCTTTTTTCCACTCCCTGGGCTGGTTTCAGAGAAAAAGAACACAAACACAACCACAAGGATTTACAGGGACACAGTTCCTTCTGAGTACTACCTTACATGTACTGTAAATTGATTCTTTTTCTAATGACACAGTGATGACATAGAAATGTCTCTTACTATGTACTCTCTGTGGAAATAAAAACAAAAGAATTAATATCTCTGGCAATAATTTTCTTATCTGCAATGTGGACAATAATCCATTCCTTATGTTGTTTTTGAGGAGCTTCCTTTTTTAAAATTTTATTTTATTGGGCTGGGAAGGTGGCTCAGTGGTAGAGCGCTTGCCTTGCATGCATGAGGCCCTGGGTTCGCTTCCTCAGCACCACATAAGCAAAAAGAAAAAAGCCGGAAGTGGTGCTGTGGCTCAAGTGGTAGAGCGCTAGCCTTGAGCTGAAGAGCTGAGAGACAGTGCCCAGGCCCAGAGTTCAGGGCCCACGACCGGATCCCCCCCCCAAAATTTTTATTTTATTTTAAGGGTGATGTCAGAGGGGTTATAGTTACATAAGTAAGGTAATAAATACATTTCTTGTTGAACATCATTACCACCTCACTAGTTTTTTTCCACTTTTCCTCTCTCCCGACTCTCCTCCTCCCCTAGTTGTAGGGTTTATTTCCAACATGGTGTCTTGTGACCATCGCTGTGGCTCTGCTTCTCCCTTTGTCTTTCATCTCACCATTTTGTTACTCCTCTTCCCTCTCCAAAATCACAAATGTAAGCAATCATCTAACCCAAAAGTCATGGACTTTAAATAGTGAATATTGATCCCCTCATACAATTTCTGTGATTCAAGTAATCTGAGAAAAGATTATCTGGGTGACTCTAGCTCAGTATCCTTCACAAGGCTGCAAGCAGGACACCAGTTTTCAACAGAAGTCTTCACTAGCGTTTGGAGTATCTGCTCCAAACTGGGTGCACTCCACAAGTTAATACTGGCTCAATACCTTGCAACATGGGGTAGACAAAATTATGGACTGATTTTTTTCTCCCATAGTCTTAAATGCTAATGAAAGACTATCCCTCTTTCTAGAATACTCCTAAGCTGTGATATTCCAAATCACAGTTGGCTTTCCCTGTGGGGTAAGTGAACATCCTCCTGCCTACAAGCTGTATAAGATCCTCAAAATCATTTGGCTCATGATGAGAGAGACACTTATGCTACTTGTTGTCTTCCCATGGCCTATCTTCCTGTATTGATAGTTTCTATGGCCCTTGAATTATGTTATACTATTCAAATGGTCCCTGGCATGTTATGTTATAATATCCAATGGCTGAGATAGGGAGCATGGAGGAAACTACAAGACCTTCTCGTGAGAAGTGAGATGCTAAGTCAGGCCTATACCTAAAGTGAGGAAAATTAGGCTCCACTTTTTGAAGAGAGTATCTAAGAACAGACATACTTTATACTTCCACAAAAGATAGCACCCTTAAAATATTGCAATAGAATCTCAGTGCTTAGTAAATGAAAGCAATTATTAGCTGAAAACTTAAATACTATCCTGTTTGAATCTATCCCCAAGGAACCCACCCTTGTGCTTGGTATTTAGTGGCTTTCTTAAATAATGAGCTCAATCTATTGCTTGCCTTGTGTTAGGTGTTGTAATAATACTCTGGATGGAAAAGTTAATCTTCATAATGATTATGGACATTGGTGGCTAGGCAATTAGTGTTCTAATTTTACAGATGGAAAATTTTGCAGAGGAAGGCTAAATTCTGCACAAGAAAGTTGAAGAGTTTGAAGTTTACAGATAGAGGATAGGGAGGGCACCAGACATTCATCTCAACCAGTCAACTCCAACTCAGCCTTTAACTATCTTACTGTGAGTTTTTCTACCCATCAAGGCCTCCAGAATTATTTATATGAAATACTAATGCCTCTGAAACATATTTGTCTCGGACTATTGTAGAAGTGGAAGAGATATTCCTTGAATTGAACTCTGTAGCTTGAAGCTCTATCAGATCTAGCTTGCCCTAAAAAAATCCCAGGCAGTATTCCCTAATGGGAAAAAGTTCTTTGCATTTTTCCCTTTCACACCATCTGCTAAGAAACATGACAGTCATTCTATTGTTTTGTTCTGCACTTCAGATTTATCCTTGAAACATTGTCTGAACAGCTTCTGTTTACACAAAAAGTTTGACAACCATCAAATTAGATAATCTCAGAGATCTTTGTTTACCTTGAAAGTCCTTTGATTTGATAAGTCCTTCTTCTCCCAGCTTTCTCATCATTAATAAAGATGGTGACCAAATCCAGTCAATTCCAGCCTCATCAATTTCTCCCTTGATGTTCCTTTGGTCATCTCTTAGCCACTGCCCTTGTCTGACTTCTGATATGGACTGAGATTGACACACTGAAGCAGTCCTTAACAGAGTCCTCGTCTCCCATCCATCTCTCTTCCTCTATCAAATGATCTTGTGTCAAATGGATGCATAAATCTCCATGAAGGTCTTTCTTCACTCTGCCACTCCATTTTAGAAATCAACCCTTCAACTTTCCTCATGGGGGTCAGATGGGATTAATACATGTCAATAGGCAGTTTCTGTAGACAACAGTTTAAGAGAAGCTAACTGTTGTTGTTTTTCTAACAAGCTTTTATCCTCTTGGGCTTTTCAGGGAAATGCACAGGTTTCTGGTCATGGTTATTTTGAGCTGTGTAGGATGATGATTCTTATCAGTGTACCTCTTCCCTGACACCTCTCACTTGGTGATAAGCCCTTACTCTCTGTAGTGTCCCTTATCGGGGTGAAAGTCCAGGAAGTATTTCCTGAATTAGTTGTTGCTTTGTCTCCATTCTGCCCAATTCTGACCTCCTGAGAAGCACTATTTCAGAACTGTAAGTTATGTTTGTGCATTATATGCATATATTTTGACTTTCAATAAAGAAAGTTGTGTATAGATGTATCTACATATATACATACATCTATACATATATATACTACATGCATGTATACATATGTATATGCATACAAATATACACATATACATCTGCACACACATGCACATATATATCCATATCTATCTTTCCCAGGTTCAGGGGATAGCATATGTTGCTAACAATAAAAGAAAGTGACAGAAGAGTCACTTTACAGAGTTAGGAATGGCTAGAGTAAACAGCAATAAAAGAAATAGCACAAGGGAGCTGACCAAGAGCTTGACTCTAAACAAACCATCTGAAACAGCAGTCAACCTGGCCCAGCAGTTGGGGATTTTATCTGGATTATCCTAACAATTGTAGTTTTCAACAGGGAGTTGCAAGATAAAATTTGCACTTCAGGAAGATCATTCTGGCTGTAGTATAGAGAAAGGATTGGCGGTAAAGAGCAACATGGGGCTCGGAGGGACTGTGTAGGCGGCTGGGTCATTAGTTTCAGGTGAGAAATGATAGTGATTAAAATGGAGGCATATCAGGTGGGATGCAGAAAAATGGATGGATTTGAGCGATATTAAGGAGGCAGACTCCGTAAGACTTGACTGATTAGATATAGGTCATTAGGGAAAAAGAAGAGTCAACTTAAAATTTGTCTGTGAACCAGAGCAGGCTGGCAGTGGTGGGAAACAGGGATTACAGAATGTCAGATTGAAGCAAAGGAACCAATTAGAGCCATGATAAACAACGTGATTTTTGTATAGGGACCCACTTAAGAAGTGGGAAATGGGGGGAGAGAGGAAGAGGAGGGCGGGCAGGAGGAAAGGAAGGAGAAAGGGAGAGAAAAAGAAATAGAAAGAGAGAAGAAAAGTGCTAGACCAGGCTAATTTCATACAAATGAAAATGACACTATAGAATTCTATGAAGAGCCCGGTGCCAGTGGCTCATGCCTGTAATCCTAGCTACTCAAGAGGCTGAATTCTGAGGATCATGGTTCAAAGTCAGCCCAGGCAGGAAAGTCCGTGAGACTCTTATCTCCACTCAGAAAACTAGAAGTGGTGGTATGGCTCAAGTGGTAGCGTGCTCACCTTGAGCTAAAGAGTTGAAGGACAGCATCCAGGCCCAGAATTCAAGCCCCACAACCACCACCACCACCAACAACAACAAAGAATTCTATGAAAAGAGCCAGATGCCAGTGACTCACAGCTATAATCCTAGGTATTCAGGGGGCTAAGACCTAAGGATCATGGTGAAGCCAGCCCTAGCAAAAAAAAGTCCTCATGAGACTCTTATCTCCAATCAACTACTCAAACAACAGAAGTGATGCTGTGGCTCAAAATAGTAGAGTGCTAGCCTTGAGCACAAAGAGGCTTAGGGACAGTGCTCAGGCCCTGAGTTCAATCCCCATGACTGACAAAATAAACAATTGTATGAAAATTATATATATAATATATATGTATATATATGTATGTATATATATATATATATATAAACTTCAGTTACTTTTCCTTTGAAACAATGACAGCAAGAAAATGAACTCCTCAAATATGAATATCTGGACCACATGTAGATGCTGGAAGACGGAGGCAGCTTTTCCATATTTCAGGTTTCTATTTCTGTAGTGTGTTGGCCTCACAGATGACATTAGAGTATATTCTTTTTTATCTTGGATGCAACACTGCAAGTAGAAATGATTACACTTGGAAATTTTAGAAGCAGGAGTGGAGACTCAGAAAAGTGAAATGATTTTATTTTCTCACAGGCAAAGAGGAGTCTAGAATGTTCATTTTGTTCTAGCGCAGCATTTCCTAAGGCAGCAGCCACGGTTTGCCAGGGTATTAGGCAGAGATAATACGGAGAGAAAATCAACATGATTGCTGCTTATTTCTTGTATCAGTCAGACCTCTCTCTCTGCTGGTTATAAATGGTCTATCTGTTCAAAGGAGAGAGCCTAAGGGGGGAATATCTTGTCTAATTAGCACTAAGAGGGCAGCCTCAGAGAGCATCAGGGGCTCCCATTTGCCCTGGAGATGCCTGAGCATTTTTGCTCATCATTACCTTGGAAAGCTGTTCTTTGAGCCATCTTCTCACACATTTCAGCCTCATGTAATTTAGACTACAAGAACCCATAGAGGTAGTTTCTTTAGAACCCAGTGCAATTGGTCTCAAAACTGCAGTTGAACTTAGTTTCTAGTTTGTAGGTTGGAGTAAAATGAACCAAAGGTAGGAACCTCTACTTCCCAAGTCATGACATTGTAACTTGCTAGATTAGATGAGTCCACCATTAATGCATGTAGAGAGGGGAGGACAGAGGAAGAGAGGGAAAGGAGTAGAGGAAACGAGGAATGAGCTCCCTTCTGACACATCCTTTATCAGGCCACTTCTGGCTTGCAGTTACTTCCAATAATGTGAGGCTTTCAAGTAGAAGGGAATTTCTTTCTTAATTTATAAGCTAGAACTAAAGGTTTAGTTTAGTATGGTTGTAGATTAGCATAAAATAAACTTTCTGATTTACACCCCCTTCCCCTTCCCCCTTCTCCTCCCACCCCACCCCTGGCAAACACTTCACTATGTACGGGATATGGTTTCAACGTTTCTCCCAAGGGTTTGTGTGGAAGTTTGGCTGCCAGGATGGGGAAGCAATGTGGAATCCCTAAGGGAGGATTTTGTAGGCAGTCCTTAGATCACTGAGAGGAGGGATTAAGCTAACTTGAGAACACTTCCCATCCTTAGTTCTCTCAGTAGAGAGAGCTGGTATAAGAGCAAACTCAAGCTCTGATCAGCACCTTTGAACCTCTAAATTGCACAATGTGATCTCTCCCTCCTACATGCACTTCCTCATGTGACACATTCCCTCCCCATTAGGCCCTCACCAGAGGCCACACATACAGGCCCCCCACTGCTTGCCTGACCTTTGAATTTGAACCTCCCAGACTACAAGCTAAATAGTCCTTTTTCTCTGTATGTTTTCCTGCCTTAAATATTTCATCTTCATATGAAAAGCTGACAAATAAAGGTTCACTTATTAGCCTCCCTACAAACACTGTGTAATCTTAATTGCCATGGGTGATTAGTCCTAATGATGATTATTGTCTCTTTCTCCTTCTCTTCCTTTCTTCTCTTTCTTCTGTTCATTCTCCTTCTTTTCCTTTTCATCTTCTTCCTTATCTTCTTTTTTTAATTAAAATTTTTCATTTTATTATGATGATAAATGTGATGTACAAGGAGTTACAGTTATATAAATTATGTAATGAGTACATTTCTTTTTGGATAATGTCATCTTTTCCCCTCTCTCTCTCTCTCTCTCTAGTAACGAACTATAGAAATGATCCCTGAAAGTATAGTCTTCCCCCCCCCCCAGCTTTTCCCTCTCATCTCTAGCCAGAAGTTATATAGTTCATTTTCAACATAGTGTCTAGTGAGTACCTCTGCTGTATTTGTTCACCCTATTTCCTCCCATTTCTGTGCCCGACTCTTATTCTTTTCTATCCTAGGCTGCCAGATCTACTTTCTGAGACCCATAATACTGTCTGAAATGGCTATAAAGTTGAGCAAGGATCATCCCTGACTAGGAAGAAGTGACAGAATGACTCTAATTTTAGATATAGTAGTAGTAGTAGTAGTAGTAGTAGTAGTAGTAGTAATTAGCAGTAGTAGTAGTAGTAGTAGTAATTGTATTATAATAAGAAGAACCTACCATTTATTGAATATTTAGTATTAATAAAAACTAAGTGCTTTACACATACAAGGATGAGCTGGTGTTAAATGATACTATAAAACATGGATTTTTTAATATAAAAATCCATTGGTAACATGTTCTCTTTTCATTACCTTTCGTGATTGAATTGAAACATGCATTGCAGGGGCCAAAATGTAAATTTTCACCATTATCTATATTCTCTGACAATTAAGAAAGTTGACCCTTCTTATACATTATTTATTTAATGCATCACCTAGGATAGGAATCCATGTCTCTTCTGTTTCTTTCTCATACTACTTTTACTCTTTATGATCTCTTCCCTTTCCCTGTAATATTCCTCAAGGATATGTCTCACGCCTAGGAACCTTCAAAAGATATCAGTTATCAACATTTCTCCCCTCTGACACATATTACTGATTACCTAGGTGCATTTTAATCCATTCACCATGAAACTGTACCATAAGGCTATAGAATAGATAAGTCTAGCTGCAGGTAAGGCATGAAACATGATTCCTAGAAATATAAACTGACATTTTACATTGAATGACTTTGTATAATTGCTTAAAGATAATAATAACAAAGAAAGGCCCTTATAACACCTTTGCCACTCTTCTCCTCAGGCAAATTCAGCCTGTAATATGAATAATCTTGAGCATATTCTCATTTGTTTAATGTTAAATTAGTATGTCTTATTCCATAAATACATGCATGTAAAAAAATCACAATTATGTAAAGAAAATATTCAGGTATTCAAGAGAAAAAAACTGCTGTAAATAACGAATGAGTTTACAAGGTCACAGGATACAAGATCAATATACAAATCAATTGTAATTTTATACACTAGCAGTGAATGGTCTGAAAATGAAATTTAAAAACAATTCCATTCATTATAGCTCCAAAAGAATAGAATATTTTGGGAATAAATTTAACAAAAGAACTATAGACTTGTAACATTGAAAAATATAAACCCAAAATGAGAAATTACATTTCCATGAATTGGAAGATATTAGTGTTTCCAAAATCTATCTATATATCCAATCAATTGCTGTAAAAATCAAAGCAGATGTTCTGCTGGACTGATTTCCTATCCTCTTGAAAGGCCCTCAATTCTACTCTCCGCCAGAAACTGGTTCAGAATTGTTTTCTTCAGATGAAAGTCTTTGTACTTTATAAAGTTTAAAGAGTTTCAGTTAAAATTGATTTCCCAGTCATTTCTTATAGCCAAAAGAACTAAGTGTAGATGAATGAAGCACTTACACAATCCAAGCAAGCAAATTCTATCAATGTTTGGCCACAGAGGGATTCCATAGACATCATTAAGAAAATGAGAAGACAAATCAGATTTCTTTGAGCAAACGCTTATGATGTATCCTAAGGAGCATAACACTAAATTAAAAAGAATTTTGTACCTCAACAGTAAGGATGCAAACAAGCCAAACAGGACAAAAGACTTGGATAAACTGCTTGTATAGAAGGCATGTGAAAATTAATAAATACTAAAACAAATATTCACTAACATAGAATTTCAATGTGCACTAGAATGGCTATCATAGTTCAAAAGTAGTGTTGGATAGGATGTGGAAAAACTGGAACTCTCACAGGTTTCTGACACAAATATAAAGTGGTGCAACCATTTTGGACAACAGGATTTCAATTTTTAGAAAGATTTACCATAATTCCTTGTTACATGTGCTACAAAAGTTACCTCTATTTTCTAACAATATACCACAATACTACAGACTGGAAAAATGATTTTTAAAGTAGACATTTGTTTGACACATGTTTCTGGAGGCTGGGGCATCCAAGATGGAGGTCTTGCATCTAGTGAGGGCCTTCTTACTACATCATGGTAACAGATGGTAAGAGCATGGAGGAGAGAGAGGAAATGAGGAAGGAACTCTTTTTTCATGATGTATCCACCCCTTGATCTCAGTCTTGATTTATTTATTCATAAGGGCCTTATCTCCATGTCCTAATTACCTCTTATAGGTTCTATTTATCAATATTTATCAGTATTGGAAATGAAGTTCCCAGGATATGAATTGTGGGGGGACACATTGACACCATAGCTCCTGGCAATTGCACATATAAGGATATATTCAAGAAATATGAAAATATGCGCATTAAATTCATCAATGAATGGTTATGCCATTATTATAACATAATATCCCTGTTAACATTCTAAATGCACATCTACTCATAAATATACAAACATAGAATACATCCTTCAATAAAAATGATTAAACTACTTAAATATATTACAACATGCATGAACTTCAAGAACATTATGGCAGGTAAAGGAATGCAGAAAGAGACAACTGCATATTGTATAATTCTCAACATGTGAAATTTCTGGAAAAGGAAAACTGATAAAGACACAGATCTATCGGTAACTCTGTGGTTTTCTGGGGTTGGGGGAGGGCTTAAACATTGAGTGCAAAATAACACAGGGTGGCTTGGGATGATGAGAATGCTTGTAAAACTTGACTATGATAATAATGCACATGAGTATAAATTTAGTAGAATCCACTGACTTGTACTCTTAAAATGGAAATTTTAAAAATACATGTTAAGCCTCAATAAATCTGCCAAATGGAGCAGGATGTGGTAGCATGTGCTTGTAATCTCTGCGTTCAGGAAGCATAGCAGAAGCCTTGTGAGTTTGAGGCTAGGCGGGACTACACAGTGGGACTCTATATGAAAAAATTAAAAAATTAAATTTCCTACAGAATGGGAAGTAGATGTGGAGCAAGCTTGTTGGCATAATGGCGATTCTTGAGGATGAATGATCAATAATGAGGCTTATTGTACTTTCCCCTTTGTCCCTTTCTGCCTGTTTGAAATGTGCACAATGAAAAATGTAAAATGAGTTTGGGAAAAGTAAATGTCACCCTTAACTTTCTTTAAATAGCTTAAACCAGACTCACAGCCTCCTTGAAAACTGGAAGAAAATTCGGTCTTGACTTTTACAGATGCCCCCTTGCTAGAATCATTGAACAATGTGGCTTATGTTGTCTTCACACTATCAGGGTTGAGATTATATGGTCATTATCTGATATGAATAAGCCTGAGAAAGAAGAGAGAAGTACTGCTTTTATCCCTAGGCTGAACATAGGAAGCTTTTCTGGGTATATGGTACTCATGTCTAGTATGACCCACACTATGTCTCTCTAGGCTCAGGTTTTTTAAAGGCCACTCCTCTCTGAGTCTTGTACTATTTGTTCCCAAGGGGGTATAAATTTCGGACACAGAAGAAACCACAGACTTCTTTGCAGTACTGGGAATAAGGTCTCTAGTCTCATTCCAGAATTCATTTTCTTTTGTGCTGGTGCTACACTTTGAATTCAGGGATTGGATACTGTCTGCCATACCTATACTTCCAGCTTTTTGGTTGTTAGTTGGAAATAAGAGTTTCACAGACTTTTCAGCCCAGTATGGCTTTGAACTAAGATTTTAAGTAGCTAGGATGAAAGACATGAGCTACCAGTGCCTGGCTTTCTTCCAGATCTTTTTTTTTTTTGTCAGTTGTGGGGCTTGAACTCTAGGCCTGAGCACTGTCCCTCAGCTCTTCAGCTCAAGGTTAGCGCTCTACCACTTAAGCTACAACACCACTCCTTTCCAATCTTGTATCTCAAGCTATTTGTTAGATTTATGTTTTCACATTGACTAGAAAAGGAATTCATTTTACAACCACTTGTTTAGGTTGTACTAATGCATCTGAGAGGCAACAAAACACAAAATACTTTCTATTTATTGATGCATACGTGTGTGTATCTAAAATACAGAGGATAATGCAGAAGTAACTCTCATCTTTTCAAATTCCTCTTGAACATGTGAACTTTAGTGCACTCACTTATCTAATCATAAGCTCTTCCAAGTTATATGAAGAACTGTTTGAGGTACTAGAATTAGAATACTGAACAAGACTGTTTTTGTGTATCTTAGACTGGAGGGCTTCTGCCTTCAAATTTTAAAAGGCATAAGGATCATATAGAAACATAGTTAAAATTTGGATTCTAATTCCATAATGTCTTGAGAGTCACTGATGTGTGGTCCTTATGTGATTTTATACAAAGCATACATTGATTGCAAGATTCTAGGACACAAAATTTTAGCAAGCACAAAAGGTGGTCCTTCTCAGGTTTCAGTGGTGAATGTTTTAAGTTGCTCCTCCTATATGCTGAGAGTCCCCATACTTATTCCCTGACTCTCAAATAAATGATCATTCTCTCTTGTCGGGAGACCCCCTTGGCCACTAACGTGCTGTATATTGACACCCAGTGACTTCTCTGGTTAATTCTCAGGTCAGGACTTGTGTGTCAGCCTTCCCTCAGGGATCTGCTCTTGTTTTGAACTTCAAAGGCCCATCTGGCAGCTATCAAAGGTATGTCTAAATCTTTGGAGCTAAACTTGAGCTACTTCTGTGCTTCCATTTTAATCCTTTCCTGAACTTTTAAATGATGGTGCTAAAAATGAAGATAGAATGGGGGCAGGGGAGGGAAACCCATCAAGTTAAAAATGCCCTTGTGTTTTTGCCTATTATTTTAAATGCCTTGTTTCTCCTGAAAAGCAATCTGTGTTTGAATGAGATGGTTACACAAACTGGGTTAATTCTTTACAGTGCGTGACTATGGTTCCAAAGAGCCAACTCTTCTAAACAGCCGGATTGCCCAGCAATCCCAGGGGGAGACTGTAAGGTGGTGGAAGGTTACAGGGATCTAGCACTTAGGAATCCATTGTAATGAGCTCTTTGGAAGGGCCGTCAAAAATGTCTCTAAAAGGCAGTTGGTTATAGCATCATTTTAGTAGCAAACGTTTAGGGTCTGCTTCTAAATTTCTACATTAGTTTCCCATGGTTGCTGTGACCAATCACTTTCAAGGCAGTGGCTTTAAAGATCACAAATATATTTTCTCATGGTTCTGGAATTCCAAAGGCTGAAATCAGTTTTGTTGGACAAAAGTCACGTGTCAAGGTGAATCTTGCCTGGGGCTGTATGGATTTAATCAACCCTCTCTTCCTCCCTTCCTTCCACCCCCTCCTCTATTTCGTGATCTTTATCACTTCCTCTCTGTCTCCTGTTCTCCTCATCACATAGCCCTTCCCGCTTCTGTATCTCTCTCCCAGGACTGTTACGACTGTATCAGGTCCATGCAAATAGTCTAGGAAAATATTCCCATTTTTTAGCCTTAATCTTTAAAGATGAAAAATCTGACCCTAATTACAGGTTCAAAGTCCTCCTTGCTATCTAAGGTAAACATTACCAGTTCTGTGGATTAGGATGTGGACCAATCATAATTTACCTTACCGTAATATTGAACCAACAGAAGGGGTTAATTATATTACATTTACTGTATGCAGTTTACTATTATGCAGCCATTAAATCTTTCCAGTGGCATTTAATGAAAACATATTCATCACAAAATATTGAATATTTGTTCACAAACCATATATGTTCTAGGTCTTGTTCTGAGTACTGGGAATATGGTCAAGAACTAAGGGTCTTGTATCTTTTTTGCTGGTCTTCAAGGACATGGACAGTATATAAAGGTATACAAATGACCTGGGCCCTGGGGGCTCATGTCTGTAATCCTGGATACTCAGAATCTGAAGCTCACAGTTGGAATCCAGCCTGAACAGAAAATTCCATGAGACATTTATCTCCAATAAACTACTCAGAAAAAAGATGGAATTGGCACTGTGACACAAGTGATAGAGTACTAGCCTTGAGCCAAAGAAGCTCAGGGACAGCACATAGGCCCAGGCCCGGAGTTCAAACGCCAGCTCCAGCATCAGCATACACACAGACACACAGACATACAGACACGCATACACGTACACAAATGAATGAACAGGGTAACGAACGATCATGTTTTAACGCAAATCAGGGAGAGTATGAAGGAGAGAACTTACTTAGGGAACATAAAAAGGCTTCAGGAGAAGCATTTCCACTGAGATCTAATAAAGAGGAGTAGGAAAGGCACATTGCAAACACCAGCTCACTCCATATTTGAACTATCCACAGGATGTACATATTGTTTTGTTTGCAGTTTACAGACAAGGAAAACTGAGGAGGGAGAAGTTAAATAATTATCTAGTGATGGAAGATGCCATTCTGTGTGGTATGTGTATGTGTGTATGTGTTTTGTGTGTACACCTGAGTGTGTACATAGAGGAATGTTAATGAAAATATTCCAGCAAAAAGGCTAGAGAGTATGTATCCAATATGTTAGAAGCTCACTTCTGAGAAATGAGATTATATGTAATTTTAAAAATATATTTTGCTCATTTCCTAATGTCTCTATAGTGAACAGGTATTAACTTTGAGAGAATGATTAAAAAGTCATAAGCATTGTGTTTTAGCAATATGTTGTTTAGCAGTAGACTTTATATCATCTTTGGTTCTTTTGTGGAAAAAAGAGAAAGGGCTACAATGTAATGTAATTCTCATAGTTAAAAGCAAATCACATTAAGCTTTCCTGCTCAAATTAAGCCCTGGAGCAGCTTGCTTCCTTGTCCTAGCCCATTTATTTTCACATACCAGTGGTGTTGTATAGGAATATTCTTATTCAATGCATCCAACTTTTTGGGTTTTCCAAATTCTGGCCTTTTAGAGAATCAACTTTTCAGACATGCAGTCTGTATGTCCGCATGTTCTGTTCTCCGTGTGGATTCTATATGCCAAGTAGGATTTCTTTGAAAAATTCTCATTGTCTCACTTGACATCATTTACTTTATTTATGTTGGTGAACCCTCGGGGGAATATTACACCTGTGTTATATATGCATGTGTGTGGGTGTGGGGATCAGATGCAGAGCCACAAATCATTAGAAGATGAATTCACTTACCAAAAAGCAAACCACATAAACCAATCTTGCACCCTGGGCTAGAGTTAGCAAATGAGTCAAGGACAAAATCCACATGATGGGTAGGAGAATCTCAACACCTTTTAGATGCCAATATTTAAAAGTGTCAGGAGCTATATTTTATAATCTAGATTCTAACATCCCTGCAGGCAGTAAACATTTATTTCTTGTCTTAGAATAATAGCTTGACTTGTGTACAATTTACATGTCCAGAATTTGTCTATTCTTTGGCACTGAATCTTGCAAATGTGAACTATGAATATGTTAGAAAAAAGAAAAGAATATTTAGACTATCAAAAGTGAGGAACAAAGAAGCAAGGAACTTAGCAAGTGAAAAATGATAATATTGTGCATTAATACAATTATCCTTTCTTCTTAAGGATTTAATAATAATGAAATATGAATTCCTTGTTTGCAATAGAATAAATGAGGAATAAAATGTATATCATATATTGAAAAGCTTACATAAAGCTTTTATTGATTAAAAGCTCTCTGAAGTTGACATAGTGAAACAGATCACAGGAAGCCTTATGAAATTTCATTTGTTTGTCCTTTATTTTTAGGAGTTGTTTTGCATATTAGAAGATTTCTATTGAAATAAACATTATTTTAGGAATTGAAGCTTTAATATATTAAGGTGATTCTGAACTTTTTTTAGGTGTTGGAATCTTACGTTATCATTCATTGTTAATTATTATGTACTCAATAAGAAATAATGGTTCATCAATAATAAAGTTCTTTCTATAAAAAACAGCTTTTTAGCCAGGTGCCAGTGGCTCACGCCTGTAATCCTAGCTACTCAGGAGACTGAGCTCTGAGGATCACGGTTCAAAGCCAGCCCGAGCAGGAAAGTCTGTGAGACTTATCTCCAATAAACCACTAGAAAACCGGAAGTGGTGCTGTGGCTCAAGTGGTAGAGCACTTGCTTTGAGCTGAAGAGCTCAAGGACAGTGCCCAAGCCCAGAGTTCAAGCCCCACGACCGACAAAAAAACAAAAACAAAAACAAAAATCACCCCCCCCCCCAAACAGCTTTCTGTCTGTCCCATTGCATTCTCTGTTATATAAGTGAAGACTGCTGTCAGACTATGTAGTCAAATTTGATGAAAAGTTGGGTGGTGGGAAAGAAACTCATTATGAAGTAGTATTCATTAATGATAGAGAACAAAAACAAAAATACTAAGACAGAGGATTTTAGGATCAGACTTGACTGAGGTTGGTTGTTTGCTTTTAAAATAGGTATGGGAACTGAGTTTAAGCCTCATAACAAGACCCTTGCTCGAGAAAGACAAAGAAAAGAGATTTTAGTCCAGCAAAGCTGGACTAAATGGACTAATTCTGATAAATCACCGTGACTTGTGGCTGCTAGATTTCAGACAATGAATTTATACAAAAGGAAACAAAGCCCTATAGACATTTTTATTGTAGATGTTCTCACCATGTCAGTACCAAGCTATAAAACAAGCAAAGAATGGAACATAATTACAGCCTCTTTCAACAGAGCAAGGAGAATTGGTTTGAGAAGAGTCCTGCTGTAACTCATGATACTGGGGGTTCTTTCAGCAAGACCATAAATCAAGTTCTAGTGCTTGAACTTCATCTACACTGTGGGAAACCTGGGATCTGATCACAAAGATTAAGTTGAGCTAGCTGGTGGATAGATAGGAGAAGAATGTTCTAAACTCTGAGATCAGTGGTTTGGAGGGTTGCTCTTAGCTCACACACCAGGCTGTTTCCTTGGGAAAGTCAGTTAGCATCTCTGCGCTGGTTTTCTCATTATTAAAATATAGCACTGTAACTGTCTACAAGTATCTTTCTAACTTGAGCTTTTTAGTTTTGTTTTTGTTCATTTTTTTTCCCCAGACCAGGACTCATACTTGGTATCTGATGCTTTTGCTCATTGGCTGGCACTCTACTACCTCCAACTTGAGCATTTTGATTCCTACTCTTTGTTGTAAAATGATAACTTGTTCTTTTTTCCAGCTACATAGCACTATTGCAGTTTAATTTTTGATATATAAAGGGGAAACCTGAGCATACAGAACAAAGGCATTTAATGGAAACAATTACCATAATTCACCTAACATTTGTCACCAAATCTAACACCTGTGTTCCAGGCTTTGTTCTGAGCCCTGGGGATAAAGTGTCTAGAACAAAGGGTCTCTTTCTTATATCCTGTTATTTGTGTGTGTATGCTGCCAATAGTGGGGCTTGAACTCAGGGCTTTAATTCTAAACTATCCCTTAGAACTAAGCTATCCCTTAGTTCTTTTGCTCAAACCTGGTATTCTACTACTTGAGCAACAGCTCACTTCTGTTTCTTTTTTTTTTTTTTTCTGGTTAATTGGAGATAAGAGATTTTCCTCAGCCTCCTGAGTATCTAGGATTATAGGCATGAGCCACTAGTGTCCAACTTATAACCTGTTATTCTAAGACATAGATGGTTAATAATTTTAACCAGTGATCAATGTTTTGAAGCCCATAAAGCTGAGTGAGAAAGAAGCCTAAATTCCATGGTTACTTATGCAATGGTTTTTCTGGAACATTCTGCCTGGGTTGCCCCTCCAGAGCTGTCACAAAGATTCAGGCAGCTCTAGGTGTTGCTTGTTCAGCAGCCCATCCTAGGGTCAGTGTTCTTGATAAAAACTTCTATTGTAATGCATAGCCACGAGGCTTCTGTCCAGAGAGAAATTGCTTTGGGAGCCTTTGTGTGATTAACATTTTGGGCTGTTTATGGAGTCTTTGTCCTATCATTTTGTATTTTAAAAAATTAATGGGCTGGGTTTTATTATTAAAAACCAAGAAAGGGAAATGCAGCTAGAACACAGAAAATAGTCCAAGTAAAAGCTCCTGATCAGGGTGCATGGAAGATATGGGAGAATATTTTAATGTGGGCATATTTTTAATCCCCAGGACTTTTTCTTTAGTTACCACTTTTCCCTAGAGGCTGCCTGCCTCTCTCATTCATATTTGAATAGAATAAGAGACCCTTGAATCATCATAAGTGCTGTAAATTTTTAAGTGTCAATGGCATTGCATATGACAGGACTGGGTTTTTTTTTTTTTTTTTTTTTTACCAGATAGGATATTATAGATTAAGTAACTTGACTCCCTATCATACTGCCGAGAAAAACCTGACATTTGAGGGGTATATTGTCCAAAGAGACAGAACTACTTTTTCCCCAAGCAATCTAAATCTATTGCTTTTGTTTTCCATCTGCAGCAATTAAACATTTGTTAAAAGTGCACTGTGTGCATGCATGGGCATAGAACAATGGAACCCCTCACCTTACAAATATATGCTAATTCTCAACTCAAATGATATAATAACTTGATCTTGAGAAACTAGCAGCAATAGTTCTCTTCTTCACAATATGCTTCAACGTAGATATCATCATGGATTCTGATGTGACTTAGGCTGCCATCTACTTAGTTTCCAAGGAAATAGAAAGATTTCATTCAATAGGAAGGAAATAATTAGGTTTTATTTAAGGGTCAGGAATACCTCAATTTCAACCCCTATGTGGTATTTGGAAATCACATTCATTAGGGAATCGATGAGTAATCTATAGATTTCTACATCTGACCAGTGGAGTTATTCATTACCTACTTGTTATCGCACATTGTCCTCTCCACACCATCCTTGTATGTATGTATCATACAATCAGGGTTTTCTTTTTCCAAGAGGAAAAAAACAAACTCTGTCCTTGTCAATGTGAGGCTCTGGTGAAGCTTGACTTAAAGGGGCAGAACGGTTTAACAGAGCCAATTCAATACTGCCATCCTTAGAAAATGATCCCTGCAAGGCTGAACTTATAGTATAAACAGAACTTATAGTATAAACAAATCCCTGATAGAAAAGTGACCCTAACTGATTAGAAGGATTTAGTGTGCTTGGACAGTTGTACTACAATGTCTTTTGTGCAGAGCCCCCCACCTCTCCTCTGGGGTTGTAATGGGAGAGGAGGTGTCATGGTGACAGAATCCCCAAAAGGTGGGGTCCAGTGGGCTGACAAAGTTTGTTGTCCAGATTGCAGTGATCTTGGAAGGTGCTAGTATCTTCAGGGGCTGGGGTTGAGAGGGAGGAAGTTAAGTCATTGCAGCATATCCTGAAAGGAGACATGGAGACCTGGACCATTCTCATTCTCCCCTTTCCCCCCATTTCTCCTCCTCTCTCTCTTCCCTTCTCTCTTCATCTCCCCTCCACCTCTTTCCCACCTCTTTCTGCTTCTCAGCTGCTCTGAGGTAAACAGTCTTCCTCTGGCCTATGCTCTGCCTATAGCATGTCGGACCATCCCAGGCCCAAAGCAATTAGACTGAGTAACTATAGATTGAATGTTATGAAAGCAATCCATGAGTCCAAATAAATGTTTCCTCCTTTTGAGGTAATACATTGCAGCTATTTAGCCACTGTGACAGCTGATTAACACAGGTACTTTAGGAATTATATATATATATATACATATTATATATATATATATAAAGTATATATATATATAAAGTATATATATATATATAGTGATAGGCATGGCTTCTACAAGCATTAAGAATTAATTCTATACCTCAAAGCTGCTGCTCATACTTTGTGAGATTTTTTTTTAAATCCCATTTCAATTTCAAATAACACTACATTAAAAATGGCAAGTAAATAATCCACAGCTCAAAACCAGCTTGCTTACTTGAGAATCAATGTATCTTCTTCCAACTCAAAATGTATTTGAAAGCACAGCATGTGATCAGGCTCTACATTTTCAATTTGGGTGCCAGACCTTTGGCTTGAAATCAGTGCCTGGGACACTGTCTCTGAGCTCTTTTTGCTTAAAGCTAGCACTCAGCTGTTTTGGTGCTTAGTTGGAATAAGATTGTCACAGACGTGACCATATAAGATGATGGATGCTAAGTGAAATGCACCCCAAGATATGGACACAAGAGATCTTTCTTTGTTGTTGTTGTTTGTAATGTACTATGTGATTTTTTTTTGTTTCCTTTGTATGTTCTTCCCGCTGTGGTATATATACCCTGTTGTCACTGTACTTGATTTTGCTACCCTGCATCTCTTATATACATTTGTCTAATTTGGGGAGGGGAAGGGCAATAACAAAACTCTGAAACAAGGACATAGGATGACCCATTGCAACAATGATACCCACAAGACAGTATATTGGAAAAGGAACTTTACAACTTGGGTGGAGGGATGGGATACTGGGAGAACAAGGGGGGATACCAATGCTCAAGAAGAAATGTACTTACTCATGTAACTGTAACCCATCTGTACAGCATCTTTACAGTAAAATAAAATAAAAAAAGAGTTTCACAGACCTTCCTGCCCAGGCTGGCTTTGAACTGTGATCCTCAGAACTTAACCTTCTTAGTAGCCAGGATTATAGATGTGAGCCACTGGTTCTGGCTTATTCTACTTCTTAACAAAGAAATAAAATATCACACCTCAATGATTGTGAAATAAGAATAAAATAATCCAGTACCTTTGCAGCTATCACATTTCTTTCTAAAGAGTAAAAAGCAATTATTACACATATGCAATATTACACATATTGCATGTGTAAGCATCTTCCTGAGTTAGGTTTCTTCCAAGTAAGGAGTCCATTGAAACTCAGAACAATGTGCTCAGACACTCCTGAACAAATTAGCATTTGTTTGAGTCTAGCTCAGGGTGTAGCTTCCAGAATCTTCCTCTCCTCTCAGACTTACACTAACATCTGTACATCCTTTAACTAAGGACCAAATGCCTTTTTCTATTATTTTCAGTTTTTTAAAACTCTAATCACCCAGAAATGGTAAGCATCTTGAGGGATCATCCTTCAGCTTGTATTTGAGTCAGACTGAAGTTTCCTTTGCCTTTCCTATCCAAGCTCAGGTGGCCATATTCATTTTTCAGATGTGCTGTTCTATACTTTGTTAGATTGAATCCATACTTACTTATATAACTCAAATTAATTTTCCTGCTTTATCCATCTATCCATCCATCCATGCATGCGTACATTTACCAACAAATACGAGTTGAAACTTCAACTATTTTCTCAAAGAGCAACATTTTCTATATAGTTTGACTTGAAGAAGCTGAATTGAAATACAAATTTACAATCCATAAAGTTAGGATAGACATTAAAATCTAATATTCTGTATTGGTCAGTGTAGGTGATACAAAGGCTAACATGTACTTTTACATGCACATTTTCTGATCTTGATAAAATTTAACAATATTTATTAAAAGTCTTACAACTTTTCCCCAAAGGCAAATTAGAGTATGGTTAAGGCTGTATACTTGAATTCATATCTCAATGATATCACATGCTAGTGTGTCACATCAGTTTTCAGAAAATAAGGATAATGTTAACAGTAATATTTATAAGGATAAAATAAGCCTATATAATGAAATTTAAAACTATCTCCTGTATATGTGGTATACAGGCTTCTAAATGTTTCTTTTTGGTAGTGGATACTTTTTATTTTTAAGCTGGGCATTGGTGACTCAAACCTCAAGTAACTACTCAGGAGGCTGAGATCTAAGAAGCCAGCCTGGGCAGGAAAGTGCATGAGACTCTTATCTCCAATCAACTACCAAAAAGCCAGAAATGGAGCTGTGGTTCAAGTGGTAGAACATTCATCTTGAGCAAAAGAAGCTTAGAGATAGTGCCCAGGCTCTGAGTTCAGACCCCAGGACCAGCACATAATGTTTACAATTAATATTTTCATTATCTTTAAGTAGTTGTACAAAGAGGTTGCCATTTAATAAAGCAGTTTATGAATACAGTGCATCTTGATCAATGCTAAATATCTTTTTAAACAAACTTTGGGCTTATAGAGATTTGAGGGTAAAGCCAATAAGAGAACAAGGATCTCCATATGAGCAGAGGGAATATGAATACCTTCTAAATATCCAATGGTGAAAATGCTCAAGTTCATTATAGTATGTCCAAGTTACAGAGTATTACACAACCACTAAAAATTAGATTTTCAAAGAATATTGGAATGAAGAAACTCTCAGATATGTTTTAAAGGAAGTATGTATAAATGCTTTTTTCTCTGAGAAAAAAGCATTAGAAAGGAATATCCAACTTTTAATAATGAATTTCACATTGATTGAAGTTGGGATATTGTGATTTTTTGTTTTAACTTTATTATAGTTTCAAATTTATCATAAACATGCTTTATTCTATCACTTAGGAAACACACACACACACACACACACACACACACACACACACACACACACACACACACAAATCCAGGAAAAGGGAAAGTGATGATCAAGGAATTCTTGGCTATTTTTCCCCTGTGTTCTCTATTCTGAAAGCACATAGCTTGGAAATCTCAAACGCATTCAAATGTACCTTTTGAATTAAAAATGTGCTTTAAGATCTAGTTAGAGAGTCCTTTAACAATATCAAGTAATTAAGTGTGTGTGTGTGTGTGTGTGTGTGTGTGTGTGTGTGTGTGTGTGTATTTTCCCTTTAAAAGAAGAAGTTTTAAGTGAATCATGCTCATCCCATAAGGAGATGAAGCAAATGTTGATAAATTTTACCTAAATGCAGCAATAACTCAAGTCAGGAGACCAGTAGAAACCAATGCCAAGTTTTGCTGTAAGGGGTACTGTAGATTGATGATGTTTGAACTTGGTAAAGTAATTTGCAAAGCTGAAATATGATTACAAACCTGACAATTGGTGTTGCTGAACTTCATTCCCTTACCTGCCTGCGAAGTAAAAGTCCCTGTGTAGGTCTGATCAGTCACTTATTTAACCTAATGATCTTCCTTTCCTGAACATGTAAATTATGAATTCAAATCTCCTAATTTCCCGAGGAAAATATACCTTTAAATGCTTCATTTTTTTCTCCTCTTATTTCCTAAAAGGAAATGAAGTATGCTTTCATAGTGAGTGACGAACGGTATCTATTGCCTAAGCCTTTTCCAACTGGATTTCCTTAAAATAATCAGTAAAGGGAACAGATGCTCTGAACATCTATAAACCTAGCCACTGAATTAGAGTATTTGTAGAAGCAGCTTGGTAGCTAGCATAATTACTGATTGTAATGACTGAAATGTACTTCTTTCTCAATTATCTAGTAACTTTGTGCCTGTTGTCTAGGGACATTGGGTGAAATTGCGAAGGTAAATGTTAAGGCTAAAGACATATCCTTTATAGAGAGGACAGGCATATCATATATGCTTAGCCACTCTTAAAAAGAAAATGATAATTGTAATTCACTTGAAAGGAAGCAATCTTAATTTATGACCTTTAAAAGAAACTGTCTTTATTATACTGCAGAGTATCCGATGTGCATCATAGCTAATATTTTATGCATACATTTTTTCAGTTGAAGGCATTTGCTATAACTCAGCTTTAACAAACTCTGTCCTCAGCTGTATCTCAGAGCATGACACATATCTGTTGTCTAGCCATAAATCTGGAGTTGTTATTATACTTTTATGGATCTGATTCATGCAGAAAGAATTATCCTGCAACTTTAATTAAGGAGTTAAGAATTCCCCCATTTGAATTCCTCGCATTCTGTACACTTTATTGCCTCTTTCCCCTTGAGTCCCAAATGAGATATTGGGATTACAGATCCTTAGAAGAGTAAAATCCATAAGCTCTAGATCAGGAATGGGTAAGTGGATTTGATCCAGCTTTAGAACTGACTTTGATGGTTCAAATTGCATTAAGTCTCTTAGGATTGGATCCATCATTAATATCTAAATTTTTAAAGCTGTAATTTTGGGTATGTGTTGATATCAGAATATTAAAATGCAGACTTTTATTCACTTTACTTCAGGAAAGTGCTGCAGTCTCTTATTTGGGTTCTGCTAAAGTCAAGATTCTGTTTGACTCATAACTAATAAGACAAAATCAAGTGTAAGGCAAGAAGAATGCTATGCATGGCCCTTTATTAGAAACTGTTATTTTTAGTATGAGTTTGAGGGTATAGTTTGTGCATATTTGCAAGTGGTCATACACAGACAAATGAAAATTATACACTTTTATGTCATTGCCTCTTTAGGTTGGAAGCATCTTTACATATCTTGAATTCACTCTTCTTAATGTTACAGATATGAGCGACATAATAATAACTGCACTGCCTCTTAAGTATAAGCCCTGATTTAGAGGTCTTAATACGTCAATGTATTGTAACAAACCAGTGAAGTCCTTGCTATAATCATTCTCATTTTATAGATAAACACCCTGAAATGAGAGGATTAAACCTGTTTCCCGAGATTGCAGAATCAGCAAATGGCTGAGCTAGAAATAGGTGCCCAGGTTTATCTGTCTTCAGAATTCATAATCTTATACCCTATGCTATGCAGCCTGAACAGATACAATTATCAGCACTACACAGGCTCTATAATCAGGAAGAAAAAAATATGTTTTAAATGATGACTTTGTCCTCAAGGAGCTTATAATCTGACCAGGAGACAGGAAGTATCATAGGAAAAATATAAGGAGGAATGCTATCATGCTGTAACATTGATGGGACAATCACTCTGTCTTCTACCAATTAATTATCCAACTCCATACAACCATTTCTTTTTTTTTTTAAATCTCTGCTGCATCAAGCAAAAAGTTAGAGGAAAATAATTGAAGCCACATATCTTCTGAAATAGCAGAGCTGGGATTTGAACCTATGTACTGTATACATGCAGTATCCTTCTTTGGACCACTCATTGTCTTACACTGTGTGACTACATCCTCAAATACATGTAGCAGATAGCAGAAACTACTGTAAGAGAAGACAATGGAGAATTCAATTCATCACTTGCTTGATAAATTAGTTAATTCAGCATTTATTGCTTCTCTTCACTGTCTCCAGCCATTCTGAAGTGTCTTTGGCTCTCTGAACTCCATATGTTTTCTTTGGCTTCAGGATGTCTACATGTTACCTTCCAAGAACGGTCCTCAAGTCCTGCCTCTTCTAGCACCATCCTGCCCACTAATCTCACTACCGCAAATACCTCTGTCTACACCACTCTGTGTCTAATTCCCAATTCCCCTGCAGATCACAGCTTGAATCTCAGAGCTTCTAGGAAGCCTTTCTGCCGCCCAGAGGTGTGTGTGTCCACTTGTGTCATCGCCACAGCTAGCAGCACCCACCAAACCATGTCGTGATTTCACCTTTCATTGTTCCTCAATCCACCTTTTGCACTGTCCTACTAAACCTTCCCCCCACTCCAGCCAGAGTCTCTGAGACTCTCCAGTTCTGGAACTGGGACTTATGTCCCCTGTTGAATTGTGAGTGACTAACACAATACCTTATGCAGAACTGATGTTTTATAAACATCAATGAACTCAATAAACAATTGAGTTCTATGTGTCAGGTACTGTGCATACAAAACACTCTGAAAGTCATGGATTAAATACTAATTTCAATGATCTCATTGGATTCTGGTAATAATCCTGTCATATCTATCTCTATATATACATATATATTTGCATATGTGAAGAATTATTGTTTATATATTATTTATATTTCATTCTATAGCCAAGGGAACAGGCACAAAGGCATTAAATAACATCTTCAAATTCACAAAAGGAATGATGTTAGAATTAGAAATTAGGTTTATCAGATCCTAATCTCATGCTACATAGGAAGAAGTAGTTGCACTATCAATAGTAGGGGCATAATGTCATTCTAATAAGGCACACCATGGGTGAGAAAAAGCAGTCAGAAATCATTTTCTCATGGTGGTCTTAGGAGGAAAGGACCTTTGTATGGAGGATGTCTGAGTGGGTTTGGGTGAAAACAAAGAGACACATTAACAGGTGCAAGTATCATGAGCTGTGAGATGTCTTAAATGCTTCCTCTCTTTAAGGAATAGTGATGAATCTTCTGTCATGGACCACAGGGTGCAGGGAACTGTTAGGATTTGAGGAATGTCAGAAAGATGGATTTGCCTCAGTTCTCACAAGGGGAGTGTGAATGCTTCAGAAAAGGGTGGCAATATCAAACCCAAAAATTCAGCATGAAGTCAGGTAGGAAATAAGTTGACAAGTGAAGGAAAATTATCTTAAACCCTTCATATATTTTACCAGAAACAGGAGCTTAGAGCTGTTAGCCTTGTTACCTACTCTTCAAAACACATGACATTGAGTAGGAATCTGAAAATGTGGAAGATTGATGGTTTGTATTGGACATTGCCTCTTCCTTCTTCTCTTCCTGCAATACCAGCTCATTTATCTACTGTTAACATTATATTACCTGTTTTTATTTATGACAGCACTCTCCACCTATTCTTTTGTTTGTTTAGTCCATCCACTGTTATATTTGAGACTGGAAGATCAGAAAAGTTCAGGTTCTAGTCTAATCCCACAGCTAGTAAATAATAGCTCACATTTAACTCAAGTGTCCATGACATCAAAGTCCATGATCATAATCAATATCACAAAGATTAAAACAATACAAAATTCTCAGGGCTGCTATATAATCAGCCACTTTATCCAGGGAACACATAGCACATAAGATTAGATATTTTCTCTGGCTAGTCTTTCAAAATATTAATTCCTAGAGAGTAAAGATTCATCTGCAGTTCCCTTGATGTTATCTCTGCAGCATTTACTTCTCTGCTTTTTTTTCCCCCTTGACCTCATTTTTCTAATTCCACATCAAGAAGGCACGGGGTATTTGAATTATTTGCCCAGATATTAGAAAAATCTCATTTAGAACCTTGTATTTCTCCTATAAGCCCACAGTGAGAGACTCAGAGAGCGAGAGCACAAGCTCTCAGAATAAATGTGTGATGCTGGTTGCACTCAGTCTCCTTTTAATGAGAAATGGACAGGTCATTACGCTATTACATGCCACAGCTTATTCCTGGAAGCCATCTTAAGCTGTTGAGGATAATGTATCTCCACATGACATTGGCCTCTTTGTTCCATAGGTGCTGGTTTTTAGGGTTTTATGAACAGCAAATGACTCCTTAGGAGAACATTGTAATCACTCAATCCAGGCAGACTTGGTACAAGGGATGATAAAATGCTCATAAGGCAAAGCCAATTTAGGAAGGATGATTAAGTCTCGATTTCATATCCCTGGAACATTGTGAGTGCCTGGGTCAAGATCTGCTTGTGTTCCAGATGATGTGCTAGGATGGACAAAGACTCAGACTACCATTTGGGGGAAGACTGGCAACCAAAGGGCACCATATTCATTCATTGAATCCTCCAGCAAATAAAGGGAATATATTTATCCTGCATCAGACGCTGCTTAAGATACTGAAAGCATAAAGTTCCTAACCTCAAGGTTCTTATACATTCTGATAAGGAAAGGTGATAAAGAAATACATTAATTTCTATCAGGAAAAACAAAAAGCAAGGTAAAGAGATAAGATGTATTATATAGAAGACATACTCTTTTATTTAGAATGAGCCAGAAAAGGACTCTTTTAGGTGGTATCTCAGCTGAGACCTTCAGCAAATGATTGAGCAAGACAGGCGGACATCAGAGGAAGAGTGTTTCTGGGAAATGCAGCAAAGTCTTTAAAGTGGAAGTAGTCAGATGGAAGGGTCTGGGTAGCTTTGGGTGGGAATGGAGCACAAGAAGGAGAGTGATAGAAGATGTGCTTAGAAAGATGCAGATGAGCCTCAGGGGAAATTAAGAGATGGAGACTGAAGCTTTCTGCCTAGACTGTGTGCACGGAGAGCCACTGCAGAGGTTTCATTTGAGGAGTGACATGGGCTGACTTACCTTTTGCAAAGAATCCCTATCCTCCTTGTGTAAAATGATAAACATGGAAGCAGAGAAGCTGTAGGCAAATGCCATGTTAGTCTAGGTAAGGAATGTGGCTGCTTGGACCAAGGTTGTAATGGCTGAGATGGTGAATGGTGGTGAGAATGTGGATATATGTATCAAAAGCAGAACTGACAGAATTTCCTAATAGGATGGATCTGAGAGGATTCAAGAGTTTCTTCCCCTATATATGGATGAATGAAAACATTATTTGGTGACACAGGCAATTTTCCAGGAGAAATAGACTGAGTGGGCAGAAGCATCTTCTAAAGTTTTGGTCTTGTTCAGAGGGAAGACAGGAAAGAGTTCTAAATTGAAGATTTAAATTTTGGATACATGAGTCCACAGTTAAATCTAGGGGACTGGGTACAATGGCTGGTAATGGAGGAAGTAATACAAAACTTACGGAAATCCAACTAATAGTTTGTAGCATAAAATTAATTTCTTTCAACCCTGGTTCAGAGCCAGTACTGCAGTTTTTTTTTTTTTTTTAAGATATATATGGAAATTCAGAGCTATCAAAGAAGACCCAGAAGGGTCACTGAATTTTTTTTTTTTGTCAGTCATGGGGCTTGAACTCTTGCCTGGGTGCTGTCACTTTGTTCTTTAGCTCAAGGCTAGTGCTCTACCACTTGAGCCACAGCACCACTTCTGGTTTTCTAGTGCTTTATTGGAGATAAGAGTCTCATGGACTTTCCTGCCCCGGCTGGCTTTGAACCGTGATCCTCAGATCTCAGCCTCCTGAGTAGCTAGGATTACAAGCCTGAGCTACCGGTGCCCAGCTTCAATGAACTTTATATTTACTTAGAACTTTAGGTTTTGAATTTTTGCCGTATTTCATCTATTAGCAAGAGTTGCAACAGGAAATAAATGACATGCACCAAATTGGAGAATAGAGACACCACAAAGGGATACTGTAGTCTTCGGAGCTGGAAATAGTGAAGAAATGTTATTGTTCTTAGCTTTAAGGATGCTTAGGAGAGCTGTAAGCAAGATTTGGAGAAAACAACCTTAGATGAGCAACAGTTACAGGCTGAAAAAGTCAACCAACCCATGGAGACCTAACAAGTTGGAGCTGGGAAATTTATTTCTGAGCCCATCTCACTGTCTCTTCAACCTCCTGCCTCTTATCTCCACTGGCAAATTCAACAAAAAACCAAGAGCAGCCCGTTGAGTTGCTTATGGCAGCCAGTCTCAGGTGAAGACGGGTGAAGTGGTTAAAGCAGGTAGACAAATGAAGAGAGGAGGGGGAAGGAAGGTGCAGTCACTGATCTCAATGCAAAGCCCATGAAACCTAGAAAATTAAGGGGATGAGTGGGGTCGGGAGGAATGGGGAGAATGATGGAAGGGGTGATATTGATCAAGATGCATCGTCCTAGTAAACTGATCTATTGAATTGTAACTCCTTTATACATGTACTTAAAGATAATAAAAATGTAATTATACTTTTACACAACAAGTCTGCAAAGTCCAAGGGTCATGACGCAACACATCTCCTGATGAGGGTTTGCACAGGTACATTGGAGTATATTGATCAAACGGTGGATTATTAAAAAAGAAAGAATCCTATTGCAGCTGCATTTCTTGTAATGCATTCTGAACTGATTTAGAAATTCTGTAATTTTTTTATGACTAAAAAAGTATATTGTGTTGGATTTTTTTGCACGTTAGGAACTTTTTTTGCTTGAAATAAACATTAAAAAAAAAAGTACTACGCTGTTGAAACTCTTTCAGAATGTGTGTATGTGTTGTTAAAAAATATCAGGGAGGGGCTGGGAAGGTGGCTCAATGCATGAGGCCCTGGGTTCGATTCCTCAGCACCACATAAGCAAAAAGAAAAAAGCCGGAAGTGGTGCCATGGCTCAAGTGTAGAGCTCTAGCCTTGAGCTGAAGAGCTGAGGGACAGTGCCCAGGCCAGAGTTCAGGCCCTATGACCAGACCTCCCCCCCCCCAAAAAAAAATCAGGGAGTCTCGACTTCTATTGAATACAAGGACAGAGTTGAGTTTCAACTTCAGAGAAACGGACTGTTAGGCCTTGTTACCCAGCATACAATCAGAGGTGATGGGGGAGCTGGGGAGGCAAGATCTGGTTTCTTGGACTGAGAATAGATGGGGCTGTTGATTGAAAGACTGCACATCAGAGCTGGCACGAAAGACCAGGCTAGGGTTGGGCTGACTGGAGATTTGTCACCGAGTTCTTGAATTGGCACTTTGTAAGTGCTTGCTGGTGAAGGATTAGTCATAGTACTTGAAGATAGAGCTGAGTTTGCGTGAGGGGATGAAGTGACTAGGTTAGGTGAGAAAAAGGATGCTGATGTAGGGTATACCCAAGTAGTTATAGACGCGTGGGAAATTACCACCATTTTCTAAGGCCAGCTGCTTCTAGCGATGTGTTCACCTGTGCGTAATGGCGTTGGCTTGGAAGTAGGAGAAACTGATTTTTCTTAATGGCACACTGATTATTGGCCCAACAGCAAAATTACATCTCCTAGTCACATACCATGTAAAGCTGATGGAAAGTAGAAATTTTATTTTAAAGATTCAGCTCATACAGTGATTGTTAGATGTTTCAAATAATCTTCAACATTTAGAGGTTGAATCTGTTCTTAATGCCTCCTGTGATGTCTCTAACTTTCAGCCATAATATTTAAATGAAGGCAACTGTGATTGTAAAACAATGTGACGCGGGTGGCAGTATATATCAAATATTACAGATTTTCTTGTAAGTTTTATTGCATGATATTATCAGGCAACTGCATAAAACCTTAAAATTTCCCCTGAGTTCGTGCCATGTGATTATTGCCTTGATTTTAACAATGATATCGTAGCTTGACAAAATAACTTGATTCAACACAATTAATTTTTGGCACCTTTTCTGTCCTTGAAATTGATATACCTTTTGAGATTACAACCCTAAATAATGGTCAACAATGATTTAACTCCAAACTAAACTATAGTAAAGTGTAAAATATTCCTAAGAACAGAATTATATTGAAAAAGGTATTAGGACAGTGCTCTCACTTTCAGTAAAATTTGTCCAGAATGTTATATTTTACCAACTTGTGTGAGTTATCAATGTAGTTCTGCATTGAGAAATTAAAAGACAAAGACACAAAAATTTAATTTGGTACTTTAACATTTTCTCTTTAACACTCAGAACACATTAACAAAACAAGAACAACATAGTAACAGACAATTGAGGTTAAGAAGATGTTTGATGAAGAATTATCTGTGTGTGTAGGTTTTTAATCTTCATTTTGTAAATATTCATTCACAAATTGTGCCATGTCAAGCTAAATTCTAATAGTTTATTAATATTTGCTAGTCATACTCATTGTTAAAAAATAAATGTATTAACATAAATAAAGATAACAGAAAGACAAAGGTAAAAAATTATGAGACTAAATGATGTTGACATAACTAAAATCATGTAAGTGTACATTCTTTATATTTTTTAATATGAAATGTCAAAAAGTGATCATACAGGCTGGGAATGTGGCTTAGTGGTAGAGTGCTTGCCTAGCATGCATGAAGCTATGGGTTCGATTCCTCAGTACCATACAAAGAGAAAAAGCCAGAAGTGGCTGTGTGGCCCATGGTAGAATGTTAGCCCTGAACACACAGAGGCTCAGGGACAGTGCCCAGTCAAGCTCCGGGACTGGCAAAAAACAAAAAAATAGTGATCATACTTTGTACATGTTTAAAAGGGAATAATTTAAATTGTAACAATTTATGCTTCCCAGTAAGCTTATTTTGGGGTCTAAGATTTTTTTCATTTTTAAAAATGTTATTATTAAGTAATAATACACAATATACATATGTACTCTGAAACCTGAAATTTCAAATGAGTTTTTTTTACAATAAATTCATTGTTTTTTAATAATGTATTTTAGAAAATTCTAGAGTCTCAGGGTGTTACAGAGACTTTAAAAGTAATCCTGTTGACTCCTGGATTTTGAATCCTTGTGTCGTCTTCAATATGCCTGTAATGTGATGATTAAGACTAGGGTTGATTGACTTTATTAATATAAGGATTGTATCATTTGTGGAACTATGCCCTCTTGAAATAATTCTGATTACTTAAAATATTTTTATTGTGCTAAAAATCTATATCTATGTGATCCAAGTCTCTCAGAAACATCACAGATTTTCTAATCCTTCTTCTACAGGACAGCACTCAATCACAGAAATAAAGCCACAAATTCCTCTTAGCTTCTTTCTTGTGTCTGCCTTAGTATAAACACTACACATTTCCCTAAGTCTTCTTTATGTTTCGACTTCAAAATGTCTAACAAGCTGTGTTAGAAATAGCTGCAAAGATTACTACATTATTATAAAAACTAGCAATTTTATAAAGGGTGTCATTTAAATTGGTTACAAATTTATCATAAGAAATAATTGTAATATTTATTTTTCATAGAGATAAAATCCAATGAATTGCTACATTAAAGTTGAGTGATGAAATTTCCAATATTTATCATTCAGTGATGTTTTATTGGGCTATTAAAACTCATACTTAATTCAATAAATTGGATTTTTAAAAGGTCTTCTTAAACTCATTTGGTATATTTATGTACTACTAGCCATTGGATATGGGATAATCCTGAAATGCTTAGCTCCTTAACTATCCCAACACATAAATGATACAATATAATGGCACAAATTATCTAGTATCAAAATCTAACTCTTTGAGTACCCTGACTTTAAAGGCAAAATCTCTCCAACTCTGCATTCTTCATTATACAGCATTATCATTTCTATTCCTAATTCCTTAATCAAAAGAGTCATTAACAATGCAAATAACAAGAAATTGGTTTAAGAAGGGAACAAATATTAGTTACTGACATCAGATAGTTTCAGATTTTAGAAAATCAGGTTGAATTTGGGTAATATTTTATAATTCAAATGAACAATACAACTACCTTATAATATAGCCTTTTCAGTTTTAATGATAAAATACCATTTTTTTCATTTTAATGAGAATTTTACATGAAATCCATGGGTAAATTAAACCAATGGGTTTAATTTAATCCCCTAAAATATTATGTATTTTAACAGGATGACTTATGGCATATCAGAGTACACCAATATTTTGTTTGTGGGGTGTCATTTTAGAAGTTGGGTTTTGGTAGATTCAATCAAATCTATTACTTTTCTAGGTCCCAAATTTTGACAGGTTGGGTATATTATTAGACTCTCTAAAGTTGATGTCTTTTTATTTTGACTATTTAAATGGATATACACAATATAGTTTCCAAATAATTCATTGAAATGAAGCAAAGCATTACTTGAGAGAACTACAAACAAAATTAATTGAAGCTCTGAGACAAAGCAGCCTAGGTCAGTCCCCATCTCTAAGTCTTACTCTGTTTAAGAGGCTAGTTAGATTCACTGGGTCTATTTCTGCATAATACAAGGAGCATCTCTGCAATTTAGATTTCCAGATTGTACATATTAGGTGTATAAATATTAATAAAAACTTCTGCCCTTAAATATTACATGTCACAGTTAATATTCTGCACTCTCTATCTAGATATTTGCTTTTCAATATTTACTGCTAGAATTTTATTAATAAATTGGAAGCTTGTTTTCCCCTTCACTCATGTGAGAATTTTATCTGGAATGCTGTGTTTGAGCAACTAAGCAGAAAAAAAAATATTGGCCACTCACTTATTGATGGAAGATAGGAAGGTGGTGTATGCCCTACAGTTGTAGCAATATAAGATATTACTGAGATAAATGGAATCTTCGCCACAAAGTGCTTCATCTTCTGTTGAACACAGAAGAGGAATGTTTGCCTCTCCCATGGGAGCTCCAAGCTCTCTATTATTAAAGAGCTAGCGCATCGGGGCACCAGGAAGCTGAAGTTTCCTGCATCTCTAGCACATGTGGGGGCCACATCAGCAACTCTCAACTTGGTGGCCCATTTCCTTCCCCTGGGTCCTTGTCCCAGAGAGTTCTTAACTGTTTTGATGTATGGCTTGAACACTAGGCTTCTATAGTCATTCAGATGATTCTAATGGGCAGCCACAGTTAAGCACTTCTAAGAAGGTCATCTCACCAAGATTAGATATTTCTCTTAATAATCTGGCTCAAGGAATTTTAAAGCTCTGCACCCCTAAAGAAACTGCTAGACCCTCAAAATACTCAACAAAAAGAGATTCTAGGATCAACAAAGCTTGGAAAGTATTGCATATCTTACTGTCTTGGAGAAACTTAATCCACGTTGAAATATAGTAAGGAAATGTCCAATTTAGTGTTCTCCAGAATTTTAACTGAGAATCCTCATTTTAAATCCACATGTTAATTTTGCTAACCTATGTTTTGTGGACTTTAAAAAAAAAATTTCCCACTTTTGTTGATTATCTATACACTGCAGCAAAAGCAGACTAGGTACTTATTGGGGATGTAGTATTACATTGGTAATATTTTTGTTTTTGCCATCTGTGTGGCTATTGAGTAAAATACATATTGGTGTGAACTCCATTGGAGATAAGGTTTTTGCTCTGGGCTATCTAGATTTGTTAATGCAAACATCTTGTATTAAGGTGATCCATCTTTCCAGTCCAACTTGACAATAAGCAGAGAAAAGCTGTGGTTTTGTTTCAATTACCCTCAAGCAGTTACTTAAATCTTCTTTTGAAGTGATACTGTCTGCATGTTAAATCATGAATGTCTTTAACTCCAGAAAGTGTCCTATTTCTTTGGCTGAGCGAATTCATTGATGGATGATAGCTGATGGAGGAAGAATGGAAAGCAGAGTGAGAGGAAGAGAGTAGAGGGAGAGGGGCTTGATTCACAAATGGAGTCAGGGTTGAGGGGATGGCAAATTGGCCTCGAGGCTGGAAGAGGCAGTCTACTGGCCAAGGAGAAATGGATATGAGTAGAATACACACCAAGAAACAAAGCTATGCAAGCTATATTTTTATTTCACTAAATTAGGTCTGAAACACATCAAGATGAATTAAATGTCTCCAAGAAGATGCATAACACTTTCCGAGCTTTTGACCACAGAATCACTTTTCTGTGGAGTGTTTTGCAGGTTTAGTGGTTTCTTTAGGGAGAATAGCTATAAAATTTACTCGGCCAGGTGTGATCTTGTTCTTTTTCTTGGCAGTATGACAACTGAACTTCTTCCTGCTCTGGTTTCTTTTCTGTGGCTTCTTTAGCATTGTGGCCTCCTTCTTATCTTCTGAGGCTTCCGCTGCTTTTTCTGGATTTCCTTGAGTTTGGGAAAACCATTCCTGATCTTTGCCTCCTTGTTAGTCTTTAGTATCTGGTGTTGACTTCAGATACAAGAAAGGTTTCTCAGATTTCACTGTCTTATTTTTATGTGACATACAGTAAGATATAACTTCCTATTAACTTCAACATATTTAACAGAAGGAAGTGCACTGTTCATTCATGTCTGTTCAGACAATGACAGATAACTAGCAGGGCATTAACAAAAATTTGTTAACCTACATTATTTGGTTGTTCTCATAAACACTCAAGAGTTGCCATAGAAAAATAAAATAAAGATTATCAAGAACATCACTAAAAGAAATAATAGTGACTTATGTTTCTAGTGTATACATTGCTCTTGTTACTTAAAGTATTATTTTTGTTGATAATAGGTTTGGCAAATATTTATTGTAAAGGAGCTAAAAATAAATGGTATAAAAACAATACAAAAAACTGCCCAAAGATAACCATTGTAAACAATTTTTAAAAATATTTTAGTTCAGGTCTTTTTTTTACTGTATCAATGTGTGTGTGTGTGTGTGTGTGTGTGTGTGTGTGTGTGTGTGTGTGTGTGTGTGTGTGTGTGTTTATAAGAGAATTTGGGTTATACTGTAAAAATGGTTTTATATCCTCTTCCATTCAGTATTATAATTTTATCGGCAAATACAGGGAGCTTAATATAATGGAGTAGGTACTATTTTATATTTTGGGGAAACATCAATAAAGAATATCCTAAAATCCTTTTCTGGAAACTTGATTACTAATGACTTATTAATAGTTCATTTTTTTGTGTTAATTATATTTCATTTAGCCAATCTTCACTATTATTGTCATCATTTCACAGTCTTTCATATAATCCTGCAACAAATATGCCTAGATCTTCGTGTACTTCCTTGATCATTCACAGGATAGAAAGCAATTAGAAGGTTAGGAATCATTGTAATAATTTATAAGCCTCAAACCCATTGGTATAGGAAAGGACCCATTCTGCCATGACAACTGGCATGAACTTGTACTTTCACTGTTAAGCATATTTGTCTGTCTGTCTTTTACCTCCTATTATAGTGTGTTTTATTCTAGTATAATGTTTACAATCTTGTACAAATATATAGTCTTTGTTTTTTTCTTTGACTCACTCCTTGTGAATATTTAGGAAATAGAGACCTTTAAGGGAAATCTCTAGACTCCAATATTTATGGATTTTTTTTCTTGAAGGTTTACATTGTATTTCAGACTACTGGCAAAGGTAGCCTTGAATGGCTTCTTATCCAATGCTCTGTTTTGTCAACACATTTAGTTCAGGGGTACAAATTTACTTGGGGTACATTAAGCAAGGCAAATGTTCAATGAAGGTAGAACTTGTATCTTTTGAGGCATAATAATAGCTTCCCACAAACTTCCTGAAAATGGAAATCTTTTCTGAAACTGAATTTGATGGGTAATCCTGAGGAACTACTTACTCTTCATGAAAAACAAACACCAAAACCCAACTTAACAGACCAGCCTGTCTGCTGTGAAGTAATATCATTATCTGTAGACATTATTAATAGAAAGGTCCAGGGGTTGTTGCAAAGAATAATTTCACATTTCTGAAGACAGATTAGTGATTTACAAAGAGGAAGATGCTTCCAAGAACAAGATAGGCCATTACTAGGGATTTCTAAGTGTCACTATAATGTAATCTAAATGGAATGTTGTTTACTTAAAAGAAAGTATTAAATATGTATTTTCAATCTTTAAGGGTCTTAATATTGAGTTTACAATATAAAATTAAAGAGACTTCAGCTGGTCTCTAGCAAAATACCATTGGTGTTAGTACAGAAGATATTACTTGTAGATGACTTCAAGTTTGGGGGAATTTAAGTTTGGCTTTACCCTTCTTATTCTCTTATTTTCAGGCTTTTTTGGCATTTGCTTCCCATGAATACATGCATTTTAGAATGTCAATAAAGTTTCTTCCTCCTCCTCTTCCTTCTCCTCCTCCTCTTCTTCCTCTCCCTCTCCCTCTTCTTCTTCCGCAACCTCTCCTTTTCTTCTTCTTCTTCTTCCTTTCTTCTTTTAGATGCTTCTATGATGCAGCCCAGGAGTCAAGAAGAATATCAGTACACATTTCTCTCAATCTTGGCATCAATAAACAAATGTGCATTGTAGGATGTTAAACATGACCTCTGCCACGTTTCCCCAAAAATCCCACATGACTGAGAAACACTGGGATTACATGTAGGTCAGCTGACTTGAGCTACAAGGAGACCACATTCCACTGATTAACACATTCAGTTCAGAATCTGATAACTAACGTTCTAACTCTCATTCTGTCAAAAGTGATCAGTGGGGCTGGGACAGATGGGAGAGAATAATGAAAGGGGGACATTGATCAAGGTGCATTGAACTTATAAAGTGGCATGTTGAATTGAAACCCGTGGTACAACTAAATTTAAAAATATAAAATTCATAATAAAAAGTAAACAAGATTTTGTAACTTCCTAACAACAGCCTTTCAGCAGTGCAATAAAATCTGAACTCTTTGAAGTATCCCATAAAGCTTCTTGAGCCTCATTTAATACCCTTTTTTTTCTTCCTTAGACTTTGAGATTTATACCAGCATGAGGCCCTGGGTTCAAACCCTAGTACTTCCCCCACCCTAAACAAAAGTAGAATACCTCAAATAGTAATAATTTTCTCCACCAAGGGGAATGCTAATAGACCAGAGCTGGCGTGGACAGGTTGGAAACTGGGTAAGTAGAACTAGAGTCCAATTTCTACTGATGAATTCTGGTGGAAAAACAGTCCATTAAGGTAGTGAAAGGAGCATGCTCATGCACCTGGCTTACTAGGGGAGGAAAAGTAGAGGTCCGCAGACCCAGATTCCTCCAGGTTTGGCATGCCTTGCATTTCTTCATGTCTTTTGTCTTCCATTTTTTGGTCTGGAAATACATATACTCCTTGAGTTCTTCCACAAAACCTTGTGCACCACTAGGAAAAAGAAGTTTGCTTTGGGTAACTTCCAAACATTGGTGGCTATCGATTGCCTTTTCATTGCAACAGCAAGGCAAATCTCCACAGGAGAGATATCCATATTTTTTCTCTCAAGGATGGGAAGTATAAACACCATGCTCAAACATTTTATTTCAGTTTTAAGTGTGGCAACTATGTAGGCAAAGAGTGGTGGCATATTTTCCATAATTCCCCCAAATGTGACTAGAAGTCTGAGATGTGGTCTGTTTGTGGAAATGCAGTAAAAAAAAAAAGTCTTAAAATAAGTTGATGTTAGGCGAAATGATCCCTAAGATAAGGACTCAAGTGGTTTTTCTTTCTTGCTATTGTGTCTAACATATTTATAAGATCTTTCTTTGTTGCTTTGTATGTCCCTCCCGCATGGTATAAACCCTGTTTTTTCTGTATTTGATGTTGGTATAATTTGTGGAGGGGAAGGGAAAAAACAAATTGTTTAAATAGGGATACAGGTGGACCCATTGCAACAAGGAGATGTACAAGACGTTATATCGAAAAACGAACTTTGGCTTGGGTGTGGCGGGGGGGGGGATATGGGAAGGGATAGGAAGGGATGGGAAGGGGAAAGAAAGGAAGGAAAGGAGGAGGAGGCAACAATGCTTGATAAGAAATGTACTCATTACCTTGCTCATGTAATTGTAACCCCTCTGTAGGGTATTTTCACAATTAAAAAAATTTTTTGGAGTGAAAGCTCACAAGCTAGAGAGACCAGCTTGTTGTCCCTCCGTTTCACTGTTTAATGTGGTTTCATCAGTTTGCATTCAAGTCAAGATGGAGATACTTCTTGTGATTATGGCAGCAGTGCGAACAAGAATTTAAAAGACGAATACCTTTCAGATGAGCCTACTTTATGAGAGACAGTTCATAGTTGTGATGGGTCATCTTGATAGTGACCTTGATTGAATGAAGAAGCATCTAGGAGATTAGAGTACAGCACATCGAGGGGTGTGTCTGTGAGGATGTTTCTAGAGGATTAAACAAGGAGAGAGACCTGTGCTGAATATGGACAATACTATTCCATTGGTTGAGGATGGAACAATGGAACAGAAGAGGTGAAAAAGCAAGCAATTAGTACAGACATTCCAGCAACCACAGCAGTATGGGCTGCTCCGCGCAGCCATACTGTCCCGAACATGATGGACTGAAACTTAGGAAGCTGAGCCCAAGTAAGGCCCAAATAAATCTTTTATCCTTTTAAATTATTCTTTCAGGTATTTATCAAAATGATACCAGGTTGATACCGTGATCCTGAAGGTTGGGCACAGGCAAGCAGTCTTTCCCCAGTATGCTTTCCATATGATTTCAAATATCTCAGACTCATTTGGACATTATTAGTTTGGAAGAATAAGTGTAGAAAATAACTCCAGAAAATGATGCTCAGATTTCCTACTCCTCGTGTGAAGATGACTGGCTGACAATTAGGAGACTAAGACTCTTTCCTCTTGCTCTGCATAGAATGTTAATCACCCAAAGAAGAATGTGAAGGAGCACTTGCCTAGAGTTCCTAAGGCCATGCCTGGGTTAGAGCTCCAGCATCACCAGAACAAACAACCAAAGAGAGTAATTTGGTTCATTATTTTTAGTTGTGGTTGTCTACTTTAATTTTATTTGTTTCCATCTTCTCTGCTTTCAAGGGTGGCTTTTAGAGTGTTAGCTTTTGTCATTGCGGAATTTATACAAGATTTTCTTTCCTTTTTACTTTTTTTTTTCTTTGTGTCTCTCCTGAGACACAGGGCCTAAACACTGTCCATTGAGTGAAAAAGTCCAACAGGGTTTTGTTGTTGTTGGTGGTGGTGGTGTTGTTTTGCTTAAGGGACACTTTAGCCACCTCTCCACTTCTGCCTTTTTTTCTTTCTTGCCAATTCTGGGGCTTGAACTCAGGGCCTGCATGTTCTCCCTGAGCTTCTTTGTGGTCAAGGTTAGCACTTTACCACTTGAGCCATAGCACCACTTCTGGCTTTTTTGAGTAGTTTATAGGGACTTTTCTGCCCCGACTGGCTTCAAACTACGATGATCAGATCTCAACCTCATGAGTGCTAGGATTACAGGCTTGAGCCACCAGTACCAGACTTCTTATTGGTTAATTAGAGATAAGAGTTTCATAGACTATCCTGCCCAAGCTGGCTTTGAACTATGATCCTCATATTTCAGCCTCCTGAGTAGCCAGAACTATGAGTCACCAATGCCTGGCTATGCAAGGTTTTCTTAAGCTCTTGTAATAATAGCAGGCTTCCTGCCCAGGCAAAATGGGCACACACCTTCAGCAAGCCCAGGGCAGGTAATCATCAATGAGGAACTTCTTTTCCTCACCAAGTATTAATGACAGGCAGATCTCATCTGTTCTTTCCCCTATGAATACAAGTGTCAAATCTGTATTGCTGGTAGCATTTGAAATGGTATGTGCATAGTTCAGGAAGCATAACTGTTTATCCATTAATCACTCTGGGCCACCAGTCAAAATATTTTCTCTGCAAAAATGCCTTTCCTATTTTGTACCAATTAATATTGGATGGAACTCAAGAGTCACAGTTAATCTGTGGCAAAGCTTTTATTTGCTGTCAAGCATGCAGACATGAAAAATGCTCAATGTAATATTTTAATTAATAAAAATATGCTGAGAAAGTGTATTTTTCTGAAGTAGATTTTTATTACACTTCATTACATTTCCAAATTTAATGGACACATATATTATGTCCTGTCACCATGGGAACCACATAAAGACAGGCTTTTTATAGGCTGTTGAATGTAGTTATAAAACTCTCACAAAGACAAAACTGTTCCTTGTGAGTTTAAAAGAAGCTATGCTCATTTACAGTATGTATAATTTACTGCAGCGCTGGAGGCAATAGAGAGGGTCTTTACTTGATTTAGAGACTAACACTGCTTTTTATGGTGTTTTTACATTTTAATTATTTCAGGTCCATGTTCTTGGTGATATAACTTGGCTTATTGTCAAAGCAAATTAAAAAATAGGCAAACTTTGTGTAGTAGCTGAAAAAGATGAATTTTTTACCTGTTTAAAAAATAACACATTTTAAAGTTCTATCTATCTATCTATCTATCTATCTATCTATCTATCCATCCATCTATGTATCTAAAAGTAGAAATTACAATAAACTTCAACATCCAGCCTCAATAGCCACGAACATTTTGTTGAATTTATTTGATCTAGCCTACAAATACTACATTTTATGGCTGAAGTATTTTGAGATAAATCCCAGACATTGTAACATTTTACTGTCAAATATTTTAGTGTATATCTTAAAAATGAAGGGAGCAAGAGAGTGGCCTCCATAGCGAACAACTTTCTGTATTCCATAAGAATATATCACAGAGCAATATGACAAAAGCAACACTAAATGTATAGATCATATCCACACACGTAAGTTTATTCCATTTACTGGCAAGAAAAAAATGGTGAAAAAATTGCTCTCTACTGCTTGAAAGGGATATGTCTAAAAATAAGTGGTTTTGTAGGTTAAAAATAAAATAGACAATTTCAAATTTTAAAAAATACAGGGTTTTGACTTAGTTAAAGTAGAATTAAGGTAAAAGCCATTAAGACAAAGAAGGATCTTGTATAAATACTAATGGCAGGAAACTACAAAGATAACAGATTATCTTTATCCAATTATACAGGATTAACTTTCAAAAAGGAGCAACTATGAGAGATATGACACAGTGACACTAATAATAGGTTATATTAATGTTTTTCTTTCAATTTTAGGAAAACCAGGTGGTATAATACTAATAAATATAGAGAAGACTCAAAGGGCAGTGCTCTAGGTATAGCTGATAATTCCCCATTGAAATTTGAACCCTGGAATTGAGATCTTGTTTTTCATATGGATAAATAATTAGTGAGCTTTGATGGGGAAAACAATCATGGCTTCACATTCTTTAGTCCTTTCCAAGTTAGCAAGCATTATTTTTTTCTATTAAGATTATTTATGCATTTCTCTATGTTCTATTCACATGGCCTGGCCCATCTCAAGCAGAAGCCTATTCTGGTTATTTATGACTTTCCATATTAAAAGTAAGCATCCATGTTGATACTTTTCCTTAATAGTTTCCAACTTTAACTTCCAAGGAGTGTTCCAGTTTAGCCTCATATGAGCTCTGCTTTTTTTTTTTTTAAGTGCCAAGAAAGAAATGTGAGACTTCACAAACAGGCAGATGGCTTTTCTATCAGTCCCAGCCCATTCCTGACATGTGCAGATGGTTTCATACTTAAACAAATAACTAATGTTCAGGAATTAAGGAATTGAGAAATTAGCTTATGTCTTTAAGGAATTGAGAAATTAGCCCATGTCTTTAAGGAATTGAGAAATTAGCCTATGTCTTAGGGGAATCACTTCTCTTCTTCATCCAATGACTCTTCCTCCCTCTAAAATAGGTAACATTTGTGATGAAGCTTGTGAAACCTAATTTCCCCAGGATTTGGCTTAAATCTTTTAGGATCTAGGGCCAGGGATGGGGGTGGAGGTAGTCCCAATGATATATATATATATATACATATATATATGTTATTATATATATTATATATGTATGTACTTGCTCCTCCTCCTATTTTCACAAGATGAATATGAATGATCATGATAGAGCATAGATTACAACACAGCCATCAAGACTAGTTGTGAGGGAATCACAACTAGAGACCAACAATCCCTAAAGTAGTAAATAGCTGCTGTGGGAAATACTTGGGAACTCTCTGCCCTGTGTAATGGCCTGGCTGTTGTGTGAGCTAGATGTTTATTTGCTCTTGTGTTTTTGTTTTTTTCCTTTGTTCCCATACCTGGAGTCCTGAACTACTTACTATAAGTGACATTTGCAAATCTAACAAAGTAGTTGCAAAGTAGAGGTCAAATTGCTTTAGGAATTAGAAGCATTCACTACCAATGTGACCACCACAGTTAACTTTGGCTCTCTCAGCTTTATATTTACCATCTGTAGCATGGGAAACAAAAGGAATAATACCAACTGACAGAGTTGTCCTGATGATTCAAATGAATGTGAAATGCTTAGCATTCTAATGATGCTGGAAGCTACATTAACAATTATTATAACACATTAAAAATAAGTATTAAGTATTAAGGTTTTTAAAGTATAATATAAAAACATACGATTTATAACCTTTAATGTTTGTTTTTAAAGTGTGGAATTCAGAAGTGTTAAATATAGTCTCCTTGTTGTAAAATAGAACTCCTGAACTCTTCAACTTGCAAAACAGTTTGAATAAAGCTTTGAATAAAGCTTCAAGTTTGTTTTAAAAAATCCGTTTTAGGGCTGGGAAGGTGGCTCAGTGGTAGAGTGCTTGCCTAGCATGCATGAGGCCCTGGGTTCAATCCCTCAGCACCACGTTAGCAGAAAACAGCTGGAAGTGGCACTGTGGCTCAAGTGGTAGAGTGCTAGCCTTGAGCTGAAGAGCTGAGGGACAGCACCTAGGCCCAGAGTACAGCCCCCACGACCGACAAAAAAAAAGTTTCAAATTCCTTAAAAAATTGTGACGATGATACAGAGAAGAAAATTCATATATACATATATTTAATATCAAATATCATAATTGTATTATATACTAAAGTCAATACATTCAGCTTTCCTTAGTTTTTACCTTTTTTGTGTTCCAACATCCTATCCAGGATTCAATGCTACGTTTAGTCATTATGTTTCTTTAGGTCTTCTTAGTTGGGTCAGTTTCTCAAATTCAGTTTTTGTTTGTTTTTTTTTTGGGTCTGGTTGTGGGGCCTGAACTCTGGGCCTGAGCTCTGTCCCTCAGCTCTTCAGCTCAAGGCTAGTGCTCTACCACTTGAGCCACAGCCCCACTTCCAGCTTTTCTTTTCTGCTTATGTGGTGCTGAGGAATCGAACCCAGGGCCTCAGGCATGCAAGGCAAGCACTCTACCACTGAGCCACCTTCCCAGCCCCTCATAGTTTTTGATGGCCTTGACAGTTTGAGAAATACTGGTCAGGTGTTTGGTAGACTATTCCTCATTTGAGATTTAGTTGATATTTTTCTCATGATTTGACTCTGTTAAGAACATGTATACTACCATTAGGATGTTGTTGTTGATCCTGAGAACATGGTAAAAGTAGTATTTATTGTACATAATTTCATAAATATTTCAGTTTGCAACTCTCCCATAAAATGATGTTCAGAATCTTTTCCATGTGTACTTCAGGTACTTACTTGACTTCTAGATACGTCTGATCAGATATTTTGCCCATTTAAAATGTTGCCTGCTTCCTTATTGTGTTTTAAGAATTTGTTGTATGTTTTGGATAGAAATTCCTGATCAATCTGTATTTTACAGATTTTTCTCCTAATCTGTAGTTTTTCTATTCATTTTTTTCACTGAATGGAAACTTCCAATTTTTAAATTGTTATTATAAAGGTGATGTACAGAGGGCTTACAGTTTGATAAGTTAGGTAATGAATACATTTCTTTTTGGTTAATGTCACCTCTTCCATCGTTCTCTCCCATCCCCATCCACAAATTGTATAGCTCATTTTCAGCATAATGTCTACAGAGTATCACTGCTGCATTTACTCCCCCCCCTTTTTCCCTCCATTTCTCTGCCTCCTTTTCTTCCCCCTCCCTCAAGACAGATAAACAATAAACAAGACAAAAGGAAAAAAAAGTTTTCATTTCCTGGAATTCATTTTGATAAATATGATTTTATATGATCAGAGGCACAGAGGCATTGTGCCTTTGTGTTCTTCCCCAGAGAATGTCCTCCTTTGATCTCAGTGTATGTGACTGCCTTGAGTCCTGTATAATTTATTATACCCAGTGTATTTTAGATTGAGCTTCTGCATATGGGAGAAAACATGTACTGGTTGTCTCGCTGAGCTTGGCTTACCTCACTTTACATAATTTGCTCCAGGTCCATCCATTTCCCTGCAAATGACATAATATTATTCTTTGTTTTTTTGTCAGTTGTGGGGCTTGAACTTAGGGCTTGGGTGCTGTCCCTTATTTTTTCTAATGGCTGTGTAAAATCCATTGTATATAAGTACCATATATTTTGGATCCACTCATCTATTGTAGGGCCATCTGGGCTGTTTCTACAACTTGGCTTCTGTGAATAGTATGGCAATGAGCATGGATGTGAAAGTTTCTTTATGGTATCCTGGCTTGTGATGTTCTGGGTAGATGCCCAGGAGTGGATATGGCTGGAATGTAGGGACAATCTATGTTTAGTTTTTTGAAGAACTGCCAGACAGTTGTCCAGAGTGGTTGTACTAGTTACATTCACACCAAAAATGCAATGGGGCTCCTTTTCCCCCACATCCCCATGAGCATTTGTTGTTGTTTGATTCATGCAGTTGGCCAATATAATTGAGTTATGATAGAATCTCAAACTCTTTTTGATTTACATTCCCTTTATGTCCAGAAACTTTTAATATCAGTCAAGTCCAACTTATCAGTTTTTCCTTTCATAGCTAGTCTTTTAATGTTGCAACTAAAAACTTTACAACAAATGCAAGCTCACATCACTTTTCCAAGGGTTTTTCTGAGTGTGTACGTGATGTTTGAGTTGAGCTCTGAAGAGTGGGTAAGAATTAACTTTGCAAGCACAGAGAGTCCTAGAAGAAAGGTAAAATGAAGGTGTGTTTGGCTAGGAGGATGACACATTAAAGGAATAAGAAAGAAATACAGTATGACTTGAACTCTGAAAAGTGAAAATGTATCAAGCACTGTGACCAGTATGAGATTTTACCCTGTCTACACATAGTTAGCCCAGAAGGCATGACCACTGACAAAAGATGTAAAACAGTGGGGTCGAAGCTGAAAGGCCTTAAGGCCTAGCAAGTAGCAGGGATAAATAGTTGTGTCCATCTTCCTCCTCCCCTGATTCTAGTTCACCAGAGATAATGGGGGGAAGGAGGAGGTAATGCATGCCCAATTGGAATTATATATAATTCAGTATGTCACCACTGAATTATCTGAGCTTTAGAAACCAACAAATGTTTAAAATGTGTGCTTGCCACCAACTTTCATTCTAGAAGGTAGACTTTATATCACTGTAATAATCAAATTTTCCTTGTCTTCAAGAAGAAGCCTCCATCTCAACTTCTTATACATTTGAATAGATGGTGTGGAACAAAGGGGTAGCTAGCTGGTGGCTTCTCTTCCAAGAAGATTCCCCTGGGAAATTGTGTCCACACAGGACAGAACAAGGGAGAGTTAAGCAGCAGCAACCAGATTGTGCAGGTCTTGTCCATGGTAGAGACTTTCCCTCCATTATCCTACAGAATATATAATATACAGTATAATCTATACAATATAGCACTTCTGAGGGCTTTAGGCTGTGGTAGTATAATAAACATTGTAATGGATGGTCAATCTAACATCATTTTACCTGCAGCTGCTTTGAACCCAGTACCCCTGCTTCTGTGGCTTTATAGAACAAGATGGTTCCTTCTGCCTGGGACATTCTTTCTTCTTCTTTTCTTTTTTCTTTTTTTTCTTTCTGTCTTCTGTCTTCTTTTTTTTTTTTTTTTGCCAGTCCTGGGGCTTGAACTCAGGGCCTGGGCACTGTTTCTAAGCCTTTTTGTACTCAGGGTAGTGCTCTACCACCTTGAGATACAGTGCTACTTCCATCCTTTTCTGAGTAGTTTATTGGAGATCAGAGTCTCATGGACTTTCCTATTGAGGCTGACTTTGACCTGTAATCCTTAGATCTCAGCCTCTTGAGTAGCTAGCATTACAGACATGAACCATCGGTGCCAAGCTTGGGACATTCTATCTTTAATTTTTTTTCTAAATTTCTGGAGAGTCTCTTGCTTATCCTTTGAGACATAGGACATGCCTCCTTCTTTCCTATTTTGCTTATCTATTTTCTTGGTCTTTCCTATATTCTATATGACATTAAATAAAGTAGTTTTTAGGGATTTTACCAAATCCTACTGTTTATTCATCACAGTTAAGTCCAATTAACAAAAGTCCTCATTCAGCCCCTGGGATCCTGTCAATAAAGTGTGTTCCTATCTGCCACACAAGAGACAGTTGACAGCTTCCTTAAATTCCTTGTCTACAGATAGGAGGGATTTCCAAATGAGAGGATAGGAAGGATTAACTGGATAGCAAATGAGGTGGAATCATTTGGACATTAAGTTCCTCAGGAAATTCTTTTTACTGTACAATTTGGACAATGTTAAGCAAAAACCTCGAACAAAACCTACTTTCATTGTTTGCATAGGCATTATAAGAAACAGCCAATATTATGTATATATATACAAAACATTTTATTTTACTCTATTCATTTTTTACCGTTTGACTGCTTAAGTTGGCTAAAAATAAATATGGAACTTAGTGTCTGCATATATGTAATATCTGAATCTGTAACTCTACTCTCATTTTTATAAAGATCTTGAAGAAGGAAAGTCTGGAAGCCTTGAAACATATAAATACTCATCCTTGTCAGAGCCTTGTAGACATATTCCTTCAACCAGATAACCAATTTTCAGTTCAGGTGACTATATTCATTTCTAAGCCAATTCAAACCAATTTAACAGATAAAATTTTATGAGATTTTGTCACAGGCTTCACCAGAAGCCAATTATGAAACATCTACTTCATTTCCTTCAGCCATTGATTTCCCAATTTGTTGGCAAGAATCTATGATTTCAGTCTAACATGGTATTTTCTTTAGAAGCCCATCTTATCGTTTGCTTATGATTCTATTGTGTTCTAACCATTTAACGATTTCTCATCTTATTATATTTGTCTCATTATACTGAGAAGGCAGAATTTCTGAATTACAATAGCTGGTTCAGCCATTCTTACCTGCTAGATGCAAGGTGCCACATCTGTTTTTCTCTAAGATTATGGTGCTTTGTTTAAAGACAGTTATAAGCAATTCAATAGATGTTTGCTAATTTTCTTATTATGCTAAGATGCATATCAGCCAGAGCAAATGTTTATGTTGACATTTATTCTAAGTACTTCCACCTGCATTTTCTCAGTACTTATTTGCAGCATTTCTGTTATTCTTATTGTGCAAGTTTATTTATCTAATTTGACTTGGTAAACAGGAATTGAAAAATGACTACAATCATTTAGCTAAGTTTAGAGTCATAATAATTTAGTACTTTATCTTTTTATTAGCTGGCCTGTCTTCTATAAGGTTTATATTTCTCCCTTGACATAGTTGTTTAATGCTTTCTTTTTCTCTTCCATTTCCTTTTCCTTGTCTCTTAGCATTAATTTTATTCTAGATTTCCATGCACAAGATCAATTCTGGCTATACTCTTTTACAGAGCAGGTATTTTCCCTCTTACTTTCTCTATCCCTCTCTATGGGACTATAAAGCAAATTATAGACATTAATTTTTATGACTTGGAGACCAAAGTTAAAGAAAACTGTCAACAAGAATTACACAAATGACTATAATCATTTGACTTGATAAGAACTTAAGCTTTTAAATGCTGGCACTTTTAAATCCTGCCTGCAAGTATGAAAAATCTTCGCTTGGCACAAATTGGGCATTGTAGGAAATTGATATGGCAATCAATATGTTAAGTAAGGGAAGTGAGAGAAAAATGAAAGGAAGAAATTAATCCATATGTAGATAATCCTGACAGATACAGTTAGACCTTGTGATCTAAAAGTTAGGCAATATTTTGTGTGATGAAGGCCTGAAGAACTGTTTTATAATAAAAATAATAATTAGCACAGTCTTGAAGCATAGAATTTTTCTTTGGAAAAAAACTCACCATTTTTACATATGATTTACTCAGCTTGTGTGTGGGGTAGTTAGCGGGGTGAGAAGGAGCGCACACCAGTACTAAGGTTTGAATTCAGGGCCTGGGCTCTCTCAGTTATTTTGCTTAAGCCTTACATTCTACAACATGAGCCACAGCTCCCCTTCCCAAACCAAATTAAAATTGCATAGAGGGGCCCACCTCTTTAGAGAGGCCTACGGGTGGAGGATGCAGCGAAACGTAAACAAGTTGCGGGCCATGTTGAAGTCTCATATCAACAAGAGCTGTCCCAGACACAGTAACATAGAGACTCTACCAAATGACTGATTCTTCCTCTTGATTCTTGAAGTCTCTCATAAGTGGATTTCCAGTACCAGACCTTAAGTGAGGCGGACACCTTGCGTTTTAAGTATGCTTTATGGCAAATATGTAAACATAAATTTTTAGACTATCATTTAGCCTTTTTAAACTTAGCTTGGGTTCACCTTTTTGCTCTCTATTCTTGCTTCAGTTAGAAAATTTACTGTTCTAGGTTTCAGTTAAAGGATCATGGTCTAATAGTTTTCTCAGGAGTGACACTACACCCTAGGACAAGAGAAGTAATGTATAGAAGAATTGAAGTCCTGGCATGAAAATGATCCTTTTGTTTTGTTGTTTTACAATGGGAGACATGATAAGCAATGTAGAGAGATGTAACTGCTTATTCATTGGTTTTCTGGGATGCAGATTTGGCTTGAAGAAAGTGGATTGAGATGGAGATCAGAACACAGAAGGCTTTGAAGAGAGAGTGTTCATAGGATCAACCAGTGAAGAGGAAGAGAAAGGAGAAGGATTAGGCAGAGAGAAAAGTTGGGCTGAAGCGTGGTCTCTGCAGAAGCTGTGGTTGTCTATTGAGGTTTCTGAAGAAGGCATGACTCTTCAGAATTTCCCTTATTGGGATGAGAAGATTGGTTGGTCCTTTATAGGACTATGCTAACCAGCCATTGGATGCGAGTCATTCCAGGATTGGAAGAAGGCATGCAACCTAGGGTGGTGGCTCTTTTCAAGCTAAGGTCATCCCTAGAAGGGGCTGATTGCTGAGAAATGCTTGCCAAATGCACGCTTAGAAACTGGCAACCTTGCCTACTTCACTCCTCATCAGGAATCCGATGTACTGTCAGTGTCTTGTATATTCTGAAAAGAATGTTTATGGAGAGCTGACTTTATAGAGATGTCCTTTGTTATCCTATTATGAAAGACTCTCACAATCCCAATATCCAAAACCCATACTATTAGTGGTTAAAGGAATAAAACTGTAATAAAATGTGCCTTTAATAATTTTTTTATGAGCCTCATGCTCACTTTCATATTGTCCCCCCTTTTAACGCCTTTATGTTACAGTCTTATTGCTGTGTCAGTAGGTTACCTTGAAAAGTGTTGGATAGTATCATGCCTTTTTGTAGATTCTGCTCAGGGAGAGTGACTATTTTCTGCTCCCTCCTAGTCAAGCTGCTTTCTCAGTTCACAGGTCCTAAGTGCATCTCCAGAGTCTGAATAGAGGAGATAAAAATAGCTAAAGTAATCCTCTCTTTGCCCATCCACATTGAATTTGTTCTCATTTTTGCCCTGTGTCCTGCAAAGCTGGTTCTTAAGGACTGCACTAAGCAACATCTCTTGTAGGTTTCTCATTGGGTTCAGCCAATGGGAAGCAAGAAGGAGAGAAAGAGCCTCTGGAAGTAAGACGGGCTGGAGACTTCTGTCTTTGCTGCTTCCATCTGTCAGAGCCACTTTTTTTTTTGGCAGTAGCAAGGTCCTTCCGTGGTTGCAAGGCTGTCTCTGCTGTGGGTTCCAAGCTCTCTCCACTAGTCCACTCCTTTTGTGCTGACCTAAGTAAAAGCGTATTGGATGGATGACTATTGTTCATGGCCAGAATGGAATTTTTTTCCCTAAGTATTTTTCAAACCATCAATAGCTCTTCATAACCACACTCAGTTTCTAGTAGGTCTGCCCCTAGGAACTCTGTTAATTAGAATGCAGCTATCACACAGGATCAAACCAACAACTGCAAAGTTCTCTATGCTACTAGCTACTCATCTTCTTAATTGCTGTCAGTTGTTCAAAGGTGATAGCAGAAAGCCCATCTGTGGTGTAAAAGAATGGCGGAGGATCCTGAGGCAACAGTTTATCATCATTAGTGGAGGTGATAAGGCAGGTTCCTAGAAAACTTGGAAGGTCTCCTGCAAAATTAGCAAGATAGCTGCCAAGTACAGGCACTTTTAACTTCTGCGTACCTTTCTCTAGGTTGCCTGTGGCCACTTCTCTCTGGGTTTGTGCAGGGCAGACTTCCCTTTTCCAGACAACTTTTTTTCCTCCCACTTCTCTGTCTTATCTCAATAGCTGTTATTACGTAGTGACAGGGTGAGTTATTAGAGAGAACACAGCTTAGAAATGATGTTTGTGCTGTTATCCCCTGCCCTGCCCCTCCCCTTAATCTGTACAGAGAAACCCATGTGGCGCCTCTAACAGGTCTGAATTCTTTTTTATTATTAATTTACTTTATTGCTATTATACACATGTACAGAGGGGTTACGATTATATGAGTCATGCAATGAGAACATTTCCTTTCATACAGTGTCTTCTGTTCCCTCATTCTCTCCTGGTCTCTGCCTCCCAGCTCCACCTAGGAGTTGTGTACTTCACTTTCATCAATGTCTAGTGAACTCCACTGCTGAACTTCACCCTTTTCCCTTGAGTTCTGAACCCTCCCCCCAACCCTTCTGAAGATGCACACTTGAATACACCATACATAAAAGGTAAAGAAGACAGAATCATCAAAACTAAAAACTAACAAAAAGGAAGAAAAAACAGAGGTCTCTTCTTTCCATATCTTGGAGTTGGTTTCAGTATGTATATTGTTTTACATAAATATGAAGACACACTTAAGCATCACACCTTTGTGTTTCTCTCCTAAGATTATCCTCTTTTGGTCTGTGTATATATAGAATCCTGTATAGTTGATCATATCCCAGTGTATTTTAGATCTAATTTCCACATATCAGAGATAATAACATGAACCATTTGTCTCTCTAAGCTTGGCTTACCTGACTTAACACGATTTGTTCTAGTTCCATCCATTTTCCTGCAAATGACATTATTCTTTGTAAAGGCCATGTAAAGTTCCACTGTGGGTAGGTAGCACTCATCTATTGTGAAGCAACTGAGCTATTGTGAAGTGGAACCATGAACATGGGTATGCGGGTTTCTCTATCATATCCTGGCTCACGATGTTCTGATAGATGCCAAGGAGTGGTATGGCTGGGTCATAGGGAAGGTCTATGTTTAGTTTCTTGAGGAACTTCCAGTCTGCCGTCCAGAGTGGTTGTACTAGTTTACATTCCCACCAACAGTACAGTATGGTTCCTCTTACCCACATTCCCACCAAGGTGTGCTGTTGTTCAAATTCACAATGTTGGCCAATCTAACGGGTGAAATGGAATCTCAGAGTTTGTGTGTGTATGTGTTTTGTTTTGATTTCCACTTCCTTTCCCTGATCAGGGCTGGGGAACATTTTCATTTCCTCATGTGTTTCCTGGCCATTCTTACCTCTTTTTCTGAGAAGTCACTCCTTAGCTCTCTTGCTCATTTAGTGATCGATTTGTTAGGTTTGGGAGGGGTTAGTTTCTTGAGCTTCTTGTATATATTAGATATTAGGCCTTTGTCTGATATATTGCTGGTAAAGATCTTCTCCCAGTCTGTTGGCTGTCTTTCTGGTTTAGTAACTATATACTTATCTGTGCAGAAACTTTTTATTTTTATGTAGTCCCACTTGAATTCTCTTAAGCAGGAAGAATTAGTGCTTTGAAGGTTTGGGTTCTGCAATATCGATTAATCCTGTGTTCTTCAGTGAAGAAGGGGAAGAGGCCAGTACCCGGATGCTGAGGGTTCCATGGGGAATGAAAATATGGTCCAGGTGATACACAGCAGGCCTGTGTATAGAAATGGGAAGCTGTTGCATTAGTCTTGGGATAATTCTTTTGAGAGCATCCCTGGGCTTGGACTAGGCAGCTATGTTTGCAAAGATGAAATGCAGGCCAGTGATTACAATGTGGAATGATTTAAGCTGACATTTATTTATTTATTTTCACATGTGTAGAACTAATATATATTGTGTTTTGCAAAACTGCGGTTGAATGGTTATTCCTTTCCTCTAATAAATACATCTCAAGAAAATAATGACATAGTCCATAAATTTGTATACATCTAAAGTATAGAAATAGCAAGTAACCCAAAGAGGAAAGTTCTAGATAGCATAATATGATACTTTATCCATTTTTTGCTACAAATTACTAGGATTCTTCTATTATCCATGGAGGGAGTAAATAGGAATCAGATAGTTCCTAAAATTAAATTTTTCTTCAATAGTATGTATTGAAACTTAGAACATATGCAATTTGCTTCAAAATAATAAGACATCTGTGTGCTGGGTACTCTACATCCTTCCCTACCAATTTGCTCTGACTAGCTCAGACTAGCGGCATGCCTGAGATGGTCCATATCAACCAACTGGCTACCTTGCTCTCTAGTATTACTTGGGGTTCATCCAGTGCCAAGTTTATCCTGAAGGGAATGAGGTCCACAGAGCACCGTGAATGTCTCTTAAATTTTGTATTAGGTTCTGGTCTTTCCCAGTAAGCATTAAGATAAAGGAGAGTGAAGTCAGGGTGTGTGTCTCCCCTGTTAGCACACTACCCTAAGTCTTTCCTGGTTTCCCAACCTTGGCCTTATTCAGCTTTTGTGCACACGCGTGCTGTGTGTGTGTGTGTGTGTGTGTGTGTGTGTGTGTGTGTGTGAGTGAGTGAGTGAGTGAGTGTAGAGCAGGAATCTGGTGATAACAGCTGACGCTGGGATTCCTGGACCTAGGGATCTACCATATACCACCCCTGTAACCTGACCCTTTAACAACTTTCCATTTACCTATCTGAATATGCCTTCTTCTTTTTGCTGCAAGATGATAGAGGATGTACCACGTCTCGATCCCAAGAACTATGACCTTAAACTTAACTCTTACATTTGATAGATGGCGTAATTTCTTAATATCTATTAGTAGTAGCTGGAGTAGTAGCTGACTGCTAGTTTCCTAGCTCCATAGCTTGTAGGGCCACTCGTCTGAGTGCAGGGCCTATATGTTGGACATATCAAAGATATATGTTTAACAAATGCTTGTTGGATGATTCACTCTCTTGAAAAAAATCTGGGTCACAATCTTCACAAATAACAAAATTTCAAGGATTATTGGACACTTGACTGTTAGGATAAAAACATTGCATTGAAGAAAGAGATTAAGAGAGGTGGACTTATATTTGTTCTCTGTATAATATGTCATGCATTTCTTCATGTACTTTAATTTCTTTGTCAATTCTTGGCTCTACATTCCTCTAGCTGGTAGATATGGCAGAACAGCTTTTAGTAAGCAAACTTCAGCAGAGGAAAAGAATAGCATGATAAGTATAGCACATGCTCAATTCTCCCTAATTGCTTGATCTTCCATCTGTTGGTCTGGGATAATATTGATAAAGGAATTAAAGACACCATATCATCTCCTGAGCCAAATGGAAACAGTCATTTTCAATTTACATAGTATGACATTTTTATGTTTTACAACACGAACAGGAAAGTGCATTTAATTCAATTTAATGTGGTTAATTTGAAGCTAGATTAGATCATCTAGTTAACTCACAGGTTCTTGACTTTTAAGAACAAACGTTGCAAAGCATCTCATTTTCCCAATGGCAGTTGCTTATATCTAATCAACTAGGAAGTTAACCTTGAATATCAAACACAGAATCTATAAACCAAAAGTTGGAGCTAACATGATTTCAAGAATGGAGTCACTCTTAAGCAAGAAGTGGCTTTCTGCTGTCTCCAAATCAACATCATTTTGATGCTTGAATATGCCAGTTTATTTCTGTATATGTGGATAATGTCTGTTATTTTCAAACTTTGTTAATATCTCACAGTTTAAACTAACAGACAGATGGGAAATTTCTTAAAAATGAATAAAAGCGATTCTAGTAATCAGTAGTTGAGATCTTTGGGATGATGGCTAGGGGATTAGAATAGCAACTTTATCTCAAAATACGGAGGATGATATTATTAGGTTGTCTTAGATGTATTCTCTGTGGAAAGTCCCGGGAGGGATTTTCTGAACCATTAAACCAGATTTGGAGTAGATAATCAGCAATTATAGTTTGACACCACCATAGTTCAGACTATATGTTCAGAAGTTAAACAGGGCAAATAAAGTACTTCAATATCTTATAATTTTGAGAATCTAGAGGCTTTAGTAGTTAAAGTCAACTTCAAACAACCACCAAGTAGGGATTTGATTTTAAATTTACACACAACTATGGTTCTGTTTACCAAACTCAGGTTTCAGTGCAAGTTTAAATATTGGCAGATAGTCTACAAAAAGCCACCAAGTTCCTTAGAGACCTAAGGTGTCATTTTCCTCTCTGGTTAATTTTTTTTTTTAATCTATCACCCCCTTCAAACTGCAACAGTGACCTTTATCTCACTCAGGTATTACCTCCTTTTCTTGGAGTAAACTTGTAAAAAGTACCATTTAAAGGAGTCCAGATTAATCCTGGAACGAAAGTAGAGTGCACTGGAGTTCACATTGTATTTTAGAAAGGCACTTTGGAAGATGGTTCTCAGTTATCTGTTATAAGTTGCCTGCAGGCAACTTATATGTCTTTGTTGTAGTTTGAATGTCTCCGACAAAAGTCGATGTGTTGGAAACTTAACACCATGCCAATTATTAGGGCAGTGATATTGCAGAAGTGGAAGCGTTGAGAAGTAATTAGGACTGCATGAGGTCACGAGTGTGGTGCTCCTTTTATGACACAAGTGGCTTATTATTATTAATTATTATTATTATTTCATTGGCCATGGGGCTTGAACTCTGGGCCTGGGCACTGTCCCTGAGCTCTTCAGCTCAAGGCGAGCACTCTACCACTTGAGCCACAGCGCCACTTTTGGTTTTCTGGTGATTTATTGGAGATAAGAGTCTTATGGACTTTACTGTCCAGCCTGGCCTTGAACCACGACCCTCAAATATCAGCCTCCTGAGTAGCTAGGATTACAAGTATGAGCCACCAGCTGCTGAGAGCAGGAAGAAAGGCCTGAGCTCGCAGCCTACTCTCTTGTCACATGATGCCCTCTACAACATGATAATGCAGCCAGGGGACGCTCATGCCTGTGTCTTAGAACCATGAATAAAATAAACTTCTTTCTAGATTACCCATTCCGTGGTATTCTGTTACAGTGACAATGAACCAAGATGGTATCTTTTAATGGTTTATTATTATAATATGTTTATAAAAGCATTGTAATATGTCTTTATTGTATAACTCTTTATAGTTACAAAAGCGTGCTACAAATATATTTTATATACCATCTGCTTCAGTTTCAAGCTCAGTCATTTGAAGAAATGTCTCTTTCAATTTGGGTTTCTAGTCTACCTATATTATATACTATGAAAGAGTTGAAGGATTGAAGCATGAAAAGCTACAATCTGAAGGAAAGCAGTGGTGTCTGTGTTTTAAGTACACCCAGTGGTGCCAATGACAAGGCTTTGGGAACTGAAGGGAGGGTTCTATAAGGTTGACCAAGATAGAATCAACCAGGAAAACTCTGCTGTGCAAGCATCTTGGTGTTCCATTTTATCCAGGAGCTCTTCTGTCTTGCTGAAATCTATAGAAACAGAATTAACAGTAGCTCCCAGTACGTTCAAGAACAGAACGTCAGTGCCATCTAGGTTGAGGGTAGATGGGTGTCATCTCTGGTTCTCAATAGATGCAACATCTGGAGTAAATGGTGGCCAGGGTTCTGGCTACCATTGAAGACACTCAATGTGGATGAACAATTTTAGTAGGAAGAAGGAGCCAATGGTTGTGTTTAAGGAGTGATGTAAAGCCTAAAGCTTTTCTCCAAGGAAAAAGAATTACCCAAAGAGAAAGGCCAGATTTAAGATGTGGAAGGAACCTGATGACACACAAAGAGAAATAAGTAAAAATAAAATGAAAGAAACCTGGCATGGCTGAGGGCAGTGAATTAGAAAGAATATTAGATAAAAGGGGTTTTTAGTGTGTGGGATTATGCAGGGAAAAGTGGCCTTTACTTGGCCAAACGCAAGAAGACAGATAATCAAAAGGTAAGGGCCACAGACCCAGGTTTTAGTGTGGAAATTGCATTTGTCCTAATTAGAGTCAGGAACACCAGAGGAGAGAGACAACCAGCAATAAGGCTGTTCTTAGAGACAGTCCTCTCAATGAGAGGAACAATGAAAGCCAAGGATAGAAGGCAATGGCTAAAAACCATTAATCACCCGTGGTAGGGACAGACTAACCAAGACAATGTCAGCGGAAACAAGGCTATGACAACATGTCTACATCTTACACAGAGAGTAAGAACTGGAATCCTCTACTTTGTATCTGGCTCACAGGTAGCGTCGGTTTACCCTAGTTTGTATATTTTAAAAATGTATTAATTAGTTTATAACATTATATCTGTATAGAGAGATACAGATATAAGCAGTACTGGAGAGTGAGCTCAGGGACTTGTGCAAGCTAGGCAAATGTTTTACTACTTAAGCTATGCATTCAGCCCCCTTTTTTTGCTTTAGTTTGTTTTTCAGATAGTGTTTTGCACTTTTACCCTACCTTTTATTGTACTACCTTTTAGTTCAGATTTAAGACTGCACAATCTTCTTACCTCTGCCTCTCAAGTAGATGAAATTAGAGGTGTTTTTCACCAGGTTATGCTTATGTTTTAAGACAGAACATCCCTTACTTTTTTGCCACAGCTCTAGATTGCTAAGGTATGTGGGATGATAGGCATGAGCCACCACGCCCTACTGCATTTAAAAAAATAAATTACTTAAAATGTTCATTTCCATGTTCACATACATACATGAAATATGATTATATTTGCCCACTATTCCTCTCTCCATTTATCTGGTCCCTCTTCCCTTAAGCCTTACCTCCATCAGAAAAAATGGTTCCAATTTCCTTGTGTATACCATTCTTCAATCAATCAATCTGATTGTATATATACATATGCCTCTGGGATATGTGTTTCATATATGTTTATATTTTAGACCTAATTTCTACATGTGTAGGAAAACAGTCACCCTTGGTCTCTCCTCACTTAAAGTAATTTCTTTCCTGGGTCTGTCCATTTTCTTGAAACTTATATGTTAATCCTCCTGACAGATGAATACAATTGTATATATGATTTGAGTGGATGGGTGGGGTTGGGGTAGATGTAGGGTAAGAATGATGGAAGTTATGGCATGGATCAAGATTTATTATACTCACAAATTGACATGTTGAGTTGAAACCCCTGTGTATAACTAAAGGTTTTTTTAAAATCTAAGAAATGGCAACAAATGGCAAAAAAGCATTGTTTCAGGTCCGCTTGCAACTTAGTGGGGCAAGTGTGACTTGCCTCCTTTCATGAGGGCTGGGTGTTGATAGCAGTAGACCATAAAATGCCAGTGTTTTGCTCCTGGCACCATAGACCTGCAGTAGGTTTAACTCAGAGCCACATCAAAGTCATTTTCTCTTATTCCTATCTGGATCATCCCTAACTCAGTATTTTCTTTCACTCTTCCCTTTATTCTCTGAATCAGGTATGGGTTTGGGAACCCTGCCTGGCATTTTAAGATAGAAGGCGTCTGTCAACCAAAATCTCAGATAATCCATCCTGTCATCATATTTAAAAATACTTTGCTCTACTGTTCTCCTGTTTTAATGTGGACTGGAACCATTTTCAACTCAGCTTACACTTCTGAAAATATGCCAAGACCGAGTGCGTATTCCCTCCTCCCATGCCACATGGAGTGCAGTCATGCTGCATGTAGACTCCATCTCAGACCCTCCAGTGCATGACACTTCAATAATGACAAGGGACTATTTGGCTCTATACAAAGCAGTGTGCCTGCCTTGTCCAGGCGATAAAGGGAAAGGCAGCCAGAGAAGAGATGAAGCCACTGATTAAACACATCCCGTGCCATGCCTTTGCTGGACATTTTGCTCAAGATCTCTCTTAATCCCTGACTACTTTTCTAAAGTGGTTTTGTCATTCTTTTTTTCTATAGATTACAAACTATTGTCTCAATACTGTTTTAATAGAGTCTGGATTTGAATCCAAGTCTGTCTGCCTCAGGGTACAAAGGCTACTGATTTTAGAAGGTAGCTTTGCCCAAGTACATGAGCTGGTAAGGGGTGAGTAACAGCACTTCCTAGAAGGCCTTAAAAGAAAATACATAAGAGACCTCCTACCTCCTTCCCCTTCAACCTGCTCAGTCCTGGGGAGGACCTCCTGGTCCATTTTAGCGCAACAGTTCAATTCTGTTTTGCTATTCATTGAGAACCTGGTGCTAAGATTATGGCAAACAAGAAGAGACCCGGTAGGAGGCAGCTGGGCAACAACCATCTATCTGTCCAGCACCTGAAATAGAGGTTGCTTACAGCCCGCCCTCAGCCATTGTCTCTCATCCTGCTGGGTGGAGCAATGCTTCTCCAGTAGATGGCGCTCCTGTCCTCATCCTGAGGGGATATTTGCATTGATGTTGCCTTCATCTCTCTTCACTGTGGAAGTCTCCTTCCGGTTTAAATTAAAATTTCACGACCTTAAACGTCATGTCTTCTCACTACAGAATTGTCAAACATGATGGAAAAAAGTAAAATTATGGACTAAAGAACGTAAGGCATAACCAAATAGAAAAGACTTGGCTGACATGCACGTGCATGGGTGATGTCCAGGATTTCTTGTTGAAAGATATAATTTATGTTTTAAACTCCCAAATACGTTTCTCATGTGACTCCATTTTCCTAAGGTTCAACAAACGTGCATCTGTACAGGAAATCGTCTGTAAAAGTACAGATAGCTTTACAATCTTGGGTGAGGAACTCAGTGATGGAGAATGGAGTAGAAGAGATTTCCCTTGTTTTATCTTTGTAGTTTTACTCTTAATCTTCATATTTCACTGTCGAAGCTAAGAAACAATTTTAAAATAATGTATAATTAAATTTATAAATATAAAATAAAACTTCTCTTTCCTTCGTTCCTCCCTCCCTCCTGCTCTCCCTCCTTTCCCCTTCCTCCATTTCTTCTTTCCTCCCTTCCTCCCTCAGTCATTCCCTTCCTTCCCCCTCCTTCCCTCCTTCCCTCCTTCAGTACTGGGGACTGAATTGAGGATTTCCTGCTGGGGCAGCACTCTTATCACTTGAGCCATGACCACTGGTCTCTTTTCTTTCTTTCCTCCAGTTTTTATTTATTTTATATTGTTTTTTGGTGTTTTTCAGATAAGGTTTTATTTTACCTTTTCACAGGCTAATATGTAACCATGATCCTCCAACCCCCGCCTCTTGAGTAGCTGGGATTGCAGGTGTTTACATCACATCCCACTACCTTAATTTCTTCGGTCAGAGGCTTATTATTATTATTATTATCTTATTGTGTTGTGGACTTACATTTTAAAAACTTGGATCAAACTATATAGGTTTTTTCTTTATTTTTAATTTATTTGTTTCAACTGCTTTCCTATATCATTAAAGATTCTTTTAAAATCTTAATTTTAGTTACTAGGCACTTCATCATTCAAGTTTTCCAAAATGTATCTATTTCTCATATGTAAACTTTTGTGTTTCTTTTTGAAATAATTGAAAATGCTTCCATAAAGTTTTCAGATTGACTCCTTTGCTCGTCTGTCTTATTCACTAGATATGCTGCTCAGAGGGGAACTAGTCAGTCATTGAATATGTGGTAAGCATTAATGCGAACTTCATGACAGGCCATATAAGAAACTTCCATGGGGAACTTGGGGATTCACTTTTTTTTTTTGTCCTGGGGCTTGAACTTAGGGCCTGAGCACTGTTCCTGACCTTTTTTTGCTCATTGTCTTGGAACTGTGTTCCTCAGATCTCATCCTTCGGAGTAGCTAGCTTGAACTCAGAGTCTAAGCTCTGTCCCTAAGCATTTTTCTTTTATTCTCAAGGCTAGCTCTCTACCACTTGAGACAGCTTCACTTCTGGCTTTTTGCTGGTTAATTGGAGATAAGTATAACTAGCACTACAGGCATGAGCTACTGGTGTCCAGCTTTGAAATATGTTTTACACTACTTACAATTTTTTTTACTACAAGTTTTCCCCAAAGCATTATCAGCCTATAGTTTGTCATTTAAAAATAACTGTCATTCTAGTCAGTATTTCAATAGTTGGATTCTTTATGCTCATAATTTACATTTTGAAAGTTGAGCATTACTTCAGTTTCCTTATTGATATGCAAGAACTATTTTTATGTAATAGATTTTTGTTTTTGTCAATCTCAAACCTTGCAAATATTTTCTGCTGCCTATTTGCCTATTAAATTTATTTGCAACTTTTCACATTATATGGATATTCATATTTTCAGGTAACAAATTCTATTAAATTTTACCTTCATGCTTTTGTGCTTACAATGTCTTTCCCTAACAAGATCCACTAAACATCATTTGTGGGTCTTACATATTTTTATGCATCTCATTATTTAATTCACTTAAAATTTCAAGTATCCAACTTGACCTATTAATTTCCCTGTATAAACCAGCTTCTTCTAGCCTCCACCCTTCATTCACCCTTCATGGAGTTGGATCACAAATGAGAACCAATCATTGTCAAGGAAGAAGCAGTCAAAATGATCACCTCTTCTATGTCCAGCTACTAGAAATGAGCACCCACCTTGTTTTGATCAGGCAGAGAGGCACTTAACACATCATTGACTCCTTCAACTTCAGGATTCCTGGAGTTCTCATTAATTCTACACCACCAACAGTGGTGCTTTATGTTGCTGAATATTATTTTTCCTGGTATAGAATATGATATTTTTCTTTCATTTTAATTCTCATGGTCACCCATGATACTCTTTTCAAAGAAGCTGGATAAAATTGACTTCCAGCTTCCCCTAAGCCCCAGAATAGAAGCCAGGCTTTCATGATAAATTGCACAGAAGAAAAAAAAAAGCAGCAGGAGTTGCTTGTACCAAATAAGAGAGTGGCTTTTGGCTCTGCTTCAGTGAGTTTGTTCCACATTTCTTTCTGAACTTGCAGAGAAAAGTGATAATGAGAATTTAATCTCTTAGACTTGTGCCATCAGCTCTTTATTTTCCTTGGAATATTTCAAATCCTACAGGACCTCAATTTCACCCACTAGACACAGCATTTTCATGGTAGTTCTTCCCCAGGGTGGAAAGAATCAGAGGGTAAAATCCCAAGGTTTGTCATATTTTCCAGCTGTGATCTGGCGTATTTTCTTTAATTCAGAAAGAAAGGAGTGTGTGTGTGTGTGTGTGTGTGTGTGTGTGTGTGTCTGTGTGTCTGTGTGTCTGTGTGTAAAAGCTTGCTTAGGAGTGAGATGAAGGATGGAAGAAGAAGCTTTGCTTTGCTTTATTGAAACTAGAAAATTGTCTGGTATCCAATATCTTTTGGTATCTTTGCAGATATTGCTACCCTGACCTTTGCTTCTCTGGATTTTTCTCTCTTCTTCAGTGTAGACATCTGGCAAGTGCATCATGGAAGATGCCATTAAACTAGCAAAGTTCTATGTGTGTTCCACTCAGGTAGAGAACATACCATAAGAATAAGCATTCCTTCAGTCCAGTTCTTCCTGGAGTACCTGTAAAAAGTGTGACTAGAAGCTGGGCGCCAGTGGTCCACACCTGTAATCCTAACTACTCAGGAGGCTGAGATCTCAGGATTGTGGTTCAAAGCCAGCCCAGACAGAAAAGTCCCTGTGAGACTCTTATCTCCAATTAACCACTCAAAAACCGGAAGTGGAGCTGTGGCTCAAAGTGGTAGAGTGCTAGCCTTGAGCAAAAAGAGCTCAGAGACAGCATCCAGGCCCCAAAGTCAAGCCCCACAACTGGGAGAAAAAAAAGTGTGACCAGAGGAAGTGGTGTGGTCTGATATCTGACAGTAGCTGTTCTCTCATCGTTTTGTAGTAATAAAATCACCCTTCCTGAGTCTTACGAAAACTGGCATTTTACATTTTATCTGAAACATAGGCTATAGATAATATCAAATCTATGCATTTATGTGTATATATATATCAAATACATACTTGATTTGGTAATGAAGTCTGGATCCAGTCGTCTTCTTGTCATTATTAATGTGAAGTCTGTTCTTTCCACTTATTCCTTGACTCTCTCGCATCTGATAAAACTTGGGAGCAACATGGCTTTGGTCATGAGTTCTTAGTGAGAACCACTGCCACGGCTCCCTGATCCCTGCCGAGGCTTCAAGAGCCATCAGGAGAAGATCGTTTCTGGCTACTTCCCTTCTTCTTGTTATCCTATTTTACCCTATCTTATCCTTTCCTGTCCTGTCCTAGTCTAATGTTATTCTATTCTATTCCATCCACCTATTCTTGGTATTCTCTTCTATTCTCTATGCTATTTTTCAGTTTTGTTCTCTCCCTTTATTTTTTATATCAGGCACTAAACCTCTTTGCTGAGGTTACCAAGATGCTCAAGTCCTAGTTAGTCTTTTCATTGTTAGCCACTGATGAGGCTTGCCTCAGGACTGTGCTTTGTGAAGGGCATCATCATTTTATTCACATTCATTCAGACTCAGGAGATTCAATATGTCCTAGGTCATAGACTCTACTTCCCCTCCCTCCCCCCCCCCCCCCCCCCGCTTCCTTTTAGGTGATTCATTTGATCGTGTGTCTAGTCCTTTGATCTTTAAATGTCTTGTAAGGAGTTATCATTGGGATATTCTCTTTGTTTCTGACTGAAAGAAACATACGTGAGAGAAAGGAGACAGAAAATAGTCTTTCTTACCCCACCAGAGTAGAGGTTGAGGAATGCAAAGCTAGAGCATAAGATATGACTCTTCTCCCTAGGTGTAGGAAAGACATGTTTTTGTGTTTTATTTATAAGATTAGCTAAGGGAAAACAATAACTGTACTTAATTTTTAGCAGGCAATATTATTACAGTAAAACTTCCACAAATCATCACAATATAGTCAGATTGTTACTATATGTAAGAGACAGACTTGGAGATACAATGGGAGGAGTAAGAGACCCCTCCTACTTAGTCTCCTGGAAATTTCTCAATGGCTCCTGAGCTATTTTAAGAGACTTGGGAGATAAACAAGTAGGGATCCACAGATATCAATTAAAAAAAAACACCAACAGGACTCTGGCCATTTCTGATAACACCTTATCACATCTATACACATTTATTATGACATTATGACCAAAGACTCTAAGAAGAGCGAAAGACCAACAAATGCAATACCCTCTAGTCACCATAGCTGCCTTTTGTAATGTGATTTGGTGAGTTATTTGAGAGAGTGGAGGAATTTTTTTTCTGAGACATCCATTTTCTCAACCACATCAAAGAATAAAGATAACTCTTTAAGCACTTTACTTTTCCTGAACAAGGTCATATGAACAAGGTCATGTTCTCTAGTGAACTTCCAATAAATCAGTCTGAGTATCTAGGCAATAACTGAAACTTATGTAATGGGCTCTCCTTCAGCCACATCAGATATAGCATTGTTTGCATTTATAATTACTTCATGTCTAAGAATTGTAAGAACCCAACGAACTTATTCATTGTAAGAACCTTCTATATTCATTTTCTCCATGGGGAAGTTCTATACAGGAAGGTGAGAAAGGTCGTCTAGAGAGACACACAGCTAACCACTGGTGGAGCTGAGGGTTGAACAGTGACATTCTGGTTCCAGAGTTAGGGTTCTTTGCTTCTATCCTATGACATCTGATACTACATAGCTCTTTTAAGAGGGTGAACAATGTAACTACATTTAACTTATGATGAAACTGTGATTCAATGTAATTAAGGAACTTGCTTACAATCAAAGTATTCTTAGAAGGAAGAAACATGAATTCACAGCACTTATTTAGAATCCAGACTGTATAGAGCCAGTTCTAACTGTAAAAAGTAAATTGACAAGGAAATGCCATTATTAAAGGATCTGTTATCCGAGTCTGTGTTTATAGCTCAATGAATATGTAATATACTTTGAGATTATCTAAATGCTCTGTGGACCTATTTAAAATAGTTACTTGTTTATAAGTAAAAAATGAATATTACTGATAGCATTTACTATGTTCTAGTTACTAGACTTGATCAACATCTATATATTCTTCTCTCTGGCATACAGAAGCATTTTATGGAAAACAACCAATGTATAGAAAAATATACAAAAGAAAGCAAGAATTCTCAGAATCTCAAAAGCCTAGACCACCACAGTTATAATTCTGGTGAGCATCTTTATAGTCATCTTTTCCCACATATTTCAGACACGCATTATATGCACAATCATACAATTTTAGGTAAGTGGAATCAAACAATTTGTAACCTGCTTTTATCTGTAATTCCTTCAGTCAAAATATTTACTGAAAGCTTAACATTTCCAAAATGATATGCTTGAAAGAATATATTGTAGGCATTTTCCTATTTGGATAAGCAGAAAGATCAATCTTATGAGGAAGAAAGTTATATTAGTCTGGGTAGGTAAAGTTATTTTGCAGCTACAAATTAACCCCTTACAAGTCAGTGGCTTCATAAAACAAGGACTATTTCTTTCCTATGAAGTGGGCTGTGGGGCCGGTTCCTCTAAATAGTGATTTAGTGACCCATACTTCCTCTGTGCTATGGCTTTCACCTTACTATAGCAGAAGTAGGCTAGAGCCTTCCTTACCCAGGGGCTTTCCATGGCCTTATTCTAGAAGTGAAACAAAAGACTTGGTTCCTACTTATGGTCTAGATGGAGGTGCCCTACGAACCCTCATGTGCTGAAGTCTTGTTCTTCATTGCAGCAGCGTTCAGAGGTGGGGCTCTTTGGAAGAGATTGGATTATGAGGGTCTGACCTCATCAGTCAAAAATGAGTAGGCTATCTGAGGAAGCAGGTCTTTGAGGACACATTCCTGAAAGATATTTTATCCTCATTTCATTCCTCTCTCAAGATATATTTTCTCCCCATCCACTTCTTCTCCCTCTCCCTTCGGTCCTTCCTTCCTTCCTTCTTTCCACCCTTTCCCTTTCTGCTGTAGTCTATCATGAGATGAGCACTTTGTTCTATCATATGCTCACTCCCATGATATTCTTCCTCCTCATCAGAAGGAGATAGGGAGAAAATATATCTTGGCTCCCAATTGATATCTTGTCCTCAAACAATAAAGCCCAGTGAATATGGACCAAAACCTCTAACCTCACGAGCCAAAATCAATCATTTGAAAAAGCTGACTAACACACCAGTCCTGTGACCAGAATTAGTCACAGGGTGCCCCCAGGAGGTCAGGGAAATATTATAGTCTTTGGAGTATCTCTAGGAAAGATGAAGAAAATCAGGATTTGGAGATCTTTAGTGAGATGGTTCACAAGAGAATTCTGCTGTGTGAATGCATCACTGTTTAATTATTATTTTTTGAATAGCTATCTAGAGAGTTATGGTTGTAACTTGATGTGCTTTTGCAGCCTTTAAGAACTCTGATCCATTGATATCTTGGTTTAGATTCCTAGAAAAGGAATCAAGGAGTCCGTGATATAGGTAAAAGAATATCCACTCCTACACGTTCATTCCATCCTTCCAAGTTCTCTCACACAACATGGTAGCTTAAAGCCCGCAAAGAACATTTCCAAGATTCCCTGAAGTTAAGGTTCAGTGGAGAATGTGCTGTAGAGGGGGAGGTGCTCCTGCGAGAGAAGAAGGTTAACAGCTGAGGGCTGACACAGGGATGAACTCAGCTGTGGGGCTTCTCCAGCCTCCTGAACATCTTCCTGGGAACGAAGCACTTCATCCCTGAAAGCAGCGAGCTCATCAGCAGTCCTGTTTTCCTTCCTCCTGTGAGCCACCTGTGTCAGCATTTCAGGGGGGCTGTGATATCAGGGCAACCTCCTGATGATTGTACATGTCTGCTTTTCCTGAAAGGGACCTTCCTGATCTATACTCCTCCGCTCTCCTAGCTGCTCAGGAAGCCTCGGTATACAGGTCTAATCTCCCTCCACTTCACACGTCTTAAGCCTTCTGTTCTGACTGAACCTTTCTTGACTTACACACCATCCATTGCCAAATTGCTTTTGTGAAAATGTTTCCCAGAGGAACACACAACAGATGTCAGAACAGCAAGGCTTCACGCTGGGCCCTGTGCTGTGCCAGTGTTTTTCACCATCAGCAGGATAATATTCAAAACAGAAAAAAAAAAAACCCAACAGTTAACGGTGGCTTACCTCTTCATTCTTTGAGTTCAAAATATCTGTCATATTTTGCTGGTTATATTTCTTTTCTTTTGTGAATTGTATATCCATGTCTTTGACAGTTAAGATTTTTCATTTGATAAATAAAGTTTCTTAAATGTTCTTTTCTTTAAAGTTCTTTTTACTTGACACACATTTTATTTTATTTATTTTTTACTTTTATTTATTTTTTTGCTGGTCCTAGGTCTTGAACTCAGGGCTTGGGCAGTGTCGCAGAACCTCTTGGTGCTCAAGGCTAGCACTCTATCACTTGAGCCACAGCACCACTCCCATTTTTTTTTTTTTCTGAGTAGTTTATTGGAGTTTCATGGACTTTTCTGCCCAGGCTGGCTTTTAACCTTGATCCTCAGATCTCAGTCTCTAGAGTTGCTAAGATTACAGGTGTGAGCCACCATTCATTTTAAACGCTAAAAAGTAGCCATAAGCTTCAATATATTAGCGTTGGGAAAAATATCTAACTCATATAAGCAGATTAGGAAATCACCAAATGGAATTGCGGTTGGCGGTTCAGTGAGAGCAAGATGGGAAAGAAAGCTGAGAGGGTTGTTCCTTTGGAATAACTACTGGAAACCAATAACTTCTGGTATTTCTACAAATATGTATCATTTCTCCCACTGTTGTCTTCTTTTGTCAACAACCCTCTTTTGGACCAGATCTGTGATATGTCATTGTTATTAGAAAAGGTTCTAGTTTCCTTTTGCAATGTAGAGCTGTAAAAACAGCAGCAAAAAATGATAATTATGATTATTGACAGTACTGGAGTTTGAACTCAGGGCCTTAAGCAAGGCTGGCACTCTATCCCTTGGAGATAAAGATTTTTGGACTTTTCTGCTCAGAATTGCCTTCAAATGATGGTCCTCCAAATTTCAGCCTTGTAAGTAGCTAACAGGTATTTGCTACTGGCACCCAGCTCAAACAAAGTAGAAGGAGTTGAAGCAAAAAATACTATGGACAAGATGGTCTCTATTTGATGAGAATTAAGATCGGAAGGGAAGATAAATAGTTGGACAGTGGGTTATACCCAAGAATGAAAATTAAGATTTATAAATCTTTTTGATCAGCAAAAGGGGACTGGAGATTTGGGTATAAATAGTTGTGACTCTGGAAGGTAAGGAGAGTAACACAGATGCTATAAACAGCATTATGTTGTCCTGAGTACGGCTTGTATTCAATATATGACAGGACTTTTATCTGAGAAATGAGACTGAAAAAAAGTGAATTGCAATATAGTCTAATCTGTTAGGGAAAGGATGCAGTTTCCTAACTCAGGGTCCTGACGTCTGCTTGATTGATGAACACCAGTAAAAGATGAAAAAGTTGTTTTAGTTTACCTTATATGGGAACTTACTATTATTTTCAGTTCTGTAGAGATTATAGACTTTGATGTCTAAGGAGTTTGCACTCAGATCCAGAATTATTAGGTCTTCTTTGTAGATACTTGCTCATTGCTGAAAGACTTGTGATTAATGGATGAAGGATTCATATTGCTTAAATTAGTTCTGGAGTGAGAATAAGGTGGTTGGTGGAGTTTTATTAATCCTTTTATATCAGTCTATACTATTTATTATTTCCTGATGTAATCTTACAGAGCAGGCTGGTATTAATTCTTTTATTACCTTCACATAAAATTTTAATCCCTAGTAAGAGCAAAGTATTGTTGACTGAGAAATCTATGGAGCCATAGATATAGTAACATTGGTGAGGAGTTTATACTCATCAAAGAACCAGGATAATGCAAAGAGAAACCCAAATAATGTAAAAACAACGGCTTCATTGAGTTTTACTGATAGGAAAGCCTATACAAGTCCAGTACAGATTTTGTGCACTCAGGGAATTCTTCATGATAGAAACAGAAATGAAATATAGTTTAAAATGAAATAAGAAAAAAAAAGAAATATACACTCTTTTGGGGGTTGGAGTGGGAATAAATATGACAAGATTAAAATGAGCGTGTTTTGTGTCTGCTTCAATGGGGAGAAGGGTTTCTTGCTGTGAAATCATGGAGGAGTTGGTGGGCTGTATCTGGTACTGACTTGTCAAGTTCACAGCCTTGTAGAAATTCCCAGACTCCTCTGGTCTTCAGGGTAACTGGGGAAGTCTCTTTTTTTGATTGAAATACATCTGTAATTTTTCCCTTCTATGGTTGCCCATGTTCCTGAAATGGCCTAGGTCTGTACTTTCCAAGTTACCCTAATGGCCAGAAAAATTTGCTTTAAGAAATCAGTGTTACTATGTTGGAAATGATGTTTACAACTTTGGCAGCGGTGGTGTCAGTGGTGGGGGGAGGGAAGGGATAGTAGGAGGGTGTAACAATGCTCGGCAAGAAATGTACGCATTGCCTCACTCATTTAACTATAACCCCTCTGTACAGCATCTTTACAATAAAATAAAATTAAAGAAAAAGACATCAGTGTTAGCCCTATTTTTCTTTGTAGTATTTCTTATATGTTGATCTGAAAGAAAATACTATCATGTGTATATGTATACTATTTATTTTAATGTGCCAATATGTTTATCATATGGAAAATGTCATAGAAGTTTCAGAAGAAACTACCTAATGCATGAATGCATGTTATTCAATTATTTTGGGGGGTTGTATTTACCAACTTGAGAATGATGTTGATGTGTGTTACTTGTCAAGTGGCTGCTGGACCATTATGTATCTTGTGGTAGAAAGTAAATACACATTTGTGATAGTGAATGCTTAGTGACTATTAAATATTTATACTATACAAATTTGTTGCATGTATCTGTGGCTTCTATGAGGCCTTGTTGTATGAAAATCATAATGAAGACCTTCTCAAACTATTTTAAATTGGACCATCTCATCTGAAAGGTAGAATTCTTCAAAGTGAAGATAGTATCAGCGTCTTCGGCTTATTTTACAAATAGGAACTGTAGTGTCTGTGCGTAGTTGGGTGCAATACTATTCAAGAGCAGAATGTTATAGGGCATACTATTCTTCTCTTTGGAAATGTGCCTTAGAGAACAGAATTTTTCTTGCTACATGCCAAATTAATGCAAATTATAGGAATCAGACTACTTATAGAAAGTCTTACCTATCCATTTCCTTCATTTTAACAAAAAGCAATGTATTACAGCTTTGATGGTGGCCAGGCATAGGTACGTGTAGTGTATGAGGTGGAATTTATTTTGAAACCGTGTGTCTGCAGATGTCCTTTAGTTTGAAGGATCATGAGAGGCTATTAGAATGGACAATGCGACAATGAAATCCCAGAGCACCTGTTGGCTTTTCTTGGTAATAAACTTGTATTGCAGTCAGATATTCCTGGTGACTTTCCTTAATCTATTTCATAACCAGTGTTTACATTGTACAGAGTACTTAGAAAATTTCCAGTATCATAATGTGTCAGAACAACCCCAATTTTATCAATAGGGAAGTTGAGGTACAGTAAAGCTAGAAGTCTTAGCCAGCGTAACCAAATAAACTGTCATTAGCAGAACTGACATTCAAACCTAAGTTTCAAGGTTTTTAATTTGTGGCGTTAAACAAGAACAATAAACCTGGTACAACAAAGGACGTCACTATCCAAAAGCCTCTCCTACAGCACCCTTTCTTTTTCTCAATAGGAATCAGCTCCTAGACAGTGCAGATGTGGGCTGAGGGTGAGATCTATGGGGTGGCAGTCTGCTTAGCACTGAGTCTAGCATACGTGGAGTCACTTATTTTGTGAGTTTTCAAAATTTCCTCTTATGATCATCTTAGGATAGTTTGATCTCTGCTATGGACACACTTCTATCATGTGGCACTTCCTTGCTCGTGGACAAGAACATCCTCAGCAAAGTGAATGGGAGCAGCAGTGACCACTGACCCCTTGCCACATGCCAGACACACTATTCCTTTTGTCTTCATATTGAGGCACCACATCTTCTAATGGAAACAAACTTGGAAAGAAAGTGATGTTCCCAAAGTCGCAGATTGTGAAGGAACATTGCTGCTATCTGAATTTCAGTGTGGCTCTAAGCCTGTTCTCCCATCCATTGTGTCAGTGTTTTTCTTCCTTCTAGGAACAGAGTCCATGGTGGTTGTAGCACATACCAGTGCACTGCAGATAATCAGACGATTCCTCTTTGATAACTAAGTACAGGTTCATGCTCTCTAAAAATGTGCACAGTATCTATCCAGACATGCAGACTTCATGTTTCATAATTATTTCTGACATCTTAAAATGATTACTTGGGGGAGCTGTACTTGAACCCCGATGCACTTTCCTTGTTAGTTTGTAAACTAAAATTCTCCTTTCTTCCCAATTGCACGTGCAGAGGTGCAGTCTTGCTGATTGTGTGCAGATTTTAAACAATGACTACACTTTGGCTTCAGATGAATCATAGTTGTCCAGAGCAATGTTTTGACTCTTATAGTTGCCGACGCTGTCTGTCCAAACTCAGATAAAGGACTTATAATTAGAACCTAAATCCTCTTATTAGATCTTGGCAAACTTAGGTGAGATAGTAACAACAAATATCTCTCTTTGATGTGAAAATGGGAAGAGTAGCCACATTTAACCAAAGCTGAAATATCATTGAGGAGTCAGTAGTGAGGGGCTGTGGCTGAAATACATCAGCATCTTCGTGTTCTCCACACAAGTTGTCCCACATCTTTGTTTCTGTTGACTCGTTTAAAGTGTTACTATCTTTATAAAAAAAATAGCTGAGTGAGTTACATAGAATGAAAATTAGTTATTTCATATTAGTTTTGACTATTGACCTACACAATAATATTTTTCCAAACAAAAAGCAACAATATTTATATAAAAAATTAAACCTATCCAGGTGCTGGGGGCTCATTCTTAAAATCCTAGCTACTCAGGAAGCTAAGATCTGAAGACCAAGGTTCAAAGCCAGCTTAGGCAGAAAACCCTGTGAGACTGTTATCTCCAATTAAATAGGAAAAATTTCCTAGAAATGGAGGTATGGCTCAAGTGGTGATGCACCATCCTTGAGCAAAAAAGCCAAACAAGTATGTGAATCCCACTGCTCAAGTCCCAAGACCAGCATGCATACACACAATACCCAACAACAACAACAACAGCAACAACAGCAACAAAAACAAAGTTTTAGTCTGGAAATATAGAGTGAAGGTGTAGTAGAAATAAGATTCAGTTTTATATACTCTCTGTCTCTTTGTTGTTCTTGCCTTTCTTTTACTTTTCTTTCTTCCCTTCCTTCCTTCCTTCCTTCCTTCCTTCCTTCCTTCCTTCCTTCCTTCCTTCCTTCCTTCCTTCCTTCCTTCCTTCCTTCCTTCTTCCTTGCATTTTTTAAAGATGAATTGCCTTGCATTTGAACTGCTTTTGTGTTACTGTGGGGACCCCTGCAATTAACAATAAGATGTATCAAACCAAAGAAACTCAAACCGAACTACTTGTGTTCCAGTTGAAGGCAGACCATTAGGTATTATATCTGCAACTTTTTCTTTAGTTCTTTGAAACCTTAGAAGTCAACTTACTCTACTGAAATCTTGGTTTCAGGAAACAGAAAATGTCAAACTACTCTTGGATGAAAATTTTGGTGGACTTTACATCAGAGTTGTCAAAACTGCCTGCTTTGAGAAGAATGCTTGATTGTGCTATTCCCCTACAATAGCCAAGAACTGTATATGGAGATGAATACCTAATATGGAATCACTGTGATGGAAGGACTAAATTTCTAATGTAATTTATTAATTTTATATTTAAGCCAAAGTAAAAATAGCCATATTTGTGGCTAGTGGCTACTGTTAGTGCAGACTTAGACTGCTGTCATCCCCATGAATAACTATGCTCTAGGACCAAAAATTAAAATTCTTATAGGTAAATTTAATGTAGTAGTCAAAGTTTGCTTTTGCAGATTTAAGATACCATGGAGATAGTGTGCTGACAACTGTCGATTTCTCCAGCTCTTTGTAAGATTCCCGTATAGTTCTGTTATTCAAGTCTGTCTTCATTCATTTTGTTTTTGATTGAAGGATGGGATTCTCTATGTAAGCATGATTTCTAGGATATCATGGCATTTCACTATTATGAACTCTCTTAAGTAAAAAGTTACTTGTATCTAATTTTATTCATTCATTCATTTTTTAAATTTTATTTTATTTTGTTGTAAAGGTGATGAACAGAGGAGTTGCAGTTATATAAATAAGGTAATGAGTACATTTCTTGTTGAACAGTGTTACCCCTCCCTCATTTTCTTATTTATTTATTTATTTATTTGTCTGTCTGTCCTGGGGCTTGAACTCTGGGTCTGGGTGCTGTCCCTGAGCTTCTTGTGCTCAAGGCAAGCACTCTACCACTTGAGCCACAGCGCCATTTCCAGCTTACCTGAGTAGTTAGTTGGAGATAAGAATCTTTGTTGCTCAGCATGGATTTGAACCTGGATCCCCAGATCTCAGCCTCCTGACTAGCTAGGATTATAGAGGTGAACCACTGTCACCTGGCTTGTATCTAAATTTTTAATCAATATTCTATACATGTATCTGATTTTAGGATCATTTCATATAATTGTCCTATGACTTACCATTGAAAGACTTTTTTCACAAAAAATAAGTGCATAATATTCTTAAGGTAATACTTTTTCAAGTAAAAGAAAGATACCACAATTTGGAATGATGATAGTCACTGCAGCAAATCTCTGGGTATTTACAGCTCATTCTCTTTTAGCTAAATTGTGCGTCTAAGCCCAGTCCCAGGTCAGTGAGACCATGCAGCCATTTTGGTCAATGAATTAGAAGAATCTATTCTGCTACTTTATGACATTTTCAGGTCAAGTGTTAAATGCCGGTACAAAATATTATGGTGCTGTCTTTTTTTCTTGTGGCACAGTAGCTGGCAACATTCAAAGCCACACATGTATTATTTGCTTATCTATTCACCTTCCAGGAAGCCTCAAGATGTCTGAGTGGAAAACTTCTACTTCATATGTAGTTCTTTGTTTTGTATAGAAAACAAATCAGCATCTATGTCACCTGTTTTCTTGTACTGATCATGAGTAATTAGAACTGAATAAGTTCCATACCTTCCTGGATTTCATTTTACTCATTTGCTAAACATAAGGTAGACTGACTCTTTAGGTCACTGCAGTGTTGAATGCCCTTATATCTCTCTTGTTCCTCATGACATCATCAAATTTCTATTTTGCTAATTGCTGGATTTCTGGATGGGTTAGCCAAGAAGGGTACCAATATTTATGGTGAATTTAAATGAAATCAGTTGAAATAATCTGTGATTGTCATTCCTAGAGTTCTCTTCCATGCATAGCTTCAGGTCTGAATGAGCCACAGAAGGCGCTCTGCACAAGACTAGGAAGGGAAAGAGTGGAAATAGCCCTTTGTGTTGGGCATGGTTGTTTCAGTTTATGCATTTTTTGTATATATGTTTGTATATACATGTATATATACATATAAACACACATGCATTATACATATAATATACATATATACATATACACGTATACATATAATATACATATATACATACATACATGTTTCAGTTTATGTATTTTGTATATATATATATACACACAAAACATGCATAAACTGAAACATATATATGCTGGCTTACCTGTGGGTCCCATCTGGCTTTTCACTCTTCCTGACTCCCTAGGTCAGGTGTAAGTTTAACTTCCTGACAAAATCATGCATTTTACTCCCATCATCCAAGTTGGATCTCTGGAGGAAGTGAGCATATCATGCAAGTTCTTATCCAGCTGCATGGGATCCAACCATCCTTGCCAGGCTCCTCTGTGATTCCTTCTTCCATTGTACCTCCTTCCATTGTACCTCCTTCTCCCATTGTCAACCACCAGATATTTCTCCAGGTACTGAAACATATTCCTTACCTCATACCATTTAATATGAAACACTTGCAACAGATCTCTTATGATATAAATCTTGGAGTGCTCTTTTCCTTTGATCTAACTCTGACTAATCTGGGTAGCTAAATCAGTGCAAGGAAAGAGAATTAGGTGGAGGAAAAAGAATCTAGTAGAATTCTTGTCAGGAAAGGAATATATGATTGTTTATTTTTTCATTACTGGGGTTTAAAGTCAGGGCAAAGCATTGCTGGACAAGGACTCTACTACTGGAGGCACACCTCCATCTTTTTTTGCTTTAGTGTATTTATCTGGGTTTCATGCCATTGCTGGCTTTCTACCAGGATCCTTCTTACCTCTAGTTCTGGTCTATAATCCCCACTTAGGAAAAAAAAATCAGGCAAAGCTCTTTGAGGACCTGTTTAAGAGCAAAGCTGGAGGAACATTTTGTATTTATTACATTTCCTTTTAAGAAGCAGAATGTATCTCAGTTCAGATCTTTTGCTCTTTTTTTTTTTTTTTTTTTTTTTTTTTTACTGAATGTGGATATAAAATAAGGGGTATCAGAGAAGGAAGGCACCCTTGGCAATGACTCCTTTTTCTTATGCACAGTTCAGGATTTTTCTGTGAACATGTTTAAACCTATTTTAAGAATATCAACTTAAAGAGCTTCTGAGTTATTAGGCTGCCCACGGCAACTTCATGTCTTGTTATGGCTCCAAACACTGGGTGCTATTTCTGCTCCACCAATGCCCCAAGCTACGTGTCAACTTTGAAAACAACACCTTCAGCCATGAAGAAAAATAATTTCCTCTCATTTCAGAATGTCAGAATGAACAATTGGCCCTATTCTAGTACACTACTCTAAAGCAACTTTTGTCATTTTCAGATATCACTGGTTAATTAACAAACCATTGGAACTTCCAATTCAAATACCAATTTGCATTTTTCTTAACTTCAGAAGTTGAAGTTTCAGATTCCCGGAAAGCAAGATAGGGATTGTGAGGCTCAGTTACCCCTTATTTTAAAGTGCAATCTAATTCAATTTGTTCTTTCGTTCTGTCACTGATAGATTAAAAAAGAAGTTTGAAAAGATTGTGGAAGAGGGAAAATTCATAAATTTCACCTGAATAGCTTACATGAAGACTAAGTAGAATGGTGGTGAGTCATGAGATAAATTTGGGCACTTGTGTATATATGTGTGATTTAAAGAGCTGCTCAGCTTCAGGACCGAATAGCAATTAAAGACCCAGAGGGTAACTTTGCAAGCTTGTGGAACATCATTTATGTGCAGAACTTGTGTTTTGTGGGTAGGACCTCTCCTTTCTCTTTTTCAGTTTTTCTATAGTACCCATTGTTAATAGACCAAGTTAACCGTTTTTAAAGAATATCTTTAAATAGTTGTACAAGGATTTGCCCCTTGACAACGCAGTTTATTAATACATTTTGATCCATGTCACCCCTTTCAATGGTCTCACTCATCCCTCCCAGCCCACCCTTTTCCACACTCTTAATTTTGTAGGATACACAATGGAGTCTACCTTTGTAAGCAGATACCCCAGCTTGTCTATCAACCTTGAATGACAAGAAGGATTTACAATTGGGATGCCATTATTAGGTATGTTAATAATAGTGTCTTAGCAAATGGCACATTTTTTGTATTACCTTCCAATTTCACTTGGTGACTCAATTTTATGTGTCTACTTGGCTGCTCTTTGGTGTCCCCTTTTCTGATCAGATAGCTATCTAGATGATAATGAATAAATTTTTTTAATGTGACTAAAACTTAAATCAGTCGGCTTTCAGTGAATCAAATTACCTTCATAATGTGGGTGGTCTTTACAAAAGTCAACTGAAATCCTAAGAGCAAAGACAGGTCTTTCTAAGGAAAAAAAAAAATCCACCTCCAGACTGTGTTCATCTTCAGACTGAAATATCATCTTTTGCCAGAATTTCCAGCCTGCTGTTCTGCATTCCAGAGTTTGGATTTGGCAGCCCTCATCTGTGAGTCAATCACCTAAAATAATTCTGTCAGTAGCATCCATATCTATATCAACCTCTCTTCTCTATCTGTTGTCGATCTCCTCTTGGTTCTGTTTTCCTCAGCAGAACAGACTTTCTCAGAAAGATGGGTGAGCACATGATCCCTTGAGTCAAATAGATACAAGGGCTGGATGGATCTTAGCCTTCAGGAACTTTTGAAATCACTGTGTGGCTCAAATTAGCTTTCAATGCATCACCCTGCTGCTTCAGCTTCCTATATGTACTACCATAATAGTCCTGAAATAGGAATAACAAGAAGTAGTATTTATTATGTGTACAATATATTGTTTTATGTCTCCAGCATGTGCTATTTGAAGGTCACAATAACTATTAGTCGGAGGAATGACTGGTCACATTTACATCTTACCAAGTTACTCTGTCTTTAGTGAAGAGCTGGGGGGCCTCTCGGCACACATGTGTGCAGATACCAAAGGCAGATCCTAAGCTCTGCAGAGAATTGGGTACTGCCAATCAGTGTGCTTCAACCTCCAGCAGGTTGCAGTCTGGTGGTTTGTTCGGATTTATTTCACATCCAAGCTCTAGCATTTACCCAAAGATTTTCCTGGTTTATGAAACAGAGCTTACCAGTCACAAAAGTATAAATGGCAAATAAACCTTATTCACATTTCTCCGATGCTGACACAGATGACAGAATTCCCTTAAACTCCACAAATGGTGCACTCTGTTCACACCGAGCCCCAAAGAGGCTGCCACTGCTCTTTCCCTAGGCCTGGGGCTTGAACTTAGGGCCTGGGTGCTGTCCCTGAGATTTTTAACTCAAGGCAGGCACTCTACTACTTGAGCCACAGCTCCACTTCCAGCTTTTTGCTGGTTAATTGGAAATAAGAGTCTCACAGCCTCCTGAGTAGCTAGGATTATAGGCATGAGCCATTGGTACCTGGTTCAATACAAAATGTATTGGGAAATTCAGTATGATGCCATTAACAGTTGTTTTTCCCAATGCAAACAAATTAAGAGTATTAGAATACAAAACCCACTGTTATTTGTGACTATTGAAGGTCCAATTCCCTTATTATCAGAGAGCTGAAAACGTCTGAACTTCTTACTTCCAGCATCTCCAGGAAGCTAATCGTTTCCTTTCCTGCCAACGTTCCAACACCCAAAGAGAGTGAAACAGAAAGTTCAGGGATCCTCGTAAACAGAGTGAGCTGAGCGTCTCCATGCTTGTTTGGTTCTCTTGAATCACGTAACTAGGATCCTCCCCCCCTCCACATTCTCCATTTCTATTTATAATTTTAATAGGTAAGGCTGAGTAACATACCAGAAGTGTTCTATGTCTGTTCCTAAGTAACAGCTTCATTTCTTTATGTATCCCTCAAATCTCCCAAATTATTTTCACAATCAAATTGTGAGAAACAGCTATTTTCCCCAATTTTCTTATGCATTATTTAAGTCATAAGATTTCTCTGTGAGGGAGTTTTTAATATAGGTATTCATTTTGGCTAATGGTATTATTCCACATCCCTGATCAGATTATGAGATCTTAGCTCCCTAGCCTTACAGTAGGATGATTCTGAGGTACCACTTCTACTCCAGAGCTCCCCCTTTTGGAGGGGGTTAAATCCTCCCTCTACAAGTCTTTTGCTTGTGTCTCCTCTGTACCATCTGACTACTTTTGACCTCTTACAGGTCTTAACTGGGGCCCAATTTTGAATTAACCCATGGCACAGGAATCCTTTCTTAAGATCAAAGATTGCATATTCTGACCTAAGAGATCAACCAATATCTATTGATAACAGAGTTCAAAATTGAAGTTCATTTAAAAAGATGCTAGATCCTATCTATCTATCTATCTATCTATATCTATATCTATATATATATATATATATAACTTTGACTAAGAGCAAATGCAACCAGACATGCTGTGTAGGTAAATTCATTTACTTTCTGTATGTATTTACTACTTCTTATGTGTCAGGTTGGATGTGGGTACCGACAATGCAGTGCACAACGAGACAGCAAGGTCTCTGTTCTCAAGATTTATATTCAAACAGTAGAATAGAAGAATAAAGTGAAAAGAATAAGATGATTACTGATAAAATCAGGAAGCAAGTTTTTAGGCAAGTGTTTTGAGGTCATAGAAAGAAGAGGCTAATTTCACAGGGTGGTCAAGAAGATGAATTCAGATAGGAAGGTAAAGTTTGCTGAGAGACCTGAACGGAAAAGAAAATTTGGGCATACAGAAATTAGATTCTCAGTGGAGAAATCTGAAGTTGAAACTTCTACATTGACCCTGGAAAACTGGCTCCAGAGCATACTGACTAAAGGGAAAGGAAGCTAATGGTGGTAGGAATAGGTGGTGACCAGATCATGAAAAGGTGTGTAATCTAACCTATGGACTTTTTGCTGGCTCACCACTAGAGATTTTCATTTAGAAAGATCATTCTGGGCTGGAAAGGTGCCTCAGTGATAGAGTGCTTGCTTTGATGCATGAGGCCCTGGGTTCGATTCCTCAGCACCACATAAGCAGAAAAAAAAGCCGGAAATGGCACTGTGGTAGAGTGCTAGCCTTGAGCTGAAGAGCTGAGGGACAGCGCCCAGGCCCAGAGTTCAGGCCCCACGACTGGACCCTCCCCGCCCCCCCCAAAAAAGATCATTCCAGGTGCCGGTGGCTCATTCCTGTCATCCTAGCCTCCTGTCTTAGGATCACGGTTCAAAGCCAGCTCAGAGTAGCAAAGTCTGTGACACTCTAATCTCCAGTTAACCACCAGAAAACCACCAGTAGTACTGTGGCTCAGAGTAGTAGTGCTAGCCTTGAGTACAAGGATAGGAGTGGATGCAAGGACCCTTTGTTTGGTTACAGCTGTACCTGAGAAGTTAAGCAGAGTGTGCATTGGTCTCAGTTTGTCATTATGGATGAGGAGATATACAGATTTGAATTTTGTGTTGGGCTACCAAGACATGGACACAGACCAAGTGGGTTTGTGCCTTTGTTGATGAGCTCATGTGTGGTTATTTCTTAAGATGGTGAAGTCTTTGAGGATGAAAGAAATCGTGTTGACTTAAATAAAAAATTCTGATGTTTATTCTACAGTCTTGATTTTATAAGTTTAGAGATTTGTTTTGGTTCCCATGGCCTTTAATATAGAAGTTAGTGCTAATGAGCATCAGATAGTGCTTTTCTTGCTTCTATAATGAAGATGTTTAGTTTTCTTTCACCACTGGAGATGTCCTCCATAGAAAATTCACCCCTGTGGCCATCTGCTCACAATGTTGTACGATCACATTCTTTGCCACAGAAATAGGCAGCAACATCTACGAAAGTGAGAAACACAAACTTGCCTTTCCTTCCCATGAGCTCTGTAGCTCCACAAATCCAGAAAGTAAGAGTTGGAAGAAAAGTCAAAGTGGAACTAGAGTGCTTGGTGCTAAGTTCAAGGGTGAGCTGTGTAAATATTTCTGAAGAATGATTCTTATTCTTAAACATGAAAGCATGACTTCTGTAATGAAGAAAAGGTCATTGCATGTATTTCAGTTATTTGGGCCACAGGAATGTCTTCTGAAGAGAAAGAGGTTACACTGTCATTATCAGGGGGAAAGTATTGCTACCTGTTGCTAGTGTTAATGTCAGCCTCTAACAGGCTTCAGAAGGAAGGAGCTCATGGCTGGAGTCCATGAGGTTTGTGCCTCTAGGTTTATAATAAGGATTTCTGAATGAGGTTAATAGTTGATGATCAAGTGAGATTAGTAGCTGATAACCCTATATTTTCACTCTAGTTATCATTTGGAAGTTGGCCACATATCAATTTTCTACTCTTATCTTTTCCTTAGAGGAAGTATTGATGTCAAAGGTAGGTGAGGTTTAGGAAGAAATTTGCTCTTCAAGTGAAAGCTTTGTTTACAGAGAAGGGCTTCTGAAATTTGCCAAGGACTGGTGTTCCATTCTGTAGTGTCAGACCCCCTCCAGCAGATGGCAGTCACACCACACTGCGCTTTGCCACTAGTCAATGTTTACAACCCAAATTTGTCCTTTTCACAGAGGGTCCAGAGTGCTCTGTGCTACCAGTGAGCCGACTGGTAGGGATTCTCATTCCAGGCACCCACTACACATGCCTATGAATTTGGCCTTGAAGTTGAAGATATTCTTAGTTGGAAAAGGAAATAAAAGAGTTTTTTTCCTTAAAAAAAAAACAAACCTTAAATAAATCTGTCAAAATGAGCTATGAGGTGAACATCCCAAGGTCTCAGGTTTATTCTGGGCTTTGTCTCACTGATTCGTGGATCAATATAATTGTAGTTGATGTGAAAACATAATGGCCCAGAGAGAATAAGGTTGGAAACAGCTGCAAAAGTATTTTATTTTCAGGAGAATCAATTGAGCTTGGAGTGCTTGGGTGGAGTAGATGGAAAATGGGAGAAACTCAGAGGTGAGATTTTTCAGAGGAACTCCTGATATGAAGGAGGGTTTGTTTTTACATGAGAGTCATTACATGCTCTATGGTCATTTCAGTTTCTGTTTGTTCATGCCTCCTTGAGTCTCTCCGCTAGCTAGTTTTGCTTACTCTCCTTCCCCTGGTTAAATGGCCACTATGCATTGTGTTGAAGGGGTGTTGGCTATGGGACAGGTGTAAAGACTTAAGTAACATCAAGAGCATGGTCCTTGTTTTCATTCTGCAGTGTAGTTTTTTGTGTCCAAACAAGAAGCAGCTGTTATCACTGTCCATGTTTTAATAGGCCCTTGGCGACCAGCAGCTGTGTAGGGAGCAGAGCTCCCATTTTAAGAAAAATGACCACCATTCCTTGTTAGAAAGAAGCCTTAAATGTCGTAGAAATGGACCACATAGCTCAGGGGTTTGGGGAAATGTTTCTTTTCCCACAGAAGGATTGAAACTAGGAATAATGTGCAGTTGTGTAATGAGTGACAAAACTATCTGCTAAGCTGTGATGAAAAACTACAAATGTAATGGCAAAGGCATCAATAAAGGCAGTTTCCTGGTTCTATTGCCCTTTCTATGTCTGTGGAGAGTTGAAGGTTTGCTTAATTTCCATTCCAGTAAGTATATAGTCAGATGATAATCCATTCCTATTTGAATAGAGGCCAGCTATTTGTCCTTGATGCTCAGCAAATGACTAGCAAGTGAAACCATATACTTGAGATAGGATGAGGGAGCATTAGCCAGAGAGAATGAATTAAAACGGAATAAAATTTATCCTACTTCAAAATTTTCACTGTGCTCAGAAGTTTGTATTATCAGTGAAAAAAATATTTTCTAGTCTAATTTTCAAACATTTGTTGTATTTGCAGCTAAGTTTTTAATAATAGCTAGGCAGGCTTCAAGTTGGCATTTAAAACAGTCACTTAATAAACATTGGGTTCTTTGTGAGAGTTAATTGAAGAAAATTCACAGCCATGCAAGTTGGCCCCTCAACACTCATGGGTTCAGCCACTGTACTGATTTCAAGAGGAAGTCCTTACAGTGCCGAATCCTTCCAGCTTGCTTTCATAAGCTTCATATTTCTGTTTCCCTTAGGACTATATATCTGCATTTAGCAGTATATTGGACATTTTAAAAAGCTGCATGGGAGGGATTTTTCTGAGACATATTTATGCTGGTGTGAATTTTCAGGAAAGGTTAACACAAAAATATTTGCAGACATCAGAATAGATTGAATTATGTGTTACAAATAAGACATAGACTTGTTGCTTGAAGACTGACAAGAGAGAAACTAAATTAGACGAGAAGAAACAAAAATATGTCAGTTTTACATTGTCAGGAGAAATAAGAATGCAACACTTGAGGATCTTGGTCAGCAAGATGTAGACACAAAAGCAGAAGAAAAATTAGATTCTGATGAATGTAATAGAAATTTATGGTAAATATCTAGTACCAGGATTTTAGAGGAATTTGTTTGACTGGAAAAAGCATTTAGAAGTGACTAGACTTCATGCCGAAGAAAAAAAACACATGGATACTATGTTATTTCTCATGCCCACTCTGTGATTTCCAGAATTTATTACAAAATAAAACTTTTAGAGTACTGTGGTCATGGACATAGATGTAAGACTTTTTGTAGCTGTTTTCATATCTATTGTTCCATGTGAAAAATTTTATGGCATTGAAGTTAATTAAATTTTTGTTTTATCACCAACCATTAGACAATAGATTGACAAAAATTCTGTGCGGTTTATTATTATTATAATAGACTGATATGTCAATACTTTCCCTTTGAAAAATATAGCAATGTAATTAAAAAATCTGTTAAGTTTTTTAGAATATTCATTTATTTTGATTTTAAATAAAACTAAACCAGATAATTATACTTTAAAAAGTCAACCAAAAAAAAAATCACCTCATTTTGTTTTACTGAGAATAATTTTCTCCTATTGAGGAATGGTTGTTTAGATGGCCCTCCAGGTATCAATAATGCTAGGTGCAACCTGTTTTTCTTTCACCATATTTGTTGATCACAGTGAGCTAGACTGTGCTGTAGTAGCAAATAAACTATTAAAACCAGGGGCTGGGAAAGTGGCTTAGTGGTAGAAGTGCTTGCCTCGCATGCATGAGGCCCTGGGTTTGATTCCTCAGCACCACATAAACAGAAAAAGCCGGCAGTGGCGCTGTGGCTCAAGTGGTAGAGCACTAGCCTGGAGCTGAAGAGCGAAGGAACAGCGGGTAGGCCGAGTTCAAGCCCCATCACTGAAAAAAAACAAATGGAAAAACCTTAGGGACTCAACCCAATTAACCCAAATAAAACTGTGGCTTGATAGCGAATGCTGGATGTTCTTCTGCAAATGGGGGCCCAGAGACTTATCATCTCGAACCTTCGTCATATTTCGGCTTCAAAGTTGCCCTAACCAATGGGGAAAGGAGAAATGGGAAATGAATTAATACTGAAGATGATCCAAGATGGATAAAGGGCAGGCCTGGGTAGCACACTCTTTCCTGTCTCCATCAGTTGGCCAAATGCAGGCACATGCGCTGGGTGAATGGCAGAGGACGGGGAAATCCCGCCTCCCATTAATGAAAGAAGGCAGAACCCGGTTGCGGGTTGCAGTCGGCTCTCTTACTTTGTCTGTTACCGCGCTACTTTGCCTGCACTTCTCTTCCAGTGTGGCAGCTTTTGGAATGGGTCCTCTCAAGTCTCTCCCAGTTACCAGCCATGAGCTTATTTGGCTGTCAAGTCAAGCAAGAGGACTGCTTTTATTTGAAAATAAATATTCTGTGTGTTTAAACCAGTGCATTAAAAACAGGAATTTTTTTTTCATTTGGAATAAGAGAAACGTTTATTCTTTTCATGAGCTCACCTATTGCTTTCCATCTCAGCTATATCTAGTACCTCAAGTTACTTTTGTGTAACTTCTAAGCTATGATACCAGAAATGGAAAAAAAAAATGTTTCCAAAGACAAAACAGGACTATGGGAGCTATTTGAGTAGGGCGTGTTGTTTAGGGAGATTAAAATTTCAGTTCCTATATGTAGACGGCTACACCCTGTTCACGATCTTCAGCTTTGTCTTATTGGACTCTGCTTAGCATTAACCTCATATCAACTTGTCAAATATACAGCTTCTTAAAGCTATTTTGTTTTTGTCAGTCATGGGCTTGCACTTGGCCTGGGCACTGTCCCTGAGCTCTTTTGTTCAAGGCTAGCACTCTACCCCTTTGAGCCGTAGCGCCATTTCTGGTTTTCTGGTGGTGAATTGGAGATAAGTCTCATCTACTTTCCTGTCCTGGCTGGGTTTGAACTGTGAATAATGTTATTGAACTCATCCTTTAACATCTAATAGCAGGCATTAAGGAAGCTATGACAGAGATTCTAGCCTCAAGTAAAAACAAAATTAAAAAAAAAATACTAAAAAGAAAAACGAAACTCAAAGTTGAGTATATAACGTGATATCACTAATCAAGGAGAATCATTTTTCTATATCTAAATATACAGGTTGAGGTTCTTGTTTATTTATCCTAAGCTCCAGGGTGGGCTGAAGTTTACCATAAACTTTTATTACCAGGAACTCACGCCCATTTTCAGTAATCTCCTCACTAGAGGAATGCGCTTTGAACCTTCCACACAAGAAGGCCAGTAGGAGTAACAATATGACAGGCACAGTTGTTGGGTTTAGTTTAGTTTGGATGACTGGCCAGGGCATATCTCCATAGTGTGTGTGAAGGCTGGAAGGCTGTGTTATTTCTAACCCTAAACTGTATCCCTGTGAACTTGCAATGATGAGTCCCTTGTTACTTCTTTGGAAACTTGCCACCGGGCAGAGCCAACTAATACAGTCGGCTGCACCCAATTCTTGTTCAGTCATTTGTTTGTAGCCCTTTTCATCCTAGTATTGCTGACATGAAACAGGTAGATAAGCTGGTTAAGCCATGGTGCTTAGCACAGAGTACACCCAGAAGCATACTTTTAAAAGTCCTTTGCTCAAAAACATTCCTATCAGAACACATTCTTGTAATTCCAGAATGTGAGTATAGGGCTCCAAAGAATTTAGATACATCACAGTAAAACTATGGCACAATCCATATTTCTATTTACTTGCAGTTATTTTTGCCTGAAGCAAACCTGAACGTGTGAATTCAATTATTTCATGTACTTCTGATCACTTACACAGTAGAGCTGAGTTGTAGTCTTTGTTGTTAAAACAAGGTACGGGCACAATTTGTCCTTGTGAAAACATCATTTTAGCATACTATTTTACCATATGGTATTTTTCTTTTATTCTGTTATTGTGGTAGAATGATTTCAAAATGTTAAACTAAACTCCTCTTCCTAAAATTACTCTACTCTGCTGTGTTACTTAATTTTTATAGCTCGTATCTCTGTTGTCCTTCTTTGATAAGTAAAATTAACCAGATTAATTATTTTTGTAATGTTTTCTCTGACTTACCAAGTTCATGCTGGTGGCATAAAATGAATAGAGCAGCATTTACTTGTTTTTCTTGTCTCTGAAAGAGTTTTGTGTAAGGCTGCTATAATGTTTTTGCTTAATGATTCTACTTTGACCTGAAACATTTCTAGTTTGAAAGGGCAACATTTTAAATTATGATTTCAATATCTTTAACGAAGGTAAAAGTGATTCTTTTTTATGTTTTTTGTTTATTGTGAAAATACTGTACAGAGGGGTTACAGTTACATCAGCAAGGTAATGAGTACATTTCCTATCAAGTATTGTTACCTCCGCCTTTGTTTTTCCCCTACCAGCCCTTCCCTCCATCCAGAACTTCCACAACTACCCCCTCATCTAAATTGTAAAGTTCATTTTTCAACATAGTGTCTTATACATCTCATTGTAATAATGGACCAACCTATATCCCTATTGCAACATTTTGTTTTTCCCCTTCCCCTCCCCTCCCCAAATTAGACCAACATCAAATATAGTGAAAACAGGGGTTATACCGTGGGGAGGAACATAAAAAACAACAAAAAAACCCACATGGAACCATATAAATATGTTAGAAACAATAGCAAGAAATAAAAAACCACTTGTGTCCCTATCTTGGGGTTCATTTCACTTAACTTCATCTTATCTGGTCATATGTACAGTACATAGCTTTTGACCTTTTCTTATCTATGTCAGATAAATAAGATTTGAGTTGTAGTTATACTAAAAATTGTTCTTTCAATAACTTCAATTTAACATTGTATCCTTTATTTGATAATGGTGGTGATGATGATCATGATGATGCTGGATCTGTGCTAGGACTTGAACTCAATGCCTGGGCACTGTCCTTGAACTCAATGCCTGGGCACTGTCCTTGAGTTTTTTCTTTGTTGTTGTTGTCCCCCCGCCCCCCCCCCCCCCCCACCCCGGTCAAGGCTAGCATTCTACTACTTGAACCACAGCTCCATTTCTGGCCTTTTGGTGATGAATTGGAAAAAAGAGTCTCACAGGCTTTGCTGCCTGGGCTGGCCTTGAACTGCAACACTCAAAACTCAACGCTCTAGTAGCTAGGATTACAGATGTGAGCCTCTGACGCCTGGCTTATTTTATTAGTTTATAGGACAGACATATAATGTATTCACTGTGATTTGAGTGTCTGAAGAAAGACTGATTGTTCATTTGTGCATGTTTTCTTTTTTATCTAGAATGGTGTCACTAGAAGCTATTCAATTTCTTTAGTCTTTTCCGAGAATTAACATTACCTTGTTTACTGTTTACTTCTTTTTTCATCTCACTTCCATTTATTTATTTTTTCCTTTTTTGAGCTTAGCATTTAGTTTATTTTTTGACTTTTGGACTGCATCATCTGATAATTGATTTTTCCAAAACTTTTCTTTAGATATATAAAAATAAATTTTCTTTTACTCATGGTTAGAATCATTCCATAAATACCTTTGCTCAGGGACTTAACTATGGTTCATCGCTTGTGTTGTTGTTGTATTTTATTTTTGAGATGGGGGTCTAAGTAACTTTGCTTGAACTGGTCTGATCAAACAGGACCCTTCTACCTCTGCCTTCTGAGGTGATGGGATTACAGACATATTCCGCTATGTTCAAATCTAGTAGAATTAACATTTGTATAAATGAATTTGGTTGTTTACATGGATACTTACCAGTTCCTTCTGAAATGTGTGTAAAGTATCCTGCAAGTTCTCACCATCACGCTGTCATAAAAAGCTTATATAAAAGTAGCTTGAAGTACTTGAAAACCTGTGGCAGAATAGCTATCACTTTTTAAAATCAGACAGCACAATCCTAGCCACAATATAGGATGCTGTGGTTTAAGTTTTAATGATAGTGGGTAGTTTTCTTAGTTAGTACTAAAATGCAAGTTAGAGTATGATGACTGGACAAAGAAATAGATTCATTTCTTGTCCATGATCTGTTATAAATCCTTCTTGTATTTAAACTCAACACAAACAAACAATACATTTGTGCTGCATTTGACTTTGTTTTAATTGTGGGATTTCTTGTTAATGACTTGGTGGAAAAAAATCAAATAAGGAAAAAATCAAATTAAATGATTTGTGGTGGTTTCAGTGTCCTGATTTGTTTTTGCATCCATCCAACTCTGCCCATAGTGACTGAGCAAGAACCTTTTGAGATTTGTTTACCAATGAACCATTCTGACAATTGGGAAAGCTATGAAACTATGTATCATTTCATCTAATGTATGTTAATGCTTTAAAGGCAGACATATTTTTACTTATAATCTCATTACTACCTTGCATTATATGTACAATGTTGAGGTAATTAATATCATCTGTGAAATGGGGATTGGAATTATATTCATGGGACAATTCTTAATGAAATGGATAAATCATAAAAGGAATATGCTTTACATCAAAAAATTAATTATGGTGACCACTGTTGTCAAGGGCTGAAAGAGGAGTTATCTTGGATCATATTTTTAGACTTATGAGTAATAGCTGAATGCCCATAGTGTGAAAATCATATAAGGAAGAAAAAGTTTGTTTAAAGAAAAAACAAGGTAACTTTGTATTGATCATGACTATGTACATTTAGTGCTTTTGATAGATCAGTTCTTGGCCAGAGAAAAACAAAGTTCTCAGCAAGGATTCAGGCCTGGAGTTGTAGCTTTGTGCACTAGTCAGTTTTCACTATGACAAAATACCTGAGGAATAAATAACTTAAAGGGGTAAAGGTTTACTTTGTGTCATGGCTTCAGAGATTTTATTCCAAGGTTTTGAATTTAGCATGGCTGCATCTCAATTGCTTGGGGCCTGAGACTAGCCCCGAAAATGAGCAGCGGTGGAGGAGTCCGGGTACCTCACAACAGCCAAAGACACAGGACAGGAGAAAGAAGTGCCAGGTACAAGACAGACTCTTTCAACACGTGTCCCAGGGAGCTACTTCCTCAAACGAAGCCCCATTTCCTAATAACCCATTCAGCTATCAATTCATGAAGTCAGGGGCCTCTTAATAGAAGGACAAACTAGGCTCTAAGACTTCAGTCCATGATCTTTTTGGACAGTTTATTTCCAAATCATAACACTTTATGCATCAAAACCACATTTTCAGTTGATTCCATGGAAAGGGGGATTCAATTTTTCAGAAGAGAAAAGGATCCACATTTAAAAGCAAGGAGAACACCAGCGTGTATGAGAAATGAGGGAGAAAAGGAAGCACATGATCCAGTGGAGCTAAAGCAGCTAAAGCCAGGAGATAAATTAGGCCAGAGACTAGAGCATGCAGTAAAAGAGATGAGAGTTGCAATTACAAAGACTTACAGTAGCCAAATGTCAAAGGGGAGGAACCTGTAGATAGTGCTCCTTAGATTTGACCACATAAAAGGTACTCAGTGATGTTGACCTTGAAATTTTCTGTTACTTGGAGGTCAATTACAAGGGCTTGAAAACTGAGGCAGGAGAGACATCAAATTTCAGCTCTAGTCGATCATCTGAGAAAAAAAAGTCATGAAGGAATGCTATTTAGACAGCTAAAAGTTCATCAACTGATAGTCATGGCACAGAGATGCTAGAAAGAGCCCTAAGTTACGAATGCTTTTAGTGTCTTCTTCCAAGATGGATTGAAGAAAATAAAAAATGCTGTAAGAATTCAGGTAAAAGAAAAGAAAAGCACAGAATAATAAAGGCCTCCACACCTTGAGCTTCAGCTTAGGGAACAAGAATACAGAGAAGGAAGAAATAAGACTGATGGAGGGTAAAAAGAGGAACAGTATTATTCTTCATGCTTGGGCAGCCAAATTAGCAAGATACTTTGGACAGGAGATGAATGAACAGGGAAGAAGGTGAATGCTAGGAGGCAAAAGAAGGATAAAAGGACACTCAAGGTCACCCAAAACAAATGTGCCTATTTGTGGTTTGCCTAGCATTGGCCTTACTGGTATTTAATCTTGCCAAGACAACCGAATTACCATGAGTAACTTATAAAGTGGTAAAGTATGAATTAACATCATGCACTTACATAATCACGTTTAATCATCATGATGTTTGAAGCATTCAAAAATTTTAATATGACTGATATGTGCCTAGTAATTACAAATAATGTATTTGTATCTCTCAAAATTATAAGGGGCAGAGTATGTAACAAGGATAAAAGAATAACAGGGGCTGGGAAGGTGGCTCAGTGGTAGAGTGCTTGCCTTGCATGCATGAGGTCCTTGAGTTCGATTCCTCAGCACCTCATAAGCAGAAAAAGCCAGAAGTGGCGCTGTGGCTCAAGTGGTAGTGTGCTAGCCTTGAGCTGAAGCGCTGAGGGACAGTGCTCAGGCCCAGAGTTCAGGCTCCATGACTGCCCCTCCCCTCCCCCCCCCAAATAAAAAGGAATAACAGGATGACAAGAAAAAAACAACCTAGTTTTGACTTGAGATTCAGAAGTATCTTTTTTTATGGAAGTCATTCGGTTTTGGCTAGATCATCTGTTTAGATATGAACTCTGATTTCTGTGTGACACTCAGTTATGTTAGACAAAGGGTTCTTTTGAAATTGATGAACAATCAGAAGTGAAGAGAAAACTTGGAAGTAGAGTTAAAAGTGAAGTCTCATTGACTCAGGTTCAAATTCTAAATATATCCTGTATCAGATGACACTGTGAAAGTTTCTCTTTGCTGATTTCCTCATAAATAAAACTGAATATACTAGCACATACCTAAGATCCTGGTGTGGCACATGTGTGAAATGAGATCATCTGTGGCTGATGCTTAATATGGTAGAAAATGAAGGAGACTACATCTGTTCCTATAAGCACCACATTTTTCTTTTTCTTTCCCTTCCAGATTGAGAAAAAAAGGTGGTGAGCATGTTAGCAAAACAAAACAAGTAAATTTGGAATTGAGTTAGTGATTCACATCAGTAGATCATTTCACAGCAGAATGGAAGGCAGGGAAAATCAAGAGTTGAGCAAGCAAGACAGGAATATTTTTTACATAGGAGAAAGATTGGTCAATGATTATAATGCTAGGGTATTATCAAAGACATTGAGTTACTGTTTGGTCTAGGAGCCTTGTGATTCATTGAAACCCAGCACATCTTTCACCAAAAGCTACTCTTCAGTGACCCGAAAACTTTGGCATTTTCAAGTCCACCTTGCTTTTCTACCACACTGGGGCTGCTGATGGAGTTTTGTGGAACTTTTTCTGTGAATGTCCTCAGTGATAATTGCCAATGTCACCACATCCCAAGACGTAATCGTGTTGAACATTAACAACATCTGCACATCCACAGCCTTTGCCGAGAATGACACTGAGCAAATGAGCAATCCTTCCATCTTCTAAGTTTAACGTAATTAGTGACAATGGAAGTTGCAGAAATGAGCAAGACAATATCTGAACACAAAACTTTCAACATGTGGCAATATGTGACCAACTAGCATGTTGGCTAAATGAAGCCAATATTTACACATTTAACCTCTTAGGGATGAAAGAAGCCATAATCGCTGTGCATGATGAACATAGTCAGAAATGAAGAGAAAAATTGGAAGTTGGAAAAATGGCAAGGCACAGGAATTTTAAGGAAAGAATTGTGTACTGGTGGTCAGTTTAGATTAGATGAGTGAGTGAAATTCCAGACGTTTAGAAGCTAAAGGTAGAGTCCCGATGATTCTGTGCTCGATTGGTAATGAGGAGTGGCACAAGTGGGCAGAAAAATCTGTGGTGAGGTTTTATTACATATCTGTGGGATGCAGGTAGAGGATATCTGTGTCAGTTTAGGATTTTTTTTAAAATATTGCCAGAAAAGATTGAGTATAAAGATAAATTTAGATATTTTCTCCCATTTCAATATTTTAATTGAATTTAGTAAGACAAGCCATGTGGGTTTTCCCTTTCATTTTGCCTAATTTTTCAGAGAAAAGTCCTTTGAATAAAGGTAGTTTGCATGCATAAAATTATGAAAATTGGCACAAAGCACCCCTAAATCTTCTAGACTCAAAATATTTTCCAGAACAATTCTACTGAAGGTGTTGGAGCTGGTGCTGGTGGCTCACACTTGTAATCCTAGCTAATTGCTGGGGGGTGGGGTGGGGATGGGGGGCTGAGAGTCAAGGTAAGAAGCCAGCCCAGGCAGAAAAGTGCTTGAGATTTCCTTTCCAAAATAACCAGCCCAAAGCAAGGGTGGAACCACAGCTCAAATGGTAAAGTGCAAGCTGAGAAAGCAAGCCAAGCAAGTAAGCCAAGCAAGTGTGAGTTCTTGTCCTGAGAAACAAATGAAAAACCAGGAAGAAAGGAAGGAAAGGGAGGAAGGAGGGAGAGAGGACAGCTGGGAGGGTGGAAGAAGGGAAGTAGGAGGGAAGGAAGAAAGGAAAGAAGGAAGAAAAGGACAGAAAGATTGATTTTCATAGCAACATTCTTCTCTCCATTGACATTCTTGGACTTGTAGATCTGGGCTTCCACTTTGACCTCATGAACTCTCACTTAACACTGAAAGTCACAGGCACTAACGGGAGGCAGTCTCAGGCCAGTTTCCTGGGGGTCTCTGTGTGAGCTGTCACTTGTGGGTACACATGATGGAGCAGGGAGGAGAGAAAAGTCATGCCTTTTCGGTAAAAGACTCTTTGATCTTTCCCAACCACAGCAGAGGACAAGGCAGGTTTCCTGGAAGAAGGTCAGAAGAGGGAAAAGGAAAATTAGAAGGCTTCATTTGAAAAGTTGGGGCTGAGCTTGAATTCCTAATTGCCAGAGGTCTTTTCTAAGAAGCATGTCTGTCTGTGGTGTACCAGCCGTCAGCAGGGTGGCTCCTGCACCATGTCTCCTCTGCCAGCCTGGCTGATGGCACCAGCACCAGCTCCCTTCCAGGAATGTGGTACTCATCCTCCCTGGTTTTCTGTTGAGTTGGTCTGGCGCTGCTTAAGAGGGAAATAATTGGTATTCTTCGCTCCTGTGTTGGCAATGTATTCTCTTTTTAAAAATTTGAGCTACCTTCACACTGTGGCTAGCCCTGTACAAAGCAGCTTTCGTCTTGGAGGTTCATGTCGCTTAAAATCATCTTATCTGGTCTTTTTGGCCTTTCTGATTTTGCCAGACATACACTAGTTATTGCAAGTAAGGGAAACCATGGGACCTATGTTTCTTTGGCTTACTTCACTTAATACAATTTTTCCCCAAGTCTTTCCGTTTCGTAACAAATGGGGCGATGTCATTCTTTCTGATGCAGGTATAGAATTCCATTGTGTGTGTGTGTGTGTGTGTGTGTGTGTGTGTGTGTGTGTGTGTGTGTACACCACATTTTTCTTGAACCATTCATCTACTGAGAGGCATCTGGGTTGGTTCCATATCTTAGCTATGGTAAATAATGCTGCAATAAACATAGTTGTGCTGGTAGCTTTAGTATGGTCTTGTTTGTGATCATTTGGGTAACTGCCCCAAAGTGGGATTGCTGGGTCATAGGGGAGCTCTATGTGGAGTCTTTCAAATGGTATTTTTTTCTTGCTATTGTTTCTAACATATTTATAATGTACCATGTGGTTTTTTTGTTTCTTTGTATGTTCCTCCACCACAGTATAACCTCTGTTTTCACTGTATTTGATGTCAGTGCCCTGCATCTTGCATATACACTTTTCTAATTTGGGGAGGGGAAAGGAAAAAACAAAATGCCTAAATGGGGATACAAGCTGACCCATTGTAACAATGAGATGCACTATGTTGAAAAACAGTGAGGTGGAGGGGGAGGAAGGGGGGAATGTAGTTGTGGAGGTGGGAGGGAAGGGATGGTAGGGGAAAAACAAAGAAGGAGGTAACAATGCTTGATAGGAAATGTACTCATTACCTTGCTCATGTAACTGTAACCCCTCTGTACAGCATTGTAACAATAAAAAAAGTATAAAATTTGCTTTCATTTTTTTTCTTGGTGCTTATAAGGTCTCCTAACCTTCTCTACTTTTCCCAAATATTTGAGGTCAACTGTCAGAGATTATCTTGAGATTCATTCTAACCAGCAAACACTACATCATTTTAGAATAGTCAAGCTGTCTTAAAATTCCTAAACATTTAAATATAAATGTCTCAAATGATTACTTCTGGGTATAAATGCACAAAACCCAAATCAGCTTAGTATAGAGATAGATAACCTATTATACCCCTAAGTTTATCATGCACAATAGCCAAGTTATGGAGTCAGCCTGAGTGAATGAGTGAATGGAAAGCAGAAATGTGATGTATGTACACAATAGAGTCTTACTCAGCCATTGTGAAAAATGAAAGTGTTTGCTGGAAAGTGTCTGGAACTGGAGATCATCATGTTCAGTAAAATAGCCAATTCCACAAAATATGGTGTGTTTTCTCTCAATTTTCAAAGCTAGGAGAAAATAAAGCAAAATGAAAAAAAAAATCAAGATCATGAAAGTAAAAGGGATATTAAAGAGACTGATGAGAAAGGGAAATGGGCAAAGGAGGAGGAGAAGGACTAAGGACTTAGGACGAGTAATAGAAAGTATAAATATAATCAAAGTATTTTCTATACATGCAGGAAATGTCATGATGACACTCATATAAATGTACAGCAATGAAGAAGGATTACCAATGGTTGTCCTAGTTCACCCCACGCCAGGTACACGGCATGGCTATAATAGTAAAGAATGCATGGCCCCTAAATTTATGGAACCCATAATTTCATGAAGCAGATTGGAAAAAACATCTAAGATCATAAAATACCCAAGAGGATTTATTCTAGAAAGGCCACTAAGGAAATAGAGTATAATGTAAAATCAGAGCCAAGGATGAGCTTTACCATGGGGACTATAGAAAGCCCTAAAGGAAGGTATTCAAGAAGAGGACAAAATAGATTGGCAGCTCTTAGAATGAGAATGAGACCACTTGGCTCACATCAGCAGTTCAGAAAGAGGGTTGATTGATTTAGATTGAAGTTATGATAACATGCCTAGAGAAGGGGGATTAGAGAAAACAGACCTACCGACCTAGAAAATAGACATAGCGAGATACATAGGAAATTGACATTGCATCTGTTGGTGATTGCTTATGACAAAGTTTGGAAAGATGGTGAGAAAGATGGACAGCTAAGGATTTGAATGGACACAGTAATGTCTTTGCAGAGATGTGGAATGCAGGAAATGGAATTAATGGGAGACTGTTACTTTGATGATGGATATGGACAGGGCTTAGCCCAAGCTCAAAAGTGATTCATTCGTATCTTACTGAACTGACATCAAATTGACTTAATGACATATACCATCTACCCACATATGCATACACTGTTATAGTGTTAAAAGAATTTTGTTAATTCTGGAAGTTCTCAAGACCATTATAAATCCATTGAGCCAATGTCCTTTCTTTTGGTGGAGCAGTAAGGGGGTGGACTAGAGTATGAATTGGCCTGGTGTCCATTTGTATAATCACAATGACCTCTGATCACTATGTTTATATGCAACTTTTCCTTCTCTGCACCTTAATATTTTCCAGAATCCCCATGCCCCAATTGTTGTTCCTTTTGACTTTTAGTTCATTCTGTTCTCCCTTCCTAGCCCAGCATTGCCAACACTCCTCTCTGAACCAAGCCCACTGGACATGGTGCCAGAGGATCTCTCAGTAGTATGCCTTTATAATCTAAAAGTGAAGATGGCACACTTCTCTACTGCTGTAGAAAAAGACATTTTGAAAGACTGAGAATTCCAAAATGCTTGCTATTTCCCAGGGAGGTAAGGGCAGCTTAGGGAAACAAGATCCTTGGGAAATGACAAAGCTTTTTATAATGTCAACAAAATAGAACAACACAAAACAAAAAAAAATCTACTTTATGTCCTTGGTTTTCTTTCTGAGAGTGAAACTTTCAAAAACTCATTCTCTTTTGCCCTTACTTCTCAATCTGTGAGTATTAAGTAAAATCCATAAATTTCCAATTTTCTTTTTTTGATAAAAGTTTCATTTCATTTAGGACAACAGTACAGAGAAATAATAATAGACTCATTCCAAGAGTAAAGAAGGAATATAATAATGAAAGTAAACACAGAAATTTCCAATAAACATCATGAACCAGAAATCTGTCATCTTTTTGTAGCTTAACTATCCATATAAAGCTTTTCAACATTCAAATATTGGGCATCTAGCTACCTACTGGCCTTTCATCAAGTGGGAGAAAGAACATATCCACTTGTCTTGCAGTGTGGACCTAGGAAGTGGTTTGGGATTGGTTTTGGCATCTTTGAGCTGGTTTTGGACAAGATTCTGTTATGCAAGCTAAATACAAGTTATGATTGCATGCTATGGGAACACTCTGTATTCATTGGCTATTCATACTCTTAAACCCACACTGAGATCCTGCAGGGCAATTGATGTCAGATGCAATTTAGAAAGAGAAGGATAAGTGTTAGCTTCTGAAAGAACGTGTCCATGGCTTTGGGGCTCTTGAGTTTGCCCATGAGCAACACAATTGCTATGGCAAGGAACAATACTTAGCTCAACCTGGCAGAGGCATACACCTTGGTTTGTTGACTGATTATCCATGAAACTCACCAGTATGTCAACAAACAACATGATAAAATAAGGGACAAACATATGAGGAGAAAGTCGCCAGAGACTTCAGTAGATATAAAGGTAGGAGAAGAAATACCTATTTGTGATTTCTGATTTTCCATCTGAGAATCCATCAAATCTTATACATATAAAAATTAACTAATTGTTAATAGCTGATGATTGAATGGGAGACAGAGAGAGCATATTCTTGTGGAAATGGTTTTAGAAATACTTTCTTCTTCTAAAGTTTGCCCAAATTTACTACCACAGGGAAAGACTAAGACATGTTTTTGAAAGCAATGACTATGCAATTTCAGTTTCATCCTCATGGTATGTGGTCAGTGTTCAATAAGTCTGTGAGCTGAATAAATCCGTGATTGAATGGCTAACAGGCATTCCCACAACACATTCATTGTTTACACAATGTTATCTACCTGTGATAACACAAACTGCCAATCATCTATAGCTAAAAGTCACCAATGTCTTTTGGTAGGAAGACAGATAGCAAACATTTAAAGTTTTAACGGGTAATACATAAACTTGAGACTGGAGAAATAAATAACAAAATCAAGAGAAGGAGATTACATAACAAAAAAACAAATTCCATGAGTTGTATTGATGAAAATAGAATAAAAAGTGAGCACTTTTTAAAATGGAGTGAGAAGCATAGCAATATTTTGAGAGGATAAAATGTAATGTAGGATTAAAGATCATTATTTATCAAAATCTAGAGCAAATGTTATCTACTGTCTACTGATGCTTAGCTATAATGAGATTTTAATTATTTCCATTATTATTTGAAATTCCACTTTGCATGGCATATAACAATATTGTCTTTTAATTTTTTTCCTATCACGTAAAACTATAAAAGCAGCTCTTACTTTTCAAGCCACACAAACACAGGTGACAGACTAACTTTGTTATACCTTGCTCACTTCTTGTCTTTAATGTTCATTTAAAAAAATGCAATGCTTCATGATTGTTCATGTTCCAGTTTCAGTACATGTGCTGCCAAAGTGAAAACTGAAATGTCCACTTTTGAACCTGCTGTGTAAAGAAATGAAATTAGAAAACTCCTATTTATTGCCACTATCTCACGGACCAGAAAGCTCCCTACATTTAAGAATTTGTGTTTGTTTCACAAAGGATACTTTCATGTGGCCTTTGGTCTGACAACCACCAAGAAAGAAAATCCACTTGGTTGAGTGTGCTGGTTTCACCCTTTAACTGAGTTTGACTTAGCAAGAGTGGGCTGGGTAACAAGGGCTGCTGGGGAACGTCCTCTCCCTGGGATCCAAACACAATGACGTGGACCCAAAGGAACTGCCTAGTACGCTGGATGCCCACATTTGAAGTTATGTTTTTCTGCAGTCCTCCGGTCGGAAATGTTTGAGCTGCTTCTGTGCATTGAAAGCCCTGCTCCGTGTGTTGTTCCAGGCAAGCTGTCTTCCTTCCTCCCTCAAACCCCCAGATTCTTTGAAGTGACTACTGTGGACTTCATCAGCCATCACCCTTCCCTGTTGCTCTTGTATCTCTCTGCTCATTTACTGTGTCCTCGCGGATTGACTTATCCAACACCCTTTGTCATCACTGTGCACCACGGGAGTTCAAGGCAGAGCATCCAGAATCAGACTGAGTTGATTCAGAGTCTGGCTCTTTCACTTAATAGCCGTATTCTGTCTGATCAGCTTTGAAATGAGTGCAGGGGCACATACTTTGGGTTTTTTTTTTTTTTTTTTTTTTTTTGGTCCAGTAGTGGGGCCTAAACTCTGGGCCTGGACGCTGTCCCTCAGCTCTTCAGCTCAAGGCTAGAGCTCTACCACTTGAGCCACAGCACCGCTTCCGTTTTTTTCTTTTTTGCTTATGTGGTGCTGAGGAATCGAACCCAGGGCCTCATGCATGCAAGGCCAGCACTCTACCACTGAGCCACCTTCTCAGCCCAAGGGGCACATACTTTGTAAGTGCCAATGTATGGATCATTGTGTTGAATGGGTCATTATTTTAAGTCAGTGCTTACTATCACTTAGTAAGCACTTACTATACTTAGAACTTTATACATCCACACATATAGATTATAGCTGTCATAAATCACTATATACCCTATATCACTTTCACGATATACATATAGATAGATACATCGATATTTAGATAAGTTACTACAGTTATGAGTTTATTTAGGTTGCACAAAACTTTTGAAGAACCGATTTATATTATTACCTTCCTCTTTTAAAGAGAACAGAGGACTATAGATGTTGACTGCCTCATCCAAGATGACCAGTAATCACTGGAAGAACCAGGAAGTGGATGGTCCATCCTCCATCTTTGTCTCCTGGTGCTTTGACTTAGCTCTACCTCTTTTTACTCCACTTTAGTTCATACATCTTGTCATTCATTATTGAGAGTTACAGAACCTTCACATTTTTTCAATTTCAAACTTTCATTCTTGGCTCATCTATTTACTTCTTTATTTGCTCTCATTATATTTCCAGGCTTAATATCCTCTGACCTTGTTTAAACTTTAAATTCTTGATCTGACTCCTTTATACCATGTATGACCCTAATTCATTTCTCATTTTCTTCCTATTCAACCTAGATTATTCATGAGTATAGGAGAATAGTCCCTTAAAACACCTTTAAGCCAGGTGCTGGAGGCTCATACCTTAATCCTAGCTACTCAGGAGGCTGAGATCTGAGGATCTAGATTCAAAGCCAGTAAGCCTGGGCAAGTAAGTCCGTGAGACTCTTATCTCCAATTAATCACAGCAAAATCTGTGCTGTTGCTCCAGTGGTAGAGTTCTTGAGCAAAAGGAGCTTTTGGATAGCACCTAGGCCCAGAGTTCAAGGCCTAGGACCTGTAGAAAAAGAAAAGAAAAAAAAAAACCATCTTTAATTCCTTCTCTCCATTTTCTTACCACTATACTACTTATCCCAAGTATAGCCATACTAAGTGCCAGTGCTATAGCAGTAAAAATATTGCTGCAAATCTGAACTTTACTAAGCTTCTCGTGATACATCTCTAGAAAATGTACTTCTTTCTCTCTTTTTTTAGTTTAAATATTTTTGTGAAGGTGATGTACAGAGGGGTTACAGTTATGTAGGTCAGGTAATGAGTACATTTCTTTTTGAATGGTGTTACCCCATTCCTCATTTCTTCCACTTTTTCAGCTCTCTCCCCTGCCCCGCCGCCCCCAAAGTTGTAAAGTTCATTTCCAACATAGTATCATCTAGTGAGCATCACTCTTGAATTAGTTCACGCTTTATCCCTCCATTTCTGTTGTTCTCCTTCCCTTCCCCAAATCAGATAAACTTCTTTCTTTCTTTCTTTCTTTTTTCCTTTGGTTTATTCCCTGATGTCACTGTTTTTGGTTTCTGTATCCTTTGTCTTGTATATAAGAGACTGTACTTCTTTTCTCTTGAAACTTACATAGTTTCTTTTCATCCCACATTTCAAACGTCCCCTCTCCCTCTGCATACATTCTGTTCATAACATTGAAGCTTCCTAGAATGGAGGAACAATTTAATGTGAACATGCCCATGCTCCTCCTGCCAATTCAATTAACCTTTTAACATTTGAATTCAACTACTGAATCACTCATGTCTATTAACACATTAGACTGGTTTCTGTCACTAAGGACAAACTCTCTACCAGTGGCTTAGATCTGTTCTGTCTCATTTTTCAAGGAATTGGCCCTTACAATGGTCACATTTCCACATCAATTTCTTTCCCCTTTAAGATCAATCATATTGTCATACAAACTATTATAATGCCACAGATTTTAAAAAGCAAACTAGACCAATTCCAAACCTCTTTGGCCCTTTATCTTTTTCTGACAACTATTCCATTATCTTCTCTCCTTTACATCAAAATTCCTTAAAAATCTTGGTTATAGTTATTACATCTATTTTAAGCTCTTTAGTAGAATTTTGAATTCTACCATTATGGAAATCACCTGTGTAATTCTGTGCTAGAAGACAATATTTATTTTCAGACCCAGAGATATTTTTGTTCCTTCTCTTTTATTTCTCTTCCTCCTGCTTCTCTTCTTCAACTCCTCCTCTTTCTCTTTCTCCTCCACCCTTCTTCTTTCTCTTCCTCCTCCTTTTAGTCTCTTTCCTCCCCCTTCTAGGTGAAACATTTATTGTATTTGACCTTTTTCTCTATGTGACAATAGAAGATAATTCTTATTCCCTTTCCCATTTTTTGAAAATGTAAAGTGAAATTGATCTCAGGAAAAAAAATTAAGTGAACACATTAATTCTACTTTCCTTGCCAATGACCAGATTAGACTTTGGTTTAAGATCAGTCTATACCAATGGGTTCTGGGTTGAAATCTTTTGGAGCATATCTGGAAACTTGCTAATGAAGAGAGAAAAGAAGAAATCACCATGATATGTGTTAGCACCATCTCTTTTGTGGATGTTGAAAGGCCTTCTGGAAAACTCCTGGGGAGAAACAGAGTATGAATGGCGTATAAGAAATAGCATGAACAAGAAAGGATTTCTTAGAGACTTTTGAAAATCTCTCATCTCAGTCAGTCTAAGAGAAAAAGGTATTGTGGAACTGATGCATAACTGCATCAGTTATTAACAAGGCTGACATGTTCAAGATTTCTTTAAAAGTTCTACAGGATAAAAACTGAAATGTTCAACACCTCTAGCTGTAAAAGAAATGCAAATCAAAACACCATTGAGATTCCACCTCACCCCAGTTAGAATGAATAACAGATGCTGGTGGGGATGTGGCTAAAAGAGAATGCTACTATACTGTTGGTGGGGATGTGAACCTGTCCAATCACTCTGGAAAGCAGTATAGCAGTTCCTCAAAAGACTAAACATAGAGCTTCCCTATGATTCAGCAATCCCACTCCTGGGCATTTACTAAAATGATCACAAACCAACCAGCGGTAAAGCCACCAACACAACCATGTTCATTGCAGCTAAAATATAGAATCAATCCAGATGGTCCTCAGTGGATGAATGGATCAAGAAAATGTAGTATATAAATTTCTGTCACTTTTCAAATAAACTTTTGATCGATATTCTCAAGGGAGCATTTTCTTTTATATACATCATTAGCAGAAATAGCAGATGACAGAACATGAGAGAGATAATACAAAAGCAACTGAAATTAGGGCCAGATATCCTCAGACATAGGATGTATAAACATACAACCATACTCACTCTTATAAGGAAGAGAAAAAGAAAAAAAGTTATGCTAAAATATTGCTATTAGAGAAATATTGAAAACCAATGTATTTTTCTAAGTTAATAAAATTTAGTTTTCCAGTAGTTTCATTTTCACAGAAAAATTGAACAAAAGCACAGGGAATTCTCATATTCTTCTATCCCTAACATACATAACTTCTCCCATATTTACATTTTACCCCGGAATGTCATTTGTTAAAAAATTTCCTTCACTTAGTACTATGCATTTAAGACTCCTTCATGCCTTTTCATGGTTCACTGACTGAGCTCTTCAGTTTGAGGCTAGCACTCTACCACTTGAGCCACAGTGCCACTTCTGGATTTCTGGTGGTTAATTGGAGATAAGAGTCTCATGGACTTTTTCCTGCCTGGCCTGGTATTGAACTGCCATACTTAGATCTCAGCTTCCTGATTAGCTAGAATTAGAGGCGTGAGCCACAGGTGCCCGGCTTCTTTTTAGTGCTGAATAATATTTCATTGTGTAGATGTACTAAGATTTATTTATTCACCTTATCTACTCAGGGACACCCTTGTTCCCTACAAATTTGAGCAACTATGAACCAAATAGCTGCAAATACCCATGTAAAGCTATTTTTATGTACTTGTTTTCTGTTCATTTGGTTAAATGCTAAGGAGCATGGTTGCTAGATAGATGTATATGCTTAGTTTTATAAAAAAAAAATTCCAAATTTTCACTGAAGGTGACTATGCTATGCTACATTCTACTAATGTCAGTACCTTGCTTTTCTCATGATGAGTTAAATCCACTTATTTTAATACTTCATTCTCACTTTGTTCTGATCCTACAGTAGTTTTTAAGCAAGAGGCCACACTGCTTTGAAGAACCCCATTACAACATGTAAAAAATATTGCATGTTTATTACCTGAAATATGGAGTAAATTTCTTCAAATCTTGGAAAGACTTCATTTTGCTGAAATGGTAAATTCCCTGAGATCATCATTACAGACCTGCTAGGTACAAGTGAGAAAAGGTTTTTATTTTGAGAGAATACTGCTTTTGGCAGCCAGTAGAGCCTTCTATGGACTTCTTTTTGAGACTGAGATAATTCATCTGAATTCAGCCTAGCCAGAAATAAAGATTCCTGGTGCTGTTGTAGGTGCATTACCAAAAAGATGGTAAGTCTGCCTTAGTATTGATTGCAAAGATTATTCATGCTTGACACTCCTAATGCATTTTAAAAGCCTTTCCCCCCACACTTGGTTAAATGTTTGTGTCTCACTTTTCATAATTTATCTTGAAGGCTACCTTTGAAATTCTGAAAAGTAGAGTTGTTGTTGGAAAGATTTCTGTTGGAAATCCAGGAAATAGTTTTCATTTTGGCCCCAGTTCGAGCCCACATCATGTATATTAATGTACTTTTTTTCATTTGAAACTACTTTTTTGTCTCTCAGTTTGGAGCCCGAGTTTTAACATGCTTAAACCAATACATCATCATTCCTACTGGAGTGAGCTAATGGTGTCCTATAAAAAAGAGTTCTCAATTTAATTTAACAATTTGTATTTGCACATTGGCCATCCCACTAAAAGCTGAGTAGCTTAAGGAAGAGTATCTTTTCAAGAACTGTGCTGAATGAGTTCTTTACAAATCTTCCCTTACTATGCATGTTAACAGAATTCTATATATTTCTGGTGGAGATATGCACACCTTTTCTACTAGCATTTGCAAATCCACTCATTATGTGCCATTTTATGTTGTTTAGAGTTTCCATCTTACTGACAGTACTTTTAGATGATAAATACATAGTCATCAACTTGTTTTTTCAACTTGTTTTTTTCTTCTCTTGAGAATGACCTCTCTGCTCTTCTTTGTCTACCTAAATCTATGTCCTCTTTCAATCCACTGCCATCTCATCATCAACAGTCTTAATCAACTATCAATGTTCATTTTGAGAGGACATTGTGCAGATCAAGGAGATTTCGCTCAGATATGCCATGTGTGTTCTAATGAGAGAAGTCAAGGAAAGTATCTTCTGGACAAATATTTGTGCAGCAATAAGAATTAATTTAAGATAGTCTTTGTACTAGGAAAATTAATTGGTTTGGGGGTAAGTTTTGTTTGTTCATTCTTGCAAAATAATTCCAAGATACAGATTATTATAGGGAACATTGATCGCTCTTATAAGCTTTATCCAGGCAGTAGTGTCTATTTGAAGGTATTTTTGCCCAGTGCTGCCTTTGTTATAGGTATAGGTCTACCCTTTGAGTAGAGGTACAACTCTACTTGTACTAGTTAATGTTGATTCTCTAACTTTCATTGAAATTTTGGCAAAGAGATGTCTTCATTCCACTATGCTTGGTACTGTAAGCCTACTATCTTTGAAGCCAATGAGATAGGAAACCATGTTTGAAAATTAAGCCATTTCAGAAAATAACAGACATGTGGGGATATTACTTCTTTATAACATTCTAGTTCCTGAGTCCAGATGTGCCAAAAGTTAGAGGTTTCTCTAGTTTTAGGCACAAAGATGAATATATTTCTATTACATTGACATTTAGTTTTGCTAAAGCAAATTTGGGTTAGATTTTGATATTTGCAATTAAAACCCTCTGTATAAATATAATTAATTACTCCTAATTCTATGCATGAGGAAATGAATCAGAAGCTAATATATGGGATGAGGATTGGCAATCAGGAGTATCTGTCCACTTTTAGGGTCAACTCTCCTTCCCTCCCTTCCTCTCCCTCTCCCCCTCCCCCTCTCCCTTCCCCTCCCCCTCTCCCTCTCCCTCTCCCTCTCCTTCTCCCCTTCCCCTTCTCTCTCCCCTTTCCTCTTTCTTTCCCCCTCCCTCTCTCTCCTTCTCCTTCTCCTTGTCCTTCCCCCACTCCTCCCCTTCCCTGCTCAGAATCCTCACCCTTTATGTCTTTCTGTGCCGCCACATCACATTACTATTGTTGGCATGTTTTTGCTGATAATTTTTGCATTTCCCTGTTTTTTTTATTTGTGTATGTTTTTATGGATAAAGGACATGACTTGCAGTTGTGTCATTTTCTACTACTATTTTGGAGTATGAAAATATAAAGACAGAAACACTTGTATTCTTGATGACTTAGAAATCCTATTCCTTCTTGTTGAGCTTTGTTTCCAGTGATTAACATTTATCTCATGTGGTTTCTCTGTAGAACTTTGGCTATAGCCAATCATTCTTGTTTAGGGGGAGACCTGCAGGTCTTTGAGGCTGTGTAACTCTAGCATCTCATATCCATAATGCTGGTCTCCATCAGTTTTGGTTATTTTTCAGAAACACAGTAAAGGTCGTGTGGCAAAAGTTACATTGGGAATATCAGGAAAATTATGACATCTCATGGCTAGGTCAATTGCTGACACAATTTGCAAGAAATATGTGAATTTTATTCCTGGAATTGTCATCACATTGACAAAATGCTATTTTGAGGTTTCACCAACAGGAAGGTAATAGAGACAGTAGAGGAATGACTAAACATGGTCAAATGAATAAATTTACTCATTGCAGAAAGTACCATATTTCCATTTTTCCGAAATTGTGGACTCGTCAGCTAGATTTCAGAACCTTTGGAAATTTCAAAATTAGCTCTTAAACTTTTGGCTAGAGGAATAAAGACAAAGCAAGCTAATGAATAGAAAACTGAGTTGTTACACACAGGCAGGTGGATCATTTTGGTCCGTCAGTGTCATTTCCTCAGATCTAATTACTTACGCTCTCTTGGTGGCATTTCCCAAAAGAAAACCGGAACCTATTCCCTGCAAATGTCTCCATTAGCTCAGTGTGTGTTTTCATTGGACTTTGGAGAAGGCTCAGTTCTATTATGGTTTGTTGATGGCTAACAGTGTTCTTGGCGCTGAGTGCGATATAGAAGAAGGTACAGGATCCGCCCAACGTGCTTGCAACCTAAGTTAGTAAAACAAATAACTCACTATTAGTTTTGACCTTGGGTGGTCAGGAATGACACTAGTAGAACAACTACATTGCCTGGTATGCTTTCTTTCTTCCATTTTTAGCATGTCTGCCTTTGTGCCATACTCCAGGGCTTTTTCCTTGGCAGAATTAACCACATATATAGTGTCAGTATCCACTGGTTTATGTAATATTTGCCCTCATATTAGTCCACTGTAGACAAATTTCTCTGGTATCTATTTTCATTGGTTCAAAAACAACTTCTAGCCCATATTAAATACAATTTTTAAAATAAGGGGAAAATGTTTCTTCTTCTATGCAATTTTGTGAGCACCATCAAATAAATTGATCAACCTTCAGTGCGAAGACCCAGTGAGAGCTGAGAAATTGTTCTACTCCTCTGTCCATGTTGTTTTTTTCTGTATTCATAAAAAAAGAGAAATGTTACACCTAAAATCCTGGTGTTCATTCTTTTGAGGAAGGTAGATGGAATTGGAAAGATGGTGTTGAGAAATAAAGGATAACTAGTGAGCAGAACTTGAACCAAAGGAGTAAGAAATACACTGAAGCCCATTTTTGTGGCTGTGATTGGTTGGGCTGCTGGCAAGTGGAAGCCTATATGGAAAAGAGTAAGTGGAAAAATTTAAAACCTAAGTCAGTCCGGGCTCTTGCCTCTAGACCATATACAGCTTATGCTTGGAAGCCTTCAGGAGTATGCTAGGTTTGGTATAAGAAGCTAATGAAATCAGCTCATAAGGATTAACCAATATCCATGGGAATAAATGAACAATTGCTGAATGTGGCAGCAAAGATGAACCCTACAGTCATATCCTAAACAGAAGAATCCAGATTAATGAGATAAGAGATAGATTAATTCCATTTAAATAAAATCCAACTTCAGGCTAGCTAGTCTAAGTGTTAGATTTCTGGATATGTAGCACTTGGAGCATTGGTGAGCAGGAGAGAGGGGAATGAAGCTGTTCTAGGATATTTTCTTTTTTGGTGGGGTTATACCACGTGAGTGTCTTTTCTTTGTGGAAATTCACCAGGCAATATAGTTACAATTTGTCTATTTTTCATTTTCTTTGTCTTTTGCCAATTGTATGGCTTGAACTCAGGGCCTTGGTGCTGTCCCTGAGCTCTTTTGCTGAAGGTTAGCACTCTACCATTTTAAGCCACAGTGCCACTTCTGGTTTTTGAGTGGTTAATTGGGGATAAGAGTCTCACAGGAACTTTTCTGCTCAGGATGGCTTCAAACTGTGATCCTTAGATCTCAGCCTCCTGAGTAGGTACGATTACAGTCATGAGCCATGGACACTCAGCACAATTTGTCCATTTTTTCTGTATATATATATTACTGAATTTAAAAGATTACTTAAAAGTTATGAATAGATATTTGCATATGTATATGTTTTGATGGGGCCATGAAAATTTTACTAAATAATCATATTTGTTTCTTTTTTTCAAATTTGTGTCTGAATGGCACTAATTTCCTGATATTCTACTTTGTTTGCATGTTGAAAGCATTTTTTATGTAACACATTTCTAGAACTACTCATTAGAAAGGCTTGAAACAATGGCTTAATAATATTTCCAAAGTTATCTGCCACTCATTTCATTGTGTTCTTCCTTTTAGATCTGAAGGAAAAAAAAATCTAGGGAGCATTATGTAGTAGTAAAGTGACTAGTGACTAGACCAAGATCTAGACTCATCACATGAAGCTGTTTTGATTTCACTTTTTAATGAAAATAATTTATTTCCCTTGTCCTTGATTAAACAAGTTTGACAAGTCTCACTGATGGAGATACTATACTAGTCAAAAGATTTCATTCAGGTTTCCTAAAAGCCAACAATAAATAAGCCTTTTAAACATACTTATAATATGCATTTCCTTTTTCTTTTCTCTGAGTGGTCAGAGATCCTGAGGAAACATAGCAGCTCCTCTCTTCAGCTTTACAGATGAAGAGTCTGGATATTGAGGTTTGACTTTATCGCCAGTTCTTCTGCTAGTTTATCTAGTGACAATAGAGAATGAGGTAACCCAACTGAAAGTCAAGGCCACTTATTGTGGTGTGCAGAGGTCCTAAATGTTCTCCTTGACTGACACAGCCTAGCTCATTGGTAATGTCTGTGGAAATTTTGCCCCTTTCACCCAGACCCACTTGCCCATCTCAAACACAGTAATGGTCAAATGTAGCTTCTATCATCTCTTCAGGAGAAATATTCAACATAAGTATTCAAAATTCTGTCAGCTTGCTAGAGATTTATCTCTGTTACAGAAATGAAAAAGAAGAAAAAAAAAACAAGAGAAAGCCTATGAACAAATCCGAGCTGTGATCATATCAAGGGCCCCCTAAAATGATTGACTTTAACACTTAAGGGCTTTAGAATAAATCCTAGGGAAAATGCATGGCGTCTCTAAACCTCAGGCAATTTACTGTGGCTGCCAAGGCTTCCACAGAAAGAGCTTTTCAATTGGTATATTTATACTTTCTTTACTTAGTATTGATTCTAAATAAGGATAAAACCCATCCTTGATGGGAAGGAAACCTATGACTAAGGACAGATGAATTAGAGTTTGTTTTATCTTCCCACTTTCCTTTTGCTGAAGCCAAAAAAAGCCCTCTCTTCAGAGCAAAAGGGAAGTAATCCAGAGGCAGCAGAGGCTGCCCCCAGGACAGCTAAGGGAAGGGGTTGTCACAGAATCAAGGGCAGCAGGAATGGTAGGGTCTGAGGTGGGGTCCGTGTTTCTTAAAACTTTTATCTGTGAAATGGAAGCTAGACCATCCAGAATGTCTACACTCCTCTGAGCCTCCCCACCTCATGCTAGCTAGCGATGCCGGCTCATTATTTCCCATAAGCCGATTTCTCTTAAAACTTCCCTCTCCTTCCCTCTCTCCCATTCTCTTTCTCCTACTGTCTCCTATTCTTATGTTTTCTCTCCTTTCATTTCACCTTCTCTCCTTCCTTCATTTTCTTCCTTCTCCACCAACTTGCCTATAGGTAGGATTGAGAATAATCTCAGGATAATTTATTTGCCTTAAGGGACAAACTCCACTGAGAGAATGAATAACTAAAGTGTGATTATTTAATCATTGGTTGCTCATAGTTGGTGTGTGTGTGTGTGTGTGTATGTGTGTGTGTGTGTGAACTCTTGGGAATTCTAGCAGAAAATCATTAGGCAAATTACTGAATCTCTTTAAATCTCGTTATTTTCCCCCTCTCAAAATCAACCCAATAATTGCCATGTTTCTTTTTTCTGAGAGTAAAATGAACTAACTAACTAACTAACTATATATATATAATATATATATATATATTATATATATATATAGCCTAACACAAAGCCTGTGCCATGGTAATTGAAAAAAATATATAAAATGTTATTGTGCGTAAAAATGGAATTGGAATTTTACCTTTATGTCATTTTCCAAGTGGTTTCACAATGCCTAGACAAGTAAGTATATCTGTTCCAAAGTATTTGTTAAATAACTGCCTTGATATATTGAAGGTTCTTATTTCCCCTTTATAGTTGTCACACAGATTTCTTGTAAGCTACTAAGTGATAAGAATAGAGACTTGTTTCCCTTCCCATAATGGGAAGGGGAAACAAAGGAGGAGGCAACAATGCTTGATAAGAAATGTACTCATTATCTTGCCCATGTAATTGTAACCCCTCTATACAGAATTTTCACACACACAGAGAAAAGAATAGAAACTTGTTTGATAAGGTAAGCAGAGGTAGGATTATAGGATGACACAATTGTTGCAGGGCATTTAATTTATAAATCAAAGGGACACCTCCACGAAGCAACACATGGTATTTATTTCCTAATTCAGGTTGACCTTGAATTCCCCTTGGTAACTAGGTACTGTACTGGAAGTACAGACAGGGATCAACAGAAGTAGCTGGTAATTATTGAGCGCTGATACACACCTGGCCTTATACATAGTTTTAGGTTGGTGGGCTAATATAAGCATTATCAATAACTTATTATCAGTATTATCATCCTTTTACAAATATTGAGATGAAGCCTGGAGAGGTAATTGGGATAAGTTAAGCCAAAATTGTGGAGGTATAGATGTCAGATGTTGAACTCAAACTCAGCTAGTCTCACCAAATCCACTGTCTTGTGAAATTTTGTCTTTGGGAGTTTACTTTGTAACTGAATGCATTTAATCAATGCAGTAACATATGATCAAGTCCAAGAAACTAAGAACATTCAGGAAATGTGGTAGGTACCAGTGGAAAAAACAATAGATTTGTTAGGCTTCTCCAGTTCTACTAGGAAGTTTCTGGACTTGTCTGTGATAGGTTTTCCCCTCCCTTTTTCATAAAACCACTTATGATTCATTTGCAGGAGGCTTCAAAGAGAGGGAAAGTACCAGCCCCTGGCTGTGTTTACTCATTGGCTGTCTATGGAAGGTCTATGTGGTTACCTGAAGAAATGAAATATTTGACTTTACCTGGAACAATGCTTCTGGGAACCCCTAGTAGGAGCTAGGTGACCCTACTTGCTGTGTCTAGTTTCTCTGATACAGTTTTGCCAACAGCGTTGTGGCAGTGGCTTTTGCAAGGCCTTCTCCATGAACTTTGACTCTTTCCTAAGTATCTGGGAATGAATGAAAGAAAGAACATAGAATTAGCACAGCAAGAGCCGGCTGGCCAGACTGACTCATATCTCACCTGTACAACAGCTTTGCTCTGAAACCACCTAGAGACTGTGAGGATTCCAGAGAGGATGAATGATCAACCAGGGACTTTCTGGAGAATGTCTAGTACAGAACTTCAAAGCACACCATTATAAACTCCATTTATTATAGGCTTAGTTTTTTATGCTTATTTTTTGCAGACAAGTTAAGATTTTGGTTTTGTATTACATTGATTATTACCTTGGAAGGCATTACTAGATTAGTGAATATATTTACAACTGGTTGCATCTTGTCTGGGAGGGATTGATGCAAAGCCATAAGAGTAAGGAATCTGAGAGACTTCCCAAGATAGAGAAAAGCTAAGTCCTAGAGAAAGACATTGGTATGCCAGGGGAGGAGTATCATTTATAGGTGGGAACAAAAGATCCCAAATGAAATTGGAAATGAGCAAATTCTCTTTCACCTGAGGCTGGCCCATTGATTTACTTATGAATACTACTCCTATTCTATCTTTCATTCTTAGCATCAGCTATAGAACAATGCAATTCACTACATGGAAGTAGAGAAGGAAGACATTTGGTTCCTCGTACACGTTCACAATCTAGGAAGAGATACACATATACATGATTAAGAATACTGAGGCCCTGGTTTTAAAAGTGAGGTTCACACATTGTTGGAACTTAGACCTTTTCGTGTAGGTTCTGAGATAAGATGGAAGAGAGAGGGGCAGACATGGTTCTGCTCAGTATAGAAATTCTCCTGCTCGACTCCTTGATGGTGGGCTTGTCTCTGGTGTAGCATTTTTTCCTAGAGCTTGGGGAAACCTGTAACCAGTTTGATTTGTAGTTTTCTGAAATCTATTTTGCTAAGCCTGGCTAACACAGAGCCTGAAAATGATCTCTCTCTCTCTCTTTCTTCTCTCTCCTCTCTCTCTGGTAAATCTTAACTGATTAACAGAAGCACGTGTGGTATTCCTACTTAATAGTTTCCAATGTTTATTTTTTCTTTGCCATTTAACACACCATTTATGAATATAATGTATCTTGATTAATGTCACCCCTGTCAACATTTTCCCCCATTCCTCCCCTAACCACCCACCCCTTTTTTCACTTCTTCCCACCCCTTTCAAATACCCACTTTGGTGTTTTATCTGAACTTTGATTTTGGCTTTCTAAGGAACTATATTATTTGATATCTCCCTTGAATCCACTGTATTGCAGTAAACATATTTGCATACTGCCCAATGTATTTACTTATGTATTTCCTAAATCCAGCTTCCACATGTAAGGGAAAACACACATCCTTGTGTCTCTTTCTCTCTGGGTCTGACATACTTGACTTAATACCTTTTTCCCAACAGCTTACTATTCTTGTTTATTTATTTATTTTTATTTTTTATGTTTTGTCAGTTATGGGGCTTGAACTCAGGGCCTTGGCACTGTCTCGGAGCTGTTTTTTTTTTTTTTTTTTTGCTGAGGCCAGTACTCTACCACTTTGAGCCATAGCTCCACTTCCAGTTCTAAAGTAGTTAATTGGAGATTAGAGTCTCATGGACTTTCCTGCCTAAATTGGCTTCAAATCGAGATCCTCAGATCTCAGCCTCCTAAGTAGCTAGGATTACAGGCTTACGCCACTAGTGCCATGCCTATTCTTGTTTTATATACAAGGAAACTGATACTGGAGAATGCACCAGTGGTTGACCTTGGATTTCTTCTATACGCAATTTAGTTCCGCATACTAAGCCTTACTCATTATACTCGTGGAGCCCTAGTACGTCAAAGCACAGATAAGTGGAGCTTCCTTTTACAAGGAGACCTGACAGCACATCAAACTAGGAATCTGGTCAGGTCTGTGGGAATGCTAGTTGTTAGAAGGGAAGCAGAAGCATATGTCATCCTCAGAAGGACAGAGTCCTTTGGTTTGTGGGGAGAGGAGAGACCAAACAAGGGCAGACCTCAGTAACAGGAAGCAGTGGTTGGGAGCAGGTGTGTGGACAGCAGGACTGGGGATGATGTCTTCCTGACAATCCCCAGCTGATGGTCTCTGCAAAGCAGGCACAGTGCCATTCTCAAGTCTAAAATTCTCTTCATCTATGCTCCGACAGTCATATTTTTTGTTTCATAATTTTGATGTTCAAACCCAACATTGGCATCAATTGAAAAAGAAAACAGTAGTTCTTTTTTTTTTTGTTCAATGAATAAGCTTAAAACAAATATTTTTGTTTTGCTTGCGGGAGACTATAATAAAATGAACTAGCCTTCCAAACACAAGTTGCACTATATAATTAGACAGATAAACATAGTTGAAAAAGCTAGAACTTCATGAACCCTTATAAATAGTAGAAAGAAGAATAGTAGTCATCTATTGGCAAGGACATAATTCTGACCATAGCTAGTGGAACGGTGTTTCTCAATGATAAATTTACCCTTGTGCTTCAGCAAATATATGACTTGTGTTACCCTGAAATAAATCCATAACAATCAGTAACTTTTATGTACACCCACAGTGAGATGATTGAGACTGAAATCTGGAAGGCAACTCCGTTTGTGATATTCTCAAACAACAACAAGAAAAGCCCAATAATGAACATGACCAGAGACCTGAAGAACCTCTGCAATGGAAACTATAAAAATTTGAAAAAGACATAAGGAAGTAGAAAGACCTTCAATTCTCCTGGATTGGCAGAATTGATATTGTGAAAATAGCAATATTTCCCAGAGAAATAATACCATCAATATCCCATCCCAACGTCATTCTTCATTGAGATAAACAATCCAAAAATTCATAGAGTATGTACTTGGCTGAAGATAGTATTCACTTTGCTTTCCACCATCATTGGTACAAGGCACAATATAACACCATTTTTATTTAACTTTTCTAAAGTAATTGCCTTGATTTCAGATGGGAAACAAACATGAATCAGGGTACAAAAACAGGAACATGACTGAATATCCTGCAAATGTTTGTGTATTTATTAAAAATGAGGGAATATGCTTGAAAAATGAGGTGGTACTTTCCAGGACATTTCTTCATCCTCTTTAGTGAAGGAAATTTGTAGACAGTTTACTCAGGGTAGGTTTTCCTGGTATATTTTGTACTCTTTGAGTTATGTACTCAGCCTGTCAATTTTGTGTATTTTGCTATAGGCATGTGTCACGCAGCTAAATACATTCTATAGGAGAAAGGTCAATGTGTATGTGGGAGCTATTTTTGGAAGTTGTGACAACTTGTAATGTATTTCTAGATAGAACATTAATATAAAATATTAGATTATAGAAAATGCACATAAGAGTTACTTTTCGGCTGAGAAGGTAGCTCAGTGCTAGAGTGCTTGCCTTGCATGCATGAGGCCCTGGGTTCAATTCCTCAGCATCACATAAACAGAAAAAGCTGAAAGTGGTACTGTGGCTAAAGTAGTAGAGTGCTAGCCTTGAGCTGAAGAGCTGAGGGACAGTGCCTGGCCCAGAGTTCAAGCCCCATGACCAACACAACACACACACACACACACACACACACACAGAGTTATTTTTAAACACTTGGTAGATAGCACCCTGCCAACTAGAAACCGAGTCCAATGCACTTTAAAACTTATTGCAAAATTAGTACATGGTTATTATAAAAATGAATTATACAGAATTATCTAAAGCAAACAAAAAAACTTTTTTTCTAATCTCTGTTTTTTTTTTAAATTTTGAAAATACCGTACAGAGGGGTTACAATTACATGAGCAAGGTAATGAGTACATTTCTTATCAAGCATTGTTGCCTCCTACTTTGTTTCCCTTCCCATCCCTTCCTATCTCCCCCCCTCCCCGCATTGCCAAAGTTGTAAGGAAACTGTTGTTATTCATGTGACTTTAGACTTTTAGCTTTCATAATTTTTTCCTATTAGTAGACACAGACCTAATTTATTTTTTAAAGAAAAAGGTAGTAAGATTAAACTATTTTTTATTGTTTAGCTAATACCTTTAAAACATTCCTGCCTTTTAAATATATGCCCCTACCCTTTAACAGTTGCATGGTATTTGCATTTGTTAATTAACACACGTTGTGTAGCTTCAAACACTGCACATCTATTATCTCACAAGTGTAGTTTAGAAGTGGAGCATGCTTATGTTCATCCTTAGCTCAGTATTTTAAAAGGCCAAAGCCAAGAAGTCGACCATACACAACACTTGGCTCTTACCTCAAGAATCTGGAGAAGAATCTAATTCTCAACTCACCCAGGCTGTTGTCAGACTACAGCGTCTTTAGTTGTAGGACTAATACTGTTGATTCCTATCAACTAGGGGCCAATGTCAAATTCCCATCGGATGTAAATTCTTACCTTCTAGTTGGCAATATTATGTTGAATTCTTTCTATGATCATCTTGCTTTTTAAGATCAGTCATGCTATAGACTGATTTTTTAAACCAAAGACTATTTTTGCTACAGACCATTTTTACCAAAGAAGAATTGAAGGGCCCAAATTTAAATGAATTTTCTAAGATCACATGACAAATAGCAGCATCACATGTTAATATCACATGGTAAATAGCAGCATCAATATTAGAATTCAGACCTTCAAAATTGCTCTTCCTGGTTAAATATATCATTCTAATAGGTGTGTATGTGTGTGTGTGTATGAGTGTTTTTAGCAGGTGGTTTAGAGATAAAGACTATTCATGACATAAGAATAAAGCCAATGTAGTTTTGTCAATAATATTGTTAATAAAGCTACTAAGAAATATAATTACAATTTTAATTTGTGATATCAAATCTAAGCTAATTCTCATCATTGGTTCAAGTATGTCCCTGAATCCCTTCCTTCCTTCCTTTCCCTTCCCTTCCCTTTCTTTTCCTTTCTCCTTTCCCTCCACTTCCTTAATGAGTACCCCCTCTCCCTCTCTTTTTCTTTTTCTCTCAGAGATATTCTAGGTAAATCAGACTTATCTTGAATCCATGATTATCCTCCTACCTCAGCCTCTGAAATGCTGCTATTTCAGTTGTAAGCCACTATGCCCAACTTGCAGAAATGGTTTCTTTTAACTAATAGGGATTATTTTCTAACTTTCCTAATTGTTCTTCTAATGAACTCTCACCCATCTCCCTAGTAATTCTAGTTTTCACATCCCCAACTTTTGTGTGTGGTAGTATGGGGGATTAAACCAGGTCTTTGAGCATGCCAGGCAAGTGCTCTACTACTGAGCTACTTCCTAGCTGAACAAATCTGACATTATTTCATACAGTTCTTTGATGTTTTAAATTTGAGTCATGTACAGAAAGACCCAATAGCTGAATTCAAGAAGATATACTTGAATTTCTGATTCCTTTCTTCCCCTTAAACTGCATCTGAAGTGGGTCGATCTGTAGCTTAGTTTACTATCTGGTTTTACTATCCTGGATGAGTGTCTCTGGGCGAATGCTGTTCCTTGCTAATGGAAGAAATAGCTTTAGTATGAATTGGGCTCTCTGGTATCCTTTTCAGAAATGGCATCAATTTGGGGAGCTGGAAGATATTCTTAATCTTCAGGCTTATCAAATGCTATTGGAAGTTGATTTAAATTTGTTACACTTTCTGGAAAAAGAATTTGATGAAATTTTACCAATATTAAAACCATAAGCAATTTCCCAAATGATAAAAACTCGATTAGTCTGCTAATTTCTTTGAAATCAGTGAAGGACTTCTGTCTAGTATGTATCCTTTAGATTTTCCTAGCTCTTCTTCCTTCTGACAGAAACTGATATATGCAGGTCAGACCTCTTCTACTGGCATTGATTTCAGCTGAATGTGTAAGCAGCATGTAATCATATCAGAATGTTTCTAATGAAACACTTTCTGACAAACACTCCCTTTATTGCCCAGTGACTATCTTAACTTTTCCTCTTGTTGGTATCTGAGAGAGCATGAAAGCATAGGGAAAAGAAAAGTCAAAGGGAGGCTGAGAGAGGAAATGTACTGACTATTCATGACCACCTTCCTCTACTTAACTTTTTCCTGGATCACTTCTGAATTTTATTTGTTATTGTCGTGCAGCTAGACAGCCAGACAGACATATTAAAATAGGGAGTGCTTCACTACTGTTTGGAAATAAGGAAATTCCCTATGAAGGATATGAGTAACGAGTGAAACAAAATCAAGTTATCCACCCATCAATCAACTGATTGAGAACAACTAGTCCAAGTGGAACAAGTAAATATGAAGAACTCCATTCTCTCTTGGAGGCTACTCATGATGGTTTCCCTTGTGTATTTCAGAGAAGGGTTGCAACTGATACACAAAGATAAAATAGATCAGTCCATTTTCTTGACCGTTATTTATTTTATTTTTTTCCAGTAATTCAATAATTTATTCCTCTTAAAAAAGCATAAAAATATATAGCTCTCATGGTTAGCTTCTTGGTTCTGAAATAAGACAAAATGTCCCTTTGCCAAAATATTTATTTTGCAAAACAGATTGTTTTTGTTATTAGTCATGGACGCAGCAAACCTCAAGGGGAAACTTACAAAGCAAGTTCTTTCAGAGTGCAAAAATCCAATATTTTTTTTACCAGTACTTATGAATTTTATAAACTGATACTTGACATTATATTGAGAGCATCTGTATGGGATACTTTTCTCTTTGACTTGAGTGAGGAGTTCTCTACCCCGACATCCATATAATTTAGTCTGGCAAATAAATTAACCTACAAACAAAATATTGGAAGATTGTGGTCTTGAATTCAGGAAAGTGTCTTTAGTTGTTAATTAATTAATTAATTAATTAAATTTTGGTCAGTTTGGGGGGCCTGAACTCTGGGCCAGGGCGCTGTCCCTCAGCTCTTTAGCTCAAGGCTAGCACTCTACCACTTGAGCCACAACGTCACTTCTGGCTTTTTCTGCTTATGTGGTGCTGAGGAATTGAACCCAGGGCTTCATGCATGCAAGACAAGCACTCTACCACTGAGCTACCTTCTCAGCCCTGTTTATTAATTTAACTAGAGAAACTGTTCTTCAACTTATTGAGAGAATTTGGATGGAGAGAAATGCTAAAGTCTAATTCCCTGCTGTACTAATTGGTTGTGTGACTTTGACAGTCAGTTCTTCCTAATTTTGTTGTGCCTGTTAAAGGAGAATGAAATGTAGCCCCAAAGAATATTAATGGGATAATATACATGATTAGTTTTGTGGCTGTCACTCAGTTGAAGAAATTTTTGTGATGTTGTTAATACTTCTTAATTTTATCTATAGTTAACATTCCAGTAGAAGCAAACCTGGTTTTGAGATACAGTCAGCTCATAATTACTTATGACGATGAAAAAGGATTGTAGAAGTAAGATAATTAATAAACTACAAATTTAATATTTTGTTTTTTATTATGAAACATACAAATGCTCAAAAAATTTTAAGTTGTATAAATAACTACAAAGCAGAATTGTAGTTTTGTACTTTCCAACTCCAATAATTACTTTTCATGTGTCTTTAGGTTGTTCTGAAAGTGTCTATAATACCAAACATTATTTTAAAAATGGATCTGCCACCTACAAATTGATTTGGTTCTTTTCATGCCACTACATTTAAAAATCCTTCATAGAAACCTGCATATAGGAGTTCACAAATATCTATCAGTTGATGAATAAATGAAGAATGGTATCTTTATGTAATAAAATATTATTTAGAAATAAAGGCATAGTATACTGATATGTGCTGCCACAAAGATAAATCTTGTCATTAAGAGAAAAAAATAGTCACTTAAGACCACATAAAATACTATTCCTCATATGTGAAAGGATATTTCTAGAATAGGCAAATTAATAGAGACCTAAAGTAGATTAATGGTTACTAGGAGCTGGGGGAATGGTTACTAATCATCCTGAAGTAATAAGATCTTTTTTTGGGAGGGAGAAGGGAGAAGGATGAAATATTCTAAAAATACACAGTGGTGATGGCTGCAAAAGTTTCTGAATATACTAAAATGCCACTCATTTGCCTATGGTGCATCATACATGGCTTGTAAATTGTGTCAGAATAAAATGGTTATTAAAAAGTTAAGAGCATCAGTCCAGATCTATTGAATTAGAACTTAGTAACAAAAACTTTGGCATATAGCTGATTCTGAGTCAGCGCCCAGATTTACAACTATCACTGTGTGATACCATTCCAACCCCAAGGGGAAAGGTTACATCTGCACACGTACAATCCTGCATGTGGGTGCATCTGTTTTCTCACATTGAGTGTTATGCTAGCATCATTTTAATCTTTCTCTTCTTTTGTCTTGTTTCAATCTGTGGCTTCAATTCCTGTCAATGAAATATTGTAGAATATTAACTAATCAGTGAACATGGGAATGCAATATGGCCTGTGTGTGTGTGTGTGTGTGTGTGTGTGTGTGTGTGTGTGTGTGTGTGTGTGTGTGTGTGCACCTGTATTAGGGCTTGTACTCAGGGCCTAGGCTCCATCCCTTAGCTTTTTTACTCAAGACTGGTACTCTAGCTTTTGGGCTATATCTCCACGCCTGGCTTTTTGCTGGCTGATTGGAGCAAGAGTCTCATGGACTTTCCTGCCCAGCCCGGCTTTAAACAGAGATTCTAATATTTCAGCCTCCTGAGTAGCTAGATTACAGTCATAAGTTGCCAGTGCTTCATTTTAACAGAACATTAAAGAAATAAGATTATTTCAATTGCCATGAAAGGAAAGTTCAGTCTCTCCATTCATTTCTACCTTTTTCCATATTAAGTAATTAGTGTAAGGTCTCTTGTCTTTATACTTAGACAATTGAATCTAGAATTAAGATCTATGCCCTTTAGCTCCTTTACCATCATTGAAACAAAGAAACATTTTACTTAATTCCAAAAGGTGCTTCAGGATCATGGGCATCTCCAGTGATAACAGAGACCTTAATTTGGAAATTCATGGGGGTGAAAGTCAAGAGAAAGTATTTTAATAGATCGGTGCCAAGAATTCAGTATGTTGACTTCCTCATATTAACTGGATTGCTATGACTCTGTCCCCTTGCAATTGTAATTATGTAGCAGTTGACATCTTCTCTGGGCCTAGCACATCCCATAATTATCTGTGTTCTCTCCACAGTGTATGACTCAACCCCATGTGGTTCTTCTATATCAAAGGAAGGGTGGCCAGATTCTTTTAACCACAATATTTGAGCATGTAGTGGCAGATGGCTGTGTAACCCAAATGTACCAGGATCTTTTGAAGAGCAACATCACCAAACACAAGCAAACAAATAAATAAAACCCACTCTTGATATTTATTTTTGAAGAAAAGCAAAGAATCTCATGGTGATGTTTCTAAGCACTGCAACTTTTTTTTAAAAAAAAAGCATGTCTTTTTTTCTGGAAGAACTAAAATAGACATAAATGAGATAGAGCTTTGAGGTCAGCCTTGATCAGGAAGAAGGGCACTTCTCAGTCTCTAATCAGAGGTCTGCAGAGGTTTATTTGGTCGAGTTAGGACCCTGGATGTAATGTATGCAGTAGGAGCCACATTAGTCAAGGGTCAAGAGACCTACTTTCTTGTCTTGCCCTGCTGTTAATTAGGTATCTGAAGTCTGAGCTGTATTAAATTGAACTTCTTCTGAGATCATTTATGCAAAACCCCTATTATAAATGCAAAATCTTATATTAGCAGACCAGCTGAAAAGTAGAGACTCTCAAAACTCCCTTCTGTATATACATATTAATCAACATTGACTTTCAAAAAGCCCTAGAGGAAGAAGAGACTCAGTAGCTACTCTGGTAAACTTATTACAGGCTTAGTGAAACTCACCACCAGGGAGTTCCTGATTATATTAATAACATATCAGAATGAAGGACATTTTATTCATCAGAAAACCATTGAGGAAAACAAACTGTTGGGGAAAGCACTTGGCATGGAAGGTGGCTGGACTCACTGGTCATAAATAGCAGCTTTAACTATGTATTCTATAAGAGGACAAATTTTCTTATCACATACAGATAGAGGGCAGGAAAAGAGAAGAGAAGATAAGGCCAGCATGAAGGTGAGCTTGACATATGATTTGCAAAGTGGCCCCTTTTTACCTAAACCACAATTAAATTGTCTCAAAAATGCATAGAGGCTAGAGTTTGGCTATACAGCCAACAGAATCAGTAATTATAGAAAAAAAAAAGAGTGTAATCCTTTCTACTCAGGAGGCTGAGATCTGAGGATCACAATTCAAACCCAGTCCAGGCAGGAAAGTCTGTAAGACTCTTATCTCCAATAAACCACTAGAAAACTGGAAGTGGCACTGTGGCTTAAGTGGTAGAGTACTTGCCTTGAGCTGAAGAGCGCACAGACAGTGCCAAAGCCCAGAGTTCAAGACCCACAACCAACCAAAAAAAAAATAAGAAAAGGAAAAAAAAGAGAGGAAGGGACCATGCATCATATTCATATTATTTCCAAATGATCTCCAACTTGACTATATGGATGAGGAGGCAGAGAGAGAGAGAGGAAGAGAAAGAGAAGAGAGGAGACTGGAGGAGAGGAGAGAAGAGTAAGGGAGAAAGGAGAGAAAGAAGAGAAAATCAGTCTTGGGGCTTGACAGAAATATCTTGAGAGTTCTTAATTTCCAGTCTTTGAAAGTAGATTTTGTATCAAAGTCAATAAATGTTTTTAAAGTATTTATGACTTAAATATACCCATGTATACCTATTATTTGTGTACTTTTTGGGATATTGTACCAAATGCTTGAAGTGTATTTCAGATATGCATATATATACCCAGCAAAGATAATTTCCTATCATTCCCTTCTTATTGAGATTTCTGGTGCTAGCCTCCTCCCTTGAGATTCTACGGCCCAGCAGCTCCACACTGCTCCAAATACTGAGTATTGAAAAGAGTGTATGGGAAACCCCAATCAGCCAAATATTTCATTTGTAGCTTTTACAAAGAAAAAATGTGGAGGGAGAGGAAAACAATAACAATTAGAGGTGAATTGGATGTTGTCATATATTCATTTCTCTCTATTTCATGAATTCTAAAGTTCAGCTTTCAAAGTAAAAGATGACTCCTTGCTAGCACATTGTAGATCTACACAAGTCTCCCAGTGTTCACTGCTCTCTGAGACTTCTTTGAGATCTCTAGAATCTAATCCCTTCCCTTTTTGTTAATCATGTTGGAGAAACATGAATGACATGACATGATATTATGAAGACAATTTTGTAGTTTGGAGATTGTACTGAGTGTGGTCAGACGTGTATAAACAGAAGCTCTTCCATTTCGCAGTTGTCTAACTTAATCAAGATTCTAGTCTTTCTTAGTCCTAGTTTCTTTATCAGTTAACAGGGTTAAAATAATGTACCCACTGGACAACATTAATGTGAAGGTCAAGTAAGGTAAGTATGTATCTAGATAGATAGGGTGGCTCATACCCATAATCCTAGATAATTGAGACACAAAGATTAGAAAGATATTTTAAAGTCATCCTATTCAAAAAAGGTATCAGGACCCCAACTCAAACTGTAAGTTGGGTGTAGTGGCCCTCTCCTGTCATCACAGCTATGTGGGAGGTGTAAATAGGAAGACTGAGGTCCAGGAAAACCTGAGTAAAAACATAAGATCCTAGTTGAAAAAGAACTAAAACAGAAAGTTCTGGGGATATGTGTTAAGTAGTAGAGCATCTGCCTAGCAGACATGAAGTTCTGAGTTTAAAATCTAGTACTACCACCACCACCACCACAACAACAACCAAAAGCAAATGATAGACAGACAGATAGATAGATAGAATAGAGCAATATATAACTAGAGCACAGTAAATGCTCCATAAACAGAGGGACTGATTACATTGGGAATAAAGCCTATTTATCAAGGAAAGCAACTCCTACAAACATACATAAATTTTCGAATTACCACATACTCTTTGACCTCTTCACATCGGTATTATAAGTTATTTGTAAGTTGGCTAACTTTTGTGGGTTTTTTGTTGCAAATTATGTAGTTATATAACAGAAATATTTATTTAATTAAATTATGGACTCTGCCAATTTTAAGGAGCCAAGAGTTGGCATTCATAGGTTAAAAAAAACCTATCCCTAAATCTGAACTGAATACTTTCAGTCTGTTTTCTAAGAAGCCTTCCAACTCTGTGATTTTCCATAGCTTCAGGCATTGTTATTAGTTAGAGGACCTATTGGTTATCTCGTTAGTTCTGGAAGCTTAGTGGCACAGGCAACTGTACCTAGTTAGAGCAGAAAAAGAATGTATGTGTGTAAGAGAGAGAGAGAGAGAGAGAGACAGCAAAATAGAGAGACAGAGAGAGACAGAGACAGAGGCAGAGAAACAGATACAGGGAGACAGATAGAATGGATTCTTCGCAGTACAGTGTAGACATATAGCATGAGGGATTTAACATTTCTGTTGACTACCTAAGTAGAAGTCTATACATGGAGTGTGCTGAAAAGCTAAAGAAATGTAGCTTTCCTTTTGAAGCAACGTGAGTGCACAGGAAACTCTACATTCATCCTTGCATTTTACATTGTACAAAGTAAAAGCCTTCCACCATTTTTTAAACTTTTCTGGGCTTTAGATCCCTTACTTGAAAAGGGTGAAGAACAATCAATCACCAAGGAATAACAAAGAATGGTTAGTATACCTTGAACGATTTCTATATTCTCCCCAAATTACACAAAATCGTTACTATCCATCCCACTTGACAAGTGAAGACTGTGAATTTTAATGATATTAAGTAATTCCCCTAAGTTCAAAAATTAAGAAGCTATTTCCCAGAAGTCAAGCATTTTGCCTCAAACCAACAAGATATGGAACACGGCTAAACTCCCTTGACAGTGTATGATTTAGGCCAGTGAGAGAAATAAGATTATAGTTCATTAAAACTTTGTCATATAAATAGTGGGGACCTGTTCAATAGTGACCATGTAGCCCTACACGGGGAGGTAACTCCTTCCTTTTCACAAGGATTCTCACTGGTAACCAGTTTGAAGTTTGAGACCGCATCATCATAGCAGAGGCTGTTCATGAAGAACAGCATCGTGATGTGTATCTTAGGAAATGTTGAGTGACCCAGAATATAAGATTTTCCTTCTAGCTAATGCTTCCAAATCAACTTTTCACATTATCTACCGACTTATATGAATCGTTTAACTACAGATTTATATGAATGTGTTAGCATTACCCTGGTGTTATGCCTCTACCACAAAATACTTTTTTTTAATGGCTAAAAGGAAACCATGCCATTCCCAAATAGGCCTCTTCGCAGTCTTGGTAGGGAAAAACATCTGACTCTTATTATTGTTGTCAGGAATATGGCAAAAGATCAAAAATTTGGGCTTTGGAACCTTACACCACTGCACGGTGCCAGATTGCTTGTGCGTTATCAGCACTGAGGAAATGACGCCTGGACAGGACAGTCTCACTGGAGACACAGACACTTTTAGTCTTTCCTGTAGTGGGAGACTCAAGTGGACCCAGATTTCAATATTATGCATTCTGATAGCAAAGCAGCCATCCTTCCTGAGCCACCCTGGAGCAAAGTAAAAGGAGTTCTGTGTGAATTCTTTAGTGTCTTTTTAATTAAAAGTGTCAAGCTATAATCCTTGAGTTATCATTTTGCAAATGAAAGCCACTTAATATTCTTGGTCTTTAGTTTTGGTTTTCTTATTTCTGCTTTTTCTATTTTGGGTGCTTTTATCCATAGTGAATCCAGCTATTAATATTATTGGTAAGTGTCAAGTTTACGTGTGAAATCACCTTGGAACAAAGAGTAACTGCTGTCTCTATCAGTCCACCAGGGCACAGGAATGCTGCGTGATGGTATGACAAAGCCTCTAGGGCATCCAACAAGAAGCATTTCTTTGTTGTAGCATATTCGAGAATGAGGTAGAGGCTTGGCAACTAATCATGCAGAGGGCAAAAAATTATTATATGAGACCCCTGGGTCTCTTGTCCTGGTATCTGTAGGCAAGGCATGCTCATCTCAATAAGATAGTAGCAGTTAAGAGAGCAAATGCAATCTTCCAAAACTTCTTATTTCCTCGGCCCATAGCTAGAACACTGTTAATTCTGCTTCATTCTGTTGACCAACCCAGTCACATCACAAAACCTGAAGTCAGAAGGCAAGAAAATTTGTTCTTCTTTTATGATTGAAACTCTAAAGTCACATCCAAAGGATGGACAGAGGGAGAGGTGAAGAATTGGGAGGTTAATTCAGTGTATATAACATGCCACACTTGCTGTTTGTTGTCTTGAGCTTTTTGGAATTCATATTTCTAGCCTCCTATTTCTTACAATAGAAGACTTTCAAGTACAAATGGCATGATGGATATTGCATGCTTTCTTTCACATATTCTAAAAGGGGACCTACTTAGTACTTTGAGCTCCAATTTATTCCCACTCTTTTCTTCATGCTTATAGTTAATGTGACATTATAAAAAACCATGTCATGTTAATTACAAAATCATTTCACTTACCCAATATTATAGATTTTTCCCTTTCCTGATGAAATAACATTTCAGGTCAGATTATGTTGTGGAGAATTGCTGAATGTAAATAATGGCAAATAATTCAACACTTGCCATGAATCTATTGAGTGGTAAGTTTGGGTAGAGAATCCAAGAAACTCTTCTATAGATTGCCAGTACTAAAATTCTCCAGCAGCTTTTTCAGATTAGAAATCAGAGTTCTTTAATTATCTGCTTAAAATGCCACATGACAAAGTGTTTTCTAGAGTACTGGGAAATACTAGGAAGAATCCACCTTAAAGCTAAAGTAGAGTGATTGTCTTAAGTGAAATTATTTGAAAGTTACTTGCTTTAATCCTTCCCTTCCTGATTTTAAAACATTACCATTAGAGAAACATTTTTTTAGCTGAAGTTTCATTGGTTTTTTTAGGACATTTATCATCTGCCAGCTCATTTTGCCTTTTCCATTTCCTCTTTATTCATTTAGAATGAAAAAAAACCAATTATTAAAATATTAATTTGTAAGAAAGACAAATGTTTATATCTCTCACTTTATTTATCTTTATCATCCTTTTGCCAGCCTGGGCTGTCTTCTGTCTTTTACAAGCCAAAGTCTTATAACATTACAGAATGGGGGAAAATCTTTGCCAGCTATTTGCCTGACAGAAAGTTAATATTCAAAATATATTAAAAAATTAAACACTTAGAGAACACATTATCTAAATAATAAAGGGGCAAATGAATTGTAGACAGTTTTCAAAATAAGAACTACAAATGGCCAATTAATACATGCATGAAAAAAATCCTTAGCCATTACCAAAATACAAATAAAAACTATACATGATTCTATCTTAGCTCAGGCATAATGGCTAATAGTCAAAAACCAACAACAATGCTGTTGAGAATGAAAGATATTTGTTATTGGTGGGAATGTAGATTAGTGTAGCCACTATGCAGATATGTATGAGATTCTTAAAAAATCTGAAAGTAAACTGGTTGCAGGTGGCTCACCCCTGTAATCCTAGCTACTCAGGAGGCTGAGATCTGAGCATCGCAGTTCAAAGCCAGTCTGAGCAGGAAAGTCCATGAAACTCTTATCTACAATAAAAACCACTAGAAAGCTGGAAGTGGCACTGTGGCTCAAGTGGTAGAGCTCTTGCCTTGAGCTGAAGAGTACAAGGGCAGCGCCAAAGCCCCACGACCAACCCCCCAAAAAATCTGAAAGTAGAACTATCATATGATACAGCTGTAGGACTCCTGAAGCAATTTTATCCAAAGGAATCTCAGCATTGAATGGACATTACTGTATACTCATATTTATTACAGCATGGTTCAAAATAGTCAAGTTATCAATCAGCCTAAATTCTATAAGCAGATAAGTGAATAAAGAAAATGTGATATGGGGCTGGGAAGGTGGCTCAGTGGTAGAGCGCTTGCCTTGCATGCATGAGGCCCTGGGTGCGATTCCTCAGCACCACATAAGCAAAAAAGAAAAAAGCTGGAAGTGACGCTGTGGCTCAAGTGGTAGAGCGCTAGCCTTGAGCTGAAGAGCTGAGGGACAGCACCCAGGCCCAGAGTTCAGGCACCACGACCGGCCCCTCCCCGCCCAAAAAAAGAAAATGTGATATATACAAATGGCAAAGTTTTGCTCAGCTTTAAAGAAGAATAAAATTGTTAGTTGGAGGAAAATGGATAAGTGAAACAAGCCAGACTCAGAAAGGCAAATATCACATGGTTTCTCTTACAGACAGAATCTAAATGGACAAAAATAAATAACAACAACAAAACCCCAAACAGATATGAAAATAGTAGTGGAATCATTTGGAAAGAATAAGGATATCAGTGAGTGTATGAAAAAATAGGAGATAAGAGAGGATAATATGTATTTGCATGTGATCAAATTACATGATACACACTCATATAAACTCATTGTCTTGCACAATTAATATACACTGACAAAAATGAATGTAAAAAGATAATTATGGCTTAACAAATGAGCAATTTTTTCCTTCAGATGTATTTAGTTCTATTTGCCTTATGGGATCTTGTGAGGATTACGTTCCTTAACAAGTGCAAGCCTCTTAGAGTTCCGAGCTACAATACAGCATTACTAATCGCATTTTTCTAATAATTTCTGTGTCTCTTTGTTGCATTTTTCAAGGTCATCTATCTTTTCTGGTCAGATAGAAGCATTTTGAGACACTTCAGGAAATTTACAACAAATAGTTTTCTTAAATAAACATCTATCAATAATGAGTATTTGTTAATTACTCATTTGTGCCGAATCTGGAGAGTAATGTTGAGTATGTAAAAATACCAATTACTTAGTATTTGCCTTAGAGGAGGGCAAAATGTATAAAGAAAGACATAATTGTGACACAAAATAATAAAATTATCATGGCCTGGATGGAACAAATCATAGAAGTAGTAGTACAGTGGTCTAAAAGCAAAAAGACACTGAGTAGTCCTACAGATTTTTGGTTCAACACCAGGAATGTTGTCTGGGCAAACTAAGAAAAAGAATCAGTAGTTACCAAATTTAGCATGAATGAAAATCACTTGGAAGGGATAATAAAAGCGCAGATTGCTGGGCCTTATGCCCGGAATTCCTCATTTCATTGATTGGGAAGGACCTGAGAATTTGTATTTCTGACAAATTCCCAGATGATGCTGTTGCTGCTCTTCTGGATAATTCACTTTGTAAAGCATCAAGGAAAGTAGAAGTGATACAATCAATTGGGACAAATCTCTCCTCCCCAAAGGGAATAGAAAATTACAAGCATTATTCTGGAACAGCCCTTATCACATAAAATACTTCACATTATTCTCATGTTCTTCTCCAACAATGCCATGAGATAGTTTTATTAAGCAGACTAGTCTAGATTATAAAAACTGAAGAGTATAGCGCATGCGTGTGCACACACACACACACACACACACACACACGTGCATTAACACACACATGAGTTTATTTTCATTCATGTTCATGTCCTCTGCTGGTAGATGGGAACACTGCTCTATGTAGTTACTTAGTATTATAGTGTATGCTGTACTCCACTATCGCAATACATTGTCCTCTCAGCTAGAAGAATTTTTCCAAGCCAAAGGGAGCTATAGTGTTCAAGAACACAGTCACACCATAGACCAGCTTAGGTCCCATGGTTGGGCAATGTGGGAGATAATGCTTGTCTTTCTCACCAGAGAATGAGACAACTTTGAAGAATGATTTCAGCTCTCAACTTGGATCAGATTGCATCAAGCTTATTTCAGCATGGATCCAAGTAAGATATACTTCTTCTGCCATGTTATCTTGGGAAATAGACTTTCACATTTCTTTTGTTGTATGTTTAGGAAGTTTAGTGAGGATTGATACTGGCGAGAGTGAAAGTTGGAAGAATGAGTAGCAATTGTGGACTGGGTTTATAGTCTCAAGTTCAAGGGAAAACTCATAAAATAGGACTACTTGGGTCAGAAGCAGCAGCATCTATCTATCTATCTATCTATCTATCTATCTATCTATCTATCTATCTATCTATCTATCTATCTATCTATCTATCTATCTATCTATCCATCCATCCATCCATCCATCCATCCATCCATCCATCCATCCATCCATCCATCCATCCATCCATCCATCTATCTATCTATCTATCTATCTATCTTAGCATCATCTGGAACAAGTTTTCTAAAGTGCATATTCCAGGCTGTGACCAGTAAATCCATCTCTGTGCCTTAGCATCTCCAAAGTTGAATATTGCATTTCATTCTAGGCAACCTCTTGACAACTTCTAAGAAATAGAATCACACAAGGAGGAAGCTTTCTGGGATGGTAAGTGGTCTGTAAAATGCTTTAGATGAAGGCATTTAGGACACGCAGCATAGAATAGAGATAACACTTGAGGAAATCTGATTGTTCAGTTGCTGAAGTTGTCCTGTGAAAGAGAATAACACACTCTGGTTCACTTCAAGTGTAATTCTAGACTATATGTAGCATCTCTACAATGTTAGAGACTGTCATTGTGTCCGAGGGCCTGATATTGTGCCTACAACAAACAAGTTGTTCAAGAGACATTTGATTAAGCAGAAGAAACTGGTATATGAGTTCAGATTTTAATTCAAGAGAATGAAGGACTCTTTTTAAAAAAGTCGAGCAGGCTGATGCACAAATTAAGTTAAAATCTCATTATTAGAGAATCTAGACATAAAAAGGATGACTTTCCTCAAACAAAGAGTATTGCAAGGTCAAATTCTTGCTCTGGATAGGAAGTGAGATTTCAAATGTGTTTTTCAAGTTTAAGTTTCTGCAGGAGTTTAAGAAAGAACTGCTCCAGGGCATAGTGGCTACTGTACAAAATAAGTCTTGTATTTCCTACTTTTACAGAATTCCCAGAGAGATTTAAAAAAAACCCAGACACATTTTCACTATATTATTAAGACATCAATGATTAATATTCTAATTATTTTCTTGTACTCAGAGATGACTTGTTGGTTAAAGCCATGGAATCTCTAGAAACCTAGATTTGTGAATGATAGTAGATTGTAGATGTAAGCCTGTCTTCTGTTTCCAAACTAGTATCAAGAAGTTAAATCTCTATAATGTAATTCAAGAACAAGATAGAGGCAAAATGATGGCATATAGTATCCAAGACCGTGACTTTCAAATTCAGAAATCATAGTTGCCTTGGAGAATTTGAAGAAAGCACATGCATCTGTGCTTGAAATTTTGCACACATGGGCCTCTAAAACCCACCAGTCAATTTAAAGTCCATGGGACAAAGATAGAGATATTCAGAGTCCCTGTGCCTGCAGAGGAGTCAGTCCCCTTTGCCCATAGAAAATGATTCCCATTGTTGTCTAAGTCTTCTTTGGTGTGAACTTCCCATAGGACTAAATGTCATGTCTACTTGATATAATTTATGGGCAATCATGGACCTACCCAGTGGAAGATGCATCATGACAAAAATAGGTATATAGCTGAAATCATTGCCAGTAGCGGTGATCCCTGAAGGAATTTCTGCATCATTTAATATAGAGAAAGCAGCATGTTCCTGGGAATCTGTGTGCTAGAGTGGAAAGGGCATGGCTTCAGAGACAGAGAGAATGAGGCTGTGTATGTGGAAAAGAATGAATATGACCCAAGGAATTCATATGCATGTATGAAAATACAATAATGAGACCCGTTAACGTTGGTTAAACAAAGGCGGAGGAAAAAAATAACAATAGGGGAGTGAATTTGACTAAAGTACCTTAGACACATATGTGGAAATATCACAATCAAGCCCTTTTATACAATTAATACTGCTGATGACAGTAAAAATAAATTCTTCCTCATCTGAATGCAGAAAAAATAACACACACAAATCAAGAGCTGTCTCAATATATGAGCCCATTTGAACAATGGGTTCAATAGCTATGTGCCTATGATCATATAAAATGCTTATTGAGATAAGGAAACAAGAGGTTTTTTAATTTGACTTTTTGTGATTTTTGTCCTTCTGTTTATACCCTTTTGTAGCTATTTTTATGAGATCTTTTTTTTTTTTTTTTTGTCAGTCATGGGGCTTGAACTCTGGGCCTGAGCGCTGTCCCTCAGCTCTTGAGCTCAAGGCAAGCGCTCTACCACTTGAGCTATAGCGCCACTTCCTGTAGCTATTTTTATTTCTGTACCTTTAGTCTTGTATGTAAGTTGATCTGATTTGGAGTAGGGAAGGGGAAGCACAGAAATGGTAGGACAAAGGGTGAACCAGTTCAGCAGTGATACTCACTGGACTCTATGTTGAAAATGAACTATTCAACGGGGTGGGGGTGGGGATTGGAGGAGAAAACCTAGGAGAAAATGAGGGACACTGGTGACACAATGGAAATATACTCAGTGCCTGACTTATAATTGCTCTGTAAATTACCTTTACAATAAAAATTTAAAAGAAAACATTGTAGATAAAAGCACCCTAATCCTACTGTAAAACTCCATGATCTGATGGGCTCCTCTAGCAATGTAGCTGACCTTCCTCCTGTGGGAGGATGTTCAATTACATCTCCTTTTAATCCCATGGCTCTTAACTTCTTCTCTCCCCTGTGTATCTCAAACCTCAGAACACCATGGAGGTTGATATAGATTCAGGACAATCAGAATCAGTATCAACAAAAAGCTCCATGGAGATTCTTACAGATGCTTGATGGGAATCTGTTTCTGAGGACACGTCAGACTATTTTTTCTTCTCAGTAAAAGAATGCCAGGACTGTACTTCTCAAGGATGACAAAAATAGAAAAAAATTCTCATTTTATAGAAATATATATGCATATGTGTATGTACATATGTGTATATATATATATGGTAAAATTCAGATCATCTGACTTGTATGGGATAATTTTAATACCAGGTTCAAACCTACCTCTGGAAGAAATGCTATGTGGATTAGCTTCTTCCATACCTAAATATATCCTTTGCTCTCCTGTTTTCTATCTGGAATTCAGAATGGTTGGTAGAATCATGTTTGTGAGAAATTCTTTGATTGGTTTGAAAAAATTATGCAAATATATAATGCAATAATCTGATTTATACTACCTAGAGAGTGTTAACTGAAGAGGAAAATTAAATGATTATGGGCCTAAGTAGATGATTTATGAGTAAAGGCTCAGAAAGGAAAAGTTCCAAGAACAGCAAAATCCCTATACAGGTTAAGATAGGAGAAAAATGATGTGGGCTGGCAAAAAGGCCTCTAGGTAAGATTAGCAGGCTGAAATAGAAAAGGAAAATTTTGTCCCTTATGACAAGTATCAGGACATTCAGATTAATGATGTTCTGAGTATTTTTAGAGAGCCTTTCACTATGCAATTGTACATGATCTAAAGAGAATACATGGCAACGTACAACATATTGGAGATAAGAGGGTGGGAGGTGGCAGTATCCAATGATTAATGCATTAAAGATGCTCAGAGGTGAGTCATTGACTGTTAAGTTAATGGTAAATAGAGTTGCTGTGATTTTAGTGCTCAGTGTTTACTAAACCACTCATTAAGAATTATATTGTGTCATTCAGACCACCTATGATTTACAGACTTCATATGCTAATACATAATCTTAGTCAGATATAATCAAATACTGTACCAAGTTTTGAGTAATAATGCTCTAGTGTTCAGAGAAGATATTGACTATGTAACTCTTTTCAGAGAAATAAGAAACCAATACCAAACAGAAACTCTTTTGAATAAGGTTGTGCTATATAGCAAGGTGCCCAGTGACTTGAGCTGTATTCGGTTCTATCTGTTATTTGATGTCAAAGCTTGCAGGGAATCATGACTTTAGCTAGCAAGTGCATTGAATATAGATGCAGTAAATTGTCATTGTGCCAAGGTGAAAGGAAGGATTATAAGGAGGGAAAAACAAGTAGTGGCAATCTTTGGTCAAGTTTGAGGTGACTCACTTGACTACAAGTATCGGTTGAGAAGCAGATTTATGAAGAGCATTATTCTAGGGACAGGGAAATAAGCATGCTATCATGGGAAGGGGTGCTGCAAGCTACTGAAAAAGATACAGATCAATATTAAAAATGATCCTAGAATAAAAGGTAGACTAGAACAATAAATAGGAGGTGCTGATGAGAAGAAATTCATATGATAAGATAATATACAGTGATTTTTTAAAAAAAATCTAAAATAATAAGACATAGCAAGCAAAAAGGGACTTATGATGAAGAATTTTCCCTAATTATTTTGAAAGATAGGTAGAGTTGCCTTAGCTTAGCAGTAATGAGAGAAATGTTCTTTTTGTAATCAGTTTGGGTTGAGTTTTATCACAGTGTAACATAAAAATGCCAAAGTTCATATAGAGAGATTCAATTAGTGGGTGGTTTAACATGTACAGAGATACATGGAGATTTGGGAAAGAAAAGCCTGCTTTACTAGGCAACTTTGGACCTTTTATGTCTGTCAATCTCACTTTTCTTACCGTGAAGTAGGATTATGGGATATGTGAAATACTTGGATATAAATAAAGCAAACTGAAGCATTGCGTAGAAGGAATAATTTGGTGAAGTTGGGTCTGATGAACCTAGGACTCAGGGTATCAATAGTGATATACTGGTCAAGATTTATAAATTAGCTCTTTGGTGGGGAAAAATGCCTTAAGTTTGTCAATTCTTGTGGTATTAATACCACAAATGGTTCATTTCAAACCAGCAAACTAATATTGGAGAGCCTAGAGCTGGAAATCTCTGAACATAAATGGATCTCATTGCTTGGTGCAAACCAGATCCAGCAAACCACTGGGTGTCAGTGTTTCAAAGCAATCACATTTAAAACTAGATAAGTCCAATGGGAAATAAACTGTTGACAGTTGAGATTGTCTGGTGTGCATCACTGTGTCAGAATCTACCTTGAAGGGACTATTAATACTTTAGGAAGAGAAAATAAGTTGACCCCAGCATCTGGGAAATAATATAGTGTATTCCAGATGGCATAGGTGAATTGGTCCCAGCATTGTGAAAGCAGCCTGGCGCTGGGCAGAGAATTTTGCCAGTTGACCTTAGATCTCTAAATTTGGTTTGGACCCATGGAATTTCATGAAGAGAGATTTTAGTGGATTAACTTTAAGTTGCTTTGTTGTATTTCTGTTTTCTGTGGTAGTAAATTGTAATGTAACATTGAGGTTGGGCAGTAGTTGTGACAGGAGGAGTTAGGGAAACTAGTCTCTTTTCCCTAGTTAGAACAGTTTTGGCTGAGGAACAGTTTCAAATTAAACAGGACACTCCACTGCTGAATCCATCAAACCTGTGTTTGAGTTGAAGGTTCTCTCTTTGCCTGAATAAGCTAGGTTCATGGTTTTCATTTCGTTTCCTATAGAACCAGTAGCTCCTACATATGAAAAACAAACAAGTTTCCCATAAAGTCTAGAGTATAGTAGACAAACCCCACATAAGTTAGATGGAATGATTTTAGCTTATTGGTGGCCATTGCTCAATGATATGGCTCTACCCTGGCTGGGTAAGATGCTCAGTACTCTTGATAAAATAATGTATGAGCCAAGTAGAGAAAGGGGAGATATAATGTGGATGGTGGACGAGGGACACAGTGAAGTATTAGTTCTGATCTTGGAATCAACTATAGGGGCAAAACATGTAGTTTCCACTGACAAGTTCTTGTGACCAATTAGAACTCTCAAGAAATTATACTGCTTGGAGTGAATTTAATATGAGACAAGTGGTTTTAGAGAGTGCCAAGTATAGAGGAAATCAAGATGAGTGAGTTGGACATCAATAACTAGATTAACTGCAAGACATTGACAAGGGATTGGATAGAAGGATTGAGAGAACCGGATAGCAGAAGCAACAGGTTGGGCTGCCAAGCTGGGGCATCTATTCCAAGCAGAAAGTGGTCAGTCTGCATAAAAGCCAAGGAAATATAAATAAGCATTAAATGAATCAGTATTTTATTTAACTTATTTTATTTATACTTTTATTTTGATCGATTGTTTTCTTTTGGTGCTAGTCCTAGGGATTGAACTCATGGCCTAGGCACAGTCCCTGAGGTTCTTTTGCTCAAGGCTAGTGTTCTACAGCACTACTTCTGGCTTTTTGGAGACAAGGGCATAATGGACTTTCCTATCCATTATACTTCAAACTACAAATCCTATAAATCCTCAGATCTCAGTCTTCTGAGTAGCCAGGCTTACAAGCATGAACCACCAGCACCTGACTGTTTATTTCTTTATCTTTTGCTGTTTATGGGATTTGACCTCAGAGCCTCATACTTGGCTTGCTCAGCTGGTACCCTACTACTAGAACCACACTTCCAGCCTTGCTTTTGTGATGGATATTTTGGAGATAGAATCTCACAGACTTTTTGTCTAGGCTGGCTTCAAACCACAGTCCCCCAGAAGATAGAATTTCACAGACTTTTTGTCTAGGCTGGCTTCAAACCACAGTCCCCCAGATCTCAGCCTCTTGAGGAGCTAGGATTACAGGCCTGTGCCACTGGTGGCTTTGCGTCAGTATTTAAAGTTTTTTTTTTCCCATCTTTTTCTTTGCCAGCCAGTGCAAAAGGGAATGGACAATGATCCTATAATACTTGTAAAAGAATATCACTTTTCTAAGTATACTGACAAATCCTAAGATTTGCTAAAAAAAAAAAAAATCAACAAATCAGGGTAGGTTTAGTTACAGCTATAAGGAAGAGATGCAGGAAATTGGTGTGTTCAACAAAAAAATAATGGACCAAATATTTCTTCTGCTGTGTGCTAAGACTTACATACTGCTCAAACACTGCGATGTCTGATGCAATGTAAATATTTCATTCCTAAATGTAGCCAAAGTTGAACAATCACATGTGGCTCTCTACACAGTATTGAGGTGGGGAAACATGGAAGACTTGAGTCAACTCTTGGTAATACTATATGAATTTCTTGAAAATATTGGCTATATGGCTCAAATACCAACCTGCACGTTTTCATTTTGCAGCTATTTCCTCACTGTGATAATTGTTTTATTGTAACCCATTGTTCTGGAAATAAGAGGAGTCTCAAATTTAATAGCAGTGATTGGGAGAGGAATATATGGAAAAAGCATCAGCTAAAACTGTAATTTTACCCAAAATGTAGCATTCAAAGAGGTTATGACTTTCCACAATCCTTCATTCCACCATACATACAAAATTTCATCCTGTTAGTAAATATGATAGAAAAATTGAAGATAGATATGTTATTTATGGAACCTTAACAAAGAGTGGATTCTTGACTAAGTTCATTGATTCAACAGATTTGTATATGTTTTTAATATGTAGTATTCTTAGATTTTCTAAAGCTTGCTTGCTTATCGAGCTCATGTGATGTTATAAGACACTTACTTGTTTGCAAGTATTTTTAAAGTTATGAATTTATTGTAGCATTTGCATGGCAGAGGTATAAATCTTTTCCTTAAATCAAATTAAATCTAGATCCAAATCTTATTGATGAAGGCAAAAAGAAAGTCCATATCTCATTCTTTTATAGGTGAGGAGAAATACTTGAGAAGTGGGTTGAAGGTGGTTTCTAGCTTTTGTAACATGAGCCAAGGAACATAAAATCAGCTCTGAAAATGGGCTAAAGGCCTGACCACTGTGCCTGATTTAAGGGAACAATCATAGTTGTCATCTGTTGCACATGGTGACAGCAAAAATTCTGCTCCTGGTACTTAAGGTCCAAGAAAATGACTCGCGTGAATTGCTGTAAACATACAAAAGTGAAAGAAGAATTAACAGAGGAATTTTAAAATGTAAGAGCTTTAGGTGTTCAAAAGGTAGCAGCCTTCTAAATAGGAAATGTAGATAGACTTGGGCAAGTCAGTACTATGTATGTATAGGTGCTAATGTTAAGTCTGGAACATGGTTATGTGATATTTACTGTTCTTATGGGAGTAACAGTCATCTTAGCTCAAACATACAGGAATACAAAGATATTCCTGTTCAAACAGCCCTGGGCTTCCTTGCTTCAAGATCTCTTTTGTGTTTTCAATCTTAGACCAGGTAACAGAATTGTCCTAGTTCTCTGGAAACAAATAATTCCTTTCATTCTTTTCTGAGGGATGTGGAGACTCTCTAGAGGAATAAGATGAGAACCAGGGAAAAGAAATTGGAAAGGCCAAGGGACAAAAAGGGGTTGATTTCTCAAGACCAAGAGGGTATTGGGGCTTTGAGTGTTTTCTTCAGGCCTGGAGACCATACTGTACACATGGCTCCAGATGAAGGTCAGTTGCAGGATGCTGTAGAAGTTGTTCTGTGTACCAAATCCTGGAAGGTGGTGATGGGGGCTGGTGAAGACAGCTGATGCAAAGGATGCTTCGGATCATGCTCTCCTTCCCCATGCTAGTTCCTAACTTGGTAATATCAGAAACAGCATATGTGAAATTCCACCTGTGTGTACCTTAAGGATAAGAGCCCATTCTTTCATATGTCTTGCCTTGGTAGCCTCTACTGTGGGGTATAAATTATTATTGCTTGATATAGCAGAAAATATAAAGACACATTCATATCCCCATCCAATCATCATTTTTTATCACTCTTTTTCCAATAATTTTTTTTTCCTGCTCTCAGAGAAACTAAGATGTATTGGAACTCAGATCAGTGACTCCACATTGCTGCTAATAGTTAGGAAGCCATAGCCAAGCCAGCTATTGCTGATAAAGGGGAAGGAAGGCAGAGGGTATTAAAGTTCTCAGCACATTAAAACAAAATTCAACTTTAAATGGTGCTTCTGGCTTTCCTCATGAAAAGCTTCAGAAATCCAAAGGCTTTGAGACACAAATGGAGACTTAGAGGACATAAGGACCATCCCCTTACCAATTATAAGGAAAAATTGTGAGGAGAGGCAGATGTCTGTGAGATTTCAGGCAATAGCTAGTTTATCCTTGATTTTAAGAGTATAAAGACTACCACTAAAAATCTAAGCCCTCCTGTTACTTGGGGCAGTAAAATTTCAGAAAAAATGGAAAATAAAACTCCATTTCAAGAAATTAGCTTTGAGGATTGAAAGTAAAAGTAACCTCTTTCTTGGTGCTGAAAGAATGAATTGCCGTTTGTAGGCTATCATGTCTAATCCTCCCTGAGAGGATTTGAGCTGATGTCTGCAGCATTCACTGCTACCTCTATTTCTACTTTTACACATACAAACTTTATTGGCCTCTAAGTGGAGAGAAATTCATATGCAGAGTGAAGTTAGCAGATTGAACTGAGACCTTTACCTGTGTCTAATCTTCCTTACTTTTGTAGAACCCAGCTCCATCACAGCAGTACTAAGTATTAACATACATGGAATCATCAAGATGTTGTTTGGAAGTGATCATTCTGCACTATAGGTCTACTAATTCCTGGCTTCAGAGTTAGATGACTCAAATGTAAGTCCAACATTGGGATCAAATATTATCTCACCCCTTCGATTCTTTTTTTTTTAACTTGGCTATCCTTTGTTTTATTTTATTTTTTTATTGTGAAAATATTGTAAGAGGGGTTACAATTACATGGGCAAGATAATGAGTACATTTCTTATCAAGCATTGTAGGCTCTTCCTTTGTTTCCCCTTTCCATCCCTTCCCATCCTCCCTCTCCCACCCAATCCTCCTCTGCCCCCACCAAAGTTATAAAGTTCGTTTTTCCACATAATGACTTAGAATGGCTATAATCAAGAACTCTAATAACAACGGATGCTGGAGGGGATGTGGGCAGAAGGGAACCTTACTGCATTGTTGGTGGGAGTGAAAACTTGTTCAACCACTTTGGAAAGCAGTATGGAAGTTCCTCAAAAGACTCCACATAGAGCTTCCCTATGACCCAGCAATCCCACTTTTAGGCATTTACCCAGATGATCACAAACAAGGCCACCCCTTTGATTCTTTAGTATCATCACCTAGAATCCTAGCCCAGAATGACCACTAATATTTCAAAATGAAAGGAGATGAAATTTGGGGTAAATATGAATGTTATTCTTGTATAATAAATAAGAAAAAAGTAATAAAAGAAAAACCACAGCTTAAAAAAAATGCACTGTAGCACTGAGAGAAGCCAGGTGGGATTATTGTCCTCTTAATTTTGCTGTGCAATTCAACTGTTCCAAAAGATAAAATCTATTAATTGAAAGATGTTAACTCTTGAAAACTATCATGAAAACAAAAACCAATATAGCTGTAGCATAGAAATGGATAGACTTGCTAATACTGATCTTGATGGCAAGCATATTGTTTGTGCAGGTCAAGGTCAAGAAGGCAGCATTTGTTAACGCAGCCTCATGGATTCTCATTGTTCTTATCAGTTTACCTATAGTTTGATTACTAGCAATCTCAAATTAGTTCTATATGCTGGTGAGCCTCTGGTTGATAGTGGTCTGTGTGTCTTATAACACTGGGAAACTGGGTTTTGTTCTTTGTTCAACATCTACACCTGCTGTGGGCCACTCATTAATTCACTTTTGTCTGTCTAAAGATGATTGCTTACTCTCAGGCCACAGGGCCTAATCACTACACCTGGAACAGGTTAGTAACACTATTCATTACAAAGTACTTAGGTGATCCAAAAGAGTTCACTTCTGTCACTGCTACTGTGGGTACTAGATGGAATTGTTGTAAGGTGAATCATCCCAGAAGCCACATTGTGAAATGCAGAATATTGGGGTCTTTATTGTACAGTTAGCAGGCTGCCCATTGTTACAAAGGGCTGCAGCCCCCAAATACACATAACACAGCGAGGAAACAGGCTAAAGAGAAAAGAAATAACAAAAACATACCAACAAGCCTATTCAACTCCAATGGAGAGCTGAACTGGGACCCCATGATGACCGGAGATGAGTCAGGAGACAGGACACAGGACATAATCTTGGAGACACATGTGGCATGGCGCTTAGGCCTAAACAGGTCAGTGCAGAGGGCAAATCCACAGGAAATTCCCAGTCCCAGGCACTGGACTGACAGATTCAGTAACCTATCAGCCAAGTGCCCACCCCTGCCTTCAGGGATCCAGGCACAGCCATTACCTGGGAGGCAGGGGATGAACAAGGTCTTTCCTTCCCCCAGCATGAAGACAAGATACCAGACCCTAACATCTACCATGTAGCCAATATGGCGCCGGCCAGACCTGACTTCCTTACTTCAGAATAATTACAATGACCACTAAAGTAGGAAGTTCTGCCCACATTTGGGAAACCAGTGGTGTAGTCACTTAGGCTATTTTCTATATTCAAGTCTATAGCTGCACCTGTAGGTCAGAACATTTCAACTTGGAAAACTAAGTTTTATCAGTTTGGTGCTCTATTGTTTGAGTCATGCCTTCATGCCTTCTGCTGGTTATTTTTTAGATGACATCTCAGTGAACTTCTCTTCTGGGACTAGCCTCAAACTGTGACCCTCCCAATCTCAGCCTCCTAAGTAGCTGGAATTACAGGCTGGAGCACTCAAGCACTCCATTCCATATGAAATCTTGACTTTCTTTTTCTTTGCTGTGTTAGATGGGAAGTATTCCTTTTGCCTTCAAACAAGTTGAAACATTAAGCTCCCAGTATGCTCTCAAGAAAAAAAGTGAAACTGGATGGTTTGACTGCTGGTGGGTTTACATTCTAGTGTTTTATTCTCATGGTTATTGCCTTATGCATATTCTTCACTCAATACCTTCAGAGCAGGCTTCTACATCTATGATTCTATTTGGGACTCTATTTCCTGCTTGATCTAACTGAATGACCATCTGATCCTACCCTTATATAGGAGAGAATCTTTCAGACAAGGAAAGCCATGTAATCTTTAAAAATTGAAGAAATATTTGGATTTCGTAGAGCATAGAAAAATCAATGTGTGACTGATTTTGTTCTTGATTGCTAATAAATGGTTGTGTGATTATTTTCATCTAAATACAAAATCTGACATCAAAATTTTGAAGGAGTAGTTGCTTAGTTCTTATCTCACTCTAATTCTTGGAGATTATTATAATTATTTGTAAAACTAGATGATTATAAGTGGTGAAAATAGCTTAGTGAATCTGAAATAATTATTCTCAAACACTCCAAAATAATTACAAATATTCTAGATAATCAAATATTAAAACTATTTCAATTAAAATGAAAATCAGAGCATTTTTGAAACGGTATTTTACCTATAAGCTTTTATAAGTTGAAAATAAAATTAAAGTATATTAATAAGAATTAATAGGGAGATTTGGCAAGGTGATTAAATATAAGATGAATATATAAAAAGGCAATAGATTTTTCTCTACAGTAACACTACTCAGAAACAAAATTGGAATATATTTGATTAAATAATGAAAAAACTGTCAAAGTATTTGAGATTGAATTAAAAAGAACACCAGAAACAAATTGGAAGATTTAATAGTAAAGTTATTGAAAGCAATAAAGCAGCACCCATATCCCAGCTCTGCTAGGCAGTAGGGTAGCTTGCTGAGAAGACACCTAGGAGCCATTTGTGAAATTCAAGATTTATTGGAACTTACTGGGAGAGAGAAAGAGTGCAGTGGTAGCTGGACCAAGAAAACTCTCCGTAGTGCTCCTTTGCAGTACTCCATTGCCACAGGGAAAGGAGTTTTAAAGATTAAATTGTACAAGCAATGTTACCATTAACTTTGCTTGCTTTAACCTAGCAAAACCAACATTCCAAACACTAGCTGACTCAGTAGGCCGGCTGGCAGCCAGGAAGCAGGTGCTCAGCTAGATAGCACTATTTGCCTCAATTCCCAGTATGCAGGTGAGTGAGTTGCTGGTTCTCCAAGTGGCTCTTACCTGCATGATCTGACCTTGGCCTGCTTTCATTGTCCCTTTGAGGTGTCAGGAGTCTTGATTACAGAAAATGGTGTTGGAGGGACTTACACTTGCTTCAGACACTCTATTTTTCTCAGGGATCATATAAATAAGTTTTTTTTAAATTGAAAGACACATATGTATATTAAAGCAATTAGAAACACATACCATATTCTTAGATGATAACACTTCATGAATAATCCTCCCCCAAAATATGTACAGCAATTATAAGGAAACATTTTGTATATTCCATAAAGGATCTCGTTATATATTCCATAAAGAAGCAGCCAAGAAAAAGTATAGGAAAGATATATCATGATGAGGCTATTGCTTAGGCAGAAATAGAATGTGCTCTAAGGATTTCTTAAATAAAAGGAATCAATACCAAGTGAACTATTAATTTTGAATTTACAACTAACTTGTCATTTTAGATCATTGATCAAAAGATTGAATAACATCTGATATTTAATGGAAAATGGAGTTACTCTGCTCAGATGTGTGGGTGTAGGTGTGTGCACACATGTGCACATGCACAGTGAGGATGGTAATAACAAATCTATTTGTTTTCTATGGTATTATAAGAATATGTTATTCATGTTATTCTGGATATTTGAAGTACATTAAATTTATATTCCAATTGCAATGTTTCATTAAAAACAAATATTTACTAAAAGTAAATGATGAATCAGTGCATATGGTAAAAACTGGGTATCGTCAGTTACCATAAAAATGGTATATCACTCGCAAACTGTGTAGCTTATTATTTTGGTACATAAATGCATACAACATTATTTTGCACAATAAAGTTAAGCAAAGATAACTAAGAGCTGCACATGTCTGTAATCTCAGATATTTTGAGAGGCATAGGTAGGGTTCTATGCCAGCTGAATCACAGTTAACCAGATTGTACTTCAAAAGCAAAATTTCAGAAAGCAAAAGGAATGGAGACATAGGTAGAGTAGTAGGGCACTAGCTAGCAATGTATGGCCAGATATTTGAACTGCATTATAAGAGAGAGAGAAAAGAGGAAAGGAGGAAGGGAGGAAGTAGAACGGTGTGGGAAAGGAGGGAAGGAAAGAAGGAAGGAAGGAAGGAAGGGAGGGAGGGAGATAGGGAAAAGACATTCCTTTCTTGATCTTTGTGTGTGTGTGTGTGTGTGTGTGTGTGTGTGTGTGTATTAGAGCAAGGAAGTGAAGAGAAATTAATATAAAATTCTAAAGTATTTGTTCTTGCCTGTTGTTTACTCCATTCAGACTTAACATTAAATTTATTAACCATAATAGTTAAAGTATTAAGAGGATGGAATTAGACAAATTGGATTTTTAGTATAGCTTAGGTTCTAAGGGTACCTTAAAAATTTTATGATCATTAGGATTTTATACATCACTATGAAGTGACAACTCCAATCTATCTGACAATCAAATTAGACCTGACTACATGTTAGTTTGTTCAACTAAAAGCCACATTTTAAATAAAGGATACCGGTGCAGAGGCTTGGAATAATTTATCCAATAACTTCTGAGGTGATAAGACAGGGGAATTTCAATCAAGAACTGCCTGAAAACTAAGCCTAGGCTATAAAGTTTTTCACTTGAGCTAACCTGAAGGACAAAGTCCAGAGAAACATGGCAAAGCAACTTACAACTCTATTCACTCAGTAGGTGGAAGGACAGGAGATGAGAGAGGCAGAAAAGTCTCAGGGCTGGCCTGTGTGTTTCTTGGATGAGTGGCTTAGGGGTGGAGTGTTCACGTAGGGTAAGTTTATGGCAGAGGTAGGAGGAAGCTGACTCGGCTCAGGGAAATCAAATTGGCTTGCAAGTGAGAATTGTGGGTGACTTAAAATTTGCTGTGGCCTCCAACTAGTAATTTGTATTTCATCCTACCTTTACTTCTTCTCCAAAGGGAAAAAGCCCTTGAAGAACAAGAGTAGGAGGAAGAATAAAGGAAGATCAGGTGGGAGTTTAGGTCAAAGTCGGTTTCCTTCCTGGCCTCACCCACCTTCTCCCACTCTTCCTGTCTGCATTCAGCTGCTGCCCAGGCCCTGGCTGCCAGGAGAGCTGGGTTGCTAGGTGGCTGTGGAGGAAACTAGAGGCTTAAGATTGGGCCCAAACTCCAGGCTGACTTTTAAGGCCTCTGGTGCTAGAGGTTCTAGGGAGCAATTGTCTCACCTATTTGAGTTACATAGGCAAGGAGAACTTCCTATGGTGGTTTCTGATAGCTTAAGTGAAGGAAGAAAGAGCAAATGACCATATCTTTTTAGTTATACTATAGAATGCATAGGTTTGTTTGTGTAACTTCCACGTCTTAGGCCCCATTCATTAATAAATGGTTTCTAGCCCACTGATCTGAAGTCCTGTTAAGGAAGAAATTTAATATGAAACATGGTGAAAACATGATTCAGAGAAAGAGAATGGTAGCCTTATTTGCAGGCATTGTGAACTATTACAATTTTCAGTTGAGCTTACTATCAGGTAAACAGTTTACTTCAGTTCATAAATCAGTTCATTTCTACAATGATCTTCAAATGAGTATCACTATATATATTAGAATAAAAATTTAAGAACTAAGCAATCTAAAACACACATCCATTTTATCTGAAATCATTTCACTATTCCATTTAACGTGATAAAAATAACTACATCTTCAGAGGCATTACAGTGTTGTTTGTGATTTTAAAAACCTGCAGAAAAAAATTTCAGGAAAGAACTATAAATACTTTACTTTTTTCTGATTATCCAGAAATGAAAAATATAGAATATAATTCAGATGTTTGTTTTAACATCTACTATGTGCCTTATAGTATATTAAAGGTTGCTTTCTGACACAAAAGAGAAAATAACCTGTATATTTATGTATAATTCTAAGTCCTTCTAAACCTACCCCATTCAAAGTGTATTCAGTCTTAAGACAGCAGGAGAAGCCAAGTGTTTTTGATGACTTGTTTATCTGAACACTATGTATGTATGGGTAAAGTTATGCCCCAAGGATAGATAATCACCCAACTCAAAAATGCATTTCACAGTCAATCAACTGGCATTATTTTGAGGAAGCCCACATGTCAGGGGCATCTATAATAAATGCTTTTGTGAATATCTTTGTGAATTCACATAAATTAAAAATAAATATGAGATTTCATGTTGAAATGAATAGATTCAGTTGAAATTTTTTAGCTTTGAGTATTTGTACAAAGGAGACGCCATCTAACAGAGCAGTTTATGAATGCAGTGCGTCTTGATCAGTGTGACCCCTTCAACAGTCTCACCCTGCTTCCACACAGCCCTCCCCTGACTGTTCTTAACTTTGTGGTATATGCAGTGAAGTCTTGACTGCATTCTTCCCCTTCACCCCCTTCATTTGTCTTCATTTGGCAGCACTAGCTTTCTTGTATGTACCCATTTTCTGAAATCCAGACTTCATATATGCACTATTCTAACTTCTTCCTATGAAAATCTCATTATCAATAACACCTCTCTGTTGTGCATGGTGTTGAGTCTTTTGAAAGTTTCATGTTACTTTTTTCTGCCTATTATATGCTAAATATGTTAAATAAAACACCAAAATACAAACCTGATAGTTTTGTACCTAGTTCATCTGTTAGGAACACTTAGAAAACTCAAACCAGTTGATATGTAAGATCTGCACAATACCTAGATTTTCTTATGCACCTAACCTTTCTATATGCACCCAACCTTCTCAGATGCTCAATTTTTATTCATTATGAAACATTTGAGGAATATTCACTACTTTTATGAAAGTGGAGTAATTCAGGCTTGGAGCTGAATTTCTGGGTTCAGCTACTCCGGGTTGTAAGGATTTCAGATGTCTTGAGATGATTGTAGCAACCAAATGCTCTTTCTAGAATACCGTTGTTTCCCCATTTGCTCTTTCACTCAATGTACAGTTGGAGCACAAGCCAAAAGAGAACCTCCATGTCTCTGTGCTTTCCAAATCCATTTTGTGAAATCATTTTGCACCAGCGTAAAATAAATCTTATTAACAAATATATCTGTTGTATAATTTGATCTGTCAATGAATAAATAAGCTGTCATAAGGCAGCCAAGCTTGATCCACGTGTAAGAGTTTGCACGATCCTGTTGGTTCAGGTACATTCAAATCAGAGCTCCTTTCATTCTGTTGTCCTTTTATTCCATTTTGGGCCAATGATCACTTACGGATCATTGAGTGATGAATGGGCCAGTTACTCATCCCATCTTCCCCTTCACTGGAACGTGTCAGCACTGTGTTCTGATTGTGAGGCAGCTTCGGTTAAGAGGGTGAGAAGGAGTGGTCAGGCAGCCACACAGCCCAGGATTGCTCCCATGCTCCTCGTGAGTCTATCAGAGGTCACTGATGAGTTGGGTTAACTAAGTTCTGGCACATGGTTTCAGGCCCTGTTTCCCCTTTCTATCTGCTTCCTATGCCCTGAGAACCCAAGTTTGTCTCATGTGAAATGATGGGTTCATTCATAATTTGAATAACTTGGTGCCAAATTTTGTTCTGGGTTTTCATTTGTTGTGATGCCTATTTTCCTGCAGTTGTTTTTATAGAAGTTTTCTTTTTTCCTTTTAATCTTCTTATTTTTTCCCTTAGAGGTTTTCCCACTTAGATCTTATGCTGCTTCATTAAAAAATATATCGAGGTAAAATTCAGAACATAAAATCAACCCCTTTAATGTTTACAACTCAGTGGCATTTAGTCCCTTAATGGCGCTGCTGGGCCACTTTTTATCCCATTCCAAAACATCTCTATCACCTCTCAAGGAAGCCTGTTTCCCACTAAACAGACTCATTACTTTCTAGTCAAGAACAAATGCTTATTATGTTAGTAATTCATGGCTGGGTAACAAATGACTTGGAACACAGACCTTAGACCAGAAATTCTTTTTTATCTCTCAGTTTCTGAAGGCAGCAGTCTAGACATAGCGAAGATGTCGGCCCAGATTTTCTCACAAGGCTAAGATCCAGGTGTCAGGGCAGCTGTCATGTCAACATTGGGTGGAGGGAGGATCCAGTTCTAAGTTCATTCCAGCGGCTGTTGGCAGGACTCATTCCTTTGAAGGCTATTAGATGGAGAGCTTCAGTTCCTTTTGTACAGGACTGCCACAGAGATGATTATTTTTCAAGCCACATATATTATTTCCATCGGGAAACTAACATCAAGGAAGCTGGACCTATCAGAACAAGCAGGTGATAGGATAATATAACAGAGAGGAGAGAAAGGGAGAGAAAGAGAGAGAGAGAGAGAGGCAGAGAGAGAGAGAGACAGAGACAGAGACAGAGAGAGAGAGAGATGGGAAGGGGGGATGAAGGACAGAGAGAGAGACAGAGAGATGGAGAGGGGAGAATGTAGTCAATTGCATGAATGTCAGTCTTTTCCTAATCATGTAGCCACTCTTTTTGTTATATTCTACTTCCTAGAAGCAGTTGCTAGATAGGGACTTCACTCTTGATCTAGAGCGGATTACACAGCGGTGGGTTATTAGGTTGCCAAGGGGTGTGTGGGGCATTGTAAAGGCTGCCTATGATGCTTATGCATGGCATTTTCTAGTTCTTTCCTATTTGGAAGTGATTGCATTTGTATCTGTGAGGTACTAAGGTTTGAATTCAGGGCCTGGGTGCTGTCCTTTAGGATCTTTTTGCTCATGGTTGGTGCTCTACCATTTGAGCCATACCTCTACGGTTTTTTTTGTGGCTAATTGGAGATGAGTTTCACAGATTTCCCTTTCCTGTCTGGCTTTTAGAGCTGTGATCTTCAGATCAGATCTCAGCCTCCTGGGTAGCTAGGATTACAGGCGTGAGCCATAAATGCCAGGTTGGAAATGATAGCATTGTGAGGACTGGTTATCTTATTTTAGATAACCGTTGGTTATTACAGGATAGTTCTACTTTCCCCATTACATATCTAAATTTATGTGAATTTAAGGAATAGAAATCTTATACAGGAAAATAATAACAATTGAGAGAGAATACAATAAAGCATTGACTATATGTGTTTTGTACATTAAAAAACAGTTTTGATGGAACTGAATAATTACTAGAATCCTAGGTCCAAATTCTACATGCTGTCTATAGAGAAAAATTATATTGATCAGTAAAAAGCAGAAAGATCAATATTGGATGCAGCTATTAAGGAAGATATAAACTTTAAAAAGACCTTATTTAAAGAAAGCGTCTTTAACACTTATTTCCTATGTGGGGAACAAGCAATGTCTTTCTCTTTTTCTGTTTTTAATTTCTCCCCTTTTATACTGCTATTCTAAAATAATTTCTTGTTAAAACTTCCAAAAATATAAAAGACTTTAATTAAGGGGGAATGAACACAGTGGTAAAATTTAAAACCATGTTATTTGAGCAACAGTAGACTGGTGATCTTAACATGAAGAAGAAAATAACTTGTGTCACTGTTTCAAGAAATAAGAGGATTCTCATGATTTTATGGTTCCATGGGTGGGGTGAAGGGAAGATGTGGAATATCAGGGAAAAAAGGGTTTCTTGAAACTCTAGCTTTTGTATCCTGGACCCGTGCTCACTCTTCACTACTTGATAGGATAACATCAAGCAAATTATTGAATAGCTTTGAGTCTCCAATTTCCTGTCTAGAAATTGGGATACTTACAGTATGCATCCTAACAATGCTTGATAGGAAATGTACTCATTACCTTGCTCATGTAACTGTAATCCCTCTATATGGTAGGTTTACAGTAAGAAACATATTTAAAAAAAAAGAATTCAGAGAATAATGGGTTTGGATTAACACTGGAAAAATGTCACAATTCAGAACAGGAGCTGGCAAAATATTAGAGGAGCAATTTTGCTAGTTGTCTGTGTGTGGACTTGCTGTGAAGCACATGGTTTATGCTCTATGTAGTTTCTGAGGCGGTGGCAGCAGCAGCAATAGAAACTATGCAACACTTACCAACTCATAACTATTCTCGCTTTGGTCCTTTCCTGAAACACAATTTGCCAACCCTGGACATGTTTCTTAAAAGATAGCACCATTCTAGTCATTAGAGGGGCTTGATTATAGTAATGGTGATATAGGGAGAGTTGATGATGGTGTACAAAGAATTCTAACCTCCAAGGCTAGGTGAAGAAATGACGTCTGAAGATCCCCTTATCCCTAAGTAAATTAAGTCAGCTCCTCCCATATTTGGAAAAGTCTGTTAGAAAGCTCTTGCTTATATTGACTACATTGTGTCTTAGAGAATTCTATGCATGTCTGTTCTCTTCCTGGCCATATAGTCTCTGCTGCTCTGTGTGTCAGACTAGTTCATGTTTTATGACATGTTAATAATAAGAATAAACTTAAGATATGATATATAAAGCCAGTTACCACAGGCTCACAACTGAAATCCTAGCCACTTAGGAGGCTGAGAACTGAAGATCATGATTAAAGCCAGTCCAAGCTTAGGGGAAGCCCTGAGTTCAATCCCCAGGGATGGCACAAAAATAAAAAAATAAAAGAAAGAATGAAATGAAATATTAAACTGAATGTATTTGATTTTCAGTTTGGTAAATCACACTATGGCATAATTATCCTATGAAACTTTTATTATACATCTATGTGCAAGGCACTGCATATATGTAAGCTCATTGGACTCTTGCAAAATTACGATGAAGTAGCAGTTATTATCATAACTAACTGAATATGATAGCAGGAAAATATATTATTATAACCCTTCGACCAATATCATGTGCAATAGGTTCTATTATCCCCATCATACAAATGGGAAAATGAGACTTTTAAGTATTAAAAACCTGTCTAAAGTCAAATGAGCAGCGAGTAGCAGATTTTGGACCCCAGCTTTGTTCTGCCTTCTTCAAAGACCTATGCTTTTACCTTCCTTAGTGTTCAACATATGGTATGTTATGTTTGTGGTGCTTATGAATAATATGAATACCATCAATCAAATGTGTACTTCTCCCTCCCCCCTAGTAATAGTATACAACTCGGCTTCTTCCTTTTATGGTATTGAAAGGAGGAGAATCCTTCACATGTTACCTTCTTTGAGGGCCTAAAACATGATAGGTATTTTTTATGTTTATTTTTGTTAGCTAGTACTATGTACATAAGGAAATGGGATTGGTATGAAAGCCAACATTCTTCCTCTGCTTTCTTTGGACAAAAAGTGACGGTTTTCAGATCTCCAGAAAAGTGTAATGAATATTTTTTTCAAAGAAATATTATCCCCAAACTACCTGAATCTATTCAGAATGTGGTAAAATTCCTCCTCCCTTCTCATCTGTTTTTCTACAGTTTGACTCATGTAAATGTCTTTGTAACACAGGGGAATGTCTATATCTTTATGCCTTTATTTCCCTCATCTTAAACAGCATCATGCAGTAAAGAAGTTGGGTACCATGTATTCTGGGTATGATTATTAATTCTTTTTAAAAGATGGCTCTTCTAAAATCTATGGAATCAATGTGATATCCGTCAAAATTCCAATGGCATTCTTCACTGAGATAGAAAAATGTAGAAACACAATGTAGAAACACAAAATAACCCCCAAAGAGCCAACACAATTATAGTACAAAGGCATAGTAAGCACAGTACTGGTACTCAAATAGACACAAACTCCCATGAGACAAGATCTGAAGATCCAGAAATGTATCCACACACCTAAAGCCATATTTGAAAAAGAAACCCAAAAACATATTTGGAGAAAAAATTTGACTCTTCAACAAATGATTCTGAGAAAACTGGAACCAAACTAGACCCCTACTACTCTTGCTATGTATTAATATCAATTAAAATGAATCTAGGATCTTAATGGTAGACCTAAAAATTTAAAACTACTACAGGAAATAGTAGAGAAGGAATTGAATATATTGGTTGGGCCAATAGAACCCCAATAATTCAACCAATATAAGAAAGCTTTAACAAATATGATTATATCAAACTAAAAACTATGTACTATGTAGGCTGAAATGATAGCCTACAGAATAGGAGAAAGTCTTTGCCAGCCATCTCTGACAAAGGAGTAATAATTGGAATTTACAGGGAGCTAAAGGATGCTCCCAAGTGCCAGCAGCTCACACTTGTTTTCCTATCTACTCAGTAGCTGAGATCTGAAGATTCTGGTTCAAAGCTAGTTGGGGCAGAAAAGTCCAGGAGATTCTTATCTTTATTGAATCACCAAAACTCCAGAAGTGAAAGTCTGGCTCAAGTGGTAGAGTGCTAGCAAAAAGAGCAGGCACAGAAAGAGACATACAGACAAAGAAACAGATAGACAGACACCCCCCCCCCACCCTATACCAAATAATCAACAACCCAATGAACAAATGGGAAAATGAACTAAACAGACAATTCTTAAAGGACAGTCAAATGACATGAAGAAAAGGTCAGCATCCCTCCCCATAAAAGAAATAAAAATCAAGACAATACTGAGATTTTATCTTACCCTGGTCAGAATGGTAATCATCAGGAAAGCCAACAACAACAGATACTGGTGAGAATGCATTCCTGAAGCAAGCACTGATCAGAATTTGTTGATTTTGACATTCATCCTCATCCTGTCCTAGTCTATGACATATCTGATCATTTATTTCAAATAACAGATTTCTGCTGTGCCATCTTCTCCATGTGCTGGTGTTTATGTTACCTGTGAGGGACTGTGGCACTACCCTTATGATTCAAGGTAATATCTTTCAGATACCTCTGCTCAGAATGAGATATTTGCTTGTGGCAGCCGTAAGCATTATGGGAATAAAGAAGATTCTGAGCTAATATGTCCTCAAGTCTTATAATGGGTGTGAATTAATTCATTGTGACTGCAGATTTTGAGAATTAATTGAATGAAAGATTAGCCTCAGCAGTTGTGGGAATGAGATGGAGGTGTGTGTTAGTGAATTCTTCCAATTGTGTCCTTCTTGCCTCTAGTCCCATATATTCTAGGATCTTGTAGGATGCAATTCATTTACTGGATGTCTGAGTGATAAATTTGTGTGAAAAATATCTCAGAATCATTTTCCAGGTATTGTATCCATCTCATGTGGTCTTTCTCTTGTGTCTCCAAAGCCACTTTGCTTTCTTTGCTTTCTTGACATTTTTTAATCTATTAATTCAGAAATCTAAATCATCCAATCCTTTTTGGGCCACTCAGTGTGGAATGATTATATTTCATTATAATTTCTAAAGATTCTTGACAAATGTCTACCTTGCATTTATAATTTTTGTTATTATGATTTTCTAGTTACATGCTTACCTATTCCAACTATCTTGTGTCTTTAGACAGAGATGGAAATGGTTTTGAATGGCCATGGACTGAAATAAGTCCCTTTTCTCTACAGAAAACTACCATATCATTACCTAACTGAGTCAAACCAAATGCATTTTTCTTTTCACACTTCTCTTTTTGATACCCTCTCTTTTACCTGAACACCAGCAGCAACAATAAAAAGATCTATATGACTCAAATACCCTTCCTTTTCCATTGTGTTATAATGTATTCTCCGAGGTTTGTGTTTTAAGTGAGACATTAAAGAAAGCTTTAGCCATTTATATCAAGCAATTTTCTTCTATAATAATCAACAACCAACATTATCAGACAGCTTTTCATGGGGTTGTTGAGCTCCAGCCACACTCTTTCTTTGAGAAATTGTGAGACATTGATCCTGTGGTGTCTTTGTCCCATTTGTCACCAGGGCTGATGTGGTAGGAACTTACCTTGCAGAATCCCTCCCTGCTTGAGTAGTCACTTCCTCCTGTCTCAGTGGGTCCACTTTGATGTCGTCTAGCACTGTCTGGTATTATTTTTAAGATGAAGGTGTGGGAAGAAGAGAGGAAATGTGTGTCTGTGTACTGCACCAACCTCTGGTCCATGCAAACTTTTCTAGTTCTCAGTTTTAAGATGTACTCTCTCTACCAGGGTTTAAGTGTCTTTGCATTCTAATCTCAATTTGAGCCTTATCTAATAACCTGTTCCTGAGCAAACATTCATCGTAGCCAAAGGAAAAGAACTTTTCATTTAGATCCAAAGACTTTTAAAAATAAGTAGCAGGGGGGATAAACCCTAACCAAGGAATCTTAGGAGCAGCAACTATTTTTCCTGTTTGTTTTTGTGTGTATGTGTGTGTGTGTGTGTGTATGTGAAAATACCATACAGAGGGGTTGCAATTACATGGGAAGATAATGAGTACATTTCTTATCAAGCATTGTTGCCTCCTCCTTTGTTTCCCCTTCCCATCCCTTCCCATTTCCCCCCTCCCCTGTATTTTTTTTCTTAATTAAGCAAATCAGCTGGAGAGTTGAGAATTTAGACTTTTAATCTTTTTTTTTCTGCCACAGATCAGCTAAGTAGACTTCCAGCAAGTTACTTAAATACCCTGACCAATGTATTCTGTACCCATAAAGTACAGGAATTAAAGAGTGCTATTCCTGAGACAAGTTTGTTAGTCTCATTCTAGATGAGACGCGGCCCCAGACAAAAGGGCCGCAGAGCCACTCCAGCTCTGGGCTTCTGTTTTCTCTTCATATTTACTAGCCTCCTCTGAAGTACGTTTATCTTGTTTGAGGAAGTTTTTAAGTCTCTCAATTCTGTTTTTTTTTTTTCTTCTCTAGTTTTCTCAAACATGACTTCATGTTTCCAAACCTTTCATATCTACATTTTCCTGAAGCTTTTCCCTTTGGCAGGACAAAGGATATACCTCACTCTCCTGATATAATCCATGCTAATCTGTTAATGACTTCTCAGTAACTTGCTTACATTCTGACAGAACTTTTAATGAGCATAACATGTTTATTCCAAAGAAATGATGCAAACAACAACAACAAAAAGATGACAGTACAAGCTGTTGGGGCCAGTAGGAAAGGTCAAGTGAGTCAGATCCTCCTAGTAATCACTAGAAAACATCCTTCTATTCTACTTTGTTGAACAGATCATAAATATATTCACTATGGGTATTTCTAATTTCCTTGAAGAGACTTAAAACCTCTAGGAGTCCTCTTTCTACTTTTAAAACGTGATGTGATTTAAGTAAGTGAACACAAAAGTTCATACTTCTTGAAGATCAGGTCTAAATTTTCCTCTTCAGATATGCTTAAAACCCAGCTAGACACCACATGATTGCTAGGCCCCACAGGAGCTGGACCTAAGAGCAGCAAAATCACTATGGCCTTTTCTTACCATTTAAAGCCCTTGATCTCTGGTTGTTGCTATGGACATACATTTTGTTCCTGAATAGAATCCTAAGTTCTGTGTGATCAAGGCCCAGGCGTTTCTCATCATGGTGTGTCCCATGGTGTTTAGCACAAGCCAGGGAAAAGAAATTATTTTCCTGAACAAATTACTTAATGAAGATCACATGTCCTCTTTCGGGAAAAATGACCAACACAGTTGTATACTTGTGCCCTCATGTTTCTGGCATAAGACAATCCTTAAAAATGTCAGCAAAATCCTTATCTTTGTTTTACAGAAAGAGGAAAGCATGGCCTCTAAGTGGCTCGTCTTACATCATACCTAGGGAGCATGGCGGAGCTTGATAAGGTTAGGGCAGAGAGCATGAGGAGGAAAATGTCTCCTGTGATCACTCTACCCTTGTACTCTATTAGCAGGTGTTGAGCAAAAGGAGAGAAGAGGGATGATTGAGAGCTAAAGTTAGTGTTGGTGGGAGAGCTAGGACCAGTTCTACAAAACTTTCCAGAGATTACATTCATGATTTATATGATGACCAAGAGAGATGACCAGATGTATCTATTCATGCAAATTTGGATGGATGTTTAAATATAAACATTTTATATGAATATAGACAAATATAAATACAATGCCCATCTCATAGATTATGTTTTGCAATTTCCTTAGCATTCACTAGGATTAGGTAAAATTCATGGTTCTAGCTATCTTTGAGAACATGGGGATTTTTTTCCACTTCAGTCATCAGTAAGTCAGAAAGAAGAACTCTTAGTAGGTGGAGTGTGATACTCTCATCTTCAGATACACAAAGTATAATGTATTGGTGGAACTTCCACATGAACATTGCCAATGGGCATCTGGTGGGGGCAGGAAGAAGTTCAGAAGTGATAGTTATTTGTGGTTTATATGAATGCAGACAAAAGGATTAAATGTGCAGATGGGTCATCTCCTGTGCCAGTTCAAAATTGAAACAGCTTCATATGGCAAAGCAGTGCTAAATGCACAATATATACTAATCATTATTCTTTGTGTTTTGCATGCATTATTTCATTTAATAAGTTTATGAGTAGAAGCTAATATTATTCTAATTTTTAGTTGAAAGAACTAGGGCTTAATGAAGTAAATTAATTTGCCAAAGCCCACAGAGCTAGTGAAAACAGGAGTTGGTGTTTGCACACAGTTTTTATTTTTGCTGACATGAAAGCCAAAGCTTTTAGTTATTGTATCCAGTTATGTAGCGTATAATTTGTAAAATAAAAATTTAATCCGTCTTCTCAGCGGGAAGGCTGTTGCTTTTTACAAAGCATCAGGTGAGAAATCCAGGAAGTCATTGAAATAACTCAGAGTAAAACCCAATAGAACACCCCGGGGCTGCATATCTCCTGCCCATACACTGGATGAGCATGACCTGTTCTTTAGGATGGCATTACTCTTCTTTTGTTCAAGTACCAGTGCAATTGCGTGTGACACAGGCTTTTGTGTAGAGTTCACTTTTATCTCTGAAAGTATTGGGATATGCGTTATGTGAGTTTTTGTGTCAGATCAAAGTCAATATACTGTACACATTATAACTAAGCTGAAATTATTCCTGACATGAAAGCAAAAAATGATGAATGAAACCTGTATGACTTGCCTATAATTGTGCTCCTCTGTGTCTGCCTTATGTCCTTTGCTTTATTTTATTCTAAACAGGTCTAATACAGAACAAACAGCCATGCTAAATCATACTAAATAATTCAGTACAGTAGTTAGAGGATATATGTGAGATATGTATATTAAAGATGATGGTAATGTTAGTGAAGAGGAGAAAGGTTAGAGAAAAGCTCAGGAAGTGTGTTTGGTTGAGTACTTATTTTCTTTGCTTTATTTTCTTTTAAAGGTTTCATTTCAAGCTTTTGAAAGTGTATTATGAGAAAGTTGGCAAATGAACCTTTCCTCATTTTTCTCTATCAAATGCTTAGAGAACAGATATCATATAAACGGGGTTAGTAGGAGCATGTGGGTAGGCAGTAGTGCTGGGCATCAACATACATAGACGTATATGCACACACAAACACACACACACACTCACACACCAGGACATAGAATTTAAAAAAAAAAAAATCCAGACAGGCCAACAGCAACAGACATGCAGTCTCTAGTCCTTGGCAGCTCAGACTAAGATTATATCATTTTGAGTCACTAGATCAGTTACTATTATGCCAATAGTAACCAAGAGAGAAGCAAGGACTGTAGCTTTTGCAACAAGGGAAAAGGGCAGATATAGGCTGTGCAGGGGCTAAATTCCCCATGCTATTGATGCATCATTGCTGAATTCATGCAAGAGATTAAGAATAAGACCACTTCTGTAAGAAGGAACAAATAGATCCAGACACATAACACACCCTTGTACTGTTGGGTTGTCATTTGCAACCAAGTACACTTGGGGAGCTAGCTGCATTAGATATGTTGATGTTGAATTGTACTAGTGAAGCAATTGATTAATAGGACACCAGAGCAGTTCAATTAGCATTTCTACACTCACAATTATGTACAAATGAATACATGTTTTATCTACTTCATAAATATCTTTGTTAGGTTCCTAATAAGGAAACAGATGGCATTTTCAAATGGAATAATTAAAGAGTTTAATGAAAGATTATTAAGAAAGGTGTAAGGTTTTTATTTTCATTTAAGAAAAAAAATTACAGGTAGTAGAGCACCCAGGGGATAATAAAAAAAGGGCCCTAATACCATCCCTAGGCCTAAAAGAATGGAAGCTGAGAACAGAAACTGCTTGTGTGGCACATGGATGACTGCATTTTTTTTTTTTTTGGGTCCGGTGTTGGTGCCTGAACTCTGGGCCTGGGCGCTGTCCCTCAGCTCTTCAGCTCAAGGCTAGCGCTCTACCACTTGAGCCACAGTGCCACTTCCGACTTTTTTCTTTTTGCTTATGTGGTGCTGGGGAATCGAACCCAGGGCCTCATGCATGCAAGGCAAGCACTCTACCACTGAGCCACCTTCCCAGCCCTGGATGACTGCATTTTAAGACAACTCTTGGTTAGAAAGCTGAAGTTTTAAATAAGGTTGGTGCTTCCTTCAAAACTTTCCTTTAAGTCCATTCATCTCAAAGCCATGCTACCTAACATATCATCATTCAGAATCACTTTCTCAGGATATCAGATGGCTTGACCAAATTGACCAAGTTCTTGTTTATTCTCTAGCTTACCTGAAAATGCCCATCATTTTGAATTCACCAATCTTAAACTATTTTATCATAAACTTTGTCCGATTGTAACCATATGCCTTCATTGAACAAAAACTCATTTTAAACAAGACCCCCAAGTGGTACATCCTGACTCTGTTCTACCTCCAGCCAGGTGCTGCTGAGACTATGTAATTCGGTGACGGGCTGTGATAAGCAGCAACAACAAATCCAGCTGCTATATTGATAGGTTATTCAGCTATTTTTCACAGCCAACATTTAACAGAATAGTTAATGAAAACTAGGGAAAATACTGTAGGCCTCCATAAAGGAATAGGAAGACGGGCTTTCTAGGCTAGGCCCCCCAAAAAATAAGCTCAGTGTCACTCAGCTCCCACACTCTCAGCTCCTTTTGGGGTCTCCCCTTATCATGTTTACTAGGAAACAGGCTACAGAAGTTCTGGATGCAGCCACTCAACAAGAAAAAACAAGATAAGATCCAGGAAGTTGTGCAGAGAAGGAAAGGCTAGCAAAGGATCCCAAAATGGTGCATACTGAATCTTCAGAAATGTAGATTTGCAAACATGGACCTAGAAAAACTGGACTTTGGAGACATGCACTGAAGTAACATTGTAAAGACCAGTTTTAAGACTTCAAATAGGTTGAAAATCATATATAGTAAAAATCACCCTGGAAAATCCCTAAATTGCCCATAAATATTGAAGCTCTGTGGACATCCTTGTACATTAATGTGTGCATAACCGGCTAATGCACACACCATGCAATTCCATAGAAGCAACTATAAGCACCAAGTGAGTAATTTGGGATTTTTATAACATTTGTACAATTTTGTGGAAATTCCAAATTGCTGGCTTTAGCATCATTATCATCATTTTGACATTAGACTTAAGCAATTTTCCCAATTTTGGGTAGAGTTTTCCTAAGGCCTTCCAGTAATTCTCTTATTAGAGAATTTTGTTCTTGATAACGCATTCCAACGGGGTTTCATGAAAGAACAAAGAACAAAGTTCAAAGAACAGAAAATGAAAATTTTTTCACAAATTCATTAATTTTGTGTGTGTATCCCTCCCCCACACAGTGTGTTTTCTGAACCATTTGTAGTAGATTACACATATTTTTTTTTTAATTTAATTTAATTTTATTTGAGAACATACTGTACAGAGGGGTTACAATTACATGGGCAGGATAATGCATACATTTCTTACCAAGCATTGCAGCCTCCTCCTTTGTTTACCCTTCACCTCCCTTCCCAGCCTCCCCCCTCCCTCCCACCCAATCATACCCCCCCACCCCCCACCCCCCACCGACATTTTAAAGCTGGTTTTGACATGACATTTTGTACTTTTCATTGTTGCAATAGGTCCACCTGAATCCTTAAATGACTTGTTTGTCCCCATCTCCTCCACATGTTATACTGACATCAAATATAGTGAAAGCGGGGTTACACTGTGGGGGAGGGACATACAAAGCAACAAAGAAATAATCTTATAAATGCGTTAGAAACACATGCATGAAAGAAACAAAAACATTAAAATATATATTTGAGGGTTCGTTTTCCTAACATCACATTATCTGACTTTTTCCGCTTGACTCATACCTATACTAGATATTGCAAATAAGGGAAACCATGGGACCTATGTTTCTTTGGGCCTGGCTTACTTCACTTAATATAATTTTTTCCAAGCCTTTCCATTTCCTAACAAATGGGGAAATGTCATTCTTTCTGATGGAGGCATAGAATTCCATTGTGTATATATACCACATCTTCTTGATCCATTCATCTACTGAGGGGCATCTGGGTTGGTTCCATGTCTTAGCTATGGTAAATAATGCTGCAATAAACATAGTTGTGCTGGTAGCTTTAGTGTGGCCTTGTTTGTGATCATTTGGGTAAATGCCCAAAAGTGGGATTGCTGGGTCATTGGGGAGCTCTATGTGGAGTCTTTTGAGGAACCTCCAAACTGCTTTCCAAAGTGGTTGAACAAGTTTACATTCCCACCAACAATGAAGTAAGGTTCCTTTCTGTCCACATCCCCTCCAGCATCTGTTGTTGTTAGAGTTCTTGATTTTTGCTGTTCTAACTGGAGTGAGGTGATATCTCAATGTTGTTTTGATTTGCATTTCTTTTATGGCTAGGGATGTTGAACATTTCTTCATGTGTCTATTGGCCATCCTTCTTTCTTCTTCAGAGAAGCTTCTCTTTAAGTCTTTCGCCCACTTACTTATTGGGCAGTTGTTTCTTTGAGGATTTGTTGTTGGGTGGTTTAATTTTTTGAGTTCCAAGTATATTTTAGATATGAGACCCTTGTCCGATTACACATATTTTTATCACATGATATATTAGTATATATTTCCCAAGGTTATTTTCTTAAGAAACCAGTCTAATTATGAACTCAGAAGATTTAATAGAGTTCTATTGTTTTTTATGTGTATTTTTACTAATATTTTAAAATCTAGTGTCCATATTCTAGTTTCATAAATTATCTCTATTTTTTCCTTCATTCTGTATGGAAGCTACTTTAGAATTGCATATTGCACTTAGTTACCATCTCCTTTTTTTTTTTTGTTTTTTGGCTGGTCCTGGGGCTTGAACTTAGGGCCTGGATGCTGTCTCTGAGCTTTATTTGCTCAAGGCTACCATTCTGTCACTTCAGCCAAATCTTCACTTCCAGCTTTTTGGTGATTTGGAGCTAAGAGTCTCATGGACTTTCTTGTCCAGGATGTCTTCAAACCATGACCCTCAGATCTCAGCCCCCTGAGTAACTAGGATTACAGGCATGGACCGCAGGTGCCTGGCCACGTTACTTCACTAAATAATAATAATAATAATTGGGAACAATTCCTAACCCTATCTTGTCTTTCCTGATCTTGAATTTTTTTTTTTTTTTTGCCAGTCCTGGGGCTTGCACTCAGGGCCTGGGCACTGTCCCTGAGCTGCTTTTGCTCAAGGCTACCATTCTACCACTTGAGCCAAAGCTCCACTTCCATCATTTTCTGTTTATGTGGTGGTGAGGAATGCAGCCCAGGGCTTCATGAATGCTAGGCAAACACTCTACCACTGAGCCACCTTCCCAGCCCCTGATCTTGATAGTTTTTGAAGATTATAAGCTGGTTATTTTATAGACTGTCATTTAATTTGGTTCACCTGACAGTTCCTTATCATATGGTTTTTGTTAAATATCTGTGAGCTGGATTATTAAGCCAGTGATGTGATATTCCTTTTACATCGGCCCAACTTTAGCAATGTCAACTGTGTTTGTCCTTTCTTTAGGATCTTTATTTTTGTCACTTGGTCAAGGTGTTGATTTCTGTACCTACAATTTTTGAAAATTGATTTGTAGAGTAAAATCATATAATTTTTATTTTTTGAGATTATAATAATCTTCTTATGAATACTTTAACATTTATTCCTTAACTTCTCCTCAAAGAATTGCTACCCATCTTGCCTTAACATGATAACCAAACAGTTGACGTTTGATAATCCCTTGGTGGGAAGCTTGGAAAGTCACTGAAACTCTTAGATTCATTTTATTTTATTATTTATTTACTTATTTATTTATTTTGGGTCTGGTTGTGGGGCCTGAACTCTGAACTCTGGACCTGGGTGCTGTCCCTCAGCTCTTCAGCTCAAGGCTGGCTCTCTACCACTTGAGCCACAGTGCCACTTCTGGCTTTTTTCTTTTTGCTTATGTGGTGCTGAGGAATCGAACCCAGGGCCTCATGCATTAAGGCAAGCGCTCTATCACTGAGCCACCTTCCCAGCCCCTCATTTTAGTTTTTTTTTAATCAAGTTGAATGAATTTATTACATTCAATGTGGGTTGCTGAAACTCTATTACAATAGCCATAAAAGAAAAATCCTATGAGTTGGAGCTATAATCAGTCACATTTGATATAGACAACATGACTGACCAATAAATCTGATGTTCAGTGTACAGTTTACAGAAAAACGATCCTGATGAATATAATTTCAATAAAGTAGACATAAAAAGAAAGCATTCAGTTGTGCTGAATAGAAAATTCAATAATAAATTAAAAAGGCCTAATGATATTTGCTGTGTAAAGTGCTTGGTTGACAATTATTTTTTACCAGTGTTATAATTCTGAATAAAATGTTTGCATTCATAAAGATGGAACATAGATGTGCATGGGACAGAAATATAAGTACCAACTGCAGAGAAGCCAGGCTTCTATTTATTAGCCAATAGATACTGGAATGTGGACTTCAGGGTTGAATTCTCCTTTCTGCTATAAATGTGAGAATTATTTAATCGTTGCCTCAATTTCTCTATCTGTAACATGAAAGTAATAACATATGGTCTGGCATGACTAGAATGAAGATTGAAAGATTTAATTCATATAAAATGCTAAGAACAGAGCTGATCCATGGTTAATCTCAGTAAGAGTTACCATCATCATCATCACTTTCCTCACTGTCTTCATCTCCATGCTCTATTTTTCTGGCATAGGTAGAGTGATATTTCAAATCAGGAAAGCACATCTGCCTTGAGACAAATTGAGAAAATAAGAAAACAATCCAGGATGATACTTATCATTGGGTGATAGCCATATTTATGCTTCATCAGTTTGTAAACTAAGTGAAGCATCACTATGTATCTCCTTAGCATAGATCAGTTAAAAGAGTCATCTTTAATATGTGTAGATTATAGCCTTCATTATACCTTACCATTGAGATTTTCTCCAGGGCTATGATTATAGCTGTCATCCGACTGTTTGTTTCAATATCTGTGATAGGCAATGAGTTCAAGACAAATTGTAGTTTCATTTAATCCCATCAACTACTCTCTGAGGGAAATATTATTAGCCTTGTCTTGTGAAGAAAGAGATTATTGAGATGCTATAAAATATCCTCCGGCACCAGGTGCCTATAGTCCTATAATCCTAGCTACTCAGGGGGCTGAGATCTGAGGATTGTAGTTCAAAGCCAGCCTGAGCAGGAAAGTCCCTGACTCTTATCTCCAATAAACCATGCAGAAAAACAGAAGTGGCGCTGTGGCTCAAATGTTAGAGTGCTATCCTTGAGCTGAAGAGCTGAGGGACAGTGTTCAGGCCCAGAGTTCAAGCCCCATAGCCAGCCCCCAAAAAAAATCCTCTGGCTCATGGATCTAAGAAGAGGAACCTGAATTTGAACTCTGATATCAAAAGTCAGGTACAGATCCACTATACTGAACTACAGTATGCATGTGTGTGATTGTTACCATAATAATTTGCATCTATTTTGCTGGGAAAAGACATGATTCTTCAGATTTGGAATTACAATGAATGACTTTTGGAAAAAATAACCTTAGTGATCACACCCCTAGGAGGAAAGGAGATATAACTATATGAACTCCTAAGAAAATATTATGAAGGGATTCTTGGTAGGGATGGGTGAGGTTAAATATTTCAAAAAGAATTGGCAAAACCTTTCAAGATTAGGAAGGTCAGTAAACATGTTGGTCATTAGGCCCACATGGATAGCCATTAGAAATCTGGAGCCATGTGTAACACAAATCCAGAGAAATGGAGTCCTTAGTTAAATAGTTCTCAATTGGGAAACAGGAGAGGCAGTAACACTCCCAAGGCCTCTATGTGGCTCAGGTGTTGGAGCACCAGGCAATGAGTAAAAGCATCTGTTCTGGTTGTCTGATTTCATAGTACTTCCTATATACTCAACCCAGCTGGAAGCCAGAGGTGTCAGTTCCTCAGTTTAAGGGAAGTCATGTTCCCTGAGCAGATGTGTGCAGAAGATGATGGCAGGGGGCGGGCTTCCTGAACAATAAGCATACCCTTGACATTGTCCTAAATTGAGATTGTATGTTATCAGTGGGGAAATAGCAATAGATTTGGGGGGTAAAAGATATAAACTTATGTAAGTGACAAAGAGTATAGTTTTCTTTTGTTTCTTAATTTGATTGTAAAGGTGATGTACAGAGAGGTTACAATTATATGAACAGTGTCATCCCCTCCCTCATTCTCTCCCAGCTTTTCCCCTGATAGTATAGTTTTCTAAGCAGGAGGGGGGATAGATTTTCATGAGAAGGCATCCATCTTCCAAGTCATCTTATGGGCCCCTTATAGTGTTTCTTTGAACACTGTGTTGCTGTGTCTCCACTATCAATTCTCCTGTGTTCTTGCTTCAAGAAGCTCAGACGAGGACATGGAGCCTTGTTGGAGAGCAAAAGCTTGTTAATGCTAGCAGGACCCAGTGGATTCTTACCCAAAGACTGGGTCCCCAGAACAAAGAAACACCCTCTTTTATACCTCAGCAAGCAAATTACAGAAGTGGCAAACACAGTTTCACCATTTATGACCTTTTACAATTTATTGGCTGTCCTCTACCTAGTGTTCACTGTACACTCCTATCAGGCCTACATCCTTTAGGTTTGTACATCTTTAGGGTTCTATGTTTTGCATCTTCCCATGTGCTGTTTTTCCCCCTCCTCCCTGCTACATTCAGTCTTCATGTTTTCTCAGCCAGAAACCCAGAGCCTCCTCGGGCCTCCTTGTAGGCTTTGGTTAACAAGAATGGAAGATGAATATTAATGGATTATGGCTTTATCTTACTTTATCCGGGTCATTCCAACGCCTTCATTTTGGTATGGTTTCTGCTCCACTTTCAGTTTGGTTTGCAGACTTGTAAAGAGACTTTTCTGCTCTTACAGAACACAGCCCTGTCAATGACAGGGGACTTGTGGCGAGGCCCAACCCAGAGAGGCCTTGTGAGTAAGAAAAGCTGAAACTGACACCCAGGAGTTATCTTCTGTCTTTTTTGCATTTTAAACACTATGTAAATACGTTCTAGCAATTCTTTTGACAAATTCCATATACTCAGCAGGGCAAGAATTCCTAGATCTACTGTAGAACAATGGGAATTTGTGCTTTTAAACATTAAAGACGGTGCTAAGCAGGCTGGGAAGAAAAAGCCTCAGATCATCTAATACTATGGTCTGTCAAAATTCTCCATCATCAATTCCTCCTGTTTTAATTTTTTCAATGATTGAAGTACTTTGTTTGGGGCAAAGAAATAAAAATCAATAGTGAATTACTTAACTAGGAAATGCAAATCAATAGCAACATCCTTATGCAGGAACTTTGGTCTGAAGTGTTAAGCAGTATGCATTTTTTCCCCCAAAAATATGGTTTTAATAAATGATAGCTTAAAGCTTGATAGCTATTTCCATATCAAAGCACTGTAAAATTTTATCTTAGGATACAACCAACTAATACTTTTTTGAGAAATTTTAATATTTATGGTATAGAAATAAGAAAATAAATCAAATAAAAGAACAATTTCCAGAACAAGATAGTATATAATATTCAACTAATGTATGTTTTATATTTTCTACTAATAAGTCTCTTGTACTTAAGGAGCACTTAGGAGAATTTTAGGTGGTGAATTTTGAATGAAAACATGCTAACATTAGTTTATGTTTGATCATGGTTTTTTCATTTCTTAATTTTCTTTATTTTTATCTTTTTAAATATAATTTTATTGTCATTAAGGTGTTGTTCAGAGAGGCTACAATTTTGTAGCTTGGTAATGAGTACTGATCATGTTTTAATTCTGCTGGCATGAGCTAAAAAATGTGAAAACGTGAAAACACTTTCTTCTTTTTCTTCTGCATGTCTGTCTGCAGATTTATTGTATAAACTCAAACACCAAATCATAAGACTTTTTAACCTAAAAGTTTTTGTTAGACAATATTTCAAAACTTCATGAAAATATCTGCCTATTCACAAACTCACTATACTATTTTGCATTTGGGTATTAACTTACATTTGCTCTCAACATGATCTTACTAAGAAATTTTGGCTATTCAAGTATTCTGGAACACAGAATTATGAATATCACACCTCAATATATCAAAAATGTTTACTACTTAGCTAATATAATTTCCAGAGAATTGAATGCAGAAAGCATTGTGAATATCAGTACCACAATACCATCTATTACTTTCTTTTGGCTCTATTTAAACCATCTTCTCCAGTTTCTATTTCAGGTGTACTAATCAAAAGCTTTTGAAAGCCAAAGCCTATCTTTACAACATCACCCAATTCCTTTTACATGATGTACATAAAGTGTGATTTTTCTTTCAAGAATTTTGCATTTTTTTCCCTGACTCACTTGTCACTTTGAATATAGAAGCTAAAAAGCATTTTTGTCTTCACAGTATAATCTTTAACTACCAAGTTATAAAATTAGTACCGTCTTTACATAGATTAACTGGCTTTCTCTCAAAAAACACAAAGATTAAGAGTTGCCTGTCTTGTCATGAGCAATTATGTCTGTCATTCAAATCCTGCGCTGGATGCTCTCCTTGTAGACCTCATTGTGCTCCTCCTCATTGCTAAAGCCCACATAATGGTGCATGGTCCTGGGCCTAGAATACAAGCGCTTTTTAGCAATCCCTTCCAGACTCCCCTCCCCATATTAGGTCTTCAGGATTTTTGCCTTTTAGCTGCTTTTTGGCCAAGAGCCCATGCTGGGTTGAAGGCGTTGTTTCTGGTGCTTCAGAAGCCACTGCCATGTGAACGTGCAGTCTGGTGATGGTTTGAGGAGCTTCAGAGACTTTGGTGAAAGTAGTAAGTGATGATTTTTGGCCTTCAACATGGTGAGACATGGAAATACATCAAAGGGTGGGGAACTGAATGGCCGGCCCATGGGCCTCAGCTGTTGGAATAGCAGACTCACAACCTGGTACCCTACGGACCGCGAAACTCCCCCAATTGGAAGGCAATTTCTATTGTAAACGGATCTTTATGAGCCCTGGTTTCCCCCCTCATTAGCTGTCTCACTTGGAGTATAGTTCTCATACCGTGGTTGTCTGTCCAGAGTCTTCTTAGCAAAGATCCTTTCCTGTGCTGATCCTGTGCCCATGTTACTGCCATGTTTTTAAATGAATCTGTTTCTCTAGCAATAGTTGACTTGGACCTATCTATGCTGGATTAATGAAGGTCTTTCCCTGCAATTGGGGTTGCCCCAGAGAAAGCCTTTTTGTATTATTGGAAGCATTGTGATAAATAACCTATGGCCACCAGTGGCTTCTTCCCTATTGAAGAAAGTGAGCAAAGTGAATACTATACTTGGAGAATGTGATTCTAACTATGTGACAGAGGCAAGCGGCGGGAGAGAGTAAAAAGAGGGAGGACCATGGAAGATGAATACCATAAAAATACATTGCAGCTGTGAAGATGGCAGCATCTGAGTGAAAGCTGTTCATTGCGGGCAGGGTAAAAGAAAGGCAGAGAGGGCTATTCTGATTCTAAGATATAGCATATGCACATATGAAATATCAGGGTGTGAACAAAAAACATGGTAAAATGAATAAAATAAATGACAGGATGGTAAAACAGCCTTTGTGGCGGGAATTAGGTATTAGCAAAAGTGGAGAGGGCAAATGGAGAAGATGAATCAGGATGAGTGTTGTTGAAGCACTTTATTTGCATATATGAAACAATGGAGCCTGTTGAAATTGTTTTAGAAAGGGGGAAGGAGCAGAGAAGGGTAATAGAGGGGTGTACATTATATACACTTATGGAAATGCCACAGTGAATCCCCTCTCTTATTAAACTAGTATATGCTAATAAAAATCTAGAGAGCAAAACAAACAACACAACAGAAAGAAACCATCCGAGTGATGTTAATGTCTGTATTTCCAGTTCTTTCTGATGCTCCTCTACTCCCCTGAACTTTTCATTCAGCACTTACTTGGTTCTCATCTTCTCACTTAGGGTTTTATTTCATTCAGTTCCAATTAGAAGACAAACTCTCCACTTTCACAAGCCATAATCTTGGATGTAATTTCATATTTTTTTAAATATGGCTTTCAAATGGCATACGCTTAGTCTTCTACAAACCAAGGACCCCAACCCTTAACTAATCTAATCTAACTTCTCTGATTTTCAGTTGACTTGTTTGTAAAAGATAGGAAATTAATCTTGAATGTCACTAAGATTCTGTGATCCTACTACTGTAGGAAATAGAACTTTACTTTATGTTTCATTCATTGTTACACCCACTGGGAAATGGATCCTTTTGTTCCAACTTACACTGAAGCCATAATGAGGTGCCACGGATTAGCAACAGGAAGAATTTTGAGGAGGAAGTGAGCAGCAGAACTGGAAACTTGAGGGGATTTTGGGTAAAATTCTACCTGTCATTACCCCTCTCGAACAAAGGGTCTTCATATTGAAAGGGACAATTGCTGAAATGAAAATTCTAGGTAGTATACGTTGGGGAATTCTCCATGAAAAAATCATACTTCCTCCCTTGTGTTTAGATGAGACTTGGAAGTTTTGTGGTTTCGCGTTTTACATTTTCTTTTGCATCTATTTTTTTCATTTTATTCACGTTAACTTGTTAAAAATGTTATACCTCTCAGGTACATGAAATTCTGTAAGAAGTTTATTATTAGAAAAGCACTTATTATCAAGGAATGAAATTTTTCACCACTGAATTTGTTAGGGTAGGCTTGTCATAATAGAAGGCCTGTCATATCGTTTTGGTTGTGCTCTATCTTATGAAGTTTTCGTAGTGGATGATACACCTCAACCTTCTCTGCTTCTAAAGGTGGTTAGAGTTTTTTTCCCCTTTATTTGGTTATGACGATACATTTTTAAGAAAGAACTTGGAGCCACCAGCTAGTAAAGATTTGCCTTAATGGCACAGAAGTAACAATAGGACTTATGTGGGATTTTAAAATAGCTATAACTATGTACTTCTTTGCTTTTATGACCAGTAATGTAATTAGAACTAGTTGTTTAGTTAACAAGCCAACTACAGTGAACTACTTAGCCTAGGGAGAGCTCCTCTGCATTGATTGAAGGATTCTAATGTTCAACACTGATACTCAGAGGCTCTATCTAAACCAATCCAAATTCTGCTGAAGGACCCCACTCTCAAAACATTCCATAAACATTTCATAGGAAGTAATGGAGATCCAACTAGTAGTCCACATGGCTTTTCTTTTTCAGAGAAAGGAAGGCTATGACTCAGATATCTAGCAGTGATTATAAAATAGATTGAAGTCCAGAATGAGAGTCTGCCTTTTAGGAAGCTTGTGGGTATAATGATTGGGGTCCTGGTAGGTTTTGAGCTAGCCCAGCACTAAGACTAATGTTAAGAAGATGCAAGCTACTTCACGTCACTTTTGTTTCTCCTTCCAATGGAGTTCTTTATATATGCGTGTCTTATCTGCTGATTTAATTATACCTTTTCTCTACTGAAACTTACTAATAGCTTTCATTGCCCTTAGGATGAAAATAAAAATTCTTCAGCATGGTTCAGTTTTTTAGGGGCTGTATCATACCTACTTTTCCAGTCTACTTTCTATTTCCGCTCTTGTTCTCTGTTTTCTACTACACTAAGCTATTGTAATTCCCCAACAGTAACTCCATTTAGGCTACTAGCTTTATGCACATGCTATTTCTTCTGATTCTAATACCTTCACCTTGGAAAATCTTCCTTGTCCTTCAAGTATAAATTCAAACAGCATTTTTTTCCATATAAAGTCTACCTTATTCTTTTCCCCAGCAGAGTTAATCCCTACTGTCCTTTTACACTCTCAAAATATACTAATATTGTACTTTGTTGAATCTTTATTTTAACATGGTTATATCTTGTACTAAAATATCATGTCACTGTGGACAGATTCCATGCATTATTCATTAACCCTAATGTTTAACATTATGTTGGGCCCACATTGGGCCCTCAGTGCTCATAGGAAGAATAACAAGACAGGTTTTCAATTAATCCTGGATATAAAGTCGAGGTCTAATATAAAACAAATTAAGTTCTGGTTACAGAAACTAGAATAGCAAGTCACAGTGTTTTTCATATTAGAAATAATCTCTGCTGAGGCTCTTAAGTATGAACCTCCATGACTTTCTTTTTTGAAAAATTTTATTGTGAAGATGCTGTACAGAGGGGTTACAGTTACATGAGAAAAGCAATGAGTAGGTTACTTGTCGAGCATTGTTACCCCCTCCCTTCCTTCTTCTTGTCCCACTATCCCTTCCCTCCCCCACCTCCCCCACTCCTCCCTACCCTCCCATCCCCCCTCCCACCGAAGTTGTAAAGTTCATTTCCAATATACTGTCCTGTGGGTATCCTTGTTGCAATGGGTCATCCTGTGTCCTTGTTTCAGCGTTTTGCTATTTCCCTTCCCCTCCCCAGATTAGACATATGTGTATACAAGATACAGGGTACCAAACTCATGTACAGTTATATCAGGGGATATGCCATAGGGGAAAGAACATGTAAAGGAAACAACAACAACAATGAAAAATAAAATCACTTAAATCATTTAAAACAATAGCAATAAATAGAGACAGACCTCTTGTGTCCATATCTGGGGGTTCATTTCACTTAGCATCATCTTATATGGCCATATGTACATGGCTTTTGAGCTTTTCAGCTCATCTGATAAGATTATCCTATATGCATACTAATTATTATAAATAAGGGATACCATGGGACTTAAATTTCTTTGGGACTGGCTCACTTCACTTAATATGATTTTCTCCAAGTCTTCCATTTCCTAAGAAATGGGGCAGTGTCATTCTTTCTGATGGAAGCATAGAATTCCATTGTATATTTCTTTAAGGTAGAAAAAGATTTTTTGTTTTACCTTGCAGAAACATTAAATCTACTCATTCATCTGGAGTTAAGTAATAGCAAAACCATAGATGCTTAAAGGATGTAAAAGAGAAAGCTTTACTAATAGTGTAGAAATGCAAGTATCCATTGTCTTAAAAGAAGCAGTCAAAATACCTGGGTATTCAGATAATAGAGGAATAGATTAAGTCATTTGTGAAATGTGATGTTGAACTTCTGTGAGCCTCCGTTTTTCCAATTTGACAATAGAGGTAATAATTCTAACCATAAGGATGTTGTGAGAAGTCATAGAAGTTATAAAGCTCAAATGTGATAGAATGGATTCCAGAAATGTTCTCAGTTGTCAGCTATCTGCCTGTCTGTCTATCATCTGCATCATCTCTAATCATTTTCTTTTCTGACGTATCATCAGAATTCCTGTTGTTGTTGTTGTTGTTTTTGTTGTTGTTAGTGACAGTCCAGGGGCTTGAATTCAGAGTTTGGATGCTGTCAAGAGCTTTTTCACTCAAGACAGGTGCATTGCCACTTGAACCACAGCTCTCCTTCTGACTTTTTGATGGTTAATTGGAAATGAGTCTCACAGACTTTCATGCCTGGCCTGTCTTTGAACAATAATCTCCTCAGATCTTGGACTCTTGAGTGGCTAGGATTACAAATATGAGCCACCAGTGTCTGGCTCTTTCAAAATTATTTTAAGAATAATAATCAGGCCATAGATAAAAATGTGCATCAAAAGTTCTATACAAGGCTGGAACTGTGGCTCAGTGGTAGCGTGCTTGACTAGCATACATGAAGCCTTAGGTTTGATTCCTCAGTATCATATAAACAGAAAAAGCCAGAAGTTGTGCTGTGGCTCAAGTGGTAGAGTGCTAGCCTTGAGCAAAAGAAGCTGAGGGACAGTACCAAAGCCCTATATTTAAGCTCCAGGAGTGGCAAAAAAAAAATAGTTCTATACAAATCACAACTTTAAATCTTGAACATCAGTCCTGAGAATAAGAATATCACCTAGATAATGTCTGACTTAATGTAATTGAAACGTTAGCCAAAAATATATGGCAGATTTTTAACTATTATGTATTATTTAAAAGTACAAGTAATAACTTCAGTGAAATGGTCATAGTTATGTAGTAATAATAAAGCAGTATACCTTTTTACCCTCACTAGATACCTGGAGTTCTTGGATAGGGGAGATTAACCTTTTCACTGAGCAGTCTGGTAGAGATTATCGCAATGGATGCTTAGATGGAGGTATTATCTTTTGTTCTGTGAAGTTAGAAATACTTTATCCAAATACCTCCTCCCTTTTTAAAACCATACAAATAATTGTACCCTGACTTTTAGCTAGGATTTGATCATAGAAACACAACTTCTAAGGTATGTATTAATGTCTAATTAAGGTACTAATGGAGATGCTTGGATATGTACCATTATGGGATGGAGTTAAACCGTTTTATCTGGGTCTTATGTTAGAGATAGAAAACAGGGCAGGGGATTAAGAATGAAGATGGATGTGAAATAACAGGAGCCAGAACTAACATGACCTAGAGAACACACTGGGGCCTATGGGCACAGGCAGTCCCTCACTGCCTTTATGCTTTGATCTCTCCACCAAGAGATCCCGCAGGAACTATGTGGGAGAGGGGCAAGGGGGGAATACTACTGCAACATGGAGATGTTTGTGATGCTTGCAGGGAGCTTCATTGCTTGATTTGATCTTCTGTGTGCAACATCAATGTGGACAATTCTTCACATTAACCAAGAACTATGCTGGGAAGAAATTTGGGAAAGCATACTTCCAATTGGGTTTAGTGGGCTTACTCCAAACCCAGCACATTCTGGAATGACTGTACTAAATTCCTGTTCTTCACTTTCTCATTTCTTCATCTAACTTGTTCTCACCCATATTCTTAGGAATAACCCTCCCTCACCCCCCACACATCTACTTCTCTTTAACAAATTTTACCTTTGATTGCTATTGGATTGATTAATGAATCCAGCTGAATACATCAATTTTCCATGGCAATGTTTAACTTTATCTGTTTCATAATGGATTCCCATTGCTAGTAATCTCATGCAACCCACATTCGCGACCAGAGATTTGTTTAAAATGAATTCTGGTTTAATGGTTTCCCATGTTATTCTGAAAATGCAGTCTTTGCTTTTTCCCCTCATTTTTCTTGCAGTTAAGTCTTTCATTTTGCAAATGTAGACTGATCTGTATTATACCAAAAAACAAACCTGAAATGGATTAGTGAGGTATCCTGGATGGAAGAAAATGAATTTATTCTTTAAAATGAAAGCAATTTACCATGCTTCAGCTTTGAAGAATAATATGGGAAGTCATGCCATTAGCAATCATTTATTCATTTGAATATTTTATACAGATTTAGTAAGTCCTTGCATTAAACATTGGCTTCTACTTGGAGATTATAAAACTCTCTGTTGGATTTTTAAATAAATGTTGAAAACTTAAATTTGACCAACACCCCACAGTACTATTTTCCTTTTTCTCTGCTTATAGATGATGAAAAGAGGAATCAAAAAGGGTTCAAGTACCAATGGTCAAGAAGAGTTAATGAGATGGCCAAGGAGAAGGTAGATACCAAGCTCAAATACCAGCATAAGGCAGGCTATCTAGGACAGGTCAGTGCCTGCAATATCCCACAATGCTGCTTCTACAGACGCTTAGAGCTTTATGTCAAACAGTGCAACCACGTTATGGGCAGCTGTGGGTTGGAGAATATTTCTAACAGGAAGGGAAATGATGGAGGGAACATCAAAAACTCTCTGGGAAAAGGGCATTAGAAATGATTCGCATGCAGCAACTGAGAGATGCTGGCAACTTGTACAGCAGCGCACTGAGGAAGCAGGTGTGGCTGGAAGGGCTCTCAGCATACCTCAGACTCATCTACACACAATTCATAGCATCACTCTCAGAGCCTCTCACCATTACCAGTCTGGGAAGATGACATATGCCTATAATAAATAGGTAATCTTTAATTTTTTAATTATAAAGGTGATGTGCAGAGGGTTATGGTTACATAAGTAAAGTGATGAGTACATCTTCATTTTCTCCCATTGTCCTTCCTGCTGATTTCTCTCCTCCCCGTCACGTTGCAAAATTCATGTCCAGCATAATGTCTAGTGAGTATCATTGTTGCCTGGGTTCCCACCATTTCTGTGATTCTCTTTTCCTTACCCAAATCACATAAACTTTTATACAAGATAAAGGGTACAAAATTAAAAAAAAACTCTGACAATAGGGAATAAACCAAAGGAAGGAAGGAAGGAAAGAATAAATAAACAAATAAATAACTGGAAACAGTACGCTAAAAAATCCTCTTGTTTCCATTTCTTGGAGGTGATTTAGATAGGCATCATTTTATATGATTATATTCACCTACCTTTTGAGCTATGATAATCCTCTGCTTAGAATATCATAGACACACAATGGAATTCTATGCTGCCATCAGAAAGAATGATATTGCCCCATTACTAAGGAAATGGAAAGATCTGGGAAAGATTATATTAAGTGAAGCAAGCCAGATCCAAAGCATGGTTTCCCTCATCTGTATACAGAGCTGTATCTTCAAGTTAATCTTAATATTTTTATTCTCTCTTTGGTATGTGTCCAACTTTCAACTGCATGAGGACTATTTAGGAACATTATGGAAATTACTGCTTCATAACTATAGATGCCAAAGTATGAGAGGTTAGCAATTTCATTATGGTACTATTTATAGAATTTATTTTATTTCCCAAATTGTATTGAGGATGCAGTCATTGATAAAAATAAATACTAGATTTTTTTCTGATATTGCTGATTCCACAAATAACTGTTTAGCACGTGCTAACAAGAGAGAAAAGAAATTCCTCGATCTGGTAGGAAGTTTGTCTTCTGTCAATACTTTCAGTCTTCATGGCAGTGAATCAAAATCCTTTCATTTTCCCAATGTTTGTTGCATATCCTTCAATCTATGTAGGCGTTTGTACTGGACAAATAAAACAGGTTAGCTGCTAAATTTTCAGCCCCTATTAGACAGCAGAACCCAGTCTCACTTACTTGCTTCTGGACTTAGAGGACCAGGCAGCACTTTCGGAACTTGCCAGGGTTTGGAAGGCCATGACTCTAGGAATATATCTAAGTCAACTTTATGCATTTAACATCAAAGCTGAGAGTACCCAGCATTCTTTTTTTAATTCAGAATCTTCTTCGCTTTCTGCTATGCTCCACAGGTTTAGCATACTCTCAAAGCGTCCTCTACTTCTTTCTAATGTTAAATGCCTTTCTGACAAATCTTTTATTATTAGTTGTCAGGAAAATAATGGTGTTGAAATGGTTTAATTTTAGAAGTATATCAATCCATTCTCTACTGCTATAACAGAATACCCAGGACTCAAATGCTATTAACATAAGTCAAGAGATGTTAAAAGATACAAATATATTTTTGTTTAATAATGACTTGGTATGCCAACCTCAGTGATTTAGGTATGTTTTTCTAAAGCAATTATCCAAAGGCATTCCACAATATCCGGTTACATTTTCATGAAATGCTACATTGCTTGACTTGACACATCTTGAAAGTAATGTTGGCTGTTGGCTTATAGAACTGCTAGGGAAATTAAACCTAATCCTGGACTAAGTAATTTATTAACAACATAGATTTATTGGAATCTCAGCTTTGGAGACTAGTAAGTCTGAAAGCATGGCACTAGCACCAGAAAAAGGGCCTCTGTGTCATCTCATTCCAGGAGGCAGAAAGACAAGAGAGGAAGGAGGGAGGAGAGCAAAAGCCAGAAGGATTAAGAGGACCAAGCTCACTGCTTTATTAGCAACCTGGTCCTACAATAATATGAATCCAATGCTCCATCTCAGTACTCTTTCATTGAGGATTAAGCTCCCAGTACCCAGTTTGGGGATTTAACTCTTCAACACATGTTGAGGAATGAAATCACACCATAGCAGAGAACGTTCACAACACTTCTCTTAGGGATCTTTTAGGTCTTGAGTTAGAGATTAAGAGCTCAGTACAAATGAGAACTTTAATAAACAGTAGTCAACTGGATCTGTAGTTGTAGCGTTTGGAACAGATAGACCTTGCAATGAACACTAGCTCTACTATTTAGTAGCCACAAGAGTTTGTGAAATTTATTGGATTATCTGTAAAAGTAAGTTTTGCTCCCTTTTAGAGGAAGATGAAAATGCAGTCATCATATGGATATCATGAAGAGTAGTGTCACGAATCAAATGCAAGTACCCTCACAATTCTGTTGGACTCTTAAGGCCAGTGTTAAGGGATTCGGAGGTGGGCTTTGTTGAAACATAGGTCTTGAGGGTGAAGCACTGATGAATGAGATTAATACTCCTACAAGGACACACACACACATGAGTGATGAGCCTTATGTAGGCTTTGTGAGGATAGAGCAAGAAGAAAGAGATTACTTACCAAGACCCTGGAAACATGGTTAACATGTCCTGAATAATGCACTTTTCTGCTCTTAGTCAATGTATCTGTATTGGTGAAGAAATAAGTGTGCAATAGTATAATATAGTCATAATGATGCTGTTACAGATAGGAGCAATGAATGTCATTCATTGACACTATCATTTCGTTGGGGGCTGTGAATAGGGCACTCATCTGACTTATTGATCATACCAATGCCCAATATGTGTTGTTGGAATTTTATATTTATTTATTTTTTGTACTTTTTATTGTAAAAATACTGTACAGAGCGCTTACAGTTACACGAGCAAGGTAATGAGTACATTTCCTATCGAGCATTCTTGCCTCCTCCTTTGTTTTGTTATCCCTATGTAAAGGCACAGAGGAGTTGGCATTTAGCAAAACAGCTTATGAATACTGATCAGTGCCACCGCTCTCAGCATTGTCATCCACCCCTCCCCTTCCCACTCCTTCCCTTTCTCTTCTTAATTTTTTAGGATGTACATTGGATTCTTGACTGCATTGCATTTTCTTATAGCAGACTAAGCAGACCAGGAGAAGTAGTGGAGGTAACTACTTGAATATCTAGCACCTTGCTTAAAGGGCAACTAAGCCACAGATTTCTTTGTATTTGGGGCTCTTCTCTACCCTCTCACCCCCTCATCCTACTAGTTCGTTCAGAATTCTGCAGTTGAGATTCCCTTGATGCTTGCAAGTTTCCAAAGGAGCTGAACAAATACAAATACTCCCAAACCATTAATCCTGTTAGAGATAGTGTTTGAATTATGTTTTTACTTCGTGGAGTTGTAGATCTTACTCACCTGGCATAACTTTGAGTAATAAAAGCTTGATGAGCCTGTCTCATCTAATGGCTGTTTCTATGTAAAACAAAATGTTTATCCCGAAACATCTTTGGACACTTTCATGATCAAGCCCTGGGATGATGATCTTAGGAATTACAATGTGAGAACTAAGAATGCCATTCTATTTTTTTTAAGTGTAGCAACCTCGCAACTTTATGAGGAAGGCACAAGCACAAACACAGATGGAGAAAAGTGTGCCTTCACATTAATGTAGATAGATAGCATGCTTTTGATTAATGTCAGAGTTCCTGTCCTTCTGGATGAATTTGTTAATTCACATGGGTTGGTATCTGATCTATCTTCTTTAGTGAAGAGAAATAGGATCATTTGCAACAGATACAATGGAAACCAGAGCCCTACATTTGTTTTAATCTCTGGTGATAAACTGTGCCACAACTGAGAAAGTGTCCCATCTTTATTTCCTAGAATTGGCTTGATATTTACCAACTTAATGCTGATATAGTACAAGAGTAGGAAGAGACTGAAAAATGGAAACCATTAGAGAAAGTTAAAAAAGCAGAAAAAAGAAAATTATTCTTGGTAGATGGTTATTAGGGACTGTTAATGATTTCATTTACTTGATGAGATGCTGTTAGTTAAATGTATTATTGTAAGAATAGAGGACAGGGGAGACACTTGTAAATGGCGCCTCATATTTTACTGGTCTTAAAAAGAAAGGCTAACATTAAACAATAAAGGAAATGATAATCCTTAAAACTAATTTTCTTTTTGCTGCTCAATACAAAATGCAATAAGAAATGAGGTAAATATGCTGACATATCCTGTTCTATCTATATGTAAATAAGACTTTAAGAAAGGAATAGGATCAGATTTTAAGAGAGCAGGCCACTTGTGACATAATGACAAAAGTTTTTCCAAAGCAGCATGCATAATGACAGGTTCTCTGAAACTAGAACAGCCTATACGCATGATGTGAATGCTACTAATATGAGCGAAGCGATGCTGATAGATAGATGTATTTTTTAATAACGACTTGGTATGTAAATTTCAGTGGTTTGGTATGTTTTCCTAAAGTAGCTATCCAAAGGCATTCCTCAGTATCCAGTTATATTTTCATGTAATGTTTGACTTGACACATCTTGGAAGTAATGTTGGCTGTTGGCTTATAGAGCTGCTAGGGAAATTAGGTTAACCCCCGGCTGAGAAGGTCTCTAATAGGTTCCAGATTTCCATTTCTTGTCATGTGTTGCTCCTAGGTTTAGTTAATTTTGTTGGTTATAAATTAAAGTCATGTTTCAGGATAGTTATTTGATTCACTGCCTACTCAAATAATTCACATTGTAAGAGTACAATAATATTACGATTTGTTTTTAAATACATCTAAGGATCAGTTTCTTGTGATTTTTTTTCCTTTCCCAGAATACAGCACTTGGCTTAAAGGCCAAGAAAGTGACTGGCCATTTTTAAATTGTATTCATTATTTATCACTTTAGGATTTTCATATTTCATGTTCTTGTCTATCGGCCTTTCCAATATCTTCTCCAATATGTTTTCTTTCATTTTAAGCCTAAAAATATGTGTTTCACTTAAAAACAAAGAAACTTTCCCCTGTGTTTAAGAAGTAGTTTATTTAACTTTCCACATTTTTGTGTTCTTTCTTTTATGGTGGCCATTTTTTTAAACTTGCTTGTACATGTGAAATCCCATTTAAGAAACAAAATTACACTGTCTTCAGTTTCATGTTCCTTTCTCTGTTTCTTTATGGCTTGGGTGTCTGATAACCATAGAGGTAATTCTTTATGAAGAGAAACGTGGAAGAAGAGAAAAAAGGAAATCTCTCCCCGCTACCTTCTATGCTCTCATCTCATTCCTCTCTTCCTAGTAAATGACTTTATTACAAGATGGCCTAGTTAAAATGATACATATTTGACGCTTACTGTCAACTGGATTTAATTCTACTTTTACAAAAGTTTATAGAACAGAGCTGAATTAGGAAGTTGTGGCAATTTATATCTCCCTGGAATTTGCTATCCTCACATCCTTTCTTGAAACAAGGGAGTACAAGAGGTCTTATATATGAAAAGGACAGGCAGGCTAAGGGAAATATGATTCTCTTTGCATGCTTCCGCTCTTTTATTTGCACATCTCTGATGGGAGTAAGTAAATAGCTTGAACTGGGGGAGATACGCCTTTCAAAGCAGTTTATCTTTAAGGAAATTAGAAGGTTTGAAGTAAGCATTTGGGTGATTTCTGAAGGAGGGTTAAAAGCATCCTACAAAGCAGTTGTGGCTTAGCCAAATTATCTCTTAAGGGAAACCCTGATTAACCTACTTTGATATCTTCTTATGTGTATTTCACTGTCAATGCTTAGATCCAACTTTGTGGCTTCTAGAGCACTAATTGTTCCTTTGTTGCTTCCACTAAAAATAAAATCAGAAGAAGCCTTAGAGAGTTTGTTTTGGATTTTATCTCTACATGCTTTTGTGGAATAGAAGCAGTGGGCATTTGTAGATTTACTTTTCTTAGTTAGCCAGGTCGTCTCACTTTGGTCATACAAAGTTTGCTTACCCATCTATGTAGCAGCTCTTAAAACTCTTCCTGATGGGTTTAGTGGTGCACACCTACAATCCCAGCTCCATGGGAAACATAGGTAGGAGGATTGCAATTCAAGGTTGGCCCTGAGCAAAAACTAATCAAAATCGAAAACAAACCAACAACAATAAAAATAACAAGGTCCTATTCAAAAACATACTAAAGCAAATAGGATGGAGATTGTAGTCAAATAGTAGAGCATTTGCCTAGCAAGCAAAAAGCCCTGAGTTCAAAACCCAATGCCACCAAAAAATTAAAAAAGAAAACAGTAATAAGCCTCTTTATGGTCTTGGCACTCTGATTTTTCCTCCTGCACATTCTCCTCTTACATCCTTGCTAACCTATGAAATATTCTGTGAAATATTTGATAAGGCTAACAACTGTCCTCCCCCACCTCACGTATCTCTACCTCTTCAGAGTTCATATGACCCAGGTTGACGAGTGCACTATCTCATTGCCAGACGCACACAAAGTCTGAAGCTGAGCCAAACCATACGTGGTTGCCCTGTTCAGATTACTTACTTAATAGTATCGGGTATCTTAGTATCTTCTAGCTTTAAGTTTTATGTAGTTATAAGCTGAAAAGCCAGATGAAAAGACATCTTCTTTCTCTCATTCTATTACATAAAAGCCATCATGCCAATTGTGCTTGCTACGCTTGATACATGATCAAATTAATATTCCCATAGTAACACAGACATAAGTACTTCTGTTATCCCCACTGTATATATGAGAAACTGAACATTGTATTTTCCCCCAGACATATCATTAATATGCAAATAGGAGTCTGTCATTAACTTAGGTGTCGAATATGGAGCTTGGTCTCTTAATCACTATAATGTACGTTTTCCAGTGAGCAGAGGGGAAAATAACATTCAACATATTTGCAAAACTCAAGTAAAATGTATGTTGGAAGAATGAAGGAAAATAGTCAGAAATTTACAATAGAGAATCAAGACTTTGAGGGCCTTATGTCTATCTAAGATTAGAATTCAATATATACACACCCTAACAGTGAAGGGATGGGAATGGAGAACACTAAACTAAACTGAATTCTGGCTAAATACCTGCCAAGCTAAATTGCACACTAGGCAGTTTGGGAACATTGCATTACCATCAATGGGAGGACTATGCTCTGGAGTGTTCTGATATGTCTAAGAGCTAAATAATGAGCCTGCTTGGTATGTTATTATTTAGTCTGTTCATTCATTCATTGCTATATTCACCATTTCCATTTTTATGATAGCACAATAAATACTGAAGTATTTTAGTTTAAATGAAAAGAAAGCATTTATAAAGTGGCTCATGTCTGTAATCCTAGTTACTTAGAAGGCTGAGATATGAGGATTGTAGTTCAAAGCCAGCCCAGGCCAGAAAGGCTTTGAGACTTTTATCTCCAACTAACCACCAAAATGCTAGAAGTAGAACTGTGGCTCAAATGGTAGAGTCAAGCCTTGAGCAAAAAAGCTCAGGGACAGCACCCAGGTGTAGAGTTCAACCCCCAGCATCAGCAAAAAGAGACAAAAAGAAAAATTAAATTTATAATAGAATAGATTTGGTGGTTGGGCTCACATTGTAACATATAATTAGCCCAAAGAAAATGCCTCTAATTTTTTTTTGTCGGTTGAACTCTGGCCCTGGGTACTGTCCCTCAGTCCTTCAGTTTAAGGCAAGCACTCTACCATTTGAGCCACAGTACCACTTCTGGTTTTCTGGTGGTTTATTGGAGATAAGAGTCTCATGGACTTTCCTGCCTGGGCTGGTTTTTAACTGTTGATCCTAAGGTCTCAGCCTCCTGAGTAGCTAGGATTACAGGCATGAGCTTATGGCGTCTGGCTTTGCCTCTAATATTTTATCAATTTAATCATAGACAATTTTATTATAGAAAGGTTTTCAGCTGCCATTTTGAGCTGAGGAACATAATACTTATATAAATACCAAATTTCTCCTCTAGAGAAAGAGAACCATCAGAATTCTGCAGGGTATGGGTAAGAAGAGACATTTAAAGTAAGTTATACTTAGTGCCTTGATATAATTGAGGAAAATACAAAGAAAAAGATGCATGTGAATTTCAATTCAACTTACTGCATAGCAGGAAGCTGATATTATGCAAATCGTTTAGGATCCGTGATTCCTTTAACTGTAACATGAGGAAAAAGATGGGTAAGGTTTAATTGGATTTGTAAACGTGAAATGTACCTAATGTTAGTATTTCCATGCTCAATGAATGTAACTGCTTCCTTTTTGTGGTTTTTATTTTACTTGTCTCATTTGTTAAATTTAGATTAGAGTAACTTGCAAGACAGATCATCCAATGAGAGAAGGTGTGTTTAGAAAAAAAATAGTTTGACAAATCCAACACCCCTTTATGATGAAACCTCTGGAGAAATTAGGAATCTGTGGAACATTCTTCAATATAATAAAGGCTGTATATGACAAACCTATATCCAACATTATACTTAATGATGAAAAGTTAAAAACACTTTCTATAAAATCAGGAATAAGATAAGGATGCCTGTTCTCTCCACTCCTTTTCAATATAGTATTGGAATTCCTATCCAGAGCAGTAAGGCAAGAGACAAACATAAAGAAAATCCAAACAGGTAAAGAAGATCTAAAACTCTCCCTCTTTGCAGATGATATGATCTTGTATTTAAAGAACCCCATAGATTCCTCTCCCAAGTTACTTGAGGTGATCCAAAACTTTGGCAAATAACAGGGTATAAAATTAACCCACAGAAAGCAATAGCTTTTCCGTATGCCAACAATGAGAAAAGCACGGCTGAAATCAGGCAAGCAACTCCTTTTGCAATAACCTAAAAAATTACCTGAGGATTAACAAAAGATGTGAAGGACCTCTATAAGGAGAACTTAAAAAACCCAAACAAGGAAATTAAAACAGACTTAAGGAAGTAGAAAAACTTCCCTAGGGGGATTAACATTGTGAAAATGGCAATACTGCCAAAAGCTATCCATAAATTCAATGCGATACCCATCAATATCCAACATTCTTTAATAAAATAGAAGCAACCCAAAAAATTCACATGGAATAATAGAAAACCCTGAATAGCAAAAAATCTTTAGCAGGAAGAATATGGATACCAAACTTCAAAACCTATCATAAAGCTGTTGTTATAAAAAGAGCTTGGCATTGGCACATGAACAGGCCTGAGGACCAATGGAATAGACTTGAAGACCCAGAAATGAACCCATAGACCTATGGCCACCTAATCTTTGATAAGGGTGCCAAAAACACTACATGGAAGAAAGACAGCTTCTTCAACAAATAGTGCTGGTAGAACTGGGTATACATGTGTAGAAAACTGAAGTTAGATCCTTATATATCACCCTACACCAGAATCCATTCCAATCAAAGACCTCAGTGTAAGATCAGATACCCTAAAATATTACAGGAAGGGATAGGGGAAATATTAGGGCTCCTTTGCACAGTTCAAAACTTCCTAAATAAAAATCCAGAAACAGCAAATCAAAGAAACGTGGGATAAATGGAATTATATTAAACTTCAGAGCTTCTGCATAGCAAAGGACATAGCTAGCAAGATCAATAGAAAGTCCACAGATTGAAAGAAGATCTTCACTAGCCATATAAAAGACAAAGGTCTCATATCTAAAATACACTTAGAGCTCAAAAAATAAACAATCCCAAAACAAATCCTCCAAGAAACAACCACCCTATTGATAAGTGGGCTAAAGAATTAAAAAGAGATATCTCTGAAAAGGAAATAAGAATGGCCAATAGACAAGTGAAGTGTTCAACATCTCTGACCATAAAAGAAATGCAAATCAAAACTCCATTGAGATTCTACCTCATCCCAGTTAGAATGGCGATGATCACAGAAACAAATAATAACAGATGCTGGAGGGGATGTGAACAAAAGGGAATGCTACTGCACTGTTGGTGGGAATGTAAACTTGTCCAACCACGCTGGAAAGCAGTATAGGGGTTGCTCAAAAGACTAAACATAGAACTCCCCTGTGACCCAACAATCCCACTCCTGGGCATTTACCCAAGTAACCACAAACAAAGCCACACTAAAGCTACCAGCACAACCATTATTTACCATGACTAAGATATGGAATCAACAGAGATGCCCCTCAGTAGATTAATGGATCAAGAAAATGTGGTACATATCCACAATGGAATTCTACTCTTTCATTAGAAAGAATGCCATTGCCCCATTTGTAAGGAAAAGGAAAGACTTGGAAAAAATCATATTAAGTGAAGTAAGCCAAAGAAACATAGGCTGAATGTTTTTCCTCATTTGTAATTATTAGTATATGCCTAGGATAGTCCTAGCAGAGGATCACAATAGCTCATATGACTATATAAATAGATGCTAATTGAAATGAACTCCAAGATATGAGAACATATATTGTTTTGTTTTGCTTTTTTAGTGTACTGTTTTCAGTTTTTTCTTTTGGTTTATTCCCTGTTGTCACTGTTTTTGATTTTGTTACCCTTTGTCTTGTATGTAAGTTTATCTGATTTGGAGAAGGGAAGGGGAATCACAGAAACTGTGGGACAAACAGTGAACCAGTTCAACAGTGATACTCACTAGACAGTAGGTTAGAAATGAACTTTACAACTTTTTAGGGGGAGGAAGTCTAGGGGGAAGGAAAATGGGAGAAAACGAGGGAGGGGTCAATGCTGTTTGAAAAGAAATATACTTATTACCTTATGTATGTAACTGTAACCTCTGTACATCACTTTTACAATAAAAAAAATTCTGCACACTTCAGTAACTCAATAGACATCAATGTACCCTGCTTTTTCACTTGAATCCTTAAAACTATAAACAAATTTTTAGTTCACTGGAACGAATATCTCTCATATATTTTAGGAAGTAAAAATACTAGGTATCTTAAAATTATGTTCCAGGGCTGGGAAGGTGGCTCAGTGGTAGAGCGCTTGCCTTGCATGCCTGAGGCCCTGGGTTCGATTCCTCAGCACCACATAAGCAAAAAAGAAAAAATCCGGAAGGGTGCTGTGGCTCAAGTGGTAGGGCACTAGCCTTGAGCTGAAGAGCTGAAGGACAGTGCCCAGGCCCAGAGTTCAGTCCCCACGACCGGACCCCCCCAAAAAAATTATGCTCCTTTGAATACTTATTAGCCTATGTTAATTTGCAAAGGGGCTTAATTATAATACTTACAACCTATATATAATGTATTTCCATCAAATCCTTCCCAAACTATGTTACTTTTTTTAAAATACCTCTCTTCTTTTCTGCTTTAATAGTTTTAATAGTTTTCAGTGAGCTTTGTTGTGCTTGAATGCCTATGTTCTTCATTTGATTTGTTACAACTCCCCATTTTCCCTGGAAAGACATAATAGAACCTTTAGGACAAACTAATAAAAACTTATAGATAAAATAATTTATATATACACACATAATGATTTGGCTAATGTTGTCTTAATATGTTAAAAAATAAAAGCAGTTCTTTGTCACCATAGGCAATCCAAGAAAAACAAATTGCCTCATTGACATTGTAGAAAACAGTGATTTAGAAACAAAAGTTTTACTCATTTGTCACATATATTGGGCCCAAGCTTTGTGACTAATAGTCATACATAATCCCTCTTTCTGCTCAAAAATATTTTATATCCCAAGTCCATTCTATTTTCCTTTATTTTGGAATGACAAGTAATGCAGCATATAGTTGCTTCTTTTTCTGATTTAATATTAGTGAAGGAACGCCTCACTTGACAATTATCATTTATAATTCTCTGTGGCAGCTGTGGGTTGTGGGCCTAGTGATAAGGCATAAACTCCCACCCTATCCTGTGATTGTTTTAGCATAGGGTTTCTAGGCGTTACTTTTTGATGACCTCAGCCATGCATTTCAGGCAATCAGAGAGGCACAGTTCCATATCCAACTCCCTAGCTCCTTGGCTGCCCTTTAATATAGTTCTATTTTCCATTAGCTAGGTTGGAACATCCCCTCTGATGAAAGAAAGGGCAGCCCTTTTCAGTTTATAAGCACAGTTTTGTAAGGAGTGAGTAATAATGACATGGATTCTGATTTTTTATAGTCAATTTTACTTACATTCTAAGAAATAAGTTCTTCATCACATTTTGTAAGCAGTCAAGAATGGATCTTGGTAAAAGTTAGATGATGAGCAGTAGTTTGTAAGCATAATTGAAATCTTCCCATTTAAATCCAGTTCTGTTTGATTTACTTCCAAACAGTGTATTGCAAAAGAGTATGCTCAATGCATGTGTTGAATTAAGTGTGTCAGAATCTGAATAGGTTGGTCCATTTACATTTAATATAACTTTAATTTTCTGCAGGTATGCAATCCAACTACCTATGGATAACTTTGATTTCTTCTTGTCTTCTCAGGGTTACCCATGAACTTCTAGAGCCATCTTACAGTCTCAGAATAAACTTAAAGTTAGTTTCATGAGGAAAAATCTGTTGTATTCCAAGAGAACATCAAATAAACCAAAAAAAAAAAAAAAAGAAAGAATGTTATCAGTTTAGCCAGGCTGTCTTTCTATCAAGATGGCCAGCATGGTAGAGAGATTCTCATATATCCTTTGATAGCTTTTGTCTCCTGGTATTCACTGTCTCCTGTGACTCCTTCATACTGAGTACAGATTCTCTAGTGACTTTCCTCCTAGTTACCAGAATTGGGAACATTTATTTAGTATTTATTATTTACTTTCTTTGCTTCCATATTGAATAGGTAATAAATTTACCTACTCCAAAACCCAAATGCACATAAATATAGTAAGGAATTTCTTCCCTCTCTCTACTTGCAATATACACCTTTCCATTTCCCAAATAATCCAATTACTTAGTTATTTTGAATCCTAGAGAGTTTTATCCCTCAATGACAGATAGCAAACACTCTGGTTCTTTGCTTTAAAAAAATTAAACAATGTATCTTATTGTCTGTTAATATCTAAAGGACATCTTTCCTATACTGATATTGTTAATATACTATGATTGTTTAACATCATTGCTATTTAAGAATAATGCTACTTATATATAGTCCCCAAATTACCTTATTTTAAGTGTACTACAATTTATTCGATAGAATATGGTTCTCCTATATATAGACATACAGATGGATCCCAGATGTGTGTCTTCTTAATTTGACATTAAAATGATCCATAAAAATATTGATGTTAGCTGCTGATGGAAGCTAAAGCTAGTCTTTTCTGGAGCAGGTAACAACAAACTAGGCTCTACATTATTCTTGGAAACAATTTTACCAATACCAAGTCCCAACCACAAATCCAACTGAACAAAACAAGGGAAAAATGAAGAGACATAGCAACCAAAAAGAAAAGAAACAAAACATGGAAACCGTAGAATATGGACAGGGGTCCCAGAAATGTAGAAATTAAGTTCAAACAATTGAAAACAGTCATTGTTACAATGGGCAAGGATATCGTGAAAGAGAATGACATTTTAGTGACAGTTCACAACTCATGTGCCATTAAATTTCAAAATTTTTCTTATTTTCTCTTTGCGTATTCTGACTTTATTATGGGATTCATTATTTTCTCTTTTTTATGGTCAAAATGACCCTTGTTTTCTTTTTTCCGCTTCTGGTTTTTATGTCATGTTTAGGAAGATCTTTGCTACTCTGACCTCATGTATCAAAAATTGTTACCATGGTTTCTCTACTTCACTGGTGTTGTATTAGGTGATGTTTTGATCCAAGTATTTTCTTCAGGTGGCCAGCCAGTTACTCTGATGCCATTCATCAAATGATTCCTTCTTTCCTTTGCCGATTTTAAGTGCCTTCTTTAATACTCAAATATATTTGAAACTATTTCTTCTGTTCCATGTTTATTTTGTCGGTAATGTATGTACTCTGTAAATTATTTTCTACTGTATTTCCATATCTTCAAAGGCTAGCCCTGCACAGTCTTTTAGAATTTCCCTGACCATTCTTACTGTTTCACATTGATTTTGAAACCAGCTTTTGTTTCCCAAATTAATTTTTGGGTACTTTTAGAAATAGTTACACTTAATTATACATTGATTGGAAAAAATAGACATCTTTATGTTTTTGAAGTCTTCTCTTTTCTCAGATCCATTTATAGTAGGTTTATTTCACAGTTTTCTTTAGCTAGATCTTTAAGTTTTCTCATTTTTAAATTATATATTTTTCATTGTAGCCTTATGCCTTTATACCTTACATCTAGAGGTCAGAGTTTGTTTCTAGCTATAAAGACTAAAAATAAAAATTTGTGAATATGAAATTTAACCACAGCCATCTTACCAAATTTTTCTAATACTATATTCTCTTTGGATTTTCAATTATACAATAAAACAATATTCTTTCAATTTTTATACTTTTAGTTCTTGCCTTTTGTTTAACTGCATTAAATTATATTTCTAGAACTGAAGTTAAATAGCAGTACTGATCATTATTTATTTATATTGGATAAATGACTGAAATGGGTTTCCACTTCAAATAAAATAAATCTTTCATTATTTTTATAATGAAAAAGTTTTGGCATATTTTTATCCCAGTCCTGGAACTCACGGCCCAGCCACTATTTCTGAGCTTTTTGCTCAAGGCTAGCATTTGACCCTACTTGAGCCTCACAATTCCACTAGTTCATTAGAAGTAAGAACCTCACAGACATTCTTACTCAGGCTGTATTCGAACCATCTACTTCAGATCTCAGCCTTCTGTGTAGCTACTATTACAGGCATGAGCTAGGATTACAGGCACTAGGGTTCTACTGGCACCCATGTGAAAAAGATATTTTATATGATCATTTATATTTGATTCATAGAAAGCTTAAAATTTTGTTTTTGTGTGTTTTCATTTGAGTATTCAGTATAGTGTTTTGAGTTGGTTATATTGCTTTGTTCATGGAATAAGGCCACTCATAGGACATGAAGGGCCCTTCTTTAAAGAAATTCCTCTTTATCCCTTATTCCATATTTCTTTCCTCTTTCCATCACATATTATTATCATCATGAGTTTAATGTGAGTTGCTTTGAAATTTTCTTTTATGTAAATATATTATTAATTTACATAAATGGTTTTATGTCAAACATTTCACTAAGCACTGTGGTTCTATTACCTATTTTATTTCTGTGTGAAAAGAAAATCTGATCTGTTTTGCCTCTACTACTATAATACACTACCCGAGTGCATGGCTCAGTTTTACTCATTTGTGCTCTGATGTATACCCAAGTTGCTTACAAATTCCTGCCAAATTCTCTTACTTGATAATCTGTATACTGTGTGAGAATGAGAAATTGTGGGGCTTATTCATTCAGGATCATGGATTGTATGGCATATTCATATATTGCAAGATGGCTCCTCATAATGACACCATCAATCTGAACTTTTTTCATCAAAACCTGAAAGTCTTTATGTTGCCTCCATCCCTTCCAATATCTGAATGAAACTTCTGAAATGCTGAGTCATTCAATTTAATTTCATTGATAGCATTTTTCTAAGTTTTCTAAGCTTTCATTTATAAAATTGACATTCATGATGTCAAGATACCATACCAATTTTGTATTATCAACAGGCAGGTTTTTTAAATATATTATTTACATGTGAAAAGTAAGTGAGTGTCCTACATATATTACAGTTTCATGATTTAAAAATATTTTATTTATTTTTGCTATTTTTACTAAATACCTGTCTAAATGTGACATAGAAGTAGCTAAGAATTCTACTCTCTATATATCTATCGTCAATTAATCATGTATCTTCTATCTATATGTGTGTATTTATTTACACTTGAGAGTTGTACATTGAATGCTCATGCTTTGTCAAAGGTCGCATGTTGACATTCTAACCCCTGATATAATGGTATTAGGATATTGGGTATTTTGGTATTTATATAAGGGAGGGCCCTTCATGAATAGGATTAGCATTCTCCTAAGAGAAACTCTAAAGAGATCTTTCATTCTCTCTACCATGTAAATAAAGAATCAAAAGATAGCCTGCAATCTGGTGAGGGCCTTTACCAGATCCCAGCCTTGATGTCATTCTGATATTGATCTTTGCAACCTCCAAAACTGTGAGAAGTTAAGTTGTTATTGTTTGGATATCACCAAGCTTGTGGCAAATTGAAATGAACAAGGTAAGGGGGTAGGGTGGAAGAAGGGCAAGAAGTCTCTGTAGGTACAGCAATTATTTAAAAACTCATTTACTCACATATTACATAGAAGGTATCGCAATAAATGTTGGTGACACAGAGGTAAGACTCAGTTCCCTCCTTTAAAAACTCATGGCATGGCAAAACAACTATGAAGTATTTCTACAAAAACATTAGCAAAGAACTGGGGACAGAGGTTCCTTCCATTTTCAGACTCAGATTTTCCAGTGTTCAGTTAATGTGTTTGTTATGTTGATGATGTATTTTCAGTCATATTAAGGAATAAAGAAAGAAGAAATTGAGAGTGAGCCACTGACTGTTCTATTCAGTCAACAAAATATTTACCAAATGATTCATTCAATTTGTCATTATGGGCCAGGAGTCAGGAGTGAGCAAATGTTAACCAATAACTTGGAAAGAAGAAAAAGTCACTATGAAGTCATTAACTGTTACCATATACCATATAGTGACCCTGAGGCTTAATATAGTTCTCATTCATCTACAGTGGACATCAAGGAATCACAATATGAGTTTATATATAGGGGCAAGCACTTAATTTCACTGTGTGATTACCTGATGCTAATTTCACATGGCTGTGCTAAGAAACAATGGATATTGAAAAGAAGAAGTGTTCAACATGAGCAGGTGTATCTGCTTGCACAGGGAGTGGCTGACAGTGACCTGGATTTTTTTCAAGGTCTTCTCAGGGCAGGATGTCATGAATGAGATCAATTCAGTTCAGTATTCTTCCCTACTATTTAGGCCAGAGGGATAAATTCTCACACAAGAGACTGAAAATTTAGGTTTAGTAGTATATAACAGCAAAGCAGAGGTTAGTTAGAAGCATCAATGAAGAATCTTAAAAGCCATAGGTAATGTAGATTTGTAAAGTATGTTTAGTCATTTATTTTTAGGGCATGGATGGAGCTCTTTTGAAGACCAGTGATTTTTTTTATTGTGAAAATGCCATACAGAGGAGTTACAATTACATGGGCAAGATAACGAGTACATTTCTTATCAAGCATTGTTGCCTCCTCTTTGTTTCCCGTTCCCCTCCCTTCCCATACTCCCCCAACCTCTCTCCACCCGATCCTCCCCCCCACCAAAGTTGTAAAGTTCGTTTTTCGACATAACGACTTGTACATCTCATTGTTGCAATGGGTCCACCTGTAACCCTAGTTTGTTTTTGCCCTTCCCCTCTACATATTATATCAACATCAAATACAGTGAAAACAGGGGTTATACCATGGGGAAGGGACATACAAAGCAACATAGAAATCATCTCATTTTTCCCCCTTTAAATCTTCATCAGGAAATACGTTAGACATTGAAATCACCACCTGACATCCATTCTATTCTTACATTAGATACCAGCCAAAGGTTGGGGAGAGATAGACTGTACTCCTAAGACAACTGTTATCATTCACCCTTCTTACCTTAATGATGGGTTCATCAGCACCCAGAGAGGGCTTTATGGAAGAGGACAATTGAGCTGGACTTTAGAGAACAGAATTTTGAAAAATGGAGAGCAAACCACAGGCTATAGTGAAAAAAATGAGGATATGCAGGCTTTGCTTAGGAACTGTGAGCAAATCTTCTTTAACTAGAGCAAAATGTTATACTGTTTTTATTTCCCAGAGCTGTCCAGGTGATTAAACACAATGCTTACATTCGGCAAGCAATTATTGAACGGTGCCTAGCACTGCATTGAGGAATAGACAGATTTCAAAGGAAGTTGCCTTTCAGTTGAGAAACCCCACTGCAAAGATAAATTCATTGATTTTTAGAACTCAAAGTGCCTAGGAAATAATCTAACACAATCCATTCATTTTCAAGTGCAGAAACTGAGGCCAGATAGCTTAAGCGAATGAAAGCAGCAATGCATGCAGGGAAAAGCACGCATTGTGAGAGTCATTTAAATGCTCTCATTTTAAAACCCATCACCTGTAAAGTGGCAGTAATAGCACAAGAAACTACGGTCAGGATTCAGGGAGATTGAATATACATATAATAGATATTCGGTAAACTTTCTTTTCATGTTTGGCTTTCCTTTATTAGCAGTAACAGAGTGGCAAAGGAAAAGTAAGAATGCCTGGCTTGGACTCTGCCTGAGAAAGTCCTCTGCACAGTACAGACAGAGGTCTACTGTTAGAAGCTTCCTTAAGCAGTAACCTCAACAGCAGCCAACCTTCTCCAAAAGGAGAGCAGCTTCCTTCATAAATTCCATGTCTTGAGCATGCACTATGCTCTTTTCTTTGTTCCTGAGAATGCCTTATTTCTATATCCCACTGCAGCAGTCAGTTCTTGAATGTGTGTTGAACACATATTATGTGGCAGACACTGGACAGGTGTTTGAGTTCATAGCACCTAAAGAGAATAGTGCTACCTTTGAGAAATGTAGCTAGGATACAGTCCAGTGGGAGCACAGGTATGTTCACCCAAGAAAGGGCAGGGATAATTTCCTCAATTTGTGAATACAAGGATAACCCATTAGGCAAGGATAACCTCCTCTTGTTATGAAAGGGATTGCTCAAATAAAAATTAAGAGTCCCCAAAACCTAGTGCTAGGGAAAGTTCAACAACAGAAAAACAGGCAAACCAACCAACCACCATTGGACTGATGGAAGTTACTGTAGTGTTATTGAGATAATGCATTGAAGTCAAATTAAGTACATGTCTGGGAGGTAGTCCATTGAGTGCAAGGACTTAAAATCCATGCATTCCCCCCAAATCCCCAAAACTCTAAGACATGGCCCTGACACTGAAGAACCAACTCATTCTTGCAACAGAAGGTTCAAGATGGAGAAAGCCATAGGAGAAACCCCTTGAGGTGGAGGTGTCCTGGCCACTGGGTCAAGAGGAATGAATTCATTTGTACAATTAAATGTGAGGAAAGATCTGCAAAATCATGGTGGTCTGGGTGGGCTCCCTGTGTCTGGTATCCATTAAAACCCCAACTTTACTCAAACCTGCAGGTTCATTCTCCTGCAGGAACTGAGGCAAACCAAAAGCAGCTGAAAGTTAATCAAGCACTGATCTCCCTCCAATCCTACTGGTCACGGCCAGCTGTGAAGCCCAACCTTGGCGCCCACGCTCCTGGGGCTGCTCTGCGCCAGCCCTGGAGTGAGCACCCTTCACTTCTGAAGGGCAGCAAGGAGTTAATGAAACAAGACGTCGTGCCTTCAGTCAAGGGCCAGAGGACGGAGTGAGATGGTGCGCATCCCTCTTCCCTCGTGCCCAGCTGCCCGTCTCTGATGGCTTCTGAGTATTTGCAGGCAATCACTTATGTGAACGGGAAATACACTTGGGAACAGATCGAGCCGGATTGAACGGGTTTGAAAGGGATCGAGCCGGATTGAGCTGGATGGAGACGGATTGAACCAGATGGAGCAGACTGAACCAGTACGAACCAGGTCGAACCGGATCGAGCCAGATTGAACCACTTTGAACCGGATGGAGCCAGATTGAACCGGATCTGGCCGGATCGAGCTGAATTGGACCGGTTTGAACCAGATCCAGCTGGCTCAACCCAGTTAGAACAGGATGGAGTGGATTCGAATCAGCTTGAACCAGATCGAACCAGATTGAGCCGGATTGAGGCAGATCGAGCCGTGAACGAACTACTCTTCATTTTACATTGCATGGAATTTGCATGCACCGATTCGGATCCCTCCTGGAGGAAATGCGCCGACGAGTCAGGCGCGCGCTCCTGGGTTTCTGCTTCGGACTTGAGGAAGGCGTCTGAGTCAACGACTCCTCCTCAGTGGCTTGGACAGCCGATGGAGGAGGAGAAGACGCTTCAGCCTCCATGCTTGGTGCCATAAGGCCAAAGTCTCTCTCTCTCTCTTTTTAAACTGCTTTTTCTTGCTGGTTTTTGACAGTAAGGGTAAGATCTCAGGGAAGACAAAGCCTGGGCTCAGGAAGATTTAGGGAATATGGCAACACTTTGAGAAACCACAGCTACAGAGCCCTGGGAGCCGGGGAAAATGCGCTCTGATTAAAACAAAGGCGCTAGGAATGGAAGCAGGAAGAACCCGTGGGAAAGGTGGCTCTGTGAAGCCGGTTGCATCCCAGCCCCCAGTACCACCTCAGTGCCAGCGTTTTGTTTTTTCCTCCCAGCAGCTCTCTGGGATGGTGGATAATTGTTTATAAAAGTCTTAACCTGTTAAGAATCCTTTCCAAGACTTGGAAAAAATCATATCAAGTGAAGTGAGCCAGGCCCAAAGAAACATAGGTCCCATGGTTTCCCTTATTTGCAATAACTAGCTTAAGTCGAGGACAAGCAGAAAAGGCCAAAAGCTGTGTACATCTGACCACATAAGATGATGTTACGTGAAATGAACCCCAAGATAGGGATACAACTTGTTTTTTCTTTCTTGCTATTGTTTTTAATGATTCTAAAGTGTACTGTGTTATTTTTTTGTTTCTCCTGTATGTTCTCCCCCCACAGTATAACCCTTATTTTCACTGTATTTGACATCGGTGCCCTGCATCTAATTTGGGGAAGGGAAATAACAAAATGCTGAAACAAGGATACTGGTTGGCCCATTGTAACATGGAAATGCACAAGACACTATGTTGAAAACGAACTTTACAACTTGGAGGGGGGGAGGGGGGCATTGGGGAGGTGGAGAGGAAAGGGATGGTAGGGGAGAAACAAAGGAGGTAACAATGCTCGAGAGGAAATGTATTCATTCCCTTATCATGTAACTGTAACCCCCCCCCCTCGCCCCCCGTACTATTTTTACAATAAAAAACATTTTTTTAAAAAGAGTCCTTTCCAAGGGTGAAAGCAAAACAATCATGGAGTCCCACAGAATAGAGAATAAGCTCTGCAGAGCGTGAGGACAGTGCAAATGGTCACTGGGATGGAGAAGATGGCAATCTCACCTTGGTTCAAGCCCTAGGGGTACTGTCACTACACCCATTTGTGAGTCCTGTGGGCAGTTTGATGGGGAAGACAGGGAAATGCTAACATGAGAAAGCTCAGAGCTATTTCAGACTCAAGGCTAACATCCGGGAGACCTTGAGTTATGTCACTGAAACCGTCTGGACTTCAGTCTCTTCATGCCCAGTGCGGTTTCCAGAAAAAGGTTCCTCTGCCTATTTGGAAGCCCATCAACTTCAAGTCATCTCCTCACTTTAGTGCTTGAGTTCTTTTCATTTCTCAAGAACATATTATTTTGCTTAATTATGGGCTTTTAGGAGATGGCATGGAGCAGTGGAAAAGAATGATCTCTGGGGCCAGAGAACCATGGGTCTGAATCATGGCTCTGCCATCCACCAGCTCTGGATCATTGGCCCAGTATCCCTGACTATGAATTTAACTCATTGTACAAGTGTTAACTACGTTATAGGAAAGGAGTTAGGTTTAGATGGTTAATATATGTCATATTGCTGTACCATTTTGATATTTAATAATCACTAGCCATTACTAATAAATGACTAATGCAATGACATTTGACAAATGAGATTTTACTTTCATTCAGAAAATATGGGTAGTGGGATATCAAATCTCCTTTTGCTTGCAAACTATTCCTTATAATAGTTTCTACATCCCTCAGAGGTGTATATTTATATGCTCTTCTTGATGCTGATTTTCAGTGCCTTGAAATTTTGCTGTCTTTAAATCTTGTTACAGTTTGAATGGGAAATGTCCCTGCAGGCTTCTGTATTGCATGCTTGGTTCCCAGATGGTGACATTAGTTTGGGAGGCTTGGGAAACTTTAGGACCTAGATGGAGGAAGGTAGTCACTAGGGTTAGATCCTCAGAGGCCATCTTGTCCCTGATGCCTTTTGATCTTGCTTGCTGCTCCTGTCCTCCATGAAGTGAGAATCTCACCATACAGTCTGATGCTGACACCATGACGCTTTGCTCAAGCACAATGAGACCAAAGCACCATGGACGAAACCCTCTAAAAACTAAGCCAAAATAAAAAATTTCTTCTCTCTTCTTTCTTCTTTATGGTTTTTTTTTCTCTGAAAAGCAAACCAGGTAAGGGCAAAAATGGGAAAGAAGTGTAAATGCAAATTGTGATGACTTGTACAGATTACTTTGTGGTACATAGGAGAGTTCTGGGGCCACCTTGCCCAATGCTGCTGATGACTGGTGTTAAATGCCTGGAAATCACCTTGAGGTTACTTTGAGCTGCCTTCTACCACCAGGTGGAGGGAATTTTGGCAACTTTCTTGAGTAATTGACTCCTCTGACTCATATATTTTACAATGCCCATTGTAACTAGGATGAGGAAGGGATTTTCTCTCTGGAGATGTTTGAGAATACCCCTGAACTTTTAACAGTTCCTTCTCCTCTCCCTCCTGCTTTTCTTCCTCCTTCTCCTCTTTCTTTTTCTTCCTCCTTCTCTTCTTCCTCTGCCTCTACCTCCTACTTTTTAAAATCTTTCTCCTTCTCCTGTCCTCCTCTTGTCCCTCTCCTTCTATGCTTTTCCAGGCCATCTACATAATCACACTTGCAGCTACTAAATTTAGATCTGTTGAAATATATTTTGAGAACTAACTTTTGGAAAGAAAGACACAAAATCCCACTTCTTTGATAAGATTCTGGTCAGGAATAGCTATCCCATATAAATACCTAGGTGGGATGGAGGAGCACAGTTAACAAATAACACGAATACCAAGGGATAGTCAAAATATACCTTTTATCCAGCTTCATCATCTTACTCTCCAACCTCTGGTTTTTCCTTTGGCTCCCCTCCGTTTCATGTCTCTTCCTTTTTCTTTCTCTGCATCAATAGACCCGTCATGGTATTCCTAGGAATAAGTAAAGGAAATTTCTCACAATGTGAACAACTGTAGCCACTTGGTTCAGTCCTGAGACTTTCTCCATTTCTATGTATTGTAACACTAGTGAGATTAAATAATACTGGTACCTCAGTCAATCCCAATGAATTCGTTATCTCTTGGGGAGATGGACCCTAGACCTGATGTATCACAAGTTTCCAATCTTCAGGTTGAAGATACTTGGGAAGAAAAGATTGGATAAGACTGCCCTAAAATAAAACAAGATTGCTGGCTCAGAGGGCTGCAATCCTGTGGTTTAGCTACATTTGCTTGTTTCCTATCCATCAAATGGCAAGTGTTTTCTGAGAACCACAGAAAGAAAACATCTCAATAAATCTAGTTGCCTTTTGAAGACAGGGAAATTGGCTATGAAACACTCTTAGAGCTAATATTAGTTGAAGTCCCACTCTTTAGTACTTAATATACTAAATACTTTTATAATGTATTATCTCATTTTTATCTTTTAGCAATTCTTTACAAATAGAATGTCAAAAATGAATCACACAACTTGTGAGGGGCAGTTGGGAGGGAAAAATGGAGGAAACAAAGGAAGAGATGATGTTACTCAGAAAGAAATGTGCTCATTACCTAATTCATGTCACTCTAACCCCTTTACATCACCTTTACAATAACAATAAAAAATTATTATTTAAATTTCATAATTCTGAAGACAAGTACTGACTTTGTCAATCTAAGTGATTTGGCTTGTCTCAATGAAAGTTTCTGGAATATTCACAAATCTGTGGAATTTAAAAAATTAAACAGAAAGAAAAAAACAGAAATACTTGACCAGTATTAGACCCAAACACTAGTCAGAAGTGAAGCTGGGCTATTTGAATAAAGGCAGATGACAGAACCTTTCTTTTAATCATCATCACATATCTTTTCTCTACAATGACAGAAAGATAAAATTATGAGAATTTACAAGAACAGTGCTTTTCAATATTGGATGCATAGCAGAAGCTTTGAGAGGGAACTTTGAAAAAAATCCTTGGCTCACATCTTAATGTGCTCATCCTAATCACTAGAATCTCTAAATATATGACCTTGAATGTCAAAGGGGAAGGCACATTGCTAATAGAATTGGGCTATAAAGAAGCTTAACTTACAGAACAGCTTGGGCTTTTCATGTGAAGCAGATATAATCACACCACCATGGGTCCATGACAAGGAGAGAAGAAGGCAGAAATCAGAGAGGAAGCTGGAAGCCTAAGAAAGACTTGGCCCCATACTGAAGGGTTCAAGATGGAGAATGGATTCAAGGAAAACTGGTGGCAGATTCTCCCGCAAAGCATCCTCAGTGGACAGAGCATATACCCACATTTTGCTTGCAATTCAGTGAGAGCCCTTTTGAGATTCTTATCTCCACAACTTTAAGTACATTGATTTGTATTCTTTAAGCCACTACTTAAGCAGAAAAATAACACATCTTTTTGTATAGTTTTTGCAAAGTATTTTCACAAAAAGAATTTAGAGGAAGGTTCAGCAAGAATGAAAACTGCTAGCAGCATAACTGTAGAATAGGATTTCTGTTAGGGAACAGAAAAATGTGAAGAATTGTTGTTTGTACAAAAAAAGACATAATAGTGGAGGCAATTCTTTGTAGAATTTAATAATATAATAATGTATTTTGGGGTCATGTTTTAAGCATTTTATGTACCTTCTTTAGACAATGCCTCTACCAGGCTGTGTTGGTTTTTTTTTTTTCTTTCTGTTTGTGAACTGCATTGGTTTTTCTGATTTATCTTGAAGCAAGGCAAGTGTGGTACCATGGTGGATCTTAAAGTATAGAGAACCAGGATTCTCAAACAAGCTGCTTAGGGAAACAAACCAATGCTAATTACTAGAATGTTTAAGGAAGATTGGTCTGATAATTATGTGGCAACAAGGACTGATGTAGGTGGAGCTGGAGTCAGATAGATTCAGGAAGTCAAAATAACTTTGAGTCCTGAGAAAGGAGTTTATCTCAGGCTCTGTATGGAAGGGACAATGGGAGAGAAAGTAGGAAGTCCAACAAACCTTAGGAAGAAATCAACCTGTATAAGAATGGTCAGAAGCAAAGTCAAAGACAACCCCAGGTTTCTGATGTTACAGGATGAGAGTACTGGTGGTATTATTAATGGAATCAAGGATGCAGGGAAAGCAAACAAGTTTGAGGGGTGGAAAGGACTAGGGAGATGTGCTTTAATAAAGAATTTGCCTGTGGAAAAACAGAGTTGGTAGAAACCTGTCTTCTCTCAATGACAAAAGAAAATGCAAAGAATGCTGTATACAACTTTCATATATCCATTTCTTGATTCTTGATTAACTTCTGTCTGTCTTTGGGCCAGTATGATGCAGTGAAATCTCAGAGGTTTTAAAGACAGCTTAAATTCAAATCTTGTCTCTGTTACTTAGTTGTTAAGAAATGATAGGCATGTAACTTATTCTCTTTGGATCATAACCCTTTATCTTAAATGATGCTATCAATGACTAATTTATAAAGTTGTTTAGAAGATGTGTATAGAAAGGTAAGATCTTGGCAGATAAGAGATGCCCAATGAATGTTTTTTTTTTTTTCTACTGTCCTTCAGGATTATTTCCAGTTGGAATGGTTCTTTCTGAGAGATTTCTTTTATCCAGCTTTATCAAAAGGAAGTTAGAGTGATTGATGTGGCTTCAATGAATGCAAAGCTAGTTGTGTGACTTGGGGGTGGTGGTGGGGGAGGCGTGGGGATAAGTTGTCTCAGTCTTTCAAATGTCTGTGGCTGTAAGAGATCTATGTCTCAAGGAGGATCTTCCCATTCTGGAAGAACTCACAACCTCTGCCATGCTTAGGGAAAAAGTGCCACCTCTACAATGCTTGCAAATGTTTAGTGCCACATTGGTCACTGACTCAGGAGCATTGACTAGCACCATAGCAACAGCCATACCATTTCCAAGAGACTAAACAAGTCTGGAACCCAGAGAGAAATCCACGCCTGTGGATATTCCGTTGTACCCTCAGCCATCTTCTCCTGTCTTGCTTCTCTTCCATTTTGTGGTGAGGTGATTATAGCTCTGAACCAAATGACTTGCTTATTTTACTAAAGGAATCCCTCTTAATCATTACCTTCAAAATGATCACATGATATGGCCAGCTCCCTTCTCTCATCTGAATTCATCACTTGAGGAGGAATATATTTTATAAATATGATTTATTACATGAATTACTATGATCGAGTCTTTCGAAGCTTTATTCTATTTATAATATAGATACAACATCTAAGTCCAAAGATTTCAAGTAACTCATCCAAAGAACCAAGGACACATTACTTAGAAGAGTCAGGATTTAAAGTCTGCAATGTTTTATTTTAAAGTCATTTTCCCTTTACTTTCTTATTTTCTTTTTGTTCTCAGCCCTTACTAGACTTTATTTTTCTAGACACATTATTATGACATTTCCCTATTTTCAAAATGTGACTTAGTCAACAGAGTTTATCTGCAAAATATTGGAAAATAACATGATGACAGCTACAGTTAAAGAACCAGTCGACTTCTTTTGTGGTGTTTTTTTCTTCATACCAGGTTCCAACTTGTAGTTTGGTTTTTATAGATATTTATTCTGGATGCTTAGACAAGATTTACCTTTTTATGACATCTTCTTTTTGTAAATAAATCCTGCTTCTTTTCCTTGCCATGGGTAGTTAGAGCATATTGTTACCATCCAAGATGATATATTCTGGAAGAAGGCGGAAAATCGGATTCAGATATGCCTCTACCCTCCCCCCCCCCCAAAGAGCAGATTGTATTTCCCGTATAAAACCATGACTTTTGCATTGTTGGGTAGTGGGTCTGTCTCTCAGAATTATGACTTTCTCTCACCAGATGGTTGATATCATCTCAGTTTAGGAGTGTGTTTCGCATCTCACACTTAAATAAAAAGGAACAATCAGAACTGGACATTGGTAACATATATAATACTTGGCATAGCTGGGGCCTTGGGATCAGGCATGCTTCCCACCCTGTCTAAGCAGCAGAGAGTAGCAGAGCTCCCATTAAGAAGGTAGTAGATGTCACAGGAAGTCAGTTGCCAAAGCTATTAGGATTTAATAAAATGATGGTGATAAAATAAATGAGTAGTGGAGGTCAGGGAGAAGGAGATGATTGGAACATCGGGATTTAATGAAATGATGTCTGTAATGGTCTCAAGTGTAGAGTTGTGCTTCTTGCAAGTATTCGATAAATGGCATTTAGTCTGAGTGCCCAGTCCATGCAGGAACAAAAGCAAATCAGTGTGTGATGAATCCATGATATGTTGGTCCCTGGCTATGTGAAACTTTGCTTTCTAGAAACATAAATAGGTCTAATGTCTGGAAAGAAGAGCATATTTAATAAGTGATAGTGACTATCAACATAGCCATTAGCATAAAGTAAAAAATTAATCTGACTGGTACATAGCCAAATGATAAAGTCAATGATAAATACATGAACTCTTAATAGGGAAGGCTAGTTGTTCTTATTTTCATTATTAGCTTCCTAAAGATAAACAAGAGTCTTAGAGTGATAGAGAAATTGAGTACTATGTGCTGGGTAGTTTAATTTTTTTACATCTTTATCTGTATCTTAAAAGTGAAGGGAAAAGCTGGGTTTGGCTCAGGCCTGTAATCCTAGCTACTCACAAGGCTGAGATCTGAGGATCTCAACTAGAAGTCCACCCCTGGCAGGAAAATCCGTGAGACAAAACTACTCAGAAAAGGCCAGAAGTGGCACTGTGTCTCTCAAGAGATAGAGTGCTAGCCTTGAGCCAAAGAAGTTCAGGGTCAGCACCTAGAACCTGAGTTCAAGCCCCAGGACCAGCACACACACACACACACACACACACACACACACACACACACACACACACACACAAAGAGAGAGAGTAAGAGAGAGAGAGAGAGAGGAGACAGAGAGAGACAGAGAGAGACAGAGAGAGGAAGAAGAAGAGGAAGAAGAAAAAGAAGAAGAAGAAGGAGGAGGAGGAGGAGGAAGAGGAAGAAGAGGAAGAAGAAGAAGGAGGAAGAGGAGGAGGAGGAGGAGGAGGAGAAGGAATGTTTCTAGTAATTCATCCTCAGAGCCATATAATCAAAATCAGCTTGAATTAATGCAAAGAAAATACATTTGTAATGAATAGCCCAAGTGAGTTTAGGATATGTGTGTGTGTGTATGAGAGATCATTATGGCAGTAAGATACATGGATACATGGCTAAACCTTAAGTCTCTCTCTTCAGGGGAATTAGGCCAAAGTATAAAAAGTGGAAAGAAGGAATAGATGTTCTCATATTATCTCTAGAAACCTATGATTCCACTAGGATAATACAGGTTTTATCCATCTTCCTCCCTGTTTACCTCCACTTGTCTGAAGTTGATGAGTCATGCAAAACCAAAATTGCAATACAAATGGCAAATTAGGAGAATAATTTGTTTTACTTAGAAGAATTTTTGTAGAAGTATGACTTAAGCTTTTGTGTCTCAAAAGATGAGGTGAATTACCCTAGGAAAAGACTCAATAAACCCAAGGAAATGGAAGGTTATTTTGTATTAAATACTTGGAAAAAAACAGAAGTCTCAACCCATTAGTCATAAATGGATACCCAATGATGGTATTTGTCCTTTTATGACTCCCAGAAAAACCATTTAAAAAAAATTGGACACCAACCATTTAAAGAACCAAGGGTTCTTTACTCTAACACCACTACCCATCTTGCATGATGGGTACCTACCTCTATTTTTCTGAGTTGTGTATCTCATCTGGTTTAACTGTCTAACCTACTTTTGCTCCAATCCATTCTGAACTACTGTATCAGAATACTCTTTCCAAAATACTATTTTCAAGTAATCAATATTATTATTAACAACCTAATCAGTATTATTCCTAACATCCTTAACATTATGTGCATAGATAAATACTATAAAATTAAAGATTCTCACCTGGAAAATACCTTATCACTTAGTACAGTAAGCTCCTCAAACCCAAAGTTCTTGGGTATTCAAGGCCTTCTTAGTTATCTACATATTAATCACGGCTCTTACCTAGGAATGACAGAAACTGGCTTGGGTAAAAAAAGGAAATTTTAAAAAATAAATAAAGGAAATTCACTGATTCATAAAACTAAACACTATAACCAGGACCTTGATCATCATTAGGACTTTTTTATTTTTCTGGTTGGTTATAAGACTTGAACTCAGGGTCTGGGCACTGTCCCTGAGCTCTTTTTATCGAGGCCAGTACTCTACCACTTTGAAGCACAGCTCCAGTTCTGGTTTTGAGTGGTTAATTGGAGATAAGAGTCTCATGGTGATTTTTCTACCCAGGCTGTCTTTGAACTATGATCCTTACCTCTCTGCCTCCTGAGTAGCTAGGATTACAGGTGTGAGCCCCCAGCACCTGACTCATCATCAGTATGGATTTTTGCTTGTCTGTTTCTCATTAAATCTTCTGTTAGTTCTCTTTCTCTATGGTCTGTGCAGGCTTCAGATTCACACTTTACTCTCCTTAGGTAGAAAATAGTTCTTTTAAAGGACTTCCAAAATGTCAGAGGCTACAACAAGTCTTGGAATATCTTGAGTTAGGTCAGAATGGAGAATATTTATGGTTTCTTAGATGCAGTTAGCACCATGGTTGATCTGGGGGCAAGGTGAGAGAAAGTAGTTCCGTAAAAGACAAAGCAATTACTTTCACCTATCAAAATTCATAGTATCTTAGTAATGAACACCTTCAATGTTATCTTACTCTTCTCACTGAATATTTAAACAAACCACATGAGGCTAACCAATATTTCATCAATATGGTATGAAACATTTGAGCCAAACCCCAGGCCTTCTCCAATACAATTTCCACTATCTAACAATGACATCTATATCTCTTGCCCATGGTCTTCTATAAAACCATGATCTGTCCTGGGATCCACACATGACATTTGATGGTGGTGCTGTGTTTATTTAACTCAATTGGAATTAAGCATATATTATATGGTATTAACAATTAATCTTGCTTGAATGTGCCCTGTATCCCAAACATATCAAGCCATCTTCATCCTAAATGTATTTAAACTCAGATCACAGATAGAATTGCTGAAGACTATTATTATGGTTAATTACTTGTTTTATAATTTCCCAGTTTGGGGTAGAGAAAATTGGGGCGGGGGGGGGGAAATCACAGCAAGAAAGCCATGACGAACAGAGTCTAGTTGTATTCAACACGGACAACCACAACTATACTAATTGTGCCTATAATAACCACTGGGAACTTTAATCAGGGAAGGGAATTGTTAAAGTCTACCATTCAAATTGAGTTTGGGCATTGGTTCAGGAAACAGCTTCAAAGGGATAGATTATGTTAGAAAGAAGCTATTTCTCACACTAGAACTTTCTCTCCCTTGATAACCAAGAACTCACGTTTTTCTATTCTTAGGGCTTTTTCTTTTCTTTCACACTCACCTCTATTCTCATGCAAATGTACCTTTGTATTTGACAAGAATGTTAGACAAACACCAAATTAAAGCATCAAAAGACTTGATGTTCCTTAAGGCAGTGAATATTTGCAATTGTGATACCTATTTGGAACTAGGCATAAAATACATGGTTTGAAGCCTTAGAATTTAGAATTCAAAATATTCTTTGTTTTTTTTCTCCAATGAATGAGCAAGATTTTTAACATATAAGTAATACTAATCTATATACAAATCAGTTGTATGTGGAGATTTCTTAAGAAAAAATTGTTATTAAAATAAGTATTTCTTGATTCTACAACTAACCCTGTTGTAAATACTTTACAACTTGTGTATATTTCTAAATGAACAAGGGAAGATAGTGGATCTAGACTTGCAAGTGTAGTATTAACTTTTATATTAACTGTTTAAGCAAAAATGTTGAATAATATTATAAATGTTGGCTTTCTCTACAGTATGCATAGAACTAGAAAATGTAGAACTAGAATTAGTAGTAATACTCCTAAATTTAGGACTAAAAATAACCACAAAGTGTCTCCATTAAAGTCAAGGTCAAAAACTAAACTCTAGCTGGTGCTAGTAGCTCATACCTGTAATCCTAGCATCTCAAGAGGCTGAGTTCTGAGGACTGCAGTTTGAAGTCAGCCCCAGCAGGAAAGTTCATTATTCCCTTATTTCCAATTACTCACTAAAAAGCTAGAATTGTAGATGGTAGAGAACTAGCATTGAACCAAACAGCTCCAAGACAGCACCCAGGCCCTGAGTTCAAGCCCTAGAGTTCAAGCCCTTGGACAGACATAAAATAAATAAATAAATAAATAAGCAAACTTCTAGGGAGAAGACACACAATTGTATGATTGCTTGGGGCATGGGTATCACCTGAATACTAATTTAAAAAAAAAAACATTCAGCTAGCTGAAAAATTGAGGAAGGATGAATATAGGTTACCTCCATAGTATCAACTACTGGAGAATATGACAATGAAGGCAACCTGCACCTCTTGCTTCCTCCTCCTTTCTCTGCAAACTCCACTGAGTTCCAACAGGATAGAACTCTGAAAACCATAAAGCACTGGATGGAGGGTCTCTGTCTGGAGGGTAAGAAACCCACACAGAAAAACAGAAGAGTTAACTCATTTGGGAAAGGGCAAACCTGGTGGCTTTCAGATACTGGTGACAACTCCCTGCAGCTGAGGGAAGGCAACAGGAAGGGGGTGGGGGAAAGACCCATTCCTGGGAAAAGACTCATGATTCAAGGCTGAGCTCACAATTGCCAGGACTGAAAAGACCACCCACACATCTAAGGCTCAGCCTTAATCAGAATACAAGAGACTATGTTTACCTCTCACCACCCAGTGTGAAGTGAAGAAGCTTCTAATAAATTGCAAATCCTAGCAAAATACTACAGAAAAAGGGATTGCCAAGCAATGAGAATGGGCAAGAAAACTTCTTTGAGACACAAAGGAAGGATCTAAAATTCAATTAAGCAAACATTGCTAGGATATAGGCCTACCCTAGAAACACTATATGAAATTCAAATCTGTGGTGCATGCAGAGTAACCATAGTAACAAGAACAAAACAATCAAAATAAGGAATGGGCCATTAACTAATTGTATGAGTACAAGTTATCTATTTAAGTTCTAACAGGAAAAAAGAAAGTAATGTTTATTGTCAAGTCTAAAACACAGCAACATTTGTTTATAGTGAACTTCACAACCTGTAGCAATATTTAGCAAAAAAAATTATGAGGCAAGAAAAAAGCTTGTATATTTTCAGACAACAGCCCAATCATCAGAAATCACTTCAACACTTTCTATAAAGTGACAGTAATTTACACATTATTGGTAAAAGTCTAAATTTACTAAATGTAATAGAATGGAAGACTCATAGACACATGTGCACAAATAGTATCCATGGATTTTTTTACAAAGATGCCAAGGTAATTCAACAAAGAAATACTAATCTTTCACAAAATCATACTAAAATTTGGATACTCATAAGGAAAATAAGGACTTCATATACTGATAAAAACATAAGTAGATGATAAGCCTAAATTTGAAATATGAAATTATGAAAGAAAACAAAAAAAACATTTAATGGACATGAATTTGGTGATGAATATTTAAGTATTATACAAAAAGCACAATCCATTAAAAATATACATGCATATATAAAACCATAGTAACATATAGAACTTGTCCTTTATGAAATATGAAGTAGTATTCAAAGAGAGGCATAGATTTAGGAACCATGTTTGTAAGTCACATATTTGTAAGTCACATACTTGTGAAAAGGCTTGTACTCAGAGCATGTAAAGTACTCTTAAACTCCAATAATATAATTTCAGTTTGAGGCAAGATCTGGACAGAAACTTTACCAAAGAAGATAAAAGATTCTGGAAACAGATGAAATGATTTTCACATTATTAGAGTTAGAGACTTGTGTCCCCCAATTTATATAGAAAGCCCTAATCTCCAATGTATTTAGAGAAAAGAAACTCTAAAAGGAGATATTAGTCTAAATAAAGTAATAGTGTGGTGCCCTAGTTCCTAATGGCAGCTAAGGCTGGAGGAAAAGTAGAGAGTTCCTCTGAATGTATACTGAGATGAGACCCTGAAAGATCAAAGTAAGAAAGAAGCCATCTATGAGCCAGCAAGAAAGGCCTCTCCATGTACCAATCTTGACAGCACCTTGATCTTGGATTTCTAGCCACCCCAATCTGTAGAATTCTATTATGATAGCTCTAGCAAGTTAATGCTGAGGCAAGTACAACTTACAATCAGCGAAATGCTACTACACAATACAGGAATGGCTAAAATAAAAACAGTAAACCTGACATGAGGTACTGTCAAGGAAATAAAACGGAGGGAAAGCAAAATGGAATAGCCAAGTGGGAAAAAGGTTGGCAGCTTCTTGCAAAGTTAAATACATACTCAGAGAATGATCCAGAAATGCCACTCCTTGGTAGTTTCTAAGCAAATAAAAATGTGCACATATGTAAACATCTCTATGAAAAACATTGATAGGAACTTTATTCACAATCACCCATAACAGAAAACTAGTATATTTCAACAGATGATAGCATGACCAAGGTGGATATTATCTTCTTGTCTTTCTATGAACAATTACCCAGAAATACAAGGGAGCTAACTATTGATTCACACAATGTCATGGAAAGAATATTAAATGTGTTTTGCTAATGAAAATATTCACAAAAGATTAACAGCTTGCATGACTTAGATCATACAATATATTGGAAGGCAAAATTATAGGGATGAAAATTAGTTTGGTGTTGCAAGGAGTTGGCAGAGCGGCCAAAGATGACAACAGAGGAGCAATACAAGCATATTGTTAACGAGATGGAATTGTCTGGCTGCACACCCTGAACTTGGCAGATGTACTCTGATCCCAAAGCTAAGGAGGATCAGGTCTGCTTTGTACCTGGATGGGAGAGCAATGGAATTGTTACATGTAATAATAGGTTTGTGGTTCTGGATTTTGTACACTTGGACCTTTTAGTGTGCCACAAATAAATAAACACCAGGAAACAGGAACTGAAGGATAGAGGATAAAGAGAGGAAATGGAGGAGAAGGCAATCATAAATTCAGTGCATACCTAACAAAATTAAACTGAGGGGAGGGTTAGGGTTAGAAGGGATGAGTGAGACTGATGGAATTTATAGACTGCTTTGTTTTCATAAACTGCTTTGTCAAATGGTAATTCCTTTGTACAACTACTTAAAGATAAGAAAAATATATACAGAGATGTAAAGTGAGGAGAAAGAGCAGGAACTTCCATCCCAAGGGACCCAGAGTTTTGTTCTCTACCCTTCAGGGAGCTTGGAAGCCACCTGGAGTAGTTTCCCATGGCTAAAGTAGCAAATTACCACAATGTGGATGGTTGACTATAACCTAACACTATGCTCTTATAGTTCTGGAGGACAAATAGCCAAAATCAAAATATTTTCAGGGCTGCACTCACTATAGAGGTGCTTGTTTGAACCTATCCGTGCCTGGTCTTGCTTGGCTTCCTTGACATGTAGCAGCATTTTCCATTGCTCTGTCTCTTTATATCATCTACTCTTTCATCTACCCACTTTGTGTGACTTCTATAAAGATACTCATCATTTGATTTAAGACCCATTTGGATTGACCCTAAATGGATATTCATGATTTGATCTCAAAATCCTGAACACAACTGCATTTATGAATAACATAACTTGCACAGATTTTCAAGATTCTGATATAAACATATCTATCCCACCTAATCAATACACCACCCTTGCAATGAATTTCTTGTTTCTTTTTAAAAATTTATTTTTGTTATTGTTTTTAAGAAGTTGTACAAGAGAGGGGCCATTTAACAAAGCAGATTATGAATATAACTTGATCAATGTCACCCCTTTCAACGTTCTCACTCATCCTTCCCCTACCCACCCCTGCCCTCACTCTTCTTAATTTTGTTAGGATATATCTTGGATTCTTGACTGCATTTCCCCCCTCTTTTCTTCATTTGTCTACCCCTTTCACCTTGATCTCAGACTTTCTTCTTTTGTTTCAACTAAGTAGTGCGAGTTTCTGTGAATTGCTATGGAAAGAGCTTAGTTTGATCGCTCTATGTCAGTGACAGCACTTATAAGTGACTTGTATCATTTAGAAACTAAGCCTGACTTCAGAAATTCTCCCCATTTTGTATTATGAAAATGGCATTGCATCAAGCTAAAAATGAAAGTTTCTCGGTTCAACCCCAGAGTTTCTCAGCAGGTTGCATAATAAAAGAACAGGGAAATTATGACAACAGCGACCCATTAATGTCCAATCAAATGAAAACAAGAGGAAACTAAGTGAAAAATAATTTGAAAACTTTAATAATGATGTTTACATAGTGAAACCATAAACTTTTAAATAAGGTACATTCAATTTCTCAGAGCATGTAATATTCAGATAATTTATGTTTTGTATACTTTTTAAAATGGAACAATTGACTAAATGATGCATGTTCTATACAATGATATTACAGCTTATACAGATAAAATTTATTATAAAAATACTCCACAAAGGAAAAATAGCAATACTTATTAGAAAATCCTACACACTTTCTATTAAAAATATATCTCTTTTATTTGTCACAATAATAAACACAATATATATATTTTTTCCTTTTGAAAATTAAGTCTTAATTTCTCTTTAAGATGTTAATATGTACAAACGTTATATCTGAATGAATATAAATAGCAATATGATAATAGTGTTACAGATATCTTAGTAAGTTTACAGAAAAAAAAATGGCTTTCTAATAAAAGCCACTAGCGTAGCTGAAATCTCAAAGCTATTTAAGTTAGATATTCCCCTATTTAGAAAGGTACAATGAAGTCTACATTTTATTTTTGTATTGTTATTATTTCCAGTTTAATTACTGAAGGCAGTATTAAAGAAAAAATATGGTCAGTAGATACTAAACCAGATCTGATAGTTGGTTCAACTATTTTGGATTTATTGACCTTTTGAAGGAGATACTTGTTTTTCTCCATTACATAGTTTCTTTTATGGCCTCGCAGCAAAAGTTGGTCTTTGGTGATGAGGCAGAAATCACTGCACTCCCTCGAGTGCCCGGGAAATGGTCCATTCATCCATCAGATCTGGCCCATCATCAGGAAATAGCCCAATGTCCACTTCCGGTTATAAGCAGCTTATTTTTACTGATTGCACCTGGTTCCCTATCATTTCTAGAAATAGCTTCTGATACAGTCTGTACATTGTGAAGCTGTGTAGGAACCTGATGGTCTTCCTCAGACTGTGGGTGACCGCTTTAGGCAAGTGGTATGCCTTCAAGTGCTTGAGTGCATGCATCAGGCCCTTCAAGGAGTCTTGGTCGCCATTTTTTATTCTCCACAAACTGAGCAGCTTCAGAAGCTGCTCGCTTGATTTGCACATCTTTCTTGTTCTTTCAATGTCTTCTACTCCAACTTTCTTCCCTGGCAAGCTTTCTATCAAGGTGCGAAGCTGCTCGAAGGTGAGGTTTGCGTGCCCAACGTGCCGCTGCACACCGTTTTCACAGAGGTCAATATCTGCGTGCAGAAAAGGAACAAAAGAGGCTCACACCATTTACATTCATTCGATGCCATCAGATAAAGCCGCTAGAGCAGAAGGCTTTCCTAGGACTTCTTCATTTCATGTTAAGACTAAAATTTCTGTCCTTCCTTTTTCCTTTCCTTTCTTTCACTCTCATCTCTCTCTCTTCCCTCTTTCCTTCTTTCTTTCAGTGGCATAAGTGACACTAGTTATTTCTGAGAATTAAGATGAATACTATTTGTGTGAGAAGAAGATAATACACTATATACTTTCTAGGCATCCGACAAAAGCTGTGTAAGAAACCTCTAATTTTGAGAGTTGACAGTAGAAAATTATAGATATCACTTTTAGTTTTCTAAGAAAAGTTTGAGACCTGAAAACCATGACATTTAATAAGAACAGAAATAAAGATTCAAGTTGGAAACTTTGTAAGATAAATCTTATTAGTCAACATCTGACATGGGCACTATTTGAAAAGAGTCACTTTAGGTAGTATCTAATAAATATACATAATTCTAGAGGAGTACCATTGTGAGGCATGTTTGCAGACTCAATAACAGGGGTCCAAGGAACTGGAGAATATACCTAGTCTAGAGGATATTTCAGCAATGAGTTTGAGCATAAACATAAGAAGGAGTAACTAACATTTCTATTAATGACATGAATCATTTACTATCTGTGAACCCTAAGGCAAGTCAGTTCATCTTTCTGGGCTGCAATGTCTGCATTTATAGTGCTGGGAATTTGGTCCTTTCAAAACTGATGGCTTGTGATGCTCTCTTTCCCTTTCTTTTTGCTTCAGGGCTAATTATAGGTTAAAAGAAAACTATTGTTTTGCAATTTTACATATATATATATATATATATATATATATATACACACACATACACACACAACACACACATACATATAGAAGAAAAGTTATTGTGTGTAAGTTCACTGTCAAAAGAGGTTTATCTTCTAAAACACCTTCATCTAGTCTTAAATGTTTGAGGTTTTCTGAATAGTGCTAAAAAAAACCTCAGTCTTTGAAACACGAGTGAAGAGCAGACTGAATTTCTCATTGGCACCGTCTCCTTAATTTTTCTGGTATGTCTTCCCTGAGGTGATAGAAGTCTGAACTCTTTCCATTATAGTGCATCCTAATACTTCTTAGTAATTCTCAGCACACATACTCCTAAAATCATAATTTTAATATAGCCTGTGGGGTGAAGATGAATGAGAGGATCCTGTCAGATACTTGGCACCTATCAGAAGGTAATCGACAAAGCATCAGCTATATGTATGCATATGTGTATATACACACATACATACATGCATATGTCTTTGGGTTGGAAATAGGAGTGAAAATCCAAAGTGGCTAAGGATCTTCTCCTATGTAGACCAGATGGAAGGCTAAGAAAAGAACCTTAAGCTGGAACAGATCCCTAAACTCTAGTCTTATGTTTGAACTACATCATTCTTCTTTTAGCATATCCAAAGCACTTTAAGGAGAAATTGGGAGAAGAGGTAGCATGGCTGCTACAGGAATTGCATGTACCTTATCATTAGGTGAAAAATTATTCAGACTAATGAAGACTCAGAAAGAGAAACAGCCACACAACCAAATACCCAGACACATAGTCTGCTTTATGACCAATGGGTGTCTTTTTGACTCCCATGTGAGTATGATGGACTGGTTTATTTGGGGTGCCCATACCTTGGATGATCTTCTTGACCATATCTTGGTCTTTGTTTTGAAGCTTCCATAACTTCAGCAGTTGAAAAGTTTGTTCTTGTGAGCTATGTCGTCGTTTTATCCTCGCCACGCTCTCCGCATTCACTTTGGTGCCAGGCAAATTGTCTACTAGTACACTGAGCCAATTAGGTGTAAACTTTGTAGGAACAGCAAACCTGAAGAACGCCTCCTCGCAAAGGGTGACATCTGAATGGAAGTGAGAACACAGGGAGACTTACTCAATAATCACATTTCTGGAAGTCTCTTGAACAAAGCATAAAAGAGGACAGTTGAGCTTTCTCAGATATGGTATGCTAACATACAAAGATGAAGCAAACAGCCTTCCTCCTATTGTGTGTTCTTAGTGGAAAAGACTTACAGGGATTATCTGATTTTTAATCTTCTTTTTTGGACTTGTTTTGATAGAAGAAATTTAATGAATGTTCAAGCAATATAAATAAATTATAGCTCAACGTTCTAAAATTCAATTATTAAATCTGTTAAAATTTGTGTAGTGCCCACAATGTACTTCGAGGTCAGTATCAAAAAAAAAAAAAAGAGAGAGAGAAACATAATCAGTGCCTATAAGGAACTTGCATAATAATCCAGAATAATCTATATTTTTGTACATATGCAAACATGTAGTAGTTTATCTGTGGAATCAAAGCAGGAGATAAATACTAATGTATTATGTTGGTATGTGTTAAGAACTGGGAGATCGAACTCGATGAGAGAATGCTTGCCTAGCAAGACACTGTGTGTGTGTGTGTGTGTGTGTGTGTGCGCAAATAATCCAGCATAAAACCCATTCAGTAGAGTGTGGAGGTTTGCCCAAGTGTTTGGGTAGGATCAGTATAGCTCACAGGTAGAAATGGTCTTTAAATTAATCAGATCTGGATTGAAATCCTGATTCTGCCATCCACAATTTATACAGACCCAAAGAAAACGTTGGAGCACTTTTATATTATTACTAAAGGTTGCATTTATCATAAGTTTATATCATTTCTACTTCTTAGATGTCAGTTGGTACATTCTTCAAAGTGCTAAAAATATACATACAGGGAAAATCCTCCTTCCGGGAAAATCCCTGAAGGAGCTGAGTTAGTAGTTATCCCTGGCTACAGTGCGGTTCACATATTGCTACTTCGCAGATTTTCACCTATTGCGGGGGTCTCTGGAATGTAGCTCTCATGTGATAGGTGAGGGATCATTGTTTACATATTAAAAACCAAAACAAAACCCGCAGTACAGTGAATCTGCAATCAGTGAACCGCGATATAGCAAGGGACGACCGCAACTTAAATTCTGTCCTTTGAGCTCTGCAAATTTTGGCTCACACAACAAACTTGACATGGCTCATGAGTAAGACTTGGTTTGAGCATGAGATGAAGAGAGAAAGTCAGGGTTGTGAGAAGATGAAAGCTTTTGGAGAGAGATTTGAGTTGTGACATTAGCAACTGTGAGCTAGTTGAGATTCAAGAAAGGGAAGATGTTAAGTTTGACTAAGAATGTGAACAGGGGCTGTTGTGTTCCTCTCAGACAGAAATGATATAGTACAATGCTACAAAGGCAGATAGTTAGGAACATAATTACCTATTCCACATTTTTGAGTTGATTCATTACTTCTGGAACATATATTGTCATGTGTTGCGTTTCCTTTCTGAGTCAGAGAGAGACCAAAGACACTGCAGTTTGTGTGTTTCCTACAGGGAGCTTTTGATGACGTCTCATTGGAGAAAAACCCATCTGGACATCTTTTGCAAACGGTATTTCGCTCTGGGGTTCCTATAGAAAATACCAAGCAATTTAGCACTTCTTTCTCAAATACTTTCATGGTAGATACACTCTTAGCACAGTTTTGGAAAGGCTTGGTTTTTACTGTTCCTATTCTCTTGCACAAAACTTGGGCATTTTCATTTTTCAGTTCATTAGACAGAGAGAACAAAATGTCTACAGTCAGCCCCTTAGGCAGTATCCCTTTCTTGTAATACAAATGCAAGTTTGTTTTGCTGTTACCTACAAAATGCTACTGAAATGTGAGAGGAAAAGAGAGAAGGGTGCTCATTAGTCCTGCCTCTGTTGGAGAGGCAGTAAGGCTTGTTGACAACTGTATTCTTCACACAATTATTCCTGGAAAACCATCAAGATAACTGCCATGTGTCTGCTGTAATACCATTCTTCAAAATCAGCACCCATTGAATGTAGCATCGTTAAATTCCAATCAGTTCCTGCTAAAGTTCTTTCTTTCCTGAATCCTAATTGTGAAGCAACTCATAAGCATGCTAACCTTGAGAAGTAAAAATTTACAACATTATAATAAAGTTTTGAAGGTGGCAATAAAGTTGGCTGCTGACTCAAAAGCGTAAGCCTGCTGTTAAGCTCCATAGTAAATGGGAGATGATATACCATTGGCTAAAACTATGAGTAAAGAACAGTCATTAAGACTTCAGGAAGGGTTACTGCAAGGACATTTTATCCCAAGGTATTTGACAAATTTGAAAACATCACTAGTAGGAAAACTTAAACCAGTCAGTAACTAAAAATCCTATTGAAAATAAGTATCTGGAAACACTTAACTCCATTCTACATGAATATGATCATACGTTGTAGTGTATTTGCATATGAAAATATCTCCATCTAGTGCAAGCTGCTTGAACAGATTTAGATGTGAACATTCAAATGTAGACTGCATGGGCCAATTCTTGCTTATCCAAGTTAACACATATAAAAGAGATAAGTGAAAGCTACTGAAAGTCATTTAAGTTTATTAATTAAAAATTTCAGCCTCCTACTTCATTATACCTTTTGCCAAAAGCCGAAAGAGAGAAGGAGAGAGAGGGGGGAGAGGGAAGAAGTGAAGTAGAGAAGAGAAGGAAGAGAAGGAAGGAAAGGGGAGGGAGGGAGGGAGGAGGAGAGAAAGAGGATGAAGGAGAAAAGAGCAAAATGGACTGGTTCTAGTTTCATTTCCTATCTCTTTCTTTTCTAGAAACCTGATGATTCATTGACCTGACAAACTGACAAAGAAGTAACAGAAAATAAAAGGGTGGGGTGTGTAAACCACAGCCTGAAACCTTCACATATCGAATGCTATTTCTAGCATTGTAGTGATCTTATCTTAGGAAATACCTCACAAAGCCAAGAGGGTTTTTTGTTTTCCTTTGTTAAAAATGGACTTTCTTACTACCTCTCTTTCCTTAAATGGAATCCACCTCTGTACTAAACTCTATAATGTAAGCAGAGATATTTGGGCTGGATCTCATGACTTTTGCTGTTTATTTATCGGGAGGAAATAATGTGGACATGTGGAGTCAAGTGACTTGTTTGTCAGCTGCTGTATGTTCCTCACACTCTTCATTCTGTGGCTAGCAGGTCACATGCACTCTAACTACATATCTGTTATGTGTCAGTGTTTTAGAAAAGTTCTCCTTTAAAGCTCTTTAACAAAAGAAATTCAAGAATGAGAAGACTAAAATTTCATTGTATGTTTGGAGTTCTAATCTAATGGCCTTCTGCACAGGACTTAGCTTTTTATTACCGTTAGAACTTTTTATGTAAGAAAAGATGGATGGACCTGGTAAAAAGTGATGCTAAATTAAATGTCAGCCCCAGAAAGACAAAGGACACGTGTTTTCTCTCAGATGTGGAAGCTAGAACAAATTTATAATTATACAAGTATACCCATCAGGGTTGTAGGCAAGTGTGGCTCAAATGTAGTAACCAAAATATGGTATTCTCAGGGAAGCATTCAAATGGTGTAATTCTTTAGAAAGACTAACTCAAAGTCCAACAAAATGAATGCCAGAAAGCATGCACTTGAAAGGTATAGAATAAGGTCAAGGGAGGGAGTAGACAAATGAAGAGAGGATGGAAGGAGGGAGGAGGAAATGATAAAGTCAATGCATGTCCTACAAAATGGAGAAAATCCAGGGGAGAGATAGGATCAGGAGGGATGAGGGAGAAGGATGGAAGAGGTGACATCAATCACGATGCACTGTATTCATACAGTGATTTGTTGAATGGAAACTCCTTTGTACTAGTTAAGTATAATAAAAAAAATTGTAAAAAGATTCATTCATCCAAGAAATGATTTGGCCTTATCAGTATCCGTGAAAATATTAGAATTACAATCTAGCAGGCAAAAATCTGAACTACTTTAATGATAAGAGGAATTTGTCTTTATACTTCTAATTTTTTATGCTTCTGTAGGAAGCAGAGGGCTAGCTAGTAGAAGCATTGAAAACAAAACAAAATAGAAAAGCCCCACAAAACCAAGCAAAAATAATGTGACTTCAAAACAAAAACAACAACAAAATGGTTGTTAAATACATTTTTTGAGTAACAGCACATAACATTTCCTTCTGTTTGGGCTGGAAACCTCTTATTTTCCATGAGGAACCTCCTTGTGAGTTTTGGGGAGGAAGAAGTAAGTAAGTCTGACTGAAGTGCCTTTGTTCTCAGCTTCCTGCTACAAAAGGGTTGTCATATCTACTAGGAAAACATCCTTGCTCACTCTTCCCATTATTTATGTTTACTCTAACTTCTAAGCTGCATAGTCTATGTTTAATGTGTGGGCATATACTACATACTCCATTCGAGTACATGGATTTGGTTTTGTTGAATGGGCTTTTCTCCTCCATAAGAGTTTTCTTAGCATTTGAGTCCCAAAGTACCAATCAATAAAAAGTAGGAATGTCACAATTCCTCTCTCCAAAGTTTTTACTTAAGACATTTTCGAAGGCTTTTCCATGCAGTTGGTAACTTATGTGATTAATACTTTAAGATTCTCTACTTAGGAAGATGAATAGATTTATTTCTCTCTTTTTTTTGTCCTTTGATTTTGGAGAGTGGGTCTTAAGAGGTCCAGACTGGCCTTGAACTCGGGACCTTCTTACCTGTGTCTCCTGAGTTGCTGGGATTACAGGTTTGTGCCACCACACTTAGCACTCTCTTTTTGTTTGTTTGTTTTTTACTATTAGACTTAGTTTTAAAAGTCAAATCCTGTTCTGTCTTTCCCAAGGAACTGTTGATGACACTTTTGATACCTAATTTACTTTTTCTGGTCATCTATTTGTTTCAGTTTTTTGATACAGGGTCTTACTATGCAATTTAGGCTGGCCTCAAATTTGCAGTTCTCCAACCTCAGCTCCTGGGATTATAAGAGTATGCCACCATGCCAAACTTTAATTATTTATATGTTTCTTTTAGACCTAAGAACTTATCTAGTAATTAAGACTGTTTATTATAACTTTTGAAAGATAAAATAGTGACAAACACTGGTCACATACTATGTGAGTAGCTCTTAACAAGGGAAGATCTTGAGAACATTTGACAATGTCTAGAGACATTTTTGGTGACCACCATGGAGATGGAAGGAGGGCTAGCGGCTGGGGATGAATATCCCACACTCCACAGGACAGTTGCCCCCCCCACAAAAAATTATGTCAATCAAATGTGCTGCCATTGAGAAACATTACTCCCAAGTGAACAATGAGAATGTCCAGCCGGCGATCACTCCTTTTCTAAGCTAAAGAAATAATTCTTAATGTTTCCAAGCCAGGAGACATTACATTTTATACTGCAGCTTTGTGAATGTCAGAGAAAATGACAGCCTTAAAGGATGCACTGTGCATTGGCCCTCATCTGTGCTGTTGGGAATGCAAAGAGAGAAAGTGTGTTGTTTATAGACAAGGCCACCCTCTTGCCTTGGACAATCTGTTTTGTCTAAGATAAACAATCATCTCGTTGGAGGGACTGTTACAGTGTGTCTCCTCCCAGACACTAATTCCCGTGCCAAAGGAAGAACTAGTTCATTTTTAATAATGAAATATATTTCCCTCACCATTCTCATTTTTTAAACATAATTAATTATAACCGCTCATTGTTAGCACTCCAGAGACTCATTAAGATCAGCATAATTGCTCTCTTGGTATCAATTAAGATTTCTGATGTTTGTCAAAAAGTCTGAAACAGTCCATGGTGAAGTGAAATGTCGAGGTATAGATCAGCTATGAATGATGCAACTTGAAAGTGTGTTCCTTTAATTAAAAAAAATAGAAAGAAAGAAAAGAGCAATCCATCATGCATCTCATTAGAGAGCAATTTGTTGCATTTGAGATTCTTCACTAAATTACCCTGTAGCAGGACACAAAGTATTCCTCTGAGAACGGTCCTTTGGATGCAACCCAGCCACACAACACATACCCAACAGATCTCGTTAACCTTTGCAATTTGCTCTCCTGTAAGGTCATTAGGACAAAAAGTTTCCCTGAAACGTTCACCCCTACGTGGCTTGGCACTGTCCCCATTGATTCTCACCATGTCTAGGAAGCAGATACATACCGGCCTGCACCACTCCAGAGCCGGGGGGACAGCTCCTGTGCTTCAGGCAGAACTCCAGCTCCAAGTAACGCCCTTCCTCGCACTCGCACACGCGGTTGTGGGTGCTATTGCACTCCTGCTTGACAGACTGCAGCTCCTTGCACACTGAGCTGCAGTACAGACACTCTTCGCTCGTGTGCCAGCGGTCTGTGTAGTAGTCATCAGGGCAAGGGATGCACATGGTCTCCCGACTCGCAGTGCAGTGCTCTTTTAGGTAGGTGCCTGGAGGACATTTGTCACACCTGAGCTGACGAGAAGTTTCTGGGTCATAATGAAGGTATTTTGGAGGAAAGGATTCTTGAGTGGTCCATTTCATGGAGATGTCCAGGAACTAGAAGGAGAAAGGAATGGCATTGGGAAATTGAGCTTGGCCATAGGGTTGGTCTTTGGTGCAAAGGCAACATTTAAGTGAAAAGTTCTCTCCCCACGGAAGCATAATCCGCCTCCTGTCTAGTGAGAGGTGTCATGAAGTGAGTTCAGAAGCCACACTTTTTTGCTTCCAGTGACACTTCTGTTTCAGGATTACCTCCAGATTAGTAAATGCATCTATTGCCATACTAAAATCATCTAGAATTCTTGTTAAAAATGGTGCATTTTGGTTGCATTGGTTTGGAGTTAGGCCTGAGGATAAAAAAAATTGTACAGTGGAGTGGTCTGACACACTCCTAAGTATTCATTCATTCATTTATGTGATGAATAGTTAATATGTGACCTCTATTCTCAACACCTGGAACAAAGTCCACATCAGAACCATAAGCAACTCTGCCCTCATGTAGTTTACAATCTGATTGGAGAAGACTGCATTGTGAATACATTATGTCAGAAGAAAAATATTGTTTAAAATCAGCAGATAATGGAGATAGACAAGATGGAGAGATTTTAATTTCTTTTCTCTAAGTATATAGTAATTGCACAAATGTATCTTATTGCAACTTACCATACATGCATATAAGGTACTTTGATCATATTCACCCCCTCAAATTATTCTTGTCCCTCACTTTTTCTTTCTTCTTTTACAATATGAATGGGTTTCATTATTCTATAATCTTCATATATGCATGAATACTTTGTTAATAATAATAATACTTCATTAATAATACTTCATTAATATTCACCCTTCCATCATCTCTCTCCTTTCTCCCTTTTCACTCCCACCCTCCATTTCTAGGTGGACTGGTCATAGAAACCACATTTTGCACTAGATGATATATATTTCTATTGACCTTCCTGTTCTTGGGCTTAGTAAAACACTAACAGTAAAAGGTTGGTGGCATAGAAATGAATCTAGTAAAAGTTATTCTTAACATTCATTCATTCATTGATTCAAGCAATGATTCATGCTCCTAGGAGTCAGGCACCAGCACATGCAGGTGAGTCAGGTAAAGTCATGGGCAACATGGTCCTACATCCCATTGGAAAGATCCCTAGAGTTTTTAGATTGACACTTTCTCTATCAACCGATGGCCTTTGACCCTAGGGAACAACAATCTCCACTCTGATAGGTAAGTTAAATGACTACCACTCTCGGGGTTCAATTACAGCAGAATTGCAGGAGGCCAGACAGTGTTTCAGAAGTTGCCATGTTTAAGGGCCTGAAGAGGTCTGAGGAGCAGGAGGAAGGTTTTGATCTCTGAGAATGTGTTTTGGACACTAGCTACTCATAGGTCTGAATCTTGTTTGCTAAATCTGCAAAAATCTTCTAGGGGACATTGAGGAAATTCTTTACACTAAGTACAGTAAGCATGCACAGAGGAAAACAGCATTGTTTGTGTGTAGTGGTTGGTTTGTTGATTTTTTATTGTTTGTCTTTTGGTCCATGGACCAACAATGACTATTTTTCAGGCTTTGGGAGGAAGTAAACTAAGGACAATATTGCTTCTTTGAAGAACTTAGGAAATGTTGCAGAAAGCTCCTGATATGGGAGAGACATGCCAAACTAAAGAAGTAGCACTGCCTTTTGGAACTAGATATAGCAAAGAGAAAAACATAACCTTTTGATTAGCATTTATAGGTTTCAATCTAAGTAACTTCATTCATGTCCTATTGGACCATGGTAAATGGGTGTGCTGACCAATATGAATTAACAAATGAAAACCAAAGTACAAAACATTTCCTCAAGGGACATGGATATTTTAACAGAGAGTAATTTTCAAAGAGTACTTTGATGTAAGGGAGTCAACCAGAAAATAGGACAGAGTACAACGTTTGGTTACTTCGGTGGTCTTTCCAGATACTTCTTGACCTGAGAGCATCTGAGGAAACCATTTTCTTGAATTTCCCTGGGGCTTTCTACTGACTTGAAGAAGAAAAAAGCCCTAGGAAAGGACTGACTTGCTAGTTGCTCATTCAAATATGTTATGAGACATCTTTTAAGTCTTAGTTCAAGTATTTCTAAAAATCCTGTGTTGTAGAATGAGGTTTTCCTGACACAGTTTGTAAACCCTTATGAAAACAATGAGAAATACTTTCTTTCTCTGGTGGGAAATCTTGAAGGTTTCCTGAAAAGCCACTTTTGAGGGTTTAGTCTGCTTTCCTGAGCACTGCCTTAGAGTTGAGAGAGAGACCCTCGTATCTCACACACCACTGCCTTTAAAGTCACAACCTGATAGGTGGCAACCCTCAAATATGCCTCCATCCACTTTTCTTTCATTGATAGTGCTTATGTTCTTTGCTGGAAAGAACTACATAAATACTGATAGAGGTTGAGCATTTCCTAATCTTGAGACCCAAAATGGGAAATACCTCAAAATCCAAAACCTTCTGAGCATCAGACTAAGCATGTCTGAATTGGGATTTGGGGATTTGGGAACCTCAACTAGTAGAAATCTGTGCAAGTATTTCCAAATGCAAATCAATATGAAAGCTGAAATTCTTCTTGTCCTAAGCTTTTAAATAACGAATACTCAGCCTGTATAACCATGAATTCCAATACCATCTGTAATTTTCTAGGTAATTGACATGATACTGATGGCTTCCATGGTTGGAAATTTGGCTGACATTTTATTAAGATACATGAAAGTTGAAGTGAAAGGAGTCCACAGAGAAAAATAAATAGCTGAGCTCAATTCAAGAATTAGCGACTAATTAGTGAAGGCAATTTCTCAAAACTACCATAAGAAATTGTCATAGGCACTTTTAAAAATCAGAAAGCCTGGAGTAACTAACGAATTGTTTCAGCAAGTTCAACTGGACCTCTGTGTTTCATTTGAAAAATTTTCCACTTTGGTCAAGTGTCAGAACTCTATGTGGCCAAAATTGGATGTTCAAGCCTTAATCTTTGGTTAGCCCCAATTCCCACACAGGATTTCTGGAATCTGTTACTGGACAGAAGACTCGGCAAGATGAATAGAGCTCTTGATCTCAGTCCTTTCTATCACTTTCTTTCCCATTTCTTGAATTGGGAAAAAGATGTTATGAGAAAGATCAACTCAATACTTATTATAGCTCCTTTGCCAACTGATAATATTTAAAATCTAATGAAAATTTAAAACAAATTTCTGTGTAATGTAGAAATAATCACTGATAGAAGTTTGCAAAGAACGGGCACTTGTATAGATATGTTTTCCAAAGCTTCCTTTAGAAAATGTCACTCTTCTATGTTTTAGTGGATCTTTCTTTCTTTTTTCTTTTTTTTGTTGGTCATGGGCTTGAACTCTGGGCTTAGTCTTCAGCTCAAGGCGATTGCTCTACTGCTTGAGCCACAGCGCCACTTCCTCTTCTATGTTTTAAACCAGACTTATGAAGAAGAAGAATTAATAGGATTTTCTCTATGTTTTTTTGAGTTCTTCTCCTATTCTCTGCTTGTCCACTATTTGGTACTTGAAGGGAATCTAAAAGACCTCCAATTCAGTGCTTTCTACCCGTCCAGAATTTGTTCTTCAAGCACCCAAATCTCTTTCCTTGGAATCATAGCTAAGGTTGTATCACTAGTAGTTTTACTACTCCCCACTCCTTCCATTTTTAATGTTGGGCAGTGCTAAATGGTTTTCTACTTCAACCCATCTTTTTCTACCTATCAAATGTTAGCAGATGACGATAGTGGGAAATGGTGGATGGCCTGAATTACGCTTTTCCTTTGCCTTTTCTAGCTCTATCACAGTACTTTGTTTTGACAATTTATTTAGCCAATGAACTGGGAAACAAATGTCTTAGTCTTCCCTTCTGAGTTCTTGCTTCACTAGTGCCACCCCTTGGTATGCAGATTTTTTTAAAAAAAAACTCTTACTTTTCACCCATGCCTTCAATTCCCTTTTGCATCACAAGTGGTTGAACTACAGCATTCTCCTGGTTTATTCTTCTTCCCAAGGCAAAATGAAGTATATACTTCCTCTTTGGTCAAGTTTATTTTTCCATTATGCAATGCAGCCAATCCCATTCTCCTGGGCTCACTCTGGTATGCAGAACCATGAATGACCCAGTGGGTTTCCGTTTATGGAAGATTCATTAAAGGAACCCACGCAAAGCCTGAAATAGCCACTTGGTTTGGGAGTTCCTTTTGTAATCCCTCGTCATGATCTTTGCCACAGAGAACTATTTGAGAACTCTCCAGAGTTAGCTAAACTTCTGGTCAGTTTGTACACTGGGCCACATTCTAGTTTATCTTAGCCATGATTATATATTTATACATTATATATATGCATGCAGTAGCCATGGTAGATATTCTGGTGTTATGTACCTACTGTGGCACTTTCTAATAAATGCTTATAGAGTCAATGATAAAGTTTCTTAAGAATAGACTTTGTTCTTGTATGGGTTTATTTATTAGGGTCTTCTAATGCAGTTCCTCTCTTTTTATTTCCGTTCATTAAACAATTAGTTTATTCATTCATTCATTCACTAATCCAGCAAGAATGACTGGTGTTAGAACTGAGTAAGGTAAAACAATTGGTGGGCAGAAGAAAGGAGATGGAAGATCAATGAAAGACAAGAGAGAAACAGTTCAGAAATTATGAGAAGTAATGGGACAGCTGATTGCATTGGGAGGGCTTGATACTAGAAGCAGCAAATGAAGAACAGGCCTTTGAATTGTAAACACTAGGTATGTGATGTTGCCATTCATTTTGACAAAAGGAGAGCCAAAGTTGTAGAGAAAAGGACAGATTTGGGTGGTGACATCTTCAATCTGAGACTCAGTCCATGTGGTGATTCTTAGCAACCAGCTGGTTGAGAACTAAGGACAAAAATGCAGCTAAAGGCAAAATCTTCAGAGTTCTGAGCACATTATAAATGACTCTAGGAACGAGAGAGAGAGAGAGAGAGAGAGAGAGAGAGAGAGAGAGAGAGAGGATGGAGTAACCCAAAAACATTGCATTCAAGTTGAAAAGGATAAAAATCTTTAACCTTATGAACATTTGTGAGATGGGATAGAAAAGACAATGTACAAATAGAAGGTGATCATGTCAAATTTCAAAAGGGTCAAAAATAGTCATGAGTACTAAGTTTGGAAAAGTGCATGTTAATTCAATATAATTGTGAATTACTATGAGCACTTTTAGCTGCATTTAGCATATGCCTACTGGCCTCCAACTCAGTTCTACCATTAGCTTGGTATTATGGTTCACTTCTGAAATGAGAATAAGCAGTATTTTTCTGGGTATATGTGTTAAATTTGAAGTCAATAGGGAAGATAGCAATAAAGTTAGTAAAGAAGAAAATTCTAGTCAAACAAGAAATTTTAGTATATGCAAATTACCTTAGAGATAGGATATGGGAAACATGTGTAATCCAATTCTTTCCATTTTGAGTCTTTTGGTCAGCAGGAAGTTACCTATCTAAAGTGTGCTTTTATCTGACTGCCTATCTAGTTCTCAAGTGTCTTTAGAAACAATATCTCTGACTTGTTAAAATTACTTTCAGTATCTTCTCAACTGGTACCATTTTCTTGGTCCTGCTCAAATGATTCCATGGAAAAGTTCAGATGGAAAAGTATTGGTTTCTAGATTCCTCAAATGTTTAGTGTGAAGATATCCAAATAGTGCGTGTTCAGTACGTAAGATTAGTTTTATTCAATCTGGTAGCTATCTTGAAAACCACACCATGTACAATTCAGGTCATACTGGAGACTATGCAGAAGCAGACAAATATCCCAGATTTGGATAACAAAACCTGTGTTTTTCCTCATCTGTAAAATGACAAGGATGGCAGAAGTTGCCTAAAGGAAGTTTTCTTTCATTTCGCATAGTGTTTTGCATGGACTGTTCCTTCTGGCTTCCATATTAAAGGTGAATATGTGAAAAAAAGATAGCTCATGTGAGAGTCTTATCTACTGCTACCAGATCTCACTCCAGGGCCAAGCAGTACTTACTAATTTCCACAATAGCCAGTTATTTGGCTGAGGATTATGTCTCTAGGTAAAAAAGTAGGAGCAAATGAATTAAATCTGTTCATCTCCACAAAACTGACTTACCGCCAACAGCTTTTCTAGGCAATGAGAGGGAGGATCAGACCTGTGATTGATTAGATGCATCACAGGGCCAAATTCTACACTCGTTTGCTTTCCTTGGGGCAGAAGAACTGTCTGCAGGTAAAATTTAACTTTCAATATAATTTCTTTTTCTTTTCAGAAGTTTCCAGTAGTTGTCTAGAGGCTTCAAAATTAATTAGCAGTAGCTTGTTTGTGTTTGGAATCAATCAGAGTTGTCAAAATGAATTTACATATGATGTTTTTACAGTTTTGTGGGAGTTTTATAGACAATTAGCATCGAACAGATTGACGAATAAAGATATGAAAAAAAATCCCAAACTTAAAAAAATAATAAAAATCAATTGCTAGAGAAAAGTACTTATTTATACAAGTTTATAACCTTAGGAAGATATACATTTAGCTCCTAAACCTAATATTTTGCTTCCCTGTACTAAAGACATAACATTAATTCTGAAAATGAACTTCACTGTGGTGCTGGTTATCTTTTCTACCTTGTAAATAATCCTCAATTGTCTCCATTGGCAGGCACAAGGCATTATTACCTCAGTTTTCCAGTTATAATCCCTGATATTTGGGATTCAGGACTCTATAGTGCTTTGCTTTGAAGAGAATGCATTGCTTGTAACACCTCATAGATCATGTTGGTTGTTAATGAAGCTTCTTGAAGTTTAATCAACATACCTCCAGGGGCAGCTTATGAAAGAAAGTTAGAGAAGATAAGGCCAGGATGGTGATGAGTGAGATAGAAAACTAGAAGTAAAAATGGAATCAAACAGCATCCACATTAATCCTGTTGATACTGACTTTGTGCCTATGATGTAGGAAGCCTCCTAATAGAAGTTCCAGATGACCTGGTGATAACAGCATAATAATATATTCTGATATTATGTAACAAGCTCCTCTATACTAAGCCCATTCCTCACATATTGCATCATGCAATCCTGTTAACCACATCTGATCATATATAGGTATTCTCATTTCACTGAGTGACTTGTCAGAGCTCACGGAACTAACACATTTTTAAGCTTGGATTAAAATTCAGTCGTGTCAGAACCTAAGTCTCTAACAACTAACTCTTCTCTTATAAATCATGAGAGTTTGCTGTCCTCTGAAAGAGAAGTCAACTATAATGCAATATAAAGTTTAATGATATATCTTTTGATCTATTGATCCATTTTCAACTATCAACCAATCTATTGAACTATCTATTGTCTATCAATTTATACATGCATTGGTCTATCCATCCATACTGATGAGTAACTCCTCTTTTATGGCCATAGCCCTCAGAGTAGTAGTTCACAATGTCTTATGTAGATGGTCCGCTGAGATTGTACAGTACCTTATGCTTTATAATAAGTACTAGGTCCTCAGTAATACATCCATGGATTGGCATCCCCTTCCTTCTCAGTATGTGCTCACTTCTGCTTCCTCAGGCTTGTATTTTCTAATAAAGTAACAAAACGTAAGCTTCTTGTCTCATGCTCTGTTACCTAGAAACTACGAGCTTAGGCTCATCTTCAGTAAGAAGACCAAGAACTTTCTTTCATGATGGCCAAAGAGCTGAATGAGCTCCTTTGAATGAGCCTAACCAAGAGTATAAAAACTATATTGGAATAACCTTGTTTGAAGATTTGAGGCTAATTAGCTCTATCTTGAGCATTCTTTACTGAGAAAATCCTGAGTTAAGGCACCCCAGAAACTTTGCTCTGATTCTTAACTATTTTTCACTAGATTTGGGTATTAGATTTTAGCATAGTCTACAATGGAGCAGAAAGCAAAACAAGACAAAACCAAGGGGTGGGGGGGGGGGGGATGGGAAAACACCAAAAACCAAAGCAAACAACAAAAAAACAACAACACAAAAACTGTCTTAGGAAGTAATTTTCCTAGGAAAAATTACTAATCTTTTCTGAAAGTCCATTTCCTTGTCTATGAAATATTGACACTAATCTCTGGACCATCAGATTTTTGTATAACTTAAGTACTCAATATGTACCATCCACGTGTGGCCCGCATTTAAAAATGATTAATGTGGGGCTGGGAAGGTGGCTCAGCGGTAGAGCGCTTGCCTTGCATGCTTGAGGCCCTGGGTTTGATTCCTCAGCACCACATAAGCAAAAAGAAAAAAGCCAGAAGTGGTGCTGTGGCTCAAGTGGTAGAGCACTAGCCTTGAGCTGAAGAGCTGAGGGACAGTGCCCAGGCTCAGAGTTCAGGCCCTATGACCGGACACCAAAATAAAATAAAATAAAATAAAATAAAATAAATAAAAATGATTAATGTTGCTTGGCACCAGTAGTTCATGCCTATAATTCTGGCTACTCAGGAATCTGAGATATAAGGACTGTGGTTTAAAGCCAGCTCAGACAGGAAAGTTCATGAAACTCTTATCTCCAATTAGCCACCAAAAGAGCTGGAAGTGGAGCTGTGGCTCAAGTGGTAGAGCATTTATTTGCCTTGAGTTAAAAAAAATTACACCTTCCTATTTTGTGTTTTCCACTTTTTGGCATAGTTTAAATGAGTTGAAAGTGAATATGGGTGAACTTTTACAAAGGAGGGATGGTTGGGATCAATGAGGGAAAACCCTCTTGGTCAGTCTCATATAATGGAGCACTTGACTTGGTCTACTGCTAAGAATCTATTTACTTTCTAACCCTACAGCCTAAATAAGCCTTCATGTAACTGCTGGTGCCTAAATTTTGCTTTGTGATAAATGTAAGAAGGAGAGCTTCATTTTTTCATGAGTCCTTCTAATAATTACTTTGATGATAATCTAAAATTTAGACTGATGATCTAAAATCATAGATTTAGATCATTTCTGGTTTTTAAATGCTTTTTGCAGTTACTGAACCTGAACAATCACATATAACTGTGGTTTGGATAGCAAATCAGTCAGGACTGATTGGGTTTCATGCTGTGCAAACTAATAATTTCAAAATCTCAGTGGCTAAAAAAGAACATCAAGAGTTTCTCACTTAATGCTACTGTCTATAGGTGTTCTGTTCATGGCTTTTACATAAATCAGTACAATATAAACTTTTAATATCTAGAAAATTGCTCATTTGAGAAACAGCAATAGAAGAAAATGAAATTTCGGGGCTGCATACATTGGCAATTAAATACTTTTTTGAGAAGTAATGTTGCATTTTAACTCAGAAGACATTGGCCAGAACTGTGCATATCTTTTCCCATTCTCTCTTTACCGAGAGGAATCTGGGAAGCACAGTTCTGCCAAATTTCTGAATGGGAGAGCCAGAATAACAGGCAAACAACACTAATAGCTACATTATCAGAAATACATGTTTCATACATTGCTCATAGTTTCTAGTTCACATCAGCAATGGCACAATCTATTGTTTATTTAATTTTCTTTCCTTTATTTTTATTTTACTGGACATTAACAGAGAAGACAAAAAGGAGTGTGGGAGCAGAGGTCTTTTATCAGCCTGGTCTATTATTCAACTGTAGTTTCTAATTGTCTTTCCTAGCTACCTCTTATCATACTTAGGATGGCTGAAGGTTTGACATTTATTCCAAAGAGCGGTGTGCAGTTGTCAACACCTTCTTTGTGAATACAAATTCAAAGGAAATTCTGCTCAATGGGTCTGAGATTGCTAGTGACCATAATTATACCTCTTCAGTAACTCCTAGGGGAATTTCTTGGACTTGGCTTTTAACTAAATGGAATATGAAAAAAAAAACATATTAACAACTCCTATGCATACCAGATAAACACAAGAAAGTCTTGTTTCTGAATGAGAAAATATTTTTGGCTTAAAAGACTAATTTGTGTTCCTAAACTATGCAAGTCTTACCACCTAAAAGTAGGCAACCTTTCAAAATTTGCTTCCTCTTAAGGTCTCATTGACTTAAATAGAATTTCCTATGTATGAACCCAAGGGACAGAAACTTGGAAAAATGAGATAAATGACCACACAGCATTCTTACAATGATATTATAAATAAATAAATATGTTTGATTTTTGGAGTAGACCTAGTGCAATTGGTCTTTTTATTTTTGTCTTTCAAGTCAGATGATAGAAGTTTTAAGTAACAGCAGACTTTCCATATGTGACCTGGCCTAACTCTTCTGTTTTGGAGATGCATGACATGGAGTCATTGATTTAACTTCAAAGACAAGGACAGACATAGGAAATTAGAGCTCTTGCCTCTCACTGCCTTTGATGTTGAAGAATATGTTCACAACACCTGGCAATTGAATTCTTAAATCCCACTGTTATGTCCAGTGGTGCTGATGCAAAAAGGAGGAAACTGATAAAAGAATAGTGTCCTGATATTTTCTAAAAATAAAATAGATGTTTTGAACAAAAACTTAATACCAAGGTTACATTCAAACAAGTAAGTATAAGGTTGAGCCCAAGAACAAGACAAAGACAAAAATAAGAAATGACTAGAAAGAATGAATAAAATATTGAGCATGAAACATGGCTTCTTATTTACATAGGAAGTCATGCCAAGGGAATTAAAGTTTTAGGATTAATGTTGTTGGGCTTTTTTTCGGTGGGGGGGGCTTAATTTACCAAAGGAAGTCATCAAGCTTAGATACATTACTATCTTATTTTAAATCTAAATTCATCTCACCACCTATTTTTCTGTTTTAACTTGATTACTTAAGAAACTGTTACAGACCACGCTGCCAAAATACAGACTGAATTGAAGTACAAACCTTAAGGGTATTCTTTTTTTTTTTCAATTTTTCATTTCATTTCAACAGTGAGGAGAGTGGGGATTTCCAGGGATGGGGCAGTGAGAATAAGATGTTAGTTCAAGGTAGAAGTTTTAGTCTGAATGAATAAGCTCTGGAGACATTAACCGGATATAGTAATATTTTGTGACAACTATGTTTAACAAAGCTATTGCATGTTTATGTTTCCTAAGAGAGCAGATCTTAAGTGTTCTTACCCACATAAACAACAAAGGCTACTTTGGAGCAGATGGAGGTGTTCATTAGCTTTCAGTAAACATTTCACAAAATAGATGTGTATCAAAACATTGTATCATATGTTTAGATAAATATGAAAGAAGATACTTCGAGGAAATTAAACAATATCTTCAAGGTAAGACTATATTTAGAAAAGTCACTTTTGAAAAATCACATGAAAAAGCGGTAAGTCAAGGCCAAGAACAACCCACTGCTTTTTGTTTTGTTTTGTTTTTCTCTCAGTTCTGGGACTTGGATTCTGTTAGATTTTTTTTTTTTTACCCAAGAATAGCACTCTACTACTCCAGCCACCATTCTACTTCTGGCTTTTGACTGGTTAATTAGAAATGAAAGTCTCATGGACTTTCCTACTTGGGCTAGCTTAGAGCAGAGATCCTCAGATCTCAGCTTTCTGAGTAGCTAGGATTAGAGTTGTGAGCCATCCATGCAAAAGACCTCTGAGTCTTTTGCAACCTCTATCCATTTACAGTCTGCTTCATTCAAGTGATTGTAGGAATTTTTTATAAAAATTTTTTATAAATAAGAAAAGAATCTAACCAAGCATCTGGGAAACAATGTTTCTCATTGAAACATTGTTGGTTGTCTTGGAGAACCTATTTAAGTGTCTGTAGTGTTGGAAAATTAATAAGAAAGGGCAGGTACCTGTGAGGGAGTGTATACTTCTTACCTAATGTTCTTTAAAGCTATTCTTATCCCTTACAACTGTCTAAAAGAATTCCTTTTTTAGACTTTCTATGCTAGTTACCCCAAAGTATTCTGTGGTAGTGACTTCCAAAAGTAATTACATGTCACATAAAAATACGGCTCTTGTATCTATTTCAAGTTGGCCATACCTCACTCACTCTTCTCACACAGATCGTTTACAGATGGTGCTGGGACTTCCGATTCCTTAGTTCCTGCTATTGTGGCTTGCTAAGTTTTATTTTGATTTTTGTTTGCTTTTCTAAACATGGCTGACATTGCTGTTCATATTTGCATTTTGTTTACCAGATTATCAATATTGGAAATAGGATCCAAGAGTGGCTTTATCTTCTCCTCTCTTGCCGCATGCAATCATCTTTCACTAGGATGCCCCAAGCTTCTATGCTCTGGAGTTTCTTGAGTCTAAAGACTCACTAAACAGGTCTATTGAGATTTTTATAAATATACCCCAAATGAATGCTTAATGCTTTATACCATGATCCTTGTTCTTTGCTTAGTACAGCATCCAATGAGATGGAAAAGTCAAAAAGCTATTGCAGCTATATTTATAGAGAACTGCCAAGGTCAATATATGAATATATAAATCTTGTTGACTTTTGTTACTTGCTTAAGAATGAACTTCAATGGAACTATTGATGTGAATGGTAGTAGACATATACACAAGATATTTAAAATATTGATCAGATGAATAACGTGTTATATGACTATTTTGAAAGAGATAAAAATCAACATCCTATTACTAAATCATCTCCAGTATGTAAATTCTGGTGGAACATCATGGAAATTGCTGGCAGATTACCCAATGTCCTAGAAAACTCTCACCTTAGCTCTTTTGACTCAGCAAACACAAATTGTGTCAGTCACTGTAAGTGAGTAGAATAAAAAGCTTGCAGTAGAATAAAAAGCTTGCAAAGAGCTCAGACTTCACCACGGGAGCCATGCTATTGCTTTAGAGAAGTTGTGGAAATTGTGGGGTACCTCTAATGGCAATCTGGCTAGTGGTATTATGTCTCCAGAACAAGCAAAAATAATACTATACCACACAAATCTTCTGCAGTACTTTTGACAATTGATACAAATAATCTACTTGTCATTTTCCAAGCCTAGATCAGAACCTCATTTTATATATATACAAACTACTTTTGCATAATTGTTCTAAAGCTACTCAATTTCCTAAGAAATTAAAAGCACAAAATCTGCTAGAAGACTGAACTTGAGCAAGATTTTCTCAGCATTTCAGAAAAACCACAGTCCCAGAGCCAATGCGGATGCAGCTTTTGGGTCACCAGTACAATTCCTTGTCAGTGGCTGTTAAAGTGCCAGCATCACAGGACTTCTTTATGTCTCCATGAGAAGCTTGTTTTATTATAGATTAATTTGCTTTTATTAATCCGTTATAGGTGCACCAAAATATAGCTCTAGAACTTGGCACAGCATGCTTTCTTCCTCTCCCAGTGGTATTTGATACTATTGTTTCAGCCTAAGAAGTAAAATTTTAAAACCAAACTAAAATTAGCACCTATGTTTGAAGGTAGTTAGAAGTCTAGGAAGGTTGCTATGGATAGGGATCCAGACTGGGTGAAGTTGAGTGTATGTCAACTAGGGAGTATTCATTCTCGTTGAAAGGAAAACAAAAACAAAAACAAAACAAAACAACAACAAAAAAAAACAGGCAAATCCATGAGCTCAACCACTAGGAGAAAAGTGGGGAAGAAAACAAACAAAAAAAATCAAAAAGTCAGAGGTCCCAAAGAAAGACAGTTGGTGAAGCTTTCCTTAGAAGAAAACTCTTCCACCCTCCTACTCCTTCACCCCATCTCTTTATATCAGAGCATGAATTCAGAGCTCAGCTTTGAGAAATGGCATGACAGTTCTGGCACTGCATCATGGGACATTTCAACCACAGGTTAGCATGTTTCCAACTCACCAGCGGTACTATAAGGCACGATCGTGAAAGAAATGAGTGGATGTTGCTATCTTATCCTGCAGAGCAGGTCTCTGCGTAACCATACAGGGGAGCATACTAGGAAAGCCCATGGCTATCGTATTCATTTTAATCATAACCCTTCCCCTTCCATCACTGCTCCCCAGCAGCAGATCCTCTGCTCTTTACGTGAAATCTAGGATACTAATTTGCCCCACAATTTTCCCTACTGCTATTCTGGTGCTTTAGGTTACTTTGATTTTTATCCCCAACAAGACAACATTCTGCCCATCCTTCAAGGAGATGGTAGATGGTTGTCTCTCCTTCCTCTGAGTATCATCATCATCTCCTAAATCATTCACTTGTATCTACATTGTACCTTTATTATCTGTGAATGTAAAGCTAGAAGCTAGCGTTGACACAGAGTGGGAAGATCATGATGTGTCCTGGATACATGTATAACCTTGTAAACAGTTCATACAGAAGAAAACTAAAGCTCATGAGAAAAGTAACTTGGCCATTGTTGATGCTCAGGTAGAGATGGTGCTGAAATCCCAATTTAGGTCCAACTGGCAACTCCTTCATGAAACTTCCAGGTTGACCATTCATATTCACAAGTCATCCAGGGGATTTCTCTTTTGTAACTCTAAATACATAGATGCAATATTCATCTAAATGTCTGCTTTCTTGTTTAGGCTATGCAGACCACAGGACTGGTGTCTATCTTTTCTCTTTGCTCTTATGTTCCTGGGGCTTGAACTCAGGATCTGGGTGCTGTCCCTGAGGGTTTTTGATCAAGGCTATCCTCTATCACTGGAGTCTCAGCTCCATTTCTGTTTTTTCATAGTTAATTGGTGATAAATATCTCATATATCTGTATCCTTAAGCAGTTCATATATGAAATATTTGTCTACTAATATTTAGGAACACTTCTTAAGAATGCATTCGATTGAGTAGAAATCATGATTTTCAGACATCACTGATAGTATGCTCATTATTGCACCTTTAAGTGAATACAAAGGATTAGGAGGAATGAAAATATCCCCAATATAAATAATACCATTACTTATACAAGCTAATACCTAGAATGAATAAATAACTCACATCTTTCAACAGTGAAATACTATACAGTAATGTAAATGTACAAACTATTGTACCTCACAAAAAGAACTTTGAATGTAAAAGCCAAATGCAAAACATTCATAAAAATCCATGTATGTGCAATATATATATATATATATATATATATACATAATATGTGCATTTGATTAATGCAGTATTCTTGGACTCCTGTCCAACTTTTCCTGAGTGACTGTCATGTATTACCTATTTATGTTTGTGTATCCCATGGCTAAGTGTGAAATTACCTAGCTTTCCATTCATACTTTGTGGGTAGAGGTGGAAATTCAAACATTTCCACCAGTAAATCCAAAACACAAATAAATGTGGCTTAAACATGGATTTTCCTAGCCTGGTATGAATGTCTGATTCATGACTTTAAGCACTCCACACTCTACTGACATGAAAGAAATATTGTTTTTCATAGAATAGCTTATATACAAATCATAGATTAGTTTACATACAAATCTTCATAATGACTGACAAAGACTCTAACCTAAAAGAAAAAAGAAAACTAATGAAAAGTAAAATAATAGAAAGCTACACTCATTAACACATTATTTTATTTCCCAAAGAGCATTTTAACAAAAGTTTTAACTCTACTTAGCGCGGCACTTAAATTGTTTATTATATTCTTAAACACCATTGACCTCATTCCATCCATAGTTTCCGCATTATATGGCTGTTGAGGACTGGAATGATTTCTGTGAGTGATCAAGCTTTATTAAAGTATTGCATAATTAAGTGTGTGTGCTTGAGGAGAGAGAACTCTTTCCTCCTCTGCTAGGGGTTCAAAATGCTCTGTACCATATGTATGATATAGCAAAGCCGTGGAGACCTAAAATAACCTGAGGTGAAGAAGGCGAATAGAATAGAACCCATTCACACTAAAAAGTCTCCATCTCCCCCTTCTCTCTCCTGCGCAAACTCTGCGGGAACTTTGCAAGGTTAAAGGCACAAGGGAAGCAAGACACGATGAGAAAGAGATTTCCCAGCTCCAAATCCCTCCAGAGAGAGCAAAAGAGAGAAGTGGGGGAGAGAAAAGGAGGGGAAGAGAGAGAAGAGGGGAGGGGGGAGGGGGAGAGAGCTCTGGGCTTGGTACCCATCCCTGGCTGGAGGTGGGGAGAGGGCAGGCCACCTCTCCAAGGGAGGCCGGGGACTCACCAGGAGCGCGCAACACAGCCACTGGTTCATCGCGGTTTGGTTCCGGGGAAACCTCAGGCTCGGGCGGCGGGTGGCAGCAGCTGTGTGGGGGCCGGCAGCGCTAGGTGCCTCTGTGGAAGCCAGGGCTTCGGTGAGGTTTATATATAACGCCCCAGTAACAGGAAGTGTCGCTGGCCTTGCCTTTCATCAGTCATTTCTCTAGACTTTACCAATTTTGCACCTTTCCTTTTTAGGAACCCTGGGAGCGATCGGTAGGGTGGGTGGTGGTGAAAAAAAAACTCCCGGCTTAACCCTTTCAGAGCCAAGTGGAAAGAATCCCTTTGGAGAGGTGGGGCACAGGGCGGGATGTCTGGCTTTGGCAAAGGGGTGGGGAGGTGCGGGTCGCGGGAGGGACGGAGGGGGGGTGAGGAGGGCGGGGAGGCCACCAAGCGGTGTGGAACAAGGCAGCTGCAGTCTGTGCGCCCTGGCTCTGAGGTTTCCCAGCCTCTTCCCGCCATTGGCCAGCCTCCTAGCAGCTGGGACTGGCGGGGGGAGGGCTGGGCGCACGCTGGGCAGCCTCTGTGCCTGTGGCTCCTCCACCCAGAGCCTCCACTGAGCCAAGATCCGGAGGCCTTTGGAGTGTCCCAAACACTGTCCCTTCTCAGGGAGAAGGCTTGCCCTGTCACCCGGGCCCTGCTCTGTGGGGTTCTGAGAGCTCCAGTAACAAGGCCTGTTGTTTATGCGTTGCATTGCAGGAAGTTTGTAATTATTAGTCTGCGAGGTGGCTGAGGCACTGGAAGAAGCAAGGGTTCCAACTCCAATTGGCTCTGAAGCTGGTGTGTTTCCCCATTCATTCCTGTTTTCTGGGGTTGTCGGTCCCAGGGTAAAAGCAGTAGAATAAAACTTTACTGTCTAATTCAGGAAAAGCCTTGTAAGCCACTATGTTCTTCGCCAGCACCATCCTTAGAATGTTCCTGGTACCTTAGCATCCTCAACACTGACCTTGTAGATCTTGCCTCGTTAAGGCCGATTCCGCTGCGCAAAGCTGTTGAAAAGCTCGGTGCTTTGTATAAAGGGTTCTTGCCCTCCCCATCAACCTCCCAGCTGTCTTGAAGTTGGACCTGATGGCTTCCATACTGAACTGCCCAATTACCCAGAATGCCAGGGCCAGAGATCTCAGGCTGTCACATGAACCCTCTGTTTTCACATGGATGAAAATAAAAATCCCAGAAGAAGCAACTTCTGTCCTGACTAGGTGGGATCCTGCTCCACAAAAGTTCAAGGAAGGTGAACCACAGAGGCTTCCTGAGTAGGGGGATTGTTACCAAGGAATGACAATCGAAAAAGCAAATGGATGTCACTATATATTCTGGGGGAGGGGGGAGGGGAGTCTTCCTGCTCAGCTTTGTCCTTAAGAGCTGAGACATACCAGCACCTTAAATGAACTAAGGCAGATCAGTGAATGAGAACAAATTTGTATGATTCCCCTTTGGTCCCTCATAGGCTGAATTTTTAAAATATCCATAACCAGAACTACTAACAGGCTTATCCTGAGATTCAAGTAAATCCAATGGCAGTAGCAAAACCCTATCCAAATGGCAGTAGTATTGTTTCCAGTTAGGGTAATATTTATCTAGGATATAGTGTGAAGTCATTTTAATTCTCAAAAGAGGCCCATATGTGGTATTTAAACCTCAGACAAAACCAACCAAGGATTTCATCCTAGAAAATGTCCATGCCTCTCTAAGCCTTAGTTTTCTCCTTTGTAAGATAAAAGTAAAACTGATATTGCGCAGAAAGCAAACAGAAACATGTTTTTAAATATGGTACTTCTTCTTCTTCTTTTTTTTTTTTTGCAAACAACTGTAGTAACTCACTTGTGATCAGCAAATAAAATAACTCAGGTAAAATAACAGCCTAATGCCCAGCAGAAATTTACCTAGACTGGAGATCCCCCCCCCCCCCTACTGCCTGCCTATAGACAAGTTGACTTACTTATGCTTCCTTATCTGCATAATGACAAGAATAATCACATGTTATGCATGGGATTACTAACGGTTGTTATGAGGGCTCAATTAGATAAAACATGCAAAGCACTCAAAATAGGGTCTAGCACACTAATGCTGTTTTCCGTATTCTTAGTGTCTGAAGCCCTTGGGATATTTATATGGGAACGAATGATCTAAGGTCTGAGAACAGGAACCTTGTATTTTCCCGTGGTATTTATTCTCTGAAGCTTTTAGCTTACCCTCTACTTCCCTGTAATTCTCCATAGTAGCTAAGAGCTAGAGTGGTGGCTCCAAGGGGGTGGTAATTAGCGGAAATCTTGACATAGATCAGGGCATCATTTATCTAGAAGCACAAAATAGACTGAGTATTGACTGTGTATCCCAGACCCTGACTGTAGGCCATCCATTAATCACTTGCTGGCAGAAAACTGACAAGAGACCATGAGTTATTGGTCATTCATTTGTTATGTTCTGGGACCAATCTAGCCACCCCCCTGGGGTACTCCTGAGTGATCTGCTACTGTGTGCCCTGAACACTGAAGCTAGAGTTCATCTGGAGATTTAATTGGAATGGACCTTGGGATTCTGAACTGAACCCAAGGGCAGATGTTTAAACAGTCACCTGGCAGACTGCATTCATCTTCCTGTGACAGAAAGATCACTCACAGGCAGAGGCCATTGGTGACATTAAACAGTTAGTCCTCAAATTAACTTTCCTTTCTAGGTACCAAATACATGTGATGCCAACTTTCTGGGGAAGACCTCATCAACAATCCCCCATATTCTCTGAATGGAATCCTGCTTTGAACACACTTGCATTGCAAACATTTCTGATTATTCCCAACAACACTGTCCATTTCCTTCCCTCCGCCCTTCAATGTCAGTTACTTCCAGCACTAGAGAAATGGTCCCTGCATAGTGGGAGCTCCTAGGGGAGAAGTTCTTCATCTCTTTATCACAGCAGCTCAGCACTTCATATAGAAAGCCATTTATAATCATCATCATAATGGGAATAGCTGAAACTCAGACAGCGATTGATTTAGGTGATTTGAGAGATCAGGCAGGCTCTGAGGTGACAAGGACTCTGGGGTGACTAATCAACTGTCTCAAACATCTTCTTCTTACTTCCTCACCTGAAAACCAGAAATACTCATTTCCAAGACAGATAGACTGACAGACAGACAGACAGACAGATAGATAGAGTAAATATATGTATACATAGTATTAATTTAAAATCTTCATTATTCCCCAAATTCATGCAATACCTATGATATATAATGTGTAATATATACATACATATATGAAAGGATATTAACTTGAAGAACAGGAACATATTCCTTGTTCACTTTATGTTCTAACATAGCAAAAGAAGATTAGAGAGCTAGCTCACTGTTCTTTTACTAAGGCACTAATCTCCCTCTGAAGGGCTTCATCGAAATGTACTAATCACCCCTAAATGTCCTTCCTTTTAATACCATCTCCTTGAGCAATAGGATTTCAGATAAGAAATTTGGGCACGGGCCAGGCACTGGTGGCTCATGCCTGTAATCCAAGCTACTCAGGAGGCTGAGATCTGAGGATCGAGGTTCAAAGCCAGCCCGGGCAGGAAAGTCTGTGAGACTCTTATCTCCAATAAACCACTAGAAAACCGGAAGTGGCACTGTGGCTTAAGCAGTAGAGCGCTCGCTTTGAGCTGAAGAGCACAAGCCCAGAGTTCAAGCCTCACAACTGACAAATAAAAAATAAAAATAAATAAAAATAAAAGAAATTTGGGCACAATAACATTCAGTCCATAACAGAATACCATGAGCATCTGATAGATCCACACATAAACATAAAACAGGACACACTCTGAAACTGGAAATTACAGCCAAACTTCTGGTCAACCTGTAGACGTTGGGTGTAGAGAAATAAGGAGAACTTCAAGGCAGGAAGAGAGGGTCTATTGGTCCAATCATCAAGAGGAAGACAAAATTTGTGACCTCTCCTGCCATCCTCACTCATTACTAGAGTTTGTAAAACTGAATGCTGGCATGCTACCACTTGAGCCACAGCTCCACTTTTGACGTTTTTTTGTCAGTTGTGGGGCTTGAACTCTGGCCCTGGGCACTGAGCCTGAGCTTGGGCCTGAGCTTTTTCACTCAAGGATAGCACCCTTCTGTTTTGAGCCACAGATCTACTTCCAGTTTCCTGATGGTTAATTGGGGATAATAGTAAAACTTTCCTATCCCAGCTGGCTTCAAACTGAGATCTTCAGCTCTCAGCCTCCTGAGTAGCTAGGATTACAGGCGTTAGCCACCAGTGCACAGCTTTGGCTTTGGCTCCAACCCCCCAGTTAATTGAAGATGAATCACACAGATTTTTCTCCCTAGTTAATTGGAGATGAATCACACAGACTTCTCTCCCTAGCTGGCTTGCCTCGGTTAACAGCTTCCTGAGCAGCTAGGATTACAGACATGAACTAATAGGAAAGTTTTATTGAGGAGAAGCCTATCATGGCAAGTTAGTATAATGATGAGTGGCTAAGAAGGATTACTCTAGCCAAGCTTCTCATGAAAGGGCTCACTGAAGAAGCGACATTTGATCAGACAGAAGACACAGCGGGCCCAGATATCAGTGGGCACGGGGGAATGAGAGGGAAATCAGGTCCGGCTGTGGTATGGCTACAGGGCCATTCCACAGGCAAGAATGTGTCATGACACTAGGAAGCCACTGGTGTGTCTTAAATGTGAGAGAAGGGACCTGAAGGATCATCTTCTGAGAGGGAAAAGTGGCTAACACAACGCAGGACACTGGGTAATGATCACTGGAACAACCATCCTTCAATCTTTAGTTACAAGAAAGGGAGAATGAATCTTAGCTCCAGTATTTCTCTCCTTGGGTTTGATAAGGTCACTTGGTGACTCTTGAGTTTCTCTAGCCTCTGAGTTTCCCAGTTTGTAAAATGAATATTCCAGTCATGTAATAAAGCTATCTATGCCTCATGGGAATTCAAAGGAATCAACAGATATATATGAAAGAGTTTACAAGTCCTAATGCCCTATGTAAATTTCCATCACAACAAATAAAGGGCACTTCTTGGGTTCGACTTTGTAGTGAGCACCCAACACGGACAGAAGGGTATAAGACAACTACATGGCAAAACAGAAGAGATAGAAGAAAAAGACTTCAAGAGCTTTTGTACAGGCTTGACTTGATTTGGATACTACATGAAATATACATGCACTACAGTATTACATGATACCTTATAAATACTTTTTATGTATCAATTAAAAAGTATCCTTCGAAGGACTGAGAACGTAACTCAGTAGTAGAGCACTTAGCTTTAAACAAGGCTTGGGATTCAATCACCATCATCACAAACAAAAGAGAAATATATATATATATATATATATATATATATACATACAAATGTATATAACAAATAATTATACATACATACATATATATATATATATATATATATATATATATATATATATATATATACCCAGTTTTTCTGCTTGGTGCATATTTTAACCTTATTTATTTTTTGTATCTACCTATTTCTCTAGAACCATGATACTTATTGTTCCATCAAATAATAATGGTGTTTGAATGCACGTCACTAACATCTCACATGTATTAACTACTCTGACATGGACACTATTACCAGTCTTCTTTAAAATAAAAAAAAGAAGAAGAAGACTGAGGCTCAGATATGTTAACTAACTTACATAAGGTCAACAGGTGCTGGATAGATCTGAGCTCAGACAGTCTAAATTAGACTAATTAAACAGACTAATTTGTCAAGAAACTCTGCTGCCCATGATAAATTTAAGGATTTTTCTAAAGTACAAAGTTGATTTTATTACGCAGAACTTTAGGTCTTTGGGATCTCTTCAGGGCAACCAAGAGTTAGAAATAGGTCATGGTTGGCTTCTCTTCTTAGACACAACTCTGCCAATGTATGCATGCTTATTAGCAGTCTGTCCCCAAGTAGTCATCCAATGTGAATTAGCACTTTGATGAAGTCCTAGCTTTCATCAATTTAGCAGGGAGAGTTCTGAACATACTTTGCATAATAACACATCAAGCTGAATCAAATGTGACAATCTCCAGAGGCAGAATGAAGCTACAATGCCTCTGTCTGTACTTCCAGAATCAGAGATGGAATATAGGACAGTTCAAGACTCAAACCTAGGGCATCAATTTAAAAATAAAGACAAAACTTGGCCACATTCTGTATGCAGACAAGGGCGTAGAAGAGTTGTAAAATGCTTCAAACCAATGTTTCTCCATATTTTTAAAAATTATTAACTCCACTGAAAAAAATGTTCATCTTAATTTTTAATATTCTTATTATTGGCTTATATTAATTATACAGAGGGGGATTTCATTGTTACATTTTTGCACATTTGTATTTCAATCAATCTCACCCCTTCTGTCACTACCTTCTTCCCATTTGCCCAAATAATTTCAGTGGGTTTCCTTGTTTCATGGTGGCAAACCATGTATTTCAACCATATTCATCCTCTTTCAAAATGTATTTCAAAATTCTTTACCCTCTCTTATTCCTTTTCTTTCCCCCTTCCCCATTTCCTCCTAAGTAGTGCCCTAGTTAGATTTCTTAAATCTAATTTAGTTTAATGCGATAAAGACAAAAGAATAAGATTTTAGTCAGGCTTAAAAGGCCACGACACCTTAATTTTATCTCATACTTTTTATTTATACCCTTCAACCTTTAAAGATCAATTTCTTCCCACTTGCAGAAAATCTTACTCTTATTGGAAATGTGTGCTTTAGCCAGTCCCACACTTGAATATCCATAATTTCACCAGTGATAGTCCACTGAATAACACTCTATTAAGTAACAAAGCTTTTGGCATTACAGGGTGGACGTCTGGCATATAGACCTTTTAATGAAATTATGGTTTCCTTCCTGGACATCCCTTTAGACAGATGCTCAACTTGACTACTGTGTTCACAGCTCTGATGCTAAAGACATTTTTTCATATGATACTGAATTTTATTTCAAGGCATCAATCTATTTCCTTGAAAGAGGAAAGCTTTTCTTTTGTTGTTTATTTTCTTTTTTATTGTTGAGGTGATGTGAAGAGGGGTTATAGTTACATAAGTAAGGTAGTGAGTACATTTCTTTGAACTTGTTCATTTTTCTCCCACTTTCCTTCCTTCTCCTCCCCCCTCCCCCAGTTGTACAGATAATTTCCAACGTATTGTCTTGTATCGCTGTTGCATTGGTTCCCACTTTGTCCTTTGTCTCACCATTTTGTTGTTCCCCTTCCCTTCCCTAATTCAGATAAATGTATATACTATACCCAGGGTACCAAAATCAAATACAATGACAACAGGGGATAAACCATAGTGGAGAAAAACACACACACACACACACACACACACACACACACACACACACAAAAGAAAGAAGAAATTACACAGTACCTTAAATACAACAACAACAGTAACAAAGGAAACCACTCTGGAAAATAGTATGGAGGTTCCTCAGAAGAGTAAACATAGAGCTTCCCTATGACCCAGCAATCCTACCTCTGGGATACTTCAGTGATGAGTTCATGTTTGTGGAGTGTTTATTGCTTGTCAGGCACTGTTTTAAATGCCTTCCATATATTTTCTTGGAACAAGGACCAGAAAGTAGATACAGTCCCTAGCTTCTTGGTTTCTGGATGAGGAAATAGGGGCACAAGAGAAATGGAAGGGCCAAGCTAACAAGCAAATGAGCATGAATCCAAAGGCAAAGCAGTCCAGCTTCAGAGCCTGAGTTCTACCTACTTTTCTATTGTTCTTAGCCTATAAATCCTTCACAAGACCTGAGACTATTTGCTGTTCAACTGCCAGATCTCTATCCGACACCATCCAAGCCTTATCATATGTTGATTTATTTAACAACCATAAAATTTCCCCTGGTCCATACTTTTCACTGCACTTGCTGTTGGAACTTCTGCTTTTGTCCTCCTTTCATCTCTCCTACATCTAAACAACCACTAAAGAAGGAGCCGAGCTTCCTTTAACTATAATCTGTGGTAAGTACCCGGCTGTTTGGAACCCAAGGAGCTCCTGAATCAGTTACTGTTTGCTGTATCCTCTAACAAATATCTCTTTGAGATTCTAAAATGAATGACTTAGTCACACTTCCCACACCTGCCAACCAGAATGAACCATCCAAAGATCTGAGCTGTCCCGGGAGTTCACAATTTCAAAGGGTGAACCCATGTATAAACTCGCTTAGTATAATGATACACTAGCCAGAATAAAAGACAACACTGAAAATTCACTATCTGTATTCTGGACCAGAACCCTGGAAAGATAAATATTGAAATATGACAAATGATGACACAATAATATTATTATTAACCAAGGTACAAACATCTCTGTTAGTCCAAGCAGCAAAATGTTTCAACACATTCTAATTAATTTCCCCACTGGATCCCCACTGGATGTGACCCTTCTTAAGCCGAATAAGAAATTGGTTTGAGTGTGCATACATTTTTTGGTAGGCAAAAGGCCCTACTTTTCATGAATTTAAAAGTTCTAATCGTGAGACTTTGTCTTGCCATGAAACCATTTTTGCCATATACAGGCTGGAGTTAGAACAATAAGGCAGCATTTGGAGACCCAGCAAAATGCTCCCACCTGGTCTGACTTAGGCGTTCAAGGGTGCCTGGCTTTTTGGGAACTCCTCCTAGTCAAAGCAATGTGTCTCTTGAAAAAGGACACCAAAGCCCAGATGAATCTTCCTGCCAGAAGCCAAAAGGTGGCCTTGATTATTCTCAGATTCCTCTGCTCTCTTATTCCTAATTCTCAACCAACACTATGTAGTACCTACAGAAATATGAACTTCAAAGGCCATTTCATGTGCAGAAAAAGGAAATGTAGGACAGATGACAGGCTGCTTTTTTCTTTGGGCATTGTTTGTACTTCAAACCTTGCTCTTCCTTTCTCAGACTCTATCTCGTCTGGGCTATTCTCTGCCCACAAATCTCTACCTACACACTTGTTCTGAATTCCTTTTCTTTACTTGATTCCATTCTTTTCTTTCTTCTTCACATCCACCCATTTTGGTGACAGGCTATAGTCTATCACTCACATATCAGCCTCCCAAATGTTGGATTACAACACACACAATCATTCCTGGATAGATTCTTCTTATGTCTAGAATTCACTTTTTAAAAAAGTTTTAAGGTCAAGTCTTAGAGTTCATTTCACTTAGCATCATCATAGATGCTCATATGTACATAGCTATTAAGCTACTCTGCTTATCTGCTAGGCATATCCTAGGTATATACTAATTATTACAAATGAGGGAAACCATGGGACCTATGTTTCTTTGGGTCTGGCTTACTTCACTTAATAGGACTTTTTACAAGTCTTTCCATTTCCTTACAAATGGGGAAGTGTCATTCTTTCTGATGGAGGCATAGAATTCCAGTGTGTGTGTCTGTGTGTCTGTGTGTCTGTGTGCTACATTTTCTTGATCCATTCATCTGCTGAGGAGTATCTGGGTTGGTTCCACATCTTAGCTACAGGCACAGAACTGTCAAGGTCATTGAATGCAGGAAATTTATAATTTTAAAGAGAGTTCATTCTACAAATACAACTTATTTGCTAGCATAACCCAGATTTCCAAACATCCCAACAACCTTGCTGGTCAAGTCAGGTGAGAATTACCTGCCCACAAGTGCCTAAAAATGTATTCAGTCTCTCACTTGTTACTGTAGAACTCACTGATGTTGGATCTCTTCCTGTCTTCTTCATCTCCTATCTGATCCCTTAATTGGAGCTTACTATTACACACATTTCAGAAATTTTTGAAATAGAGTTAAGCAGAGGTTAGGGGTTAGAGGACATATGAAGGACATAGGGTACAAAGATTGCAGAAGTTTAGGGGATGCATTTGAAATGGGATGGGGATGATATATGTGAAAGCTTCTACAAAGATAGTAGCTTTGGAAAGCTTTGGGAAGGAGATAGAAGAACACTAGAATCCCAGGTTTGGAAAAAGAAGGTTATTGAAGACTCAGAGGTGGGTGGGGGTGGTACATGCATTGTTCATGGAGGAGTGTGGGCCCAGCAGAGGCAAATATGCAAAGCTGAAGGAGGGCCTAGACACAGGTGCTAAAGTCACAGAAAAGGAAGGCAGGGAGCATGGGGAGGATTTTGAAAGCTAGGCTCTATTGTTCTCTGAAGCTTCAGATAGAAGCTTCAGGCACCATTTGTAAAGTAATTTATTCTTTTTTAAAGTATCTTTTTTCTTATTTTAATTTGTCCCAAGGGCAAAACTGTACAATTCAGGAGAGTCAGTGTGTGTCTTATTTTACCCATGCATACCATACCCATTGCTCTTAGACCACAAAGATGACGAAGTTGTTGTGTTCCAGGTTGAGAAAGGATTAAAAGGAAGAGTAGCAGACAATATGAATGACCTTGGACTAATGCTTCCTCTATTCTGCAAAGTTTCATGTTTGGAAAATCTCTACTTTTGTTCCAGTCTATGTGAAAAGTCAAAATAAGTTGTGATATCATTAGTCATAAAAATAGATCTGTTATCCTCCTATCTTCAGCTATATGCTACCAATTGATCATTGAAGCCACAACACAAAATCTAATTCATTCACACAGTGCTTTAGATCGTTGACAAAATATCTTTACATCAGTTTATCATTTGGCCTTTCAAGTTAAATACAGGTTTAAAATAATATTACTAATGTCTATACAAGAGATGAGATAAAACTCAGGTTGAATCAGTCCAAGTGACATGAGTAGAAATAATGAAAGAAATGAAAGAAGAGCTTGAACTCAGCTGTGGCTTAACATATCTTGAGAGCAATCCTGCCTAACTTCATTCAAGACATTATCAATACATCATTTGAGCATAACTTGCCAATGATTTTTAGTCTTAAAGGTGTTTTTAACCATGCTTAAAATGCTCCTTCACTGGTGCCTGGTTTATTGGGAGCCTGGGGACGGATGCCAAGTTGGAAGAATACAAACAACTCATCTGATTCGGGAGCTGGCTTTCTCTGCACAGTGCAGAAAGTGGTCAACAACATTGAGGGATTGGGCCACATTGACTTGGCTATGAGACATGTTGCACTCTGTTGATTTCTTGGCTTGCTGTCCTCTCCTCCCTTCTTCCACTTTTCACTCCCAGGTTAGAAGAGCAGGAGGAGCCCAACACGGAGCCCTACGTTTTTGGCCAGCTGTCCATTTACGTCAAAGTGGTGTTGGCTTTGGTGCTTGGGTGGCTGGACTTAAGACCATCCTCAAACAGTTATTATTTTTTTTCAAATTAGTTTTTTGACTTGCAAAGCCAGGAGAAGGTCAGTTGTGGTTAGAGAAAGTTCTATATTTCGAAGGGAATTTCGGTCTCGGATACCTTTGGTAAATGCCTTAGTCAGTTCTTAACATAGGAGAGAGGCTAATTCATTTTCAGAGAAGTGCTTTGCAAGTTGCCATGTCCACCAGTGGGCCTATTGCTCCTCAGAGCAAGTTCATCTAAATAAGGCTAGGAAACCAACCATCCCCCCGTTGTTTTATATTACCTAAGAGCCTACACTCCAGCAGGAAGTTACAGCTGTAAATTTACATCTGTAAATTCTGGCACCCATACAAAAATGTTGGGAAACATGTGCAATCTCTTGAGAACCTTGTAAGGTTAATAGCTGGCTGTGGTCTGCCAGGGAAGCACATAAAAATCCCTCTGAGAGTAGTCACTGCCTGTGGTATGGATGGGGAAAGCCCAAGCTCAGTATCGATCTATCATTCCATTGGGTCTTCCTGATCATCCCAGCTAGTCATTATATCCTGTAAAGCTACTCATTTAGTACTCAAATGAAATTTCATTGAAAGAATATCTAGATGTCTTGTATTTCAGTACAAAGGCCCTAATGATAATGCAAGCTTTTCTTGGAACAAATCCAATAAATTACGTGTGTGTGTGTGTGTGTGTGTGTGTGTGTGTGTGTGTGTGTGTATGTGTGTGTGCGCCGATACTGGGGCTTAAACTCAGGCCCTTGGTATTGTCCCTTAGTTCTTTTTCTCAATGCTGGTGCTCTACCACTTGAGCCACAGCTCAACTTCTGGTTTTTGGTGGTTAATTGGAGATAAGAGTCTCATGTATTTTCCTGTCCAGTCTGACTTTGAACCATGATCCTCAGAGCTCAGCCTCCTGAGTATTAAAGGTGTGACCTATCACCTCCCAGCTTTAATTATTACTTTAACATCTTTATTGAGACACAGTTGACAAATGACAAACTATAAATACATGATGTGTACAATTTCTTGTGTTTGGACAGATGTAAACAATTTGTGATTATATCACCAAAAGCCAGGCAATACTCATCGGTTCCAAGGTTTCCTTGGGTCTTGTTTTTTCTTTTTGTTCTTGATCCTTCCAACAGATTTTGAACTTATTTGAGCTTATAGGATTGTTAATTATGAAGACTATGCTGTATATCTTCACAACTTAATCATCTAATATAATCGAAATTTCAAACTGATCAAACAATCACCTATTTCCTCACTCTTCAGCTCGTGGAAAACATTACTGTGTTCTATGAGCCTATGAGTTTGACTAACGTAGATATCTCATATAATCAAAATCAACAGTCTTCTGGGACTGGTCTGTCCAAAGTTATTTCTCTACTCACTCAGTGAGTATTTTAAAGACCCATTTAGTTGCAAGGCATTTGATATAAATGTCTTGACTCCAATGCATAAAGAGTTTAATTTTTGCTTCTGAATAAAATGATGGAGATAATTAAATCATTAACAGTATGTCTTTTTAATTCACCATCTTTGGTATATTTTATCTTTTCTTTTTAAAAACATAAGAAACTGAAACTAAAATCACTGTATGCACATGGATACAAAGTTGAGCCTGGATCCGTATGTCAATTTTAATGATCATCCATTTTCCCCATACTTAATACAACTTCATTCATGTGACAACTCAAGGAACTCTCCTGACACATCCTGTCTACTTTTATTTTCATGTTAGCACTTATCATCATTTAACACGCAACATGATGTATTTCATCAATTGAGGATTCCTTTTTATTCATCTTTTCTATCTATGAAATGAGGGCACATCAAAATGTTGTTCTGGCAGCAACTGACTTTCCATTGCTTATACATAAAGCCAACAGTGCATCTTGAAAATGATTTGGCTTCTGAAATTCCTAAGACGTGCCCCCTTTTATTTATCTTTATTTATCTTCTTTTTTCCCCTCTAAGAAGGCATGACTTTTTCCCCTGCCATTTGCATTTTCCTGTCTGCTATCCATTGGAAAGTTGGTGAACAAATTAATAAGCTAGTAAGTGGTGAGTGCACACTGTCTGTTGGAAATTATGTGAAGTGCTGGATATATGGTGCAGAATAAAATAAACATTTTTTTGCCATCCTAGAAGAGACACAAATTAAACAGGTAATTGGATAAATATATAAACATGTGATTTGATGTGGGGAATTGAGAGCGGTGGAATACTGAAAGTGCTGAAGAGTGAATAATAGGGGCTACAGTGTTTTCTAAAATTAGGTTGAAAGGTCCTGGAGGTCCTCTCCAGAGAAATGCCATCAAAGCTGACACATGTGGTGAAGGCTGTAGATCTAGGAATCGATGCTGCTGTGTTGCTGGTAATAGCCAGTTTTGCTTATTCCAGCCAAAACCATTCTGGTAGGAATGCATGACACTTTCATCTGCAGGCACTTGTAGTTAGATGGTGTTTACTAGGAAGAAGTATGTATGTAAAGGGAAAGGAATAAGTGGAATGATTTCTGTTGTTCAAATTTAGCAAAGAAGGAAAATGAAGTTACTTAGTGATCTCATGCTCAAGATCTAGCACAGAGCTTAGCTTTCTGCCCTGGAGGCATTCTGTTGATATTGTTTGATGGTGGAATCATTATCATGGAAATAGAAAAATCAATATCAGGTCAAGCAAATGAGTTGTCAAAGCAGCTATTCTTTACAAGCCATGACCAGATGAAAAATAAAATTTAATTTTGTCACTTGAAATGGGTGACTATTGATTTTTTCCAGTGGGTGGTTTTACTGAAACACATATTCAACATCAGGAGAATTGGTGGTAGTATTTCTTAAACCATATCTAATTTGATAACAGCTCTATAATCTAAGACCAAATCAGGGGAAAAGCTGAGATCTTAGGAAATGAAAGTTCATTGAGAATACTATGTATGGAATTTTAATAAAAACAGTAACATGTAAGATGAATCTTGGGAAATTAAAAAAAATGCAGTACATCCTAATAAAATACTGTTTGTTGATTACACATGCAAACTCTCAGTAGATGATACTAGATTAGTTCATTTCTAAAAATCAACTACAGCAGCAGACAGTACAATTTATAAACAAACTTCCTTTGCCTTTCCCACAACTTCAAACAAAATAGGAAGCTATAAAGTTTTTTTTCCACTATATCAACAACAAGAATATCACATACAGACTAAAAGAATAAATGGGTTATTTTGTTGCAAAGGGTGAATTACTTTACATAATTTGTATGAAGTCATGCAGGGAGCTTTCAAAACCAGTCTGAACTTGTCACACAGGACACTAATCCTTCAGAAAGACTTTTCTCTATATCTTTATTTAGCCTGTAAATTCCATTTTGCAGAATGGTGAGAGCCTGGCCAGAAAAATGGAGCTGAATTTGGGATTATTACCCCTGCTCTTTGTTGGATAAGAATGCTCTTTTTTTCCCTTAAATGACTGTGCCTATTTAACTCCAATCACAATGTATTTTCAGTGCTTTTCCCCCCATATAACTTTCTTCTCATGAATGCAAAGGCATACTGTAACATAGTGACCACCATCACTGTAACAAAGGGACCACAAAGGACCAAAAGAGCCCATTTTTCAAAGGTTTCCAGTATCACAGTGTATCAGGTCAGTTATCACCTTTCCATTGCAAATTTTTCTTTCCCTCTGAGCTAGACTCACAGTCTTTTTGCAATTGTCATATGCTGTTGGGTTGAATTGTATTGATCAGCTTTCTAATTCGACTTGGAGTTCCTAGATTTCTCCAATTGTAAATTGTGACATAATGATACACTTCTTTCAAAAATAATAAGATCTGGTGAAGTAGTTCTCTCCCAGGAGTCTGTAGTGAAGTAACATACAGATGACTACTAGACTTGGCATGTAGTAACATACTAGGTGTCTACTGGCATGTAAAATCAGAATCTCCGAGTTTTGCCTGAAAAGAATATCTAGAAACTCTTACTTGGGGTATTTTGAGGAAATCTCAAATATATTTTTTGTGGAGATAAACATCAGCTTTTCATTAACACTCAAAGTGCCATTCATTTATATCCACTTGAAGCTCACAACTGGTTCAGAACCAATAGTAGATTAATATTTATTAATTTACAATGAAAACAGAATATAAAAGAAATAGATTAAAGAAGTTGAAAGGAAATCATTGTAGATACTGTGTTTTAATAATATCTTGCCACTGTGTTACTATGAATTTACCATAGCATATTGGTTTAGACACCAATCCCCTGGCTAATATATTCTGCTGCATAATCTGAACAAAACTCAGTATCTTCTCCAGGCCTTAGTTTTCTAAACTATAAAATGAGTATAATAACAATACTTGCCATCATTTTTTGGGTTAAATTCTGGATTGCATGTATGACTGAATAATTGTTGGAATAACACAATTGCTAAATAATGCCAATTGCTTCTCTCTGTGACTGCCATAAAGGCTCAGATGGGAAATAACATAGTATGGTCTAAAATATAAAAAACACAAATTACTGTGAACAAACAACTTTAGTGATCTGCATGAGATTTTTGTTTTATATCTTACATCTTTTATCTTTTATATCTTTATATCTTATATCTTTATATCTATAAATGGTGGGTCATTATTTCAAATTAAATAATTATGATAAAATTGAAAATGCCAGCGTCCTCTTAATGCCAGGTATCATAAAATGGAGGAATAAAATGGCATCTAGCTGGGTGGCAGTGGCTCATGCCTATAATCCTAGCTACTCAGGAGGCTGAGATCTGAGAATCGTGGTTCAAAGCTAGCCTGGGTAGGAAAGTCCAAGAGACTCTTATCTCCAATAAACCACTAGAAAATCAGAAGTTTTGTGGCTCAAGTGGTAGAGTGCTTGCCTTGAGCTGAAGTGCTGAGGGGCAGTGCCCAGGCCCAGAGTTCAAGTCCCACGACCAACCACAACAACAATAAAATGGTATCTAGAAATTAGTGGCTTGCATAAGTAATGTTAATTTTATTTCCTACAGGCTAGAAATATTTAGGACTAGATTATCTAATAAGAATTCACTTATTGCAACAGGAAATTCTAACAACAAAATGCCAGTTGTGAAAATAAAATTATTCTATGTAAATATTCCAAAAAAAAGCATTCAAGTAGAAATCATAACTACACTTATATATTTGTTTTAGCTCTTTACACTGACTTTGTGGTTTAAAGTTTTTTGTTGAATTCTTAATCAGAAGTGAGAGAGAGGAATTTTTCAGGATTGGAGGCCCCTGTGGTTGTTAGTCTATTCAGATTCACTCTAGGAGGTATGAATTCTGCCTGAGGAACTTCAGATAATGTTCTCTTGCATTGACACCATTCTTGGAGGTGAAATTTGTAGAAACTCTGTAACTAAATTTCATGATCTTATCACTAATTATATGTCATAGACACTAAACTTTTGGTTCATCCAGTAGACAAAGTAAGTTCAAACATGAATCTCTGACTTGCTATAGTAATAGCTTTGTCCATTTTGATTATAAAACTCTGTAAGTTTTATGGACAACAACACCAGGTGTCCTATATGGTCTATAAAGTTGGTATCAGTATTATGAGCGTCCCAGAGTTCTGGAATTTCAGCAGTCTTGTGGGAAGCAAAATAAAATGGCTAACTAAGGATGTCTCCATTCTAATACTCAAAATCTTTGAATATTTTAACTTCCATGGTTAAGTGGACTTTTCAGTTTGGATTAAATTCAGGATCTTGTGTTGGAAAAAAGATCTTATATTACCCAGTAAGTCAAATATAATTGTGGGAGGGAGGCAAGGAGTTCAGTCAACAGAAGGAATTGTGATAATGAAAGCAAAGACTGGAGTGATGGAGACACAATCTATAGACTCTCCAAAGCCTCTAGAAATGAAAAGAATCAAGAAATAGATTCTCACTAGAGTTTCCAGAAGGAATTAGACTGGATGAACTGCGTGACAATAAATTTGTGGGATTTCTATACAAATAAATATAGTAATATATTACCAACAGAACAGGAATCTAACACAGGTTTCCTAGAACATCAAATTCAATCTTTTCAATTCTAATTAAGTGGTAAGACCATGACATAGTGGGCTTTCATTTATATATTCCTACAAAAGCAATTTATTGAACTGCTAATAGCTTCCAGGCACTGCTTACAGTAAACATATGATCTATACTATACTTTTCTAAATGTTTCTACCAGAGCCTTGAGATTAAAGTACAGAAAGGAGAGAGCCCCATATGACAGTGGAAAGCTGAGGTAATCTGATGGTGGTACATTTACTCCCTATAGCTATACTGGTTCTAGTCCGACCTGAAGCCAGTGGATTCATGTGTCTTTTGATTTCTGAATCACCTTGCCTGCATCATTACAACAAATTCCTTTAATTATTTGAATTAGTCAGAATAGATTTCTGTGGTCTATACTCATTTCAGTAATGTATCTGGTCAGTTGATGGTATACTCTCATCATTTCAAGAATTTTTAAGTGTTTTCTATCAATACTTTCTTTTTTCAAAAAGATGTTTTGCTTCACAAAACTATTACATATATCATTAGCCTGCTGAAGCTGTTATTTTCAACAAGCTAAGTCTACAGCTTCATCTCAATATTTGAGAAACAATTTTCTCTGTGTATGTAGAAAAATATGATTGTGAAACAGTTTACAATCCTCTGATGGCTAAGTAGCTATAACTTGATATGGGAAAATGTGTTTTATTATGAACTGAAGTTGTATAATAATGTCCATGGATATTATCTATCACTAGTAAACAAGAAATTTATCTCAGCCAGATAATTGTTGACAATAGCTATGGAAGGATTTCTAACAGATGAATACTTCATTAGAGAAGTGGTTACCATCCGGCTCAAGGAACCATATTTTCCAATAATGAAAAAGGATGAATTGGAAGTGCCCAACTCTGGAAGTTAATTCAAAAATTCTAACGCTTAGTGCAAAGAACTATTTATAATGAAGCATATTAACACGACCTCCAACTTCTGGGAAAAAGAGGCTCTCATTAGACCCTCTATATCATTTGTTCTTTTTCTCTATTGTTGTTTTCCCTCATTTCCAATAATTAGTAATTTTATCAGATGAGCAGAAAAGCTCAAAAGCTATGTACATAGGACCATGGAAGATGATGCTAAGTGAAACAAACCCCAAGATAGGGACACAAACGGTTATTCTTTGTTGTTGTTGTTTTTAATGTGCTATGTGATGGTTTTGTTTCCTTTGTATGTTCTTCCCTCTATGGTATATCTCGTGTTGTCATGGTACTTGATATTGGTACCCTGCATCTTGTATATACATTTGTCCAATTTGGGGAGGGGGAGTAGAATAACAAAAAGCTGAAACAAGGGCACAGGATGATCCATTGCAACAATGAGACCCCCAAGACACTATATGGCAAATGAACTTTACAACTTTGGGGGGGAAGTGAGGAAAGAAGAGGAGGGAAGGGATAGTGGGAGAACAACAAAGGAGGGAGTAACAATTCTCGACAAGAAATGTACTCGTTACCTTACTCATGTAATGGTAACCCCTTTGTACAGCATCTTTACAGTAAAATTATTTTAAAAATTCTAAACTCGGTCCCTTGACAACTCTGGTCTCAGGTATCCCAAAGCTCCACTGTGACTGGCCCTCATTAACATTGCCAAGGCAAGATGGTAACAAGATTCTAAGGCCTTGAGGGTAGTTATCTGAAGAAGCTGAGAAGTGATAAATACATGGGCGATATGCTAGGCTCCCTTTCTAGAACAAATGGAATTTGGTAACACTTAGTGATAATCGCTACTAGGTTCCTGACAAAGGGTCTGGCTGTTGGCCAAATGCCATGTTTGCCATGTGACTTTTCAACATGGCTCCCTGTTTCAAAGTGTACGTTAAGTTAATGAGTGCACTAGCAAGACAAAAAAGTTACGGTGTTACATAAGCAAATCACAGATGCAACATCTGAACACCTTTACTCCATTTTATTGGGTAAAAGCACACCATAGGCCCTGCTCATACTCAAGTGGAGGAGATGACATGAGAACACTAATACCAGAAGTCGGGGATCATTAGATGACATGTGAAAAGTGGTTTATTATATCCATCCTCAGTTTATTTGTTGAAAGGGCTGGAGAAATCCTTTGATGCAGAGATAGGTCATGCTATACCTCTGTTGTGAGTCTCCAATTATTTCCTTAATTAAAAAAAGTTTCCATATCCCTCACCATGGCTTACAACTGTGCTTGTTTTAGGCTATTCCCTCTCACGAAACTCAATCTGGTCCAGATGTAGTCACTTTCTTCCTCAAACCACAACCACCCAGCAGAATTCCACTTCAGGACCTCTAGACTGCAATTGATTCTGCTTGGAGGTCCTTGCCTCAGGTTCACCCTTGGACAGACTTCCATTTAATGCAAGCTCTGCTCTGATGTCATCTTCTGGACCATGCAATCCAGAATACCAATTCCTTCTTTGCTCCCTGCTTCCTTATCCTCCTCTATTTTTATTCCCAGTATTACTTTTCTCTATTTTTATTCCCAATATTACTCTTAACCACAGAACATATAACACACCATAAATAACTGCCCTTTTCAGTGCAAAAAGGAAAACTTAATGAAGCCCAAAACTTCTTTTTTATTCATGAAATATATAGTGACCAATTCTTTAAAAGAAAGAAGAAGTGTGTTAGGACAAACAGAAATAGAGAAAGGGAGTGTCGACTTCTTTTAACAATTATCTTGTAATCATCCAAATGACTAAACTACTAGGGAGCGGTATATCTTCCTTTAACTTAAAAGAGAATGGAAAGAAAAGGGTGGGTGAATAGAGTCATAATTGCAATGTACATATGTAAAGATAGAACTAGGTTACTTGAAAGGATGGCTGGAGCCTGGGCCAGATGGGGAAGATGATGGAAAAGGTAGCATTGAGGTGCATTGTACTCATAAATTGACATGTTGAAGATTTTTTTTTACAAAAATACCTTAAATGAAATAAAAGAGAATGTCTTCAAAGATTTTCACTTCCCTTTTCAGCTGTCTTACCAAGCATTAATTTGGTTTGGTAACCACCTTGTTCTGACAATAGCTATGAAGGAAGGGTTACTGGGCACGAAGGATAGGGTCACTAGATTGGTCTGTTCTTCCTGTCCGAAAAGTCCGCCTTGGGAATTAATAAAGTGACGTTTGCAAGATGGCATCAAAGTTACTCAAAATGAGGAAACTAATTTTAGTTAAGGACCTCAACTTTAGCATCATTACCTCCTCAAGAGGAGGCAGCGGTCATGAAACATCTGTAGCAAACTTATCCAGCTCTGTCCATTGCTTTCATCTGGGTATTCTGAAGAATACCTTCTGAGGACACTAAATTCAAGTTTATGTTTGTGTTGGTGCAATAATTGCAGATCTCCTAAACCTGAAGGAGTTTTAAGTTTATGCTTATTGCTGGGGGAAAAGAGAGACATTTCTGCAGCACTGGCCACACAACTTACTTTTCATAGACAGATTTCTCATTGCAGGAATTTTTCTTTCAGTAGCTGCTAGTACAGCCTAAACTGGCCCAACTCCATGTCCTTCACAGTTCCAGAAATACAAACAGGAAGTTAACATTTCCATAGCAATAATGGATCTGTAATAAAAGCTGAGGAGGAACAATAAAACAGAAGGTCAGGATAAAAGCAATTTACTTTTTATTAACATCTTAACACTACAAAGAATAGACTTTAAAGATTAAGATGGAGTCAGAGTATAAATACAAAAGTATTTGTCCCAAATTACTTTTATTTATTTGACTATTTTTAGGGAAGGTTTTCCTTTGATGTTGGAGTAAGGCGCAAACTCGTGCAGCATTTCTAAAAGCCCTCTGCTTGTAAACTCTGCTCTATCATTTTTATGGATCATTTTTTCTGAAGTTTGTTGCATTTCTCTATTTTCTTTCCAAAGAAAAAGCCCATGATTCATTGTATTATTCAACTTATTATTGTAAGAGACTACACACTATAATGAGTGTAATGAATTCAGCAATTTGAGGAAAGTCAATTGAATTCTTTCAGACATTGTCTTTTAGTTATAGATATAGCACATCACTAGTAAAGTTTTCAAATTCCCAGTGGCCTACACCTTTTCTTTCCACACTATTATACATGTCTTCCCTCTGGTTATGGATGACACAGATGACTTCCTAAAAGAGAATAAGATAGATACTTTGACATTGTTTGTATAAGGAAAGGAGAACTGGATGCCAAAGAGAGAGAGACAGAGAGAGAGAGAGAGAGAGAGACAAAGAGGAATATGACATACGGATGCATTTTGTAATGTGATAAACTTTGATAACCTCCAAGGGTTTGAAGGAAAACATACACAAAAGTCCATGCATAATGTTTAATACTCTTTACATGAGATATTTAAAATATATAAATCCAAACAAATTTCTGGTTTACAGTGCTGGGATAAGGCAGGCATGAGGACTAATGGCTAAGTGGGTATTGGCAAAATGTCTTTCCCAAATTCATATGTTGTAAACAATCTGGAATGCAATAGTATTGGGTTGGTGGGACCCAAGAAGAGGTGAATTAGATCACCTGGGCTTCTCCCTCAGGAATGGACTCATGTTGTTACTCTGAGCAGTAGCTGGTATCATGAGGATGAGTTTATTGTACAGGTGAGTTTGGCCTCTTCTTACTTCCTACTCTCACATTCTTGCTGTTCTGCGTTCTGCCATGGATGCCAAAGGGCCCTACTGTCAAAGGATTACTTACTGGATTCTAGCACCCTGCTATTAGAGTTCCCAGTCTAAATAACTGTGAGAAATAAATTCCTATTCTTTATAAATTACCTGGTCTGGTACACCTTATAACATAAAAGTCACCAACACAGAGATACAGATTTTTAGGTGATGAGAGTGGTTTGAAATTAGTTAGAGGATACATTAATATAAATATAGCGAATATTCTAAATACCACCAAATGTGCACTTTAACAGTTATTTTTATGCTATGTAAATGTCATTGAGTTTGTGTGTGTGCATATGCATGCGTGTGCATGTGCGTGTGTGCATTGAACATGCTAGGTAATTGTTATACAACTGGGCTTTGTAACCCCTCATCTCAATTTAAGGAAAGTTGGAGGGAGGAGGAGAGTAGTTCGTTCCATTTCCGGAAGTGAAAAAAATAAGGCACCATGCCTTAATGAAGAGAAAATTCTAAAATCTTCCAGTTGACCACAGATAGAGAAAGATAGATTGATAATTGACTCCTCATTTAAAATGAAAATCTGGGCTAAAGAAAGCAGTTTCTACAATATCTTCAATGTACTGAGAAGGTTTAAAGATTAGGAGCTTTAAATTTTATGTCCAGATCAACTATCATTTACAGATTCTCTCCACTTAATACACTTACCATCCACAAACTCTAGTTGAAAAGTCTGTTAAAGTTACACTTAACAAATTGTTTTAAAAAATTAACTGTATTTTATCATATCACAATAAACAAAGAAACCAATAAAACTTTTTGTGTGGAATAAATATTGCTCACAAGATCTAGGCTCACAAAGCCTAGGTCTTGGAAGTCATCTCCCTATTCTTACAGGAAAAAGCTAGAAAACTGACAGAACTGTAGGGTATACTAGGGTATATACTGAAATCTGAAGAGACAAGTGCATCCTAAAAACAGAAGCAAAATGTATTGTTCAGAAGTAGCTTCTGCTGAAGTCAGAAGCTGATGTGGGCGCTTAAATGGAAATTTTAGAATGTGATTTCACACTGACTATGAACTAGCACAGGAGTGAGAAACTGTTGGATGTCTCAGTCTTAAGAGGTTTCCTACACTTTTATGTATTCCTTCTCCAGGGACATCACATGTTCTTACGATGAGGTCCCACTAACAGTCTGGTGGATTAGAGGCGAGTAACAGGTGAAAAACATGTCCACACCTACTCTACAAACAGGGCACACACTTTAATAAAAGGTCATTGCTGGAAAACTATTCTGCAACCATATTCCAGCTGGAAACGAGGAGTTCTTTCCTAATCTAGCCCCTCCTGACTTTTTGTCACAGCTAAAGGAATCAGCATGGTCAACAAAGGTTAAGGCTTCAGACAAATAGACCTAATGAGACAGATAGGGAAGGGAGTAGGAAGCAGAAGGAAAAAGAAGTATCAAACACCTCGAAAGGTCACTGCCCCGAGATGCAGACCAAACAAAAGACCAAGATCTAACTGGAAGATTATAGGATGCTCCTCTTCCACATTATACCACTCACTCACAAGTGTCACAGAGGAATACAGCTAAGGCCTGAGCCACTGGCACAAGGCTCCACAGTATTTTTAAGTAGTTCATCTGCTAAATGATGCTATGGAAAAAGACGAAGATATGAAGTGACTGATGAATGATATAAGTAGATGGATAGGCTAAGAAAGAAACCATAATATGCAATAAATTTCACAAATCTGTATACCTAGGTGTATATATACTGTAAAACTGTCAGTATTTGAAATCAACTATATAACTTCTGAATCACTGGATGAGAAAAGAGAAATGAAAAATAAAACCTTATCAATACCAGGTAACAGCTATGCTGAAGAATTTGTGGCACAAAAAAAAGTTAGATTTATGTTTACAAAGATCAAACTATTTTTCTCCTAGCATTCAGTAAGGGACTTTATATTTCCATAAATACATATATGCATGTAAATACATCATAAATGTACCTGTGGGAAGGGGGAGGGAGAATTGGTCATTTCCTACCTATTTTGTTTGAATAGATGTATGTATGCATCTATAGCTGATGAAATTTGGAAGATGATTTTGTTCAACTGCAATGTCTCCAAAAAGATCTTGTTTTAATATTGAACCAAGGAACAGTGATAACTGAATTTCTTCTTTTTCATTGTCCATGTTTAGACAAAGCTAATGTTCATAATTTGCAAAAATACAAATTATTCTTCTCCACAAAAACCTTCAAATGTGATATCCAGAGCTAGAGCTTCAAAGGGAAGTGATTTGTTCCTGGAACACAATTTTTCACTTAAACACAATCTTCATTTTGTAGAGAAAACAAATGGGAACAATATGACCCCACTGGCCTTGTGCCCACTCATGTACCACAAAGGCCATAAAAACCATGAAAGAAACCACATCAAAGCAGATTAGGCCACTGCAAACTTCAAGGAAAGGATGGCGTCCACACATGACTGATCTGTGGACCTTCGGGAGAAGGGGAAGCAGAGTGACCCAGAGTAATGGAAAAAGTCATCAAGTCAGTCATCTTTGGAAAAGACATGAAGGAAGATGAATCCAAAGAGCCCAGAAAAGCCATCAATTCTGTGGGCTTGGTGTTCATATTCTCTCAGTGAATCAACACCACCATAGTGCTACTTATGGTGGGATTAAAGACAGTATTATCCTTACAAATTAAAAACTTATCTATTTTTAGGCTATTGCAGAAAAGTGGTCACATTTTTGTACATTATTGATCATGTAAAAATATACTAATTTGAGCTTTTTTCTTTTTCAATATTGGAGGTTGAACTCCAGAGTTCACCCTTCTTAGACAAGCACTCTGGTTTTCCAGAAACAGCTTTCAACTTTTTCAAGGTAGACCCCGAACCTGAATTTACCTACCTCCACGTCTTGACTAGCTGACATTTCAGGTATGTACAACCACATATGGCCATGATTTCGAACATTTAAAAAATATTCGAGAGCCAGGTGCCCATGGTTCATGCCTATAATCCTAACTATTCAGGAGGTTGAGATCTAAGGATCGCAGTTCAAAGCAGGGAAGTCCATGAGATTCTTATCTCCAATCAGCCACCAAAAAGCCAAAAGTAGAGCTGTGGTTCAAGTGGTAGAGGGCCAGTCTTGAGTAAAAGAGCCAAGGGAGAGTGAGGCCCTGAGTTCTAGCCCAAGGACTGGCACACACACACACACACACACACACACACACACACACACACACACACACACACACACACACACACACACATTTCTGAAACTTCACAGGTATCATTCATGATTTAGAAGTCAGTGTTGAGACGTATGCTAATAGACTGGGCTTGTCAGGTGCCAGTAGTTCACACCCATCGTGCTAGCTACATGGGAGGCTGAAGATCATGGTTCAAAGCCCAGGCAAGAAAGCTCATTGGACATGAGACACTTATCTTCAATTAACCACCACCACCAAAAACAAAAACAAAACCAGAAAACACAGAACTTGGGCTGTGGCTCAAAATGGTAATATGCAGCTTTGAGTGTAAAAGCTCTGGGACAGTGCCCCAAATCCTGAGTTCAAGTGCCAGAACCATCACACACACACACACACACACACACACACACACACACACAACTGGACTATAAATCATACTACTTCACATGGCATCCCAGAAACACTATTTAAAGCCCATGTGACATTTTAAAAACACTTTCTACTGTGAGAATTGAAAGATACAATAATAAATCTCTCAAAATCTACCTTGGTACGAATTAGCACTAGCAAAGAGCAACAACTGAAATCTTTACCTCACTCCCATGAAGAGATCTCCTTCCCACAGGCAAAGTCACTGAGACCTAGAAAGGAAAAGTAGTGGATCCTAGAGCGTATCTACGCGTGGTGGTTGGAAATGACAGAGACAGATTGCAAACCTACTCTAATCTGGCTCCCGGATCTTTAGCCTCTGAACTCAATGAAATATCACATTTCATAAATTTCATTTACTTATCTTTTGCGCTTTCCCTTGAGCATTAACTCTGGTATGGCAGGGGGAAAATGTACTTTCTTGGTGTAGGAAATTGACATTTATGAAACATTTATATACAGTTGCCAAGAACTATGTCCACTAGCTAAAACAAATAACATTAATATTTAAGCCTTGCAAAAATTACAAGAGGCTCGTGTCATTATTCTTGCATAGATGTCATTTAGAAGACAATTGTTTTGACTTAAGCCTGTAATTCTAAACACACAGGAAGCTGAGATCTAACAATCTGGGCTCAAAACTTGCCAGAGAAGACAAATCTAGGAAACTTATTTCCAACTAACCACCTAAAAGCCAGAAGTAGAAGTACAGCTCAAGTGGTAGAGTGCTAGACTTGAGCAAAAAAGCTAAGCAAGTACATGAGGCCCTGAGTTCAAGTCCCAGACTGGCACAGAAGAAAAGAAAAAGTAGGCCGTAGAGGACAATTGCTCTTTCCTTGGTATGTGCGCAGTGTCTTTGTGAAAGGTACACAGTTATTGATAGTCCCAGACTTTAAGCCAACCATGCTACGAAACTTGATTGTGAAGCTTATGAGTGAGAGTATAGTATTTGAGTCATTAAATTTCTCTGAGTCTTATTTGTAAGATATAAAAAATGAAATACAGCCTACATAAATGAGTTAAATATACTAAATAAGACAATACATTAACGTCCTATACTGGAATCATAGTAAGTACTCTATAAATGTTAGCCATGATGACGATGATGATGATGATTATGAATATAGGTTTGAATGGAGTCAGCTAAATTAAATGATCTTTGTTAAATTTTAGCCAGGCTGCCAGTGTGCACTTTAACATGCAAAACATACTCCCTATAGAAGAAAAGCTTTGGGGTCAATTGTACAGATGATTGCATCAACTTATACAACTCCACTGGATAGGCTGTGTGTACAATAATCATGATTTCGGTACAGGGTAAGTAATATTTTTAAATTTCTGGCAGGAGTATGGGCTATAAGTTTATAGGAATAGGAAGCTTATGATGTGTGGACAGAAATCTGTGTTAACAAATACTTCTTCTCAAGCTATAGAAAGTAAATTTTAAAAAAATCATGAAGCCAAAATGTTGGAGATTTTTACCATCAGTTGGAGGTTATGCTTCAGGTATTCAAAATCCTTTAGAGAAAAGAAAACACTACAAAACATAATATTTTTCATCTCATTTGACTTTCCGAAATAAACAACCTCTTATCCAGAAAGATCAGTAAATTGAGAGTGTTGGCTAGGCTATAATCAAATATTTGTCAGGTGTCTCAAATTAATTAAAAGGTAGACTATTCCAATCAAGCTTTCTATTGTAAATAGTACATATAATAATGTTTGTTTGTTTTTTTTTCTGAAACCTCTATATTCTTATAGTACCAGGGTTATTCTTATGAAGCTTTATTGTTATGATACCAAATTTTGACACAAAATAAAAAAAATTCTATCACAAAGAAGGTAGTTCCAACAGAGGATGAGCTAAGCTGTAATTGTGTGGATTCTGTTTGCAGGGACCTTCAAACAAAGTCTGCAGGATTGCATGTCTGGAAAGACATGTATTAATAGTGTTTTATGAGTCAGAGCACAATTTCCAAGAGTTAGTGTACCAATTTACTAGGGCTACTATAACAAAGCACCATAGACTGAGTAGTATGAACAAGAGGAAGTTCTTTTCTCACAGTTTTAGAGTTTATGTTTCTAAGATCAATGGGGTTGGTAGCCTCGTTTTCTTCTGAGGTCATTGGCTTGTAGATAGATGTCTTCTCCCTGTGTTTTCCATCTTCCATCTGGGTGTCTGTGTCCTGATCTCTTCTTACAAAGACACCAGTGACATTGAATGACTTCCTTTAACTTTAAATATCGCTTCAAAGACTCTATTTCAACATGGAATCATCTGAAATATGGGCTTTAGGACATTTTTATTATAAAGATACTGTACAAAGGGGTTACATTTACATGAGTAAGGTAATGAGTACATTTCCTAGGGAGCATTGTTATCCCCTCTTTTGTTTTTTCCCCTAGTATCCCTTCCCTCCCCACCTCCACAACTCCTCCTTCTCTTCCCTCAAGTTGTAAAGTTCCTTTTCATTACAGTGTCTTATACGTCTCATTGTTACAATGGGTCGACCTGTATCCTTGTATCAGCATTTAATTATTTCCTTTCTCCTCCTCAAGTTAGAAAAATGTATATACAAGATGCAGGGCACCAGAATCAAATACAGTGACAACAGAGGTTATACCATGGGGGAAGAACATACAAAAGAAACAAAACAATATCACATAGTGCATTAAAAACAACAGAGACAAAGAAAAAACTTTTTGTGTCCCTATCTTAGGGTTCATTTCACTTAGCATCATCTTATGTGGTCATATGTACATAGCTTTTGACCTTTTCTGTTTGTCTGGTAAGATTATCCTAGATGTACACTAGTTATCGCAAATAAAGGGGACCTCTGTTTCTTTGGGTCTGGCTTACTTCGCTTAATATAATTTTTCCAAGTTTTTCCATTCCCTAACAAATTTTCTGTATGCCAATATCGAGAAGAGCACAGCTGAAATCAGGAAAGCAACTCCTTTTGTAATAGCCCCATAAAAAAATAAAATACCTAGGAAGGACCTAACAAGTGAAGGACCTCTATGTTGAAAACTTTAAAAAACTGAAAAAGGAAATTCAAGCAGAACTAATGAAGTGGAAAAAACCTCCCATGCTCCTGGATTGGGAGGATTAACATTGCAAAAATGGCTTTAGGACTTTAATATACACGTTCTGAGGTCGAATCACTTACAGACTCACCTTCTCTCTTGAGTATCAGTCAGCTCATTAGATCCATGGGGCTGTGTGTTTAACAAGTGTCTAATAGCTAGAGCTCTATCCCAAGTTGGCACTCTGAAAATAGAAAAATGTGTTGGCTTACACACTGAACATTTCTGGATTTTTCACTATGAAGATACCAGGTTTCACTAGAAAGCCAAAGAGCTCCTGAAACCTATATATGTAGTCCAAGCTGGCGTCAATTTTGATCCTCTCCCCTTAGCCTGACTAGGGCTGGGATTCTAGCTCTGCACCATCACACTGAATAATTCAAGAATAAGACCTTAAGGGTACCTTGATTAAAGGGCCTCAATAATACCGCATCAGCTTGGATTCTTTATTTATGTATCTTGCATCTGCTTTCTATTTTTCACTTTCCTCATTGTTACAGGATGCCTCGATCAGGTCACTTCTCGTGTGACCAGAGCTTCATATTTAAAGAAGCTGGAGAGTGGGTTAATCAGGTTAACATTTTATCTCTGAATTGCCAAGATGAATTTTAAGCAGCAAAACTTGGATTTTAAATGGTAAAATAGATAAGGCATAAATAGAGACCAGTTTTTGTTGTCTTTGGATATGGAAGTGCCATTCACTATTACATATAGATTCAAAGTCTAGAAGCAAACACAGTATAATTCAAAGTTAGATATGAAATAGAGGCAGATGAATTGTTCCAAATACACTGTAATGTATGCTAATGGAAAACAAAGCTGGGAGTATTTCTTTAGTATTTCCTATGTGTTGGCAACTATTTTGGTATATATTTAATACTCATATATATAGTATTAATTGCTATGATTTTCATCATTGTATAGATAGGAAACAATGTCTCCAAAAGGTTCTATCACTTGTCCAAGGCAGCAAAGTTAATAAGTGTTAATAAGGCAACAGAGATGGGATTCAAGTTTTTGAAGTTCCTATTCACAAATGCTACTTTATCTTGCCTTACTAACATATAGGTATCGATGGTAGCTCTCTTCAGCAGATCTGAATCCACTCAAATGTTAGCAGCAGCAGCAATGATGTCACATTGTGATGACAAATGTCTGGGATGAAATGAAAGTATTTATTTTAACCATCTGTGTGCAATAGAAAGACCCTTATGTGACTTTGGTTTGAAAATTGTTTCCCAAACTTAGTTTACAGTGGCTCAAGGAATCTCACAGTGCTAGCAAAGGGAGTCTTTGGTAGTTGGCTGCTAACTCAAGATTTATTAATTCAACTTAATATGAAAAAAAGCCTAAGGTGAGGAATTAAATAATGTCTTTATCTCTTCCTTAATCTATGAATGCTCTTGGATGATTGAGTCAGTGGATAGCCTTACCATCTAGGAAGCTTTAAAGCCTGGTATAAACTAGGATTTCTGGTCTGAGTGAGCTGCTACAAAGGTGTAGGTCTTCCCCTGGAATTTGAGCGGGTGCCTCCTCACCAAGAAAATGCATATAAATGCCTGAGTCAGTTTAGTGGTCTTTACCAAAAATAGCTTAGCCTTTTGACTCACCCAGGCTGCCAGTAAACTCTGCTTATTTTTCCCCCCTCTCCACAGATAGGCTAAATCTAGTAACACCAGGTCAACGTATTCTGAATTGCCCACAACACTGAATTTGTTTGAGTATAAAAAAAATCATTGTTATCTGTTCACTCTGGGACAAGAAGAGTTGGAAGAATTTATTAGCCCTGACTTGTAGGCTTATGGATAAGAAAAGAGAAGCCCAGAAAAACTAAGGGGCCCACACAGAACCATGTTGCTAGAAAGTGGTGGACCTAAAATAACAGAACTCCTAGTGCTTGAAAACAGTCTGTCTTCTACTAGAGTCTCAGCAAGAGGGTTTTATGGCTGTAATAAAGTCCATCCCCTCTAAAAGCAGTTTGGAAGCATAACACAAGGTACCCTTGGTATCCTTTTTGTCCCTTGTGTGTTGATCTATCACATCTTCTCTGTCCACTCTGCAGATAGACATCTCAGTTGTTTCTAGTTCTTGGCTATTGTGAATAATTACAATGAACACAGGCCTCCAAATGTCTCTTCAAGATCTTGATTTCCCTCCCTTCCTTCCTTCCTTCCTTCCTTCCTTCCTTCCTTCCTTCCTTCCTTCCTTCCTTCCTTCCTTCCTTCCTTCCTTCCTCTCTGCTTTCTTTCTCTCTTTTTCACTTTCTCTTTCTCACTTTCTCTCTTTCTTTCATTGTTATTGTAGTTAGAACTCAGATCCTGGGCACTGTCCCTGAGCTCTTTCACTCAAGGATACTGTTCTACAACTTTGAGCTTCAGCTTCACTTCTGGTTTTCTGGTGGTTAAGTGGACTCATGGACTTTCCTGCCCAGGCTGGCTTTGAACTGCAATCCTCAAATCTCAGCCTCCTGAGTAGCTAGGATTACAGACATGAGCCACCAGTGCCCCACATTAGTTCTTTTCAGTAAATACCTAGATGTGGGGTTGATAGATCTTATAGTACTATTTTTTTAATCTTTAAGGAAACTTGGTGCTATTTCTTTATTTTACCTTTCCACCAGCAACATACACAGATTTGAAATTCTTGACCTTCTCCCTGGCAACACTAGCTTTGTTTTCAAAATATCCATCTTAATAAGACAATATGTCATTGTGATTTTGACTTGGATTTTCCTGGTGATTAGTGAGACTGGGCATAGTTTCATTTACCTTTTAGGCTTTGACATTTATACAAGATACATCCAAGACTATCAAAATGGTTATAATTTGCAATTTATTTATTCATCATGATTAACTAAAATACTCTTTACTGAGCATAGTGGTGTTTAGATGGCATTTGGGGCATAACAATGGATAAATTACTTTGGTAAGAGTGTAGATAGATAACTACAATAGCTGAGGCCAGAATCCAGCCATTTTCTAGAATTAGGAGTCTGATAAAAAGTAGTGAGGAGGAGAAATTGAGGAAGTGCCTTTCAAGATGGAAGATGAAAGAACAAAAACATGATCTTAAAGGCCTAGAAAGTAAGATTATTTGACAGAAGGAAGTGGTCAGATTGTTTCAATTCTACTAAACTATTGAGTAAAGTCAGGACAGAAAATTGGCCATTGACTTTGGTAATTCTGATAAAACTCATTTCAGTTGACAACAGTTCAATTATAGTGCTTAGTGGCAAAAAGAATATGCAAAGGTGGAGGTAATGGATATAGAAAGTTCCTTCGAGAGTTTTGTCATAAAGTTTGACAAGAAGTGTACTTATTACCTTACTTATCTAACTGTAACCTGGCTATCTATCACCTTGATAATAAAAAATTTAAAAAGCTTTTAAAAAAGAGTTTTGTTGTAAAGGAAGAATTTAGCAAAACAACAACTGTGACTGGGATCCTTGAAGAGATGAATGACATTTGTGCAAAGAGAAAAGAAAGGGATTCATGCTGCTTTCCAGAACACTAAAAGGAAGCTGGCCTTGGCTGACGCAGAGAAAGGCAGAGTGTGCAGGTGCAGATACCAAAAAGAGCTCATTTGAGAGATAAGAAGACCTGGCTGTTCTCTTCTGATGGTATGTATTTTTTCTGATAGTAGTCTGAAAGTGAAGCTACAGCAAAGAAGGAACATTTCTGGAGAAATGTGGGTGGATTATCAGACATTGTGGAGCACTAATAATAGATCATGGTTTGAAGTATGGTGACCATCAGCAGAGCTGCGTAAGCTGTGGGATTCCCTTCTAGCACATGCAGCCTCTCAGGGATAGGCCCAGAGCAGTTATACAGGGCAGCTTGACACAGCTTGGATACCATCCGACAACACTGGCAAAGTAAGGTAGATACACTACATTCCTGAAGATGGCCTCTAAGTAGGAAAAGGAACACAGTTAAGATGTAAGAGAGTGATGAATGTTTTATAAAAGCAAAGTGATATGGGAAAAGAAAGAAGGTCTGAATGAGGTTAAATATTAATTTAAATGGACAGGAATAAGAGAGCATTTCCAAAAGGGCTCAGTTATTAGAAAGAATAAATACTCAGCCAACTAAGTGCTAAGTGACTGAGAAGACTGAGATCTGAGGACTGAAGTTTAAAGACAGCTTGGGCAGATAAAGCCAAGAGACTAATCTCTAACCAGCAAAAGACTAGAAACACAGGTCTGGCACAGCAACCAAGGGAGAGAGTGAGACCCTACGTTCAAGCCCAAGTACCAGCCCCTCCACACTACATGCATACCACATACATGAAGAGTAAGTATTCTTATAAGTGGATAGGTGAGATAAGGTGGAGAAAAAGAAGTTCAGAATTGAGAGATGGGCAGCATTAAGAATGGCTGCAAGAAATATGGTAAAGTCACCTATGAAAGCAAAGGGAGCGATGGGGTCCATGACCTTTTCATGTGAAATTCACTTAAGAGAAAGGTTGTGAGCAAAAAGATAGAGGAGTCACTGTCTGAAGCCACTGTGATGACTGGGAAGACGCTGTTCCTCCAGCAAACCTTGAGCTATGACAGATGCAAGAAAGTAAGATTGTCATATGACTGAGCTCTGGGCTCAGTCTGACTTTAGTCAAGTAAGAATATGTAAGGAAGCATTAGGCCAAGTAAGAATATGTAAGGAAGCATTGGGCCATGTAGTTGGGGACTCTAAGCATTGAACTTGAAACTTCAGTATCATAGTGGAAAAGTTTTAGAAAGAAATGAGAAATTATGACAGCGAAGTACAGAGAGAAAATAAAGATTGGTATTTTGATGCAGCAAAAGTATTTAAAACTAAAATAAATTAAACTCTATATGGATATTAAATTCCAATCCTGACCTTGTAGATTAGAGGGGAGAAGAAGTAGAAAAGCCTATGATAATTTAGGTAGCATCTTGACAGAAAGACTGTCTCTAGCCATAACATATGGGTGACTTTAAGAAACCAAAATTATGGACCAATTTGTCATGTGGTAACAACAGCCCAAGAGAGATGCACTGGTCCTAACAAGGGTAACAAATGTGTGCTCAGGAAAACACCTGGTTATTGAACAAGTACTTCTTTATGGGTAAGACCTCCAAGATTCATGAACTCCTTCAAACTCAAGTCTCATTCTTTATTATACGTTCAACGGGGCCAGCCAATGGACTAAAAAGCAGTGATTCTAAAAGTAAGAATTAATACTGAGCCTCACGTTTTAACCTATTTGTAAAGTCATTTATGTATAAATTTGGAGGAAGAAGTGAAAAGACTCCGGCTCTTAAAAAATGGAAAGTTAAAATAACCTAGAACCCCTCCATAGTTTTAAAGCTCATGACACCAAAACTTGACTGGATGAGTTTGGCTCAGGTAAGAAGCAAAACTATTCAACTGATCAAAGACATTCCAAAAATTTCCCCTCCATTCAAAAGCAGGAGCTGAGTGATAGTCTGTCTCTTACAAATGAAGGTTCATAATGAAATTGGGGTTATATTTATGAGTGACTTGGGAGAAAATCAATCTCGTTTATAGTTCTACTTCAGAAACATCAATACTCAATTATATATTTGATATGGCTTTATGTGTTCATGGGTAGACTTTTTGTGTATATATTCATACAGTTTTAACACTTTTTGCCAACTATATCTTGCTAATTCTGAGAATAAATCTCATTTAAAATAAACAATAATTTGCTATAAAATGTTTTAAAAATAGTATCTATTGTGAGAATGTTGAAGAGGGTGCCTTCAGTCAACATGCATCGTACTCACAAACTGCTTTGTTGAGTGACATCTCCCATGTACAGCTATGTGAACATAAAAGTTAGAAGTAATAATTATCTATCTATCTATCTATCTACCATCTATCTATCTATCTATCTATCTATCTATCTATCTATCTATCTATCTATCTATCTATCTATCTATCTATCTATCTATCTATTTTTTGCCTGTACTGGGACCTTGCAATCAGGGCTTCATGTACTCCCTGGGCTTTTTCACCCATAACTAGAGCTCTACCACTTGAGCCATGCCTCCACTTCCAGATTTTTGCTGCCATTTGGAAATGAGAGTTTCAAGGACTTGTCTGCCTGGGCTGATTTGGAGTCAGTATTTTCAAATCGCAGCCTCCTAAGTAGCGGGGATTACAGGTGCTGACCACTGGTACCCAGCACACAAAAATAATAGTGTTATTAATAAAACATCATGGATATTTTAGTATATCTTCTTGATAGTTTTGTGGCCTTTTGTGTTGTATTTGTGTGTGTGTGTGTGTGTGTGCATGCATGTGTGTACCTGTTCTGGGACTTGAACTTGGGGCATTGGCACTATCCCCAACCTTTTGTGCTCAAGGCCAGTGCTCTCCCATTTAAGCCACAACTTCACTTCTGGCTTGTTGGGGGTTAGTTGGAGATAAGAGTCTCACAGATTTTTCCTCCTCAAGCTGGTTTAGAACTGTGATCTTCAGATCTTAGCCTCCTGAGTAGCTAGGATTGCAGGCATGAGCCACGGATGCCCAGCTTTCTTCTTGATATTTTTTTATCCCATACTAATAACAATTTAAGCAACATTCTTTAAGGAACTATGTAAAAACACATGTGGATGATTAAAATATTTTATTTTAGTAAAGATTTCATTAAAGGTTTCATTTTCTTAGATGAAACTTTTTAAATTTTAAATTCTGTATGTAAATAAATCATTCTTCCATGAAGATAGTAAATAATATTTATTCTCAAAAGAAGTTGAGGGCCAGCGCTCACCCATTTTTTATAACATATTTCAGCAACTACCTAGATAAGTAGGATAATGTATGTCAAGGTTTCTGGATGACGAATGCTCAACCCAAATGACTAAATGCCTTCAAGTCTCTTCAAGCTTTACAATCTGGCTAATTGGGTAGCTTTTCAATAGAGCCCAATTAAAAGAACGTGTGGGATTGGGGCTTACACAGGCTTGCTAGAGAACAGTATTGTGTAATACTTGGGAATCTGTAAAAAACAGTTGGCCAAAAGTTGCCTGGCTAGAAAGCAAAGCTTCCAGTAGATGAATGGTTTTAGATTGGATAGGAACAGAAGATTGGAGACTAATGAGAGCTACATAGAAGAATAATAGGAAGTTGTGGCTAGAAGGGGAATTCACAGAAAAGGAATTGGATCAATTCTGAAGAATGATATCTCATGTGAATGAGAATCCATGTGGGTGACATATATCATTGAAGACAGCTAAGTACATCATTTCAAAGCTCAGGGATTTATTTCTACTTTGTAGACACTAGCTGAGTCACTTTTGTAAAGGTAAAATAGGAATGTCCTTTACATAAACATATTTGATTTAATTTTCATTTACTTGATTCCAATAGAAGTCCCACCTTGTAGGATGGAAATATTCTGCCTGAATTTCATAACTGGTCATATGAACTGAAATATATTAATAAATCTTTAGGAAGGGTTCTGTGAACCCTTTCTGTGAAAATTGCTAGAGAGAGAAGTCTATATCTTCTTATGTGTTTCAACTAACCTTTCTAAATCTTTTTTGTCAGGAAATTTTAATCCTAAACTCCATATAAAAGGCAGGTTTACTTTAATCTAGCTTGACAACTCAGTGTCAAGATGGTAAAAGGAAATTCCCTGAAAGCTTCTGAATGAAAGCTGGGTAAGGGAGTTATGGACAAAAAGATCGACAGAGAGGTTAATCTGACTAAGGTATAACCTATGTATGTGCAACATACAACAGTAAAACCCTATTGTAAAACTGATATACACTAAGTAAGATAAATGACCGAAATGTATGACAGGATTCTTTTGGGAGTGGGTACCTGTAGGAATGGGGAGGGAGAAAGGAAAAGATGGCTGAGTATGAAATATGGTTAGAATACTTTTTTTTGTCAGTCATGGGGCTTGAACTCTGGGCTTGGGCTCTGTCCCTGTTCTTCAGCTCAAGATGAATGCTCTACCACTTGAGCCACAGTGCCACTTCAGCTTTTTTCATGATTTATTGAAGAGTCTCACAGTCTTTCCTGCCTAGTCTGGCTTTGAACCAAGTCCTCAGATCTCGGCCTCTTGAGTAGCTACAATTACAGGCATGAGCCACCAGCGCCTGGCTTGGTCAGAATACAAGCATTTATAGAAGTAAAGCAATGAAGTTTGTTGGAATTGTTTTAAGAAGCAGGAGAGGGAAGATGAGGGAAAGTGATACAGGGGGTGAATTTAATCAATGAACATTATACATGTGCATGGAAATATAACAAAATCTCCTTATAAAATCCATATATGCTAATTAAGAAACACTGAAATAAATGTGGTCTTGTGAATAAATTAATCATGTTCCAGGTTACTGGTTTTAAGATTTCTCTGAAATACTTAGAGGATACCCAAATGTCATGACAAATTTAGAATAGGTAAGAAAGTTCTCTTTTATTAATAGATTTTTAAAATTGTTATTATAAAGGTGGTGAACAGAGGGGTGACTGCTTCATAAGTCAGGTAATAAGTACATTTCTTTTTGGACAATGTCACCCCTTCCTTTACTCTCTCCCAATTCCCTCCCCCCATCCCCAACCCACAAGTTGTATAGTTCATTTTTCAACAGAGTGCCTAGTGAATATCACTGCTGAATTTATTCACCTTTTGTCCTTCCATTTTTCCATCTTCTCTTACCCTCCCAAGACAGGGAAACAAACAAGTGACACAAAGGAAAGAAACACCTCTTGTTTTCATTTCCTGGAATTCATCTCAATAAATATTATTTTGCAGGGTCTGAGGCACTGAGCATTGCACCTTTGTGTTCCTCCCCAAGTCTGTCCTCCAATGGATCCACTGTGTGTGTAGGCCTCAGTCCTGTATAATTTCTCATGTCCTGGTGTATTTTAGATGGAGCTTTTGCATATGAGAGAAAACATGTGCTGTTTGTCTTTCTGAGCTTGGCTTACCTCACTCACTCAGCATGATTTATTCTTGGTCCATCCATTTCCCTGCAAATGAAAGTTCTCTTTTTTATACTGCCTTGAAAGGTGAACACTTCTTGATGACATCCTTACAAAATGATTTCAGCATAATCAGAATGAGTTGTTGCTGAACATAGAATAGCTATGGCACGTTTTTTATAGGGTAGACTTGAAAAGCAGCATGGAATCATGAAAGGATCACAGACCTCTGACTTAGAAAAACCTTCCTTCTTTGTATCTTTGCTGTGCCACTTAATCCATACATTGGATTAAAAGCAGTGTGGTGTCTTCTTTTTTAGCACAGGATAATATTCCATTGTCTGGATATTCATAGTTTGTTTTCCATTTACCTACGAAGTGACATGTTAGTTTTGTGGTAATAATGAATGAAGCTGATATAAACAAGTGCATACAGGTTTTAAGATAGATAATACATTTTTAAATGTTTTTGAGTAAATATCAAGAAACACCTTGTAATTCAACCTTGTAATAACTACTTACTTCCTATAATTTTTTGTTGATTCTTTCAGAATTTCCACATCATCAGAAAACAAAGTCAATTTTATTTCTTCCTCTAAGTATATCATTTATCTCTTCTCTTGATGGTTGTATTAGGTAGTGCTTATTGTCTGAAAATGAAGAGAAGTTTGGAGAAAGAACATCTAGCTTTGTTACTGATCTTACCAAAAACATGAAGTGTATCAGTGGTAAATGTGAGATTGGCTATAAGCACTGTCTATATTATTATCATATCATGATCATGATCATCATCATCATTTATAACTATTATTTTGCTGTTGCTTTGTTTTATTTTTTAGATATTCTTTATCAATTAAATAAGTTAACCTCTAGTCTTAGTTTATTGAAAATTATTTTGAAAATTACAAATGAGCATTGCATTTTGTTAAATATCTTTGCATTTATTGAAATGAACATGTGATTTGTTTTTCTTCTGTAGCCTGTTAAGTGTGATAGATTACATGAAATTGTTTTTCAGTGTTGAAATACCTTTGCCTTTCTGGCATAAATACAGTTTGGCAATACTCATTCTATAAATTGTTGGATTTATTTTACTAATAACCTTCTTAAGGATTTCTGCATCTATATTCCTAAGAGATACTAGGTAACATGTGTTCAACTAGTATAGGCATTCATGTAACATTAGGATCATAAAACAAATTAGGAAGTGCTCCATCTCCTTCTGAAATAGGATGATGGGGTCTGGCCAGTACCACCTTGGCATCTTGTCTTCATGGTGGGGAAGGGTGAAGCCCCCAGCTCCCAGGTAATGGGCTTGCCTGAATCCATGGAAGAAGGGGCCAGTACTTGGTCGATGGGTTAGTTAATCTGTCAGTCAAGTGCCTGGGACTGGGAGTTTCCTGTGACCCTGCCTCCTGACATGACCTTCTTTAGGCCTAGGAGCCATTATGCCATGCCACCGGTCTCCATGTTCCTCTCTTGGCTCCTGGCTCTTTTCCAGTCACCATGGCATCCCAATTCAGCTCTCCATTGGAGCTGAATTTGTTTGTTGGTATTGTTTTTGTTCATTCTTTCCTCTTTGGCCTTCATGTTTCCAAACAGTGTTAAGTGTATTTGCTGACTACTGGTCTTTGAGGCAGGAGTTCACCTTGCAGTCGCCTACCTTTTTAATAAAGACTCCAAGATTCAATTTTTCAATATTCTGAAAGATGCTGCAAAGAGCTGAAAGAATTTGGTCTTTAAATATTTGGTAGAATTCACATGTGAAACCACACAATCCTAGTGCTTTCTGACTTGGAAGGTTGCTTATCTGTCCAATTGCTTTTATAGACATATGTCTATGTCAATTGTCTGCTGTTTCACATGTTAGCTGTGATAGATTGTGTTTTGCATGAAACTGGTCCATCTTATTGAAGTTATCAAAGCTGTATAAACCATGTCTGTAATATTATTTTATTATCCTTTTAATGCCCATGGCATCTGTAATGATGTCCCTTATTCATTTTTATATTAGTAATTTATGTCCATTCCCTTGTTTTTCCCCCTTATTTAACCTGTCAAGAGACTTATAAACTTCATCACTCTTTAAAAAAAATACTTTTACATTTAGTAATTTCTCTTATACCTTCAACTTAATTTCTTCTCTAATTCCTATTATATCTTTCCTTTTGTTGATTTGAATTTAGTTTGTTCTTTTTTTCTCAATTCCTAAAGTGAAAGCTTGGAATATTAGCTTTAGATTTATCTCCTTTTCTAATATATGCATTCAATTCAATATTCATTTCCTTTCTGGCATTGCACTGGCTGATTTCCTCAAGTTCTAATTGTATTTTCATTTTTATGTAGCTTAAAATATGATTAAATTTTGCTTAAGATTTCTTGTTTGACCTATATGTTATTTAGAAGATGTTTTCCAGTCTCTAAGGATTTTATTTCTATTATTGATTACTAGTTTAATTCCATTGTAGTCAGAGAACAAACAATATATGAATTCTAGAATTTAGTATTTTGTCCTTTCTGAAAATTTTAATTTCTCCATTTATTGAATGTTTGTTTTTATATTTCTTATTTACTAGAAACTTTTACATATTAATCATAAATTTAAAATTTCTAATCTAGTAATAATAATATTCATTGTGCATATAAGTTTGTTTCTAATAATTTCATTGTCTCTTCAAAATGTGTTTCTTTCTTTTAGTATCACTTCTTTTAGTATTTCTATATATATATACACACTCACAGATATATAGTACATATATTTAAATACACATATACATATATACGCAGAGACAGACACGCACATATATGCATTACTTATAGATTATATACATTACTGGGATTTGAACTCAGGGCATTGCATTTGTAAGGTTGAAGCTCTGCCAGTTGAGCCAGGACCCCAACCCATTTTTGCCTTAGCTAATTTCTAAGTAAAATCTTATGGATTTTGCCTAAGATTGTTCTTAGGCAACAATTCTCCTATGTATGGCTTCCGCTTAGTTGAAACCACAGAGGTATACCACTATGCCTAGCTTATTAATTGAGATTTACCTCAAAATCTGATCTTCCCCATTGCTGCCTCCCAGATAGCTGCGATTACAGTTTGAGTCATACCACCCAGCCTCTGTTGTCTTTTCTTTTCTTTGATTTTTTTTCTTATTATTATTTCTTGAGCTTGAACTGAAGACCTGGGTGCACTGTCCCTAAGCTTTTTGCGCAAAGCTAATGCTCTACCACTTTGAGCCACAGCTCCTCTTCAACTTTGTGGTAGTTAAACGGAGATAAGGTTCTCATGGACTTTCCTGCTTGGGCAGGCTTTCAACCATGATCCTCAGATCATAGTCTCCTAAGTAGCTAGGATTACAGGCATGAGCCACTGGGTACTTCCTAGATTTGTTGGGACAGGTTCTCACTGTATAGCTCAAGTTGGCCTTGAATTTATGAACTCCCATCTCAGCATCTGACTGGGATTATATACATTTACCACCATGCAAAGTATAAATTTGTTGATAGCAGGACTTGATATTCTGGGTAAAATAAGTTATTCTGAAGTATACACCACCAATACTTTAGCATTAGTAATACAAATACTATACCAATGCTTAGTGTGAAGAGGCACAGAATTTTAATATGTTTGTAGCTAGGTCTCAGTCTTTCAATGAGCCTGAACTCCTAGACTGTGAACTTCACTGTGTTTCTAATCTCTTTAGTCCATTAGGTAGGATGGACTAGCCGGTCTGAACTGGAATTGGATATTTCTCTTCTCATAGATCACTTAAGTTAGATAAAACTCCAGCAGATTCAGCTCCAGTTGAGGAGCTTCTCCTGAGGGCAAAGCAAAAATGATTGAATATATAAAAAAAATAGCTACTATTGTTCCTCACCTGCTCTAAGCACAAAAGAGATTACTCCCCCATTATTCACAAGGAAATCAAAGACACAAAAGTATGAGGATTTCCCAGGACTGGTTCCCAGGAATGTGTGACTTTGAGAGGTCTTCACTCCATAAATAGGTTGTATGGATGTTTCTACTCCACTCTTAGGGTTTGTTGTATTTCTTTGCCTGTGTCTTTAAGTTTTTGGCCCATAGTTTCCTCTATAACCTCATTCACCTTACATCTATGAAGATTTTTTCTCTCTCTCTGTCTCTCTGTCTTTCTCTCTCTCTCTGTCTCTCTGTCTCTGTCTCTCTCTCTCTCTCCAGTTTGCTCAGCTTTTAATATTATGACTGAATGGCAATAATCAGGCTTCTTTTTTTTTTTTTTTTTTTTTTTTTGGGTCCGGTCATGGGGCCTGAACTCTGGGCTTGGGCGTTGTCCCTCAGCTCTTCAGCTCAAGGCTAGTGCTCTACCACTTGAGCCACACTCACCACTTCTGGCTTTTTTCTTTTTGCTTATGTGGTGCTAAGGAATCGAACCCAGGGCCTCATGCATGCAAGGCAAGCGTTCTACCACTGAGCCACCTTCCCAGCCCTAATCAGGCTTCTTAAATGCTAGAAAATAAGTAGGCAAAGCTTAGCTTGTTAGGTTGTCTCTACTAAAGTTAATAATAGCAACTAACCTAGAATATGTACTCTGTGTCACATAGTGATCAAATCCTCACAGCCACTTTGTGATATTGGTATACTTTAATTCCTTTTCCAAATCAGAGAACTAAGACCTACCAGCAAGGAGGAAATTTAGATACTAAATAATATGTCCAATGATACATTGCTAGAGATTGGTAGTCTCTATCTAAATTCAAGAAATGTAGCTTCAGTCTTTGAGCTTAATTACTTTACTGATGCTGAATTTGGACAGCAGGTTTTTCGGCTCTTAATTATAAGATAATACCTCCAGAGAAAATACGATATATTCTTGACTACAGTTGTGTTGCTTATTTTATTTCCCATGAAGCCATATTCAGCTTTTTAGAGAGCAAAAGTTACTGATTATTTCACAATATGTTGGCTTCATAAAAAGTAAACATTTTTTCATCTTAGAGTTATATTTTTTCCTCTGCTGGGTTTATTTTTAACCTATATAAATCCCACAGAAGAAATGCCTTGTTTATGAGACATGAGAGCCCCAGGGATGAACATAGGACAGTCCATTGAGTTCAGAAAAGAAATGCTAGACCATGTACTGACTTTACCTCATCCAAAATATGTTCTTTTAGTGAGATATTATTTCCTATATGTAATTTGAAAATTAATATCATACATAATTGTGAAAGCATCTTCAAAATATTTTAATAGTAAAGTCAAGTATTTTAATAAGCTTTCAAGACCATTGCTTTTAAGATGTTAGAATTTAAGTAACTACCTTCAATACCAGATTGTAATGAGTCAATTTATACACTAGGAGGATTTAAGTTGGCTTCTAAAGAACTAACTAGATTTCTGTGCAATATAAAATCTGCCAATAATTCTAAGAGGTACACCATAATGCATTTTTTAGAGATTGCCTGGCAGAATGCTATGGTTTGATTATATATCCCTCCCACCAATTTATATGCCAGAAGCTTAATTCTTCCATGTACCAGTTTTAGGAGATAATATCTAGTGGGTAGAATGGGTTAGATCTTTGTCACTATGAAAAAATACCCGAGAAACTCATCGGAAAGGAAGAGAACGACTTCTTTTGGCTGAATTTTAGAGGTTCAGTTTCTGGTTTGCAGGCTGCATTGTTTTTAGGCCTGTGGCAAGAAAGACAACATGGTAGAGGAAAGTTGCTCATCTTATGGCAGCCAGGAAACAGAACAAGAAAGAGATGAGGTCAAACCACACCTCCTCCTAGTTTCCAACAATTCTAATAGCCATCAAAGTATAAATCTATCAAGGGATTCAGTCACGCCTTCATGATCCAATCACTCCCAAAAGCCCACCAGCTGACAACCAAGCCTCTAAAGCATGAGACTTCCAAAATATTTCAGGTTGAACCTGTAACTCAGTGTTTAAGTTATGGAGATGGAACCCTCACGAATGGATTGATACCTTTGTTAGGTGAGTAAGTTATAACTCTTGCTGGACTTATTTGGTTAATGAGTGATGTGGCTGATACAAAGCAAGCCACTTGCTCTTTCTCTTCCACATACCACCCCCCTACACACACACACACACACACACACACACACACACACACACACACACACACACGCTTCCTTTCTGGATTTTACCATAAGTTGTAGCGTTTCCAACCCCTCACCAGGGATGGTCAAGCAGTCTTGTATTGCTCTGTCTCCAGAATCATGAGTGGAACAAGCCTGTTTTCTTTATAAAGTACCTAGCCTCAGGTATCCTATTAAACCAATAGAAAATGGTTAAGACATACGGAATGTTATCAATAAAGAATTTTTAAAGGATATTGTTGGAAGTAAGGAACATAGGAACAGAAAGAGAGTACGGTTAACAAACAGCTTTCTTCCTATCTTAGATTCATGGGTTGGGTCTATGCAACCCAAAAGGCTATACAATAAGACAAGAGCATACAAAATAAATACAGATAAAATTTGTATGTGTTTAGAAACAAAATGTCAAACATGTATTTTTGTGGCTGGTTTTGATGAAATCAGGCTGTCTTAGAGACGTATGACTGTACTGCGGACAGCAGAGTGTGACCCACTGGTCATAAACTGTATGAGAACAGTTTGTTCAGATTCTTCTCTGTGTCCCTGTGTCCTCATGATAAGGATGCTTGTCTGTTCCCAAATTGAGGAGTGTATCTCTGGAATGAATGTCTTCCATCCTGCTTCAGGGCAGAAGGGTTGAAAAAAGGTCAGAATGTCCTTCCTGCTTCCTGTGCTATTTTCATTTGCTAAAGTTCAAGATTTTAGGATGGGATTGTTAGGCCCTTCTTTGGGAGGAAGAAAATGAGGAGGGCACAATGAAGAAAGAAGGTACAGAATGACAAAGAAAGAGGAAGAAAAGAGGGAATGGTGACTACTATGAAAAGATGAATTAAACCTGTAATAACTGAAATAATGAGGAGCATCACCATGAACGAATCTTCGATGTAGAAGGTATATTCACAATCACAGCGTGAAGCATGGAGTATCTTGACACCTGGTTTTATGCCTTTAAATAATTTGTATGACTAATTTTTTTTGGCCACATCACCATGATGAGCCACATTGGATTAACGGTTCATACTCATACCTAGATCATGTTCTTTGATAGGAAAGGTGCATTTGCAATCACTGTAGGAAACATGAATTTGGGCCATCTGCTATCCGGTTTTATAACTTTTATGTCATTTTTCCAATTAGTATACTTTGGCAATGTGCAATTTAATTAGATAATTGTTTTCAAAATGATACTAATACCAACTCCAAGTACTTGTAGAGGCAGATTAGTTAGCAGGTGCCAAGTCTGAATTTATTACTAGTGAGGCTTGGAGCACTGTGGGGAGGAGGAGTTTCTGAGCTCTGAGGACATGATTACAAGGAGACATGTCTTCCACAGACAAGTGCAGAGCCACCGAAGACATTCACTAAAGTTACTGATTTTGTATTCCTTTTACAGATAGTACGTCTCTGGAGCAACTACATGCCACAGTAGTTGCATAGAAAGAATCATTTAGGTATCTAATTACATCTTTTTTTTTTAACTTGACTCTTTTTAATTTGCTACTATTGGACCTGGAAATCAAGGCCTCCCTCTGTTGCTTAGCTTCTTTGCTTGCAGCTGATGCTTTACTACTTGGGTCGTACCTCCACTTCTAGCTTTTTGCTGTTTAGTTGGAGATAAGAATCTCATAGAATATCTACCAGGAGCTGTCTTTGAACAATATTCCTTGAATCTTAGCCTCTTAAGTAGCTAAGATTACAAGCATGAGGCACCAGCCCCCAGCTTTATTCTGACTCGAAGAAATCAACCTTGTATTTACAGGTATAGATTTTCAGGTGGGACACAAGTATCGGTCCAGAAAAGGAGTCAGAAAACACTGAGCAATGGATGACTGCAACTAACTTCATGAGTATGAGTAATATAAGCTAAGAAGGTAGAAAATTCTGCAAGAACCATCTTGAGAGCAAAAGCAAAGGCAGAGTTAGTGAACTTCTCTGGGCTAAATTTCATTCGTGAGATGCAAATGGCTTGCTACATGGCCATTGGGACTTTACAAAGCCATTAGTATTCCAGGAAGGGACAAAGGATTTCTAAAGTTGCTCCAGATTGCTGCCCTTCTGTACTTTGTTTGGAATTAAACTCTGCCTGTATTTCCTGTAAACTCCCTCAGTTCCCTACAGAAATGAAAAGAAACTGTTACCACTGAGCTATCTTGCTGAGAGACTTGACTAAAAGTGTCCTAAAGAAGAAATTATTCTTCACCCCTGAGGTCACTTGGTAGCTAAAACAGACTTCTCCCTTTTCTTTTAATCTGTTCCACATCACTGGCTCCTTTGCAGTGTGTTCTTAAAGGTATTGCCTTATTTACTTTGATGGTTTCTCAACTAATTGAATACAGCAGTGCGTCCTTTCTTCCTTGACTCTTTTGGATGTGTTCACTCCCCCAGGGGAAGGGGCCCCATCAGAGAGTTTGGATTTGAGATACTGGCTTGTAGAAACTACTTTAAAAGTTATTGCTTTTTATGAAACTCTTAAAAGTTTGCACTTTGGGCTAAAATATACAGAACATAGTAGTGATTCCAGCTTTGGCCTATGGCAATGGGATTTCGAGTTTTCAGGTAGAGAGATGATTTCTTAAAGCAAAAGTATAAATATGTCTTGTGGCTTGATTTTTTTTAAAAGTCTATGTATTATGATCACAGGGACTTAATGTTCTTTTTTAACCCAAAGAATCATCTATATAATATGATGAGTCCTATCTTTAAAGCTCACATCAGGTAGATATATTATGGAAAGGAAAAGATAACTGTGTTAGAACCAAATCCTTCCTATTGACATGAAGAGTATTTATTTCTGATGACCTAGCTACCAAATGTTTTCTAATTTTGTTAACGTGTTTGTGACTATATATACACACACATACACAGTGTAAACACCCACAGGTAAGAGAATACTTCCATAACCAGTTTAGTAACAAATATTCTTCTTTTTGCGTTCATCAACTGAAATCTGTCTGATGATGTACTCTTGTTGTTGTTGTTGGTTCTGGGGCCTGAACTCGGGGCCTGGGTGCTGTCCCTCAGCTCTTCAGCTCAAGGCTAGCGCTTTACCACTTGAGCCACATCGCCACTTCTGGATTTTTCTCCATATGTAGTGCTGAGGAATCGAACCCAGGGCCTCATGCATGCGAGGCAAGCACTGTACCACTATGCCACATTCCCAGCCCTGATGATATACTCTTAAAACACTTTTGGTGCTGGTTACAGAGGTTGGTTCATGTGTGCTATGTGAGAGGCAGAGAATGGGAGGAACTTGTTGAAGCCAGCTAGGGCAAAGAGTTAGCAAGAGCTTACCTGAACCAAAGCAGTTGTAGGTAGCTGGTGGCTCATACCTATAATCCTAGCCACTCAGTGTGAAGCCAGAAAGGGCTGGAAAAGTCTGAGAGATTCTTATCTCCAATTAACCACAAAATGCAAAAGTGCAGCTCTGGCTCAAGTGATAGAATGTTAGCCTTGAGCAAAATAGCTCAGGGGTAGAACCCAGGCCCCAAGTTGAAGAGAAAGAGAGGGATGGGGGAGGGAGGAAGAGAAGCTGTGTGTGGACGAGGTGACCCGCACTGGTAATCCTAGATATGCAGGAGGCATAGATAGGAGGATCACAGTCCGAGGTTGGCCCAGGAGTGAGAAGGGAGCAGTGGCCACAAGACCCTAACTGAAAACTAAAGTGACCAGGGCTAGGAATATGGCTCCAGTAGTAGAATGTTAGCCTAGCAAGTGAAAGGCCTTGAGTTCAAACCCCAGTCCTGCCACTAGACAAACCTACCAATATAAAGATTTATATGGATGTTATAACACTGACAGAAGATTCCCTTTCTCTCCTACTTCCACACCCTTCCATATCCACAGGCCTCCAGAGCACAGGACTTTCCCAGCTTCTATGTTTAGTATGCTGTGTAATGAATCATAGTGTCCACCTGTGAGTGTCATAAACAGATGGTATAAATATGCTTGCAGAATGTGACTCAAAACACCACTCCAGTTTTAGCTTGAGTTCAAACGGTAGCCACGATTCCAAGAAACCTGTGGCTTACTGCTTCAGGGTGCGTGGGTGGAGAATTCCGGAAAACTGAAAGCCTGGGTTCCCTGATGCCTTCAGTGAGGGCCGTGATGCAGGTGCCTTGGGAGAAGGTGAAGTGGAGGGAAAGGGGGTGGGGAGACAGGAAAGCATCTTTTCCAAAGATGGCCCCCCAAACTTGCCTCGGGGTGGGGGGGCCCTGCAGGATCGGTTGGTTTTACATAAGCTCTTCCCTCTTTCTGAAATGTCCTTTCCAGAATCTTCCCCATTAGTCTATTCTCATCTAGCACTTCAAAATCCATTGGGTCCAAGATCTCTTCAGCACACAAGCAGGTAAGAGTCCTGCCCCCCGCCCCAGTTTTGTTTGTTTGTTTGTTTTGCTGGTCTTGGGGCCTCAACTCTGGGCCTGAGGGCTGTCCCTGAGCTCCTTTTGCTCATGGCTAGCATTCTACAACTTGAGCCACAGTGTGACTTCTGGCTTTTTCTATGATTAATTAGAGATAAACAGTTCCTGCCCAGGCTGGCATCCAACTGTGATCCTCAGATCTCTGGCTTCTGAGTAGCTAGGATTACAGGGATGAGCCACCTGCAACTGTAGCCTTTCCAAAGCATTGATGGGGATTGTCCAGACCCAGGGCTGTAGAAGGCCCGCAGAATCTTCTGCTATGTGATGGGCAGGCATGTCTGCTTCTCCTGTGCTTCTTTTTTTTTTTTTAATTTAATTTAATTTTATTTGTGAACATACTGTACAGAGGGGTTACAATTACATGGCCAGGATAATGCGTACATTTCTTACCAAGCATTGCAGCCTCCTCCTTTGTTTACCCTTCACATCCCTTCCCAGCCTCCTCCCTCCCCCCCAATCCCAATCCTTCTCCTTCCTTCCCCTTCCCCCCCCTCCCTGCACCGACATTGTAAAGCTCATTTTGGACATGACAACTTGTACTTCTCATTGTTGCAACAGGTCCACCTGTATCCTTAAACAACTGGTTTGTCCCCATCTCCTCCACAAGTTATACTGACATCAAATATAGAGAAAGCAGGGGTTATACTGTGGGGGAGGGACATACAAAGCATCTCCTGTGCTTCTTATCAGCTGCCCAACTGTCCACCTGTATTGATAATTTTGTACAGTCTGGGAATGATGTTGTAAATACACAAATGATCCTTGGTGTATGCATTCACAAAGGCAAGAATTTCATCAACATACTGCTCATAAATATAGGTGTTCATTTGAAAGCCTATCCGATAAACAATTAACAGAGCTAAACGGTCCAGTTAAAATTTCAAGATGAAATCATCTTGCTTCTAATAATAAGTGAGGATGATTGACTTGTGTGTGTGTGTGTGTGTGTGTGTGTGTGTGTATGCGTGTGCATGTGTGCACATGCTAGTACTTGAGGTTTGAACTCAGGGCTAGGGACCTCTCCTTTAGTTTCATTGGCTCAGGAATGGTGCTTTATCACTTAAGCCCTACAGCTCTGCTTTCAGCCTTTTGCTGGTTAATTGCAGATGATATAGTCTCACAGACATTTCTTCCCTGGCTGGCTTCGAATTGCTATCCTTAGATCTCAGCTTACTGAGTAGCTAGGATTACAGGTATGAGCCTCTGGTACTGAGCCTGATGATTGACTTCTGAAGAAAACAAACAAACAAACAAACAAATAAACACAACAGGTGGAATCACCAATGATTCTGGGAGGATGAGTTGAATTCATCTTCAAAGTCTCTCTTAGGAAGTTCAAATCTCTTCAAAGTCCTATGAGATTTCCCCAGTGTCCTTCTTCACTGTGATTATTCAGTGCTCAATCCTAGATAGCCTGTGTTTATATTACCATCTCCTTTGATCCTGCCTAGCCACTAGCTACTCCACATTATGAACTGCGTCTCTGGTTCTTGTGCTTCATTCTACTTTTCCTAGGACTTGGCATGTTGCTTAACAGAGGAAATGCACTCACATTGGCTAAAGAGATTGAAACAGTAGCAGAGCACCTATTCATTTAACCAACATTCAATCAATATTTATTAAAAACCAACTGTTTACCAGATACTGCTTTCAGTGCTTAGACTATATCAATAAATATTCTCCTTCAAGTAAACATTTTAGAGGTCTTAAACTTTTCCAAGAACTAGAGAAATGGTTTCCAGGTTTGTTTTGTAACTGTGGTTACCTGAGAAATGTACACAAATACCTAGTTCAAATTGCTAAGTACAAAGTGTTGCATTCTAAGGTGGTGAGGTAGAGTCAAGTTTAGTGGTATCTCTTTAGATATGCATAACCTGATTCTCCTAACGTGTGCATTCAATAAGAAAAATGCATGTAGTAACTGAGTAAGAACATGCTTTCTCTATTTACCTAGTGTTACCATGAGCACAAATATCAGTGTGAAAGCCATGGTTCCGATTCCTTTTCATTATCAGGATCCTCAAACATCCTGAGGGCCAAAGGCTATGCAATCTTAAAATAGTTCCCAAATTTGTACTAAATTAAATTTTAAAGATTGTCCATGCTTTTTTTGTTTTTTTTTGTCCATGCTTTTTAAAAGAGAAAATAGCCCCTTCTTTATTGTGTTAAAATAGATTTTGTGAATGTTCCTTTTAAGCTAGAATTGTGAAACAGCATGTAAATTTTATGCATGCTATCTGTCTTTGTTAATGATGCTTTTTTTTTTTTTTTGAGGATTTGATAGAACTTGCTTATTATCATTTTGACACTGTGAATGATAGTTGGCAAATAGCAAAAATGCCAATTATCATTCATTGAAAGACTTCATTTATGACCCAGTAGGCAAATATTTAAAGTAAAACTCTAATGTTAATTGAAAAGCCAGTAAACTTTTTTTTTATTGTTTTTGGTGGTGGTCATGGGGCTTGGACTCAGCTTGGATGCTGTCCTGAGCTCTTTTGCTCAAGGCCTAGCACTCTACCACTTTGAGCCACAGAGCCACTTCTAAAGTTTTCTAGTAGGAAGTGGCGCTGTGGCTCAAGTGGTAGAGTGCTAGCCTTGAGCTGAAGAGCTGAGGGACAGCGCCTAGGCCCAGAGTTCAAGGCCCATGACCGGCAAAAAAAAAAAAAAAAAAGAACCTAAAGTTTTCTAGTAATTGGAAACAAGAGTCTCAAGGACTTTCTTGCCCAGACTGACTTTGACCTCAGACCTCAGCCTCCTGATTAGCTAGCATTACAGGCATGAGCCACCAGAGCCTGGCGTTAGTAAACTTTTGATGGAAAGAGTGCTGTGTCTCTACTTCTTTCATTCTGGAGGCTGCCTCCAGTTAAATCTATGGTGTTAAGTCCATCTCTATTATTCTGTGGAAAGGCAGATGGTGACTTTTTATTCTTCCATCCCGTGAAGAAGACATGTAGCAGGTGACTTTTAGAGTATATGAGCACAACTTAACATTTCTTAGAGGGCTGCAGAGCACTGCAGACTTCATATACAGGTCTACCCATTCATCATAGAGCTCTCCTCTCTTCAGATGAACTACAGCAGCAATTTTATGCAAGACAAAGACTATCTAATTCAGTTTTAGGACAAAGAATATCCCCTGTAGTCAAAGAAATGGGAGCTTGTAGGATTTACTCCTGCTGGAGGTAGGAGAAGATGCAGGCTTACCTTGGAAGGAGTATGCAGCAGGCAGTGTTTCATCCTGGGTTAGTGTGAACAGTGGGTCAAGGCCTTAGCCATTCTATACACTTTATTGAGCAATACTATCATTTGTTCCAGGAAAGAACAAATTTTAGCAACACTGTCAAATAAATCAAGGTCCATATATGGTCCACCATCTCTTCATGTATCCACCAAATACAGGAAGGACGACATGTAGGTCTTTGGGTAGAAATGTGACTAGATTCAAATTCTGAAAGTAGTTTGGCTTTTACCTTGGTACAATGTAAGAAAGTCAATTACCTTCCTTGAGACAATCTACTGCTTTGTAGAAACATAGCCATAAGCACATCATTTGATGATACTCTGGGAGGATTATGTAGGCTAATATATGTAAAACAAGTTGGCCAACTGCAGTCTCTACTTGTGTTATATAATACCATCATGGCCAATAAAGCTGTCTGTGGGGCAAAAATTGGCCAAATCATTTCATGGTTGGTATCCTTTCCTCCAGGAATCATGTAACTCAAATGCCAAGATTTCTTTCACTTCTCTCCCAGTAACATCCAAATATAATTTCTTGATATTTTAGAAGAAAAATAAAAGCTGCAACTGTCAGAACTATAATAGAACTGTCATAAGTAAATTAACTCTGCTCCATGAATTACAAAACAAGTGTGGATTCTATTTACTCTGTCACAGTTTAAACACTCAGCCTGTTTCTTTTAAGGAGAGCAAATGAAAAACAGAGGCTGAGTCTCCTTTCTTGGAAAGTCGGACATTCTCATAGACAAATATTGATGCCCCTTAAACCTGTTTGGTTTCTGTCTGAATGTGTGATAGATGAAGCAACAAAGGTAGAAAAACACAGGAGAAATGTTATAATTTTTAAAGCCTATTTTAATGTTAAGCAAGAGAAATGGAATGAAATGGAGAAGAAACACGAAGAATCAATCATCTGTGTTGTTCCATGGCATTTGGAAAAGCTAGTCTTGTCTTCACACTTGCATCAACTCAGTGAATTCTTCCTCAAAATGGATCTCTGAAGTAACTGTGTGACTATTGTTTAATTATTTATCTTTTGCCCTTGTATGGAACAATAATTAGATTTCACCTGAACTGTTACATAATTTCCTAATGAATCCTCCCAGCCTTGGCTGCATCTCCAGTATATTCTCAACTCAAAATCCAGATAAGCCCTTTTAAAATATGTTTAACCATGTCATTGTTCTGCTCAAAACTTTGAATGGCATTCATCTTACTGAAGAGTTAATGTGATCCTATGCGCATAGATAGATATTGACCCCTTGAGATCCTCTCCTAAGAATAGACTCTTTTGTTTCACTGTGTGAATGTTTGGACTGCTGTTTAATCATTTCCGGGTATAATTATTTGTTGTTTACTATCCATTGGATTTACTTGTAGATTTATAGGCACACGCAAAATATTGCGAATTAGGGAAAACATGCAGCTTATGTTTCTTTGGGTCTGGCTTACTTTGCTTAGTACAATTTTTTCCAAGTCTTACCATTTCCTTACGAATGGGGCAATGTCATTCTTTCTGATGGAAGCATAGAATTCCACTGTGTATATATCGAAATGAACTGCAAGAAATGAAACCAAAGGTTTTTATTGTATTATTGTGGTCCCTGTTTTTCCTTTTCTTTTCTTCTTTCCTTTATCTATGGCTTCTTTTTTCTGTTGCTGTTTGTAATTTCTATACCCTTAGTCTTATATATATTTATCTGATTAGGAAGGAAAGGGGAAGCACAGAAATGGTGGGGCACAAGGGTAAACCAATTCAGCAGTGAAAACCTCTAGACACTATGTTGGAAATAAACTATACAATTCTGAGGGAAGGGAAGTAAGGAGGGGAAAAACTGGGAGGGCGTGACACTGTTCAAAAGGAAATGTGCTCATTACCCGACTCATGTAACTGTAACCCCTCTGTATGCCACCTTTACAGTATTTTTTAAAGAGTTAATGTGAAAACTCCTTTTAGGCCACAAGTCCCTAAATATCCCCTTTCTTCTACCTCTCTGACTCACTTCTAATCGTCTTCTCTTGGTTTGACCTGGGCTCCTTCATCTTTCTCTTGTCTAGCCTGACCATTTACTCTGCAGGAAGAGGCTGGAAGAACCAAGGGCTCTATCTCAGATATGTACATCAGCATACATGAAGCTAAAGAACTAATATTTTTTAATTATTTATTTTATTTTAAACATGATTTTTTATTGTTATCATAAGGGTGATGTGTAGAGGGGTTACAGTTACATGAGTCAGGTAAGGAGTATATTTATTTGGACAATGTCACCCCTTACTTTGCTTTCTCCCAGTTATCTCTTCCATATCCACCCTACAAGTTGTATAACTCATTTTCAACATAATGGCTAGTGAGAACACTGCTACATTTGTTCACCCTTTGTCCCTCCATTTCTGTGCCCCGCCTTACCCTCCCAAAGACAGATAAATGAACAAACAAAATAAAAAGAAAATATAAATAGCAACAAAGAAAAAATCCTTGTTTCCACTTCCTGGAGTTCACTTTGATAAATATTTTATATGATCAGATGCACTTGCTTTGTACATATATCTAAACATGTTTCTAAATACACCAATTGTTGATCTGTAGTCTTCTGTGCTTTTTATAAAAGTTGGAAAATATTATGGTTTCACATTTTACTTATATTGAAAGAGTAGGTAACATTTAATGAACCACACGATGGTACTGTTATTGTTGGAACTTATTTTCTGTAGTACTGATGTTGGAACACCAGGGGCCTTGCACTTATTAGGCTAGTACTCAATCATTTGAATTATACCTCTAGTCCTAATTTTTGCTGGTTCATTGGAGATGGACTGTCTAAGACTTTTCTCTCTAGTCTGGCCCTGGCTCATGATTCTCCAAATCTCAGCCTCCTGAGTAATTAGGATTTAAGGGCATAAACTACTGGCACCTGGCTGTTTCATTGTTGTTGTTGATCGTTAACTCTTTTGAAAAGTGCTCTACAAAAGTCCATGCATATTTTTTCAGCCAGCCTGTTTGAAGTCCACATACTTTGTAAGAGCTACAGTTACATGCAACCATTTAAAATCAGAGTACTAGACTCGTAACATGTAGAAGTAGAATTTTTGTTGCTGTTTTTGTGTAGAAGGTTATAAGACTGTCTTGTTCATTAGCTGCAAGGCAGGATTAATTAAAGCCTCTTACATAAAGATCTCTATTCCCTTCTGATAGCTTCATTTGTCAAAACATGAGTTTGATAAAAGGTGAAGAGTAAAATTGTACATCTTAGATTCTACATTTGAATATTTTTAGTCATTCCTTCCAAGGTATGTGACATCTTCCTGTGTCCATGCACCTGACTGGGTGGGGTAGAGGGTAGCAAAAAACAAAATCAAAGTTGGTGGGTACCCAGAAATTATTGTTTACTCATTTGAACAACACTAAGAACTTTAATTGTGCCTTTTATGAGGTCTCCAAGACTGAAAAAAATAGTGAAAGTGGAATAAAACAGAAGAAAAAGTTTAGAATTAATTTTAGAGCTTCTCTGGTCACTGGAGCAGATGACATTTGAGTTGTTTTCTTCCTTAAGGTAGGGTCCCTCAGCAGACCTAAGTTATGTATGACCTTAGATGAAAATATCTTCATGGAGCATGTAGAGATGTCCGACATTGATTGTCAAGTCACTGCCCTCATGTAGAATCACTCACATCCCACGTGTGTACATGCATGAACATGTATGCATGCATACTCGTGCATACATGTACGTGCACATAGGCATGCACAGATCTGTGACAGGATGCACATGCCTGCCTTTGAGGGCAGGAAACAGAGGGCCCTCAATAGAATGTTTCATTGGCATAGATCTACACTTTTGTTGAGTGACACTGGAGAAGAGAAATGATATTTTAAAATTGGCACTTTTTCCACTTTATTTTCAGAGAAAAATGGAAGAGGCCTCAGATAAATCTGACTTGTAAAAAGAGAATAAAATAGATTATCTCACATCCACATTTTCAGAGTGAAAGTTAGATCTGCTACAATGCTTCAAAGAGAAACTGAAGAATTATCGAAGATTTATCATTTATAGCTCTCACATTACTCTTAACCAAAGTGATCTGGGAAAGATAATAGACAGGGAATTCCCTCCAGCTGGTTATAGCAAGCTGGAAATTTACATGCGTTATCATAATGAATAAAAGACCTTGCTTTCTGTAAAACATTCATCAGTTCTCAGTAACATATTTGTGTGTACATAGTACCATTTTTCAAAGCCCCATCTCCAACTCCAGTCTTCAATCTATTCCTCCCAGAATGTTGAAATTGACTGCAAAGTCACGTATTTGATCTGCTTTCCAAAGCTAAACACTTTCTCTAGAAAGTCATACTGAAGTATATGGCAATTCAATCGACTGAATGGAAAATCTGAAATGTTCCAGTCATCAACATTTACTTTCAGATTTAACCACCATGATTATTTTTTAAAGTGTTAGCTGCTGTTGCCTCTATTATATAATGCTTGCTACTACACTCTACTAAGAATAAATAAGCACAGAAGAACACCAGCACCTCAAACATAGGTTCCATGCTCTGTGGGTTTGTGGGGAACATTCTCTGGTTAATCCCTCTGGGCCACCCATCACTGTGGCCTTAGGTCAAGAACTTCTTACCTGAAACAGTTCCTGGTGTTTATCATGGTATAATGGCAGAACTAGCTCCAGGAAAATCTTTAGTTTTCATAAAACCAATAGTGTGGACACGGGCACAAAGTGTCTAAGGATGAATGTTGGCCACATCACAGCATGGGATTTCAAAACTCCCTTTGACAACTTCCAGAGATTGAGAAGAAAGAAAAGATGATGTGAATGAACTCAGCTGCATGTTTAAAAGTTATCAAAATCAAATCACTTAGATTCTCTGTGTATGTGCAGCAGGTATAGCCACAACTCACCCTTGACAGATTGTAGTCATTGGAAAAAACCAAAACTCCATCTCCGCAACTCTGAAAGCCAAGCTGGTTGACAGCAGGGTTTGTAATCACTCCAGGTCACTCCTCCCTCATCTCTCTATATGTTCACCTTCCATTGGCTCAAGAACATGCAATGTTGTCATTTATGTCTGAAGTGTGTCAGGTCAAGAGAACTCTCCTAGAACTCACCAAAGCTAGCTGGGACTTTTTGCCCTTGTACCATTGAGTCTTTCTTCAGGACTTCATGAGGTTGCCCTGTTCCTGCTTTGTGCAACCATCTCCTCCATTGACTTTGGCAGCACCAGGCTTAACACCTCAATCCTCTTCCTTATAAGTAGATTTGTGTTTGATGACTTTTGAGCAAGTATCAAGAGGTAGATGTCATCATTTGTCCATTTCTGATGTGAGGACGCTATACGGAAGAGCTTTAAAATCATGGCTCTTGCAAATAACTTAACCTGGGTTCAAATGCTATCTCTGTCACTTGGTGGCTGTTCAGGATAGAGTTCGAAATAGAGACCATTTTGTACAGTGTTTATTAAGTAACACTCTTGAGATAAATACCCGTGGGCTTTAAGGAAGGGGTTAGGGAAGAGAAATAAATAAGCTATGAGCACTCAACAAAGCAAGTCTATAGGAATCTATGGAAATTTACATGAGTTATCATGAACAACAGACTTTAGCTGAGATGGGATTTCTGCATTATTGGAAGCTGGAGAAGGAGAGGATGTGATTTTGTAATGAGTTATCTATTGATCCTTGGCTGTAGGCTGGCCCAGAAAGAGTGGCCCAGAAAGAGTTTGGACAATATGTTCTCTCCCTTAATGGGGCTGAGAGTTGAGGTCTATGATGGAAGGCACTGCCACTCAAATGGGTCCTTGTCCTAAAAGGAAAGGGGAATGTCATAATGTCTATTACCTTAGCTCTGTAGGCTTGGGGAAGTTTGTCTTTCCAAGTTACCAATAGAAATAGTGACACTGTATACCACAAGGGCAACTTGTGGCTACTCCATGTTCTAGCATATATTAAATGCCCAGAAAAATCAGTTACTGTTTTATGTTTTAGCCAATTAGGACACCTAGAGAAATAAGAATGTGATACAGGACTAAGTTGAACAAATAGCCCAATTGCCATTTTGGACTCATGGTCCACTCACATTCAATCCAGAAATATATTTCATTCTTTCCATTGTCTATATTATTAATCACCTCTTCTTTAGTGTCAATGATATTCCCTGGTTATGATTCTTACATATTGCTACATGGCTATAACTTTGCATCATGTCTTTCTCCCTTATAAATAATCCTAAGGAAACAGCAAACTTTTACACCAATTTAGACCTGATCATCTGTCTCTACCTTAACATTTCATTGCCAAGAAGACAAAGTACATGTTTAATGTACATTTTTCATATACCTTTCATCTGTACCACATTCATATTACTTACAACAAATAATTGCATGGAATTCACTTTAACATGGTCTTCACTTGCTTTGGGACCTCGACCAAGTATTTGGTGATATCAACTTCTCTCTGCAGCTAAAATACCTTCTCTTCTACAAAGCATACTCAGACTTGCATTTCTCTGCCAGAGAAGAAATTAGTCTCTCTTTTTCCTTGTTTCTATGTCTCCTTGGTGAGGTCTTTATGCTGACTCTTACATCTCCTTATACATGGTATCTAAATTTGGTATGGTGACTTCTAAAACTGAGAGGTCCTGGGTTTAAACCCTGCCTCAATTGTTGTTAATGGACTATCCTTGGACTAATTGCACCCTTAATTGTCTCATCTTACCTTGGAGGCCCTATCTCAGGATTAAAGGAAAGCATACATACAAACCTCACAGCCCATGTATGCAGCTCTTAATAGATAGGAATAGAAGGAGTGTTTTTCTTCCTGCCGTGCCCATTAAGTACAAGCTTTTCAAGAGAAGTAGCCTTGTCTTATAGATCTCTGTTTCTTGACATGTAGAAGAATGCCTAGCACATTCAATGAGTAACTGCTAGGTTACGGCTGAAGAAAAGTTTGATACGTGTCATATATCATATTGAAATTGCACAGTAGTATAAAGGACAGCTTTTATAAAAGAGTGAAATGTCAAGTGTATAAGGTGCAGAAACATAAAGAATTATTATCTGAATGTTTTATAAGTTAAATGATACTGTCTTTACAGTTAACTAACACAGGATTGTGTCCTCTCAAGGAGTTAAACATTATTTTTCCATGACAAATATCATGTCTAGTTACTGACAGTGTGGAATTCATTCATTCATTCAATTGTTTCTAGATCATCTACTGAATATTAACAAGAATGGGTGCAAGCAATTTGAAGATGAGCAAAGACAAATGTGATGTTGTTGCCCTCATGGGGCCATTGGCCTAGTTAGGAAGACAATCATTACAGAAATGAGCAATATCAGTCAAGGTGGTAAGACCTCTCATAGGGAATGTATAAAGAGTTCTATTGACTAACCAATCAGAGAGAATGTATAAGGAGTTCTATTGACTAACCAATCAGAGGGTATCCAGTTCCATGGGGATTATGGTAGTATTGGATTTAAATGGAGGTTCCTCAAAAGACTCCACATAGAGCTCCCCTATGACCCAGCAATCCCACTTTTGGGCACTTACCCAAAAAATCACAAACAAGGCCATACTAAAGCTACCAGCACAACTATGTTTATCGCAGCATTACTTACCATAGCTAAGATACGGAACCAACCCAGATGCCCCTCAGTAGATGAATGGATCAAGGAAATGTGATATGTGTGTGTGTGTGTGTGTGTGTGCGCACACACACACACACACACACACACACACACAAAATGGAATTCTATGCCTCCATCAGAAAGAATGATAATGCCCCATTTATTAGGAAATAGAAAGACTTGGAAAAATTATATTAAATGAGGTAAGCCAGGCCCAAAGAAACATAGGTCCCATGGTTTCTTTTATTTGCAATAACTAGTATATGTCTAGGACAAGCAGAAAAGGTCAAAAGCTATGTACATATGACCATATAAGATGATGTTAAACAAAATGAACCCAAGACAGGGACACAAGTGGTTTTTTCTTTCTTGCTATTGTTTTTAATGTACTTATGATGTACTATGTTTTTTTTTTATTTCTTTGATATATCCCTACTCCACAGTATAACCTGTTTTCACTGTATTTTATTCTGGTGCCCTGCATCTTGAATATATACTTCTCTAACTTGGGGAGGGGAAGGGAAAAAACAAAATGCTTAAATAGGGATACAGGTTGACCTGTTGTAAAAAAAATGAGATGTACGAGACACTATGTTGAAAATGAACTTTACAACTTGTGGAGGGGAGGGAGGGAGAAGTTGGAGAAATGGGGAGGGAAGGGATGATGGGGGAAAAACAAAGGAGGAGGTAACAATGTTCCATAGGAAATGTATTCATTACCTTATTCATGTAACTGTAAGTCCTCTGTACACTATTTTTACAATAAAAAGTATTAAAACAAAAAAAAATAAACTGTAGTCAGAAAGATTATCTGGGAGGGCACAGCAGTCTGACCAATCAGAACCTCAGTCTCTGGTACTGGATTTCTGCTCATTATCTGGCTTTTTTCCATTTGCCTTTCAAGTCGCAGTTATTATGACTTATAGTTTTATGAAAATGAGGAATGAATATCATAGGTAGTAGATGGGTGTTGTAGAATTCATCTTATTCACCATTCTTTCTTTTCAGCGCAGAAGTTAGGTATCTTACCTAAGTTACACTTGCTGAGTCCCTTTCATGTGCATGGGATTATGTGTGCTCTTAGGATAACAGACAAGAAACAGGAGACTTATTCCTAATTCCATGGAGTGTTGTACATTAGCTGGAGAAAATAATTTTATCTAAAGTGGCTAGAAACAAGGATTAAGAATAAATCTAAGACTAATGGTGTTTCTACTGTTCTAACTAAGTATTTCAGGCCCTTTTTACTTGATTAGAAAAATGTACAGTTTCCTTGGCTCTAAACAAACCTATAAATCCATAGCTACCAATAGGACTTCACCAGGAAGCCTATGATTCTCTGAGCTATAGGTATAGTTTGCAGGAATGGGAATGGGACAGGAATTTATCCCCATTCATATTCTGGTCCTGTGTGGTACTCATCAGCTTCTTTTCATAGTACAGACAATGAGACAAGGGAGGAATGAGTCATGTGGTTGGATAATATGGAAATGCTTCAATTGTGTTCATCATTTGTGATGAGACTTTTATTTAATGACGTATGTAGTCATTGGACGTATTTTTACTAAAATTTTAAAAACTGTTTATAAGCTTGGAACAGTGAGTCACATCTGTAATCCTAGTTACTCTTGATGTTGAGAATGATGGAATTGTGATCTGAGGCCAGCCTGGGAAAATTTTCAGAAAACTCCATAATAACAGAAAAAGCTGAGTGAGGTGTCATATACCTATTATCCCAACTAAGACAGAAAGCTTAAGTAAGAGGATTGTAATCCAAGCTAGATCCAGGCAAAAAGCAAGGTAGCATCTCAAAAATACCTAGTGCAAAAAGTGTTGGAGACATGACTTAATGGTAGAATACTTGCCTAACAAGTGTAAGACCCTTATTTCAAACCTCAGCACCATTCTAAACATGGTTTATGAAACTTAGATATATTTCTTGCCTTTACAATATATCACCAACAATCCAATATTTTAAGGTACTTCAAATTCCTCTTAGACAAAAATTACATAATACACATTATAAGAACATGTTAGTAATTCATAGTAGTTTTCACTGGAATTTGAATCCTGTTTCTACAAATTCTCAATTTTCTCTATCAAGTTAGAGGTAATGATAGTAGCCATGCTACTGGGTTTGTGGAGATCACATAAGTAAATACGCATAATGAGCTTAAAGTAATATTTGGCATACAAGCAGTACTTAGATTTGATTTTGAAATAATGTAACAGAATTTGATTTGAGCACATAAAGTAGAAATTAACCATATTTCATATTAAAGGTAATTACTACCCAAATCTCTCACCTATACTTCTGAGGTATTATACAGGGAAGTATTTATAATAATGACTAATCCTGACTTTGTTATGGAAGGATGGATGGAAACTATCTAAATGTGATACCCTATTGGGCTCTAACACCCCAGATGAAAGCCATATCTAATGGTCCAATGTTTTCTTTGGAAGGAAAGATGTAGAGTAGTGGCAGTATTTCATCATATTCCAGATCAGATTAAAGATCTCTGAAGTTGTGGTTGTACACACCCTGTTTTATGTTTGTTGGAACACATTCTTCCACCAAGCATGCTTGACGATTCCTCCAAAGTTCCATGTCTAAAGTAAGGAGAATAAACAGATTACAGTAAAAGATTATCAATCACAAGAATCTGGAAGTTCTACATTTATTAAAACAAAGTTGGTGAGCATGTACTATCGTCCAGTTACTAGGACAAACAGGAAAAACAAACTAAAGATACTATCAATATTCTGGTTAAGAAATTTTCATTCAATGGAATATAGAGGCAATTAAAATATTTACTATCGTATGATAATAGAGGTACATAATGGAAGAGATGAGGGATGGGCATAAAGGAAGCTATGAAGAATCCAATGGATGGATTTGAGCTGAGCTGAGTCTTTAAAAACAAATAGAATGAAAGGAGAACTCTAATGCTGACAAGTAAATCAGCTAATGACCATAAACATGAGGCATGAAGTTATCAGCTAGAAGCAAAAGATTTTGCCATCATTGGATGTCTTTCAAATAATTCAGAATGAGGCTCTTTTGTGTTCTATTTTCTTAAATTTGGTCCTCTTTGTCTCCATGAAGTTATTCTCCCAAATATTAGGGCAAGAATAGAAGATGTGACAATTTACAAAGCAACTTCTTGTTCCCCTTAACTCATTTTGAATATTTAACCTAAGTTCCTATAATAGGAGGGAGAATTAACTCAGATTAGTATGGATTTACTTGAACGTAAATCAACATGCAGTGAAAATGGTGCCTTCGTCCAGAGGGTAAATGTAACTTTGAATGTCTGTGAATAGTGAATAGTACACTGATTTGAAAAGTTTTGCATTCATAATAATTAATATTAATTTGGCCTTTATTGTATAGGAAGCTGTTCATAAATTCTTCACAGACATTCTCTTATTTAAACCTGATAACAAACTTATGTAGTAAATACCATAACTGCCTCCATTTGACAGATGTGAAGGTATTGAAACTAGAAGAATTTAAAACAAATGTTAAAGAAGGTAGCCATGACTTACTACTCGATCTTTATATGTTGTGGAAAGAGCAGGGGGTTGGAAGTCCATGAATCTGTTTAGGAATCCTAATGTAGCATCTTATCAGCAAAGCAATAGTCACATCACCCTTCTTCATCTGTGAAATAAAAGTTGAGGTGTGGACTGCTAAGGCTGGAAATAATTGAAAAAGTTGAAGTTAAAGAGCTTTGCAGCCCCTTTATGCTTTGAGATTCTATAGATATGACTGTACATAAACAGTGTTTGCTCTGGTAGTGTCTTTCACCATAAAGATACAATGACTAATCCATACAGTGTACTATAAAGATAGAAAACACCAAAAGGCAGATAGACATCACCCAACTGATATGGCCATTAGCTTGATTCATTCATTCTTTTTTTTAGTGGGGGTCGGGGGGAGTCTGGTCGTGGGGCCTGAACTCTGGGCCCAGGCACTGTCCCTCAGCTCTTCAGCTCAATGCTAGTGTGCTACCTCTTGAGCAATGGCACCACTTCCAGCTTTTTTTTCTGCTTATGTGGTGCTGAGGAATCAAACCCAGGGCCTCATGCATGCAAGGCAAGCGCTCTACCACTGAGCCACCTTCCCAGCCCTCATTCATTCATTAAACAGCCTCTCAATGTCCTCTTTCGCTTGGGTTTTGTAGTTAACCTACAGAACTGTTGGGTTGCTGTTCTTTTCTTTAAGGGAAAATGGAGAACAGTTTTCCTGGAAAAGGAAAATAGTCCTACTATAAGCAAGGGTCTTCCCTGTCAATGTGGCTTGAAACAATTCAGAAAGGGCCTTTTTGTGTTGTGCCCTTTCTCGTTTCCCTTGTAGTTTTGCTTCCAAATATGGAAGGATGAAACCCTTTCTAAGTTGACATTTGGAAAGGAAGACCCATGTAAGTGTCTTTTCAAAGCTGCCCAACTGGTTGCCACCCAATAGTGCAAACGCTTATAAAAGAGCAACAGTTTCTAACCATAGACTTCACATTGGCTTTTAAGCTCATTTTGGCCTTAAAAGGCCTTAAGATAGCTACTGGAACTTTTTGGTAGTTCAGTTTCTCCGGAGATTCAATAAGCTAAAGTGGCCAGTTGGCTCACTTAAAGCATGCTTGAGCTTTGGAAAAACAAACACAAATGTTGATGTCAGAACATTGACTGTGTTACTTATCTGATTCTAGCTAATACTTCTGAACCCTCAGTTCAATCTGTAAAATGAGAATTACAAAAACCCCTTTATTTCATAAGTTTATAATGAAATAAAATGGTTATCACTTGGGCAGCATACTTATTTGTAAGTATAAGCCTGGTGTCTGACTGAAATGTTATAGATGGAAACATTACTTCATACCAAAGTATCAGAGACTAGTTCTGACCTAGCAGTACTTAAAACATACTATTCCCTGTTTATTGAGTAAGACCATCTACACACATTCTCTCTTCAACCATACTTAGTCAGCTGAAAGCACACATATGTAACAACAGCACCAGATGCTGTGCCATGAGCAAACAAAACGAAGAACAATTCATTAATGTGCACTTTGAAGTTTCTAAAAGAATTTTTTAAGCTTATGATTTGAACCCTTCTAGAAGGATCTCTGAATGTGGCGTGGTTTTATATATGCATCAACCATTCTCTTGCATGCTTTCAGGAATATTTACTTTCTGTGGTTGGTTGTAATTGTTTATGGAAAATCAGACACAGGAAAAAGAGGTATGAGACTGGGCTGAATGCTCAGATCTCACCTGTGGTAGAACAGCATAGAAATATAATTTGAAGGAAAAAATAAGAGCTTGACCCAGCTAAGCTCAAATATCTGTATACATGGGAATGTTAATTTCCAGTGAATATCCTTGAATGGATACCAACACATTCTGGGAAATAGTTTTATTATATAGATTCCTTCTCCAAGGTCTTTGATGTCTAAAGGGAAACCCTTCCTGAAATGACAATTATGTTCTTCTTTGGCTCAGGTCTGAGGATTGCTTCAGCTGAGTCATTTTGTATGCAAAGACCACCACACAGTTCAGAGAGAGTGGGAACAGCCTTCCTTTTAAATTCTGGGTAGAGCATTTGCATTTTCCAAAAATTACTTGACAATTACATGTTTGGGGACTTCCAGTTATAATTGTACTGCAAAGAAAAAAATAATAAGAGAGGAAACAAGCAGAGGTTATGTTAACAGGCCCTTGGTGGTTATCAGGGACCTGTGGTTCAGCCTTTGATGTCAAATTCAATAGATCTCCATGTGAACTTAGTGAGTGCAGGACTCCCATTTCAGGTTTCACCAGGGAAATTGTTTCATGTGCTGATTTTCTTTTATTTATTTAATTTTGTTGTCAAGGTGATGTACAGAAGGGCCACAGTTACGCACGGAAGGTAATTGAGTATATTTCTTGTCACACGTTGTTACCCCTCCCTCACTTTTCTCCCACTTTCCCTCCCCCCACTCCCTCCACCCAAGTTGTAAAGTTCATTTCCAACATAGTGTCATGTGTTGCTGTTGCATTGCTACACCCTGTACCCTTGGTCTCTCCATTTTGTTGTTTTCTTATGTTTGTTTTGAGGAATCATGTTTTTTTTTTTCTCTCTCTCTCTCTTGTGAGTGATTGCTATTTGGGAAGTTAGAACTCCATTATACTAAACAAAGTAGGGGTTGAAGAGAATATCTGTATTTATAAAAATAAACAAGCACAGAAAATTAAAATAATTCAAGGGAATAATCTCTTTACTCTAGCATCTCTCACCAAATCAAATAATTCAAGGGAATAATCTCTTTACTCTAGCATCTCTCACCAAATCTTTATTCCTTTGAAAAATGCTTTATTTTCTAAATCAAAAAAAGAAAGAAGGAAGGAAGGAAGCAAGGAAGCAAGGAAGGAAAGACGGAAGAAAAAACAAGTTTTATGTGTATGTCCAACCAAATACATACTGTTCATTGCACACAAGTAGATACCTAACATATAATGTCTCCTATATATCATGTCTGGTACCTAACATAGTGTCCAATGCTTTGTCTTTTTTATATATTATACAGTAAACACTTATTACACACAGATCTCCTATATTTTAAACATTCTGCATAACATTCTGCTGCATAGATGTAACAAAATATGTCTTAATAGTGGCTTCTATATCTTGTTATAACATATGTTATGATGATCAGCATGAATTTTTGTGGAATTGCTGATTCAAAATTTAGCTGTGAGCTGGGTGCCAGTGCTTCCTGCCTATAATCCTAGTTAATCATGAGGCTGAGATATGAGGATTGCAATTCAAAGCCAACATGGGCAACAAAGTTCATGAGACTCTTACCCTCAATTAATCACCAAAAAAGCCAGAAGTGGCGCTGTAGCATAAGTGGTAGTATGCTAGACTTGAGCACAAAAACTCAGGGACAGTGCCCAGGCCCTGAGTTCAAGCCCCAGGACTTGCACATGTGCACACACACACACACACACACATACATACAACACACACACAAATTAGCTGTATTTTATTTTATTTTTTTATTGTGAAAATACCGTGCAGAGGGGTTGCAATTACATGGGCAAGATAATGAGTACATTTCTTATCAAGCATTGTTACCTCCTCCTTTGTTTCCCTTCCCATCCTTAGCTGCATTTTAAAGTTGACCTGTGTATTTACAGTTCTAAGTGAAAATTTATTTATACATTTCTGTTTTCTTGGGTGGAGCATTCCCTCCTTCTATGTGTGAAAATCAAGCTATACTTTCACAAATTTTCTCTGGATCTGGTTGACACGCATTCCTTTCAAAACAATGATTACATTTATATTTGCTCGACTTTATTAAATATAACTTTTTGTTGTCTAACTACCTGTCTTTTTTTGTATTAGAGTAATTACAAGCACAATCTAGCACATAATACTGGTATAATAAATATAAGTTGAATTTATCTAGAAGCTCACCGTTCTTTTTTTCCTTTGGAGATGCAGCAAAAAAAAGTCAATTCTCACTCTTTTATGCAGTTAAACAAAGAGCATGAAGGCCATATGTGAGAACACTGTACACTTGGGCTTTGATAAAAAACTATCATGGCCTCACATCAAAGCTTTGTCATTTCTACCTTGACAGCCTTGAATATAATTCAACTTCTGTGAGATTTCCAGACACATAGGATTGTATACAAAAATATTAGTTTCTCTTCCATTCGAAGGGAAATTCAGAATTTGATGAAGGAATGTCCTACAGGGAAGGTATTACATTCCATGCCTCCTCTTCCAGTAGTGCATAGGAGGAAGGAGGCAAACCAAAAGAGAAGCATATAATAAACTACATATTCTGGGAGTTTCTCTTTATTGAAATCCATAATAAAATTATTTGCATAGACATGGACTATGTCGTTCAGAAAGATGTACATCCAGGAATGTGAGAAAAAAAGTTCAATGTAAAGGTCATTTTATACAAATTTATGGGAAAGATAAAATGAGTCAGCAAAAGCCAGTAAAGGAAAAGCAGTTTTCAACCGAGAAGTAGGACCAGGAAATGTGCCTGTTGGTAGTGAAAAGATCTGTTGTCAGAACTGTCGCTTTGCAAGTAAGCATGTTGAGAAATACCTGAGCACTCCATCCTGACCCTCATCTTGCTTGCTTATTTCAAAATCCAGTTTGGAAGTCATTGGGTGAGTGAGACTATGAGAGGATTGAATGAGGACAGATCAGATGGAGAATGATCAATGCAGAATGATACCCAAGCACAGAGCATTGTAGTTAACGGGCCTACACAGAGCACGTGGCCTAGACAGACATGAGTGTCCCTTCCATCTAGGTGATCGCAGGTCAAAGGAGAATACACAGCCAAGTCTAACCTACTTCTGGGAATCTTGCCAGAAACAGGGATGGAGCTGGGTCTCAAGCCTAACAATTTTCTCACAATAGTGAACATGCTGAGTTCACTGGGAAATACTAGATTTTGATGTTAAAGACTCAGTAGAAAATTTAATCCAGCAGCAATAATTTTTTCTGGTATGATTCATAGATGATTGTCATTTAGTACTGAAAAGTCAACCTTACCTGAAGTTCTTTCATTAAAAAAAAATATATGGGGCTGGGAAGGTGGTTCAGTGGTAGAGCGCTTGCCTTGCATGCATGAGGCCCTGGGTTCCATTCCTCAGCACCACATAAGTAAAAAGAAAAAGCCGGACGTGGCGCTGTAGCTCAAGTGGTAGAGCGCTAGCCTTGAGCTGAAGAGCTGAGGGACAGTGCCCAGGCCCAGAGTTCAGGCCCTACGACCAGACCCCCCCCCCCCCCCGGCCAAAAAAAATATGTCAAAGCTGGGTCCTGGTGGCTGAGACCTATAATGCTAGTTATTTGGAAAACAGAGAAAAAGGATTGCTATTTGAGACCAATGAGGGCTCAAGAGACCATGTAATTTCATCTCAAAAATTACTAGGAGAAGCCAGGGCACCTGTGGCTCACACCTGTAATTGTAGCTACTCAAGAAGCTGAGACCTGAGAATCTAGGTTCAAAACCAGCCCAGGAAGGGATGTCCATGAGACTCTTATCCCCAATTAACCACCAGAAAACTGGAAGTGACGCTGTAGCTCAAGTGGTAGAGCGCTAGCCTTGAGCTAGAATTTAGTAGGAAAAACCAACTAATCAGTAGAGACTAGTCCACATTAAGACAGAAGGAATCACAGAGATTTGGACTCTATAGAGGTTGTTGCAACTTCAGACTCGCCTGATGTAGATTGGGATGTGAAGAAAGCGTGAGCAGGAACAAAGCATTTGTTACATGACATCTCCAGCATTTGTGATTGATCCAGCAATTTCGCCTTGTTTATGATTGAATATGCTTTCAACTTTTATTTCTTTGAGATTGCATCATGTTTCCAGCATTAAAAAAAGAAAATTCTCTGCATTTCAAGATTTGCTTTAAGCTGCCCAAAGACATGAAAGCAGGTGTTGCTGCTTCCACTTCCTGGCATTGTCATGCTAGGTGGTTGGTCCTCTTCCAGACTTTGATTTTTCAGCAGTAAAATGAGTCTAGAACATATCCTCATGTCACTCCCCTATTGAGTTATCATGAGGCCCAAATATACTCAATATAGTCTGGTAAGAGGTTAAAGCCTGGAAATTTCTGTATAGTATATTCTATAGTATGCCCTGAAAGTGGCAAACCACAGTTAAGAACACAGATTTTAGACTTCAGGTACATATAGGCTAGGGTCTTGGCTCTACTACTTACTAATTGAGCAAATTGGGGTAAGTGATGGGCCCTCCTAGACCTGAACTCTTCATCTAAACTCTATCCTCTAAAGGTTGCTTTGAAGATTAGTTTAGATTGTATATGTAAAATACTTCACATATTACCAAAGCGCATAGATCAATAAGATCTTTTTTCCTGTTTGGTCTGGGCCTGGGAGCTGTCCCTAAGCTTTTCAGCTCAAGGCTAGTGCTCTACCTCTTGAGCCACAGCACTACTTCCTGATTTCTGGCAGTTAATTGGAGATAAGAGTTTCAGAGACTTTCCTGCCCAGGCTGGCTTTGAACCCCTGTTCTCAGATCTCAGACTCCTGAGTAGCTAGGATTACAGGTGTAAGTTACCAGCACCCTGCTGATAAGCTCTTTTTGAAAACTGTTATTTTGACTGTAGCTTTGATAGGAACAGATCGCAGCAATCAAATGCAAACACCACCCTGCCTTTACATTTTACAATATGAAGTCCAACAGAAAACAAAGAAGCTATACGTGTTTCTGTTTTCTTCTCTGCCTCAGCCAGATGACTTGAGGAAGTTTTGAAATGTGAGAGTTCAGAGAGGCAATATGGAAAGCCAAAAATATCCACCCCAAGTTGTGCCTATAACATATGCAGAAAGCAGATAAGGTTTATCACGTATAATTTAAAAGTGAGGATTTATTAAAACAGATATGCATCTGGAGTTTATGATGGATTCTACTTGTTTCTTAGCCAACTACTTTTATGTTTTTTAATAACTCATACCTTTGTAGTTTCACAGGCTTTGTAGCTCCCTTTTATCTTCCAGTCTTTCCTTTCGGAAGATTCATAAAAGCTTTCAAGAACATGCAGATACACAGAAACAATAGCAGGAAGACCAAGAATTTTCCTAAAAAACTGAAAGTGAGTCAAATAGGAAGAGTCTTTGAAACCAAGAGCAAGCAGATAGTCTCTGGTTGGGACTTTGCCAAATAAGAGACCATGTTAAAACACCTCAGCCACCAGTTTTCAAAGACAGAGATTTGCTAAATATACCCTTCAGGGAGGGAAGAAACCATTTCCTATCTGTCACTAACTACCAAGTAACTACAATGTTGTGCCTCTGGGCGTGACTTTCAATATAGATAAACCATTTTACTTTTTTTTCCCCTAAGACAGCACTACCAACATGACATTCCAGGCTCAAAAGCTGGTTATGTTTTATTTTATTTTTTGATATTTACTGAAAGTTATTGACCTTTTCATAATTTATCTGAATGTTGTAGATATACATATGGAATGCCTGTATACATGAATGCACAGACACAACCCTACCCCTCACATACACAGTACATGTAAATTTGGAAGCCATGAAAATCCTGAGCCATTAGAACCAGAAGAAAGTTTAATGGTGATTTTTTCCAGAATTTCTGTTAATAGTTGAAAATATTGAATCCAAGAGAAGATAATGATTTTCTGAAGGCCTTACAATTAAAAGTAGGATTCAACTATTTTTATTTCCCTTTATTTTTCTATTATCTTTCCAATCTATCAGAATACCTTTAGCTCAGGGTAAAGATAAAGATGTATAATTTAACCCAAATAATGTTTTAAGAAATCAATGCACTATTTAAAAAATCTGCAAAGTAGAGATACATGAATACCTGAATATCAGAGCTTTTCTTACTATTTTAGACACTCTGAAGCTAGGGAGATATATTTTCTAGTTTGTTGAAATTAAGTTAAGTTTACACTTGCTATCCTATTATAATAGTTAAAACGCCCCTCTGCCCACAACGTGCTTGCTTGGAAAATAAGTTGTATGTTCATTCTAATACAAGTACATTTTCGTATTGAAAATGTATTTTACCTGCAAACATTGTTTTCAGTAAGGAAGTATGCAAACACTGCCAGAAGAGTTTTGGATTAAAAACAAGGATGGGTGACGTTATACACTTGCAACTGAGCAAGGTCACAAAGAATGACTATAGTAGAGCTATTCCTTGCCAGAATGACCCAAATATGTATGTGTGGCTCTGTAAGATGTCTTCAGTGAGAACTGTGGTTCTCTTTTTATTCTTGTTTGTAATAAAACGAAAGTACATGAATAATAGTAGAGTCCTGCTGTGATTGAGAAAATACAGGTGAGACTTGAGAGCCAAGTTCAGTTTTCCCAAAATATGACTTGAGGGGAGTTATTCTGTTTCTTTTTCTCCTTGATTATATCATCTTTAATATAAAGGAAATGGCTGGTGGCTCACAGCTGTAATCCTATTTGCTCAGGAGACTGAGATCTGAGAATTTCCTGCCCCATTGAAGCCAAATGGGGCAGGAAAGTCCATGAAACTCTGACCTCCAATTAACCACTAGTGAACTGGAAGTGGCACTGTGGCTCAAAGTGTTAAGAATGCTAGCTTTGGGTGAAAAAACTCAAGAGACAGCACCTGGGACAGACCCTGAGTTCAAACCCCTTGACTGACCAAAAAAAAAAGTGTATGAGGGGGTGAAAACTTAGATTACCTCTATTTCTTCCCAGCCTCATAAAATTCCCATACACTTGTTAAAGAATTTCTATAATTTTATGCATTCCCAAGATAGTATATTTTACCCCACCCAAAAGTTCTGTATAATAATGTATTATGCTTCATTCAAGTTTTCCATCAAATAGTATTTTCTCAGAAATTTCAGAAGGGAAGAGAAATAAGTAATAAAATGCCACCTCCTAGAATTTGTTTTCTAGTACAGTATAATCTAACATCCTGTGTTTGGAACAAAGAGGATCTCACTCCATGATGGTGCTCTGAAGGAGACAGAGTCACTCACATGTCAGCTCAACGGCAGACTAAGGCTGCCTGTGTATGTAGAATGGATAAATTGTGTATAGCCAACTGGCTGATGTCTGATTTCTGTCTGGATGATTCACACCATGGTCAGCAAGTTATACTGATAACAGAGAAAACTGAAGGGGTGGGATCAGATATGCCATAAACCTGTTGATGGCATGAATGGCTGCTGCAGCTCCATCTTTTTCCCCACCTCCACTGTTACCTCTTCTTAAAATTTTTCTTTGAAAGTACTAGGGCTTGAACTCAGGCCTTCACACTCTTGCTTAGCTTGTTTGCTCAAGACTAATGCTCTGCCACTTGTGCCATGCCTCCATTTCACATTTTTGCTTGGTAATTGGAAATAAGAGTCTTGGGGAATTATTCTTCCCAGGTTCATTTAGAACAACAATATTCCAATCTCAGCCTCTTGAATAACTGGGATTATAGACTGGAGCCACAGGTACCTGGCCTCCCTTTGTTGACTTTTAATGAAAAGTCCAAAGCTCAATTACTTTTTGACTGCTGGTACCAAGAGGGAGGGCTAATAATATCCATTCTGCATGTTCAGCACATTGGTCTTCTATTTATAGAGAATATTTTAATTAGTGTTTGAATTGTACGTTAAAACTGGGTATCTATAAATAGTAAACAGATGTGATATGTTATACCTTAAAATTCTAAACATTTTTTTCTCTCATTTGATGAATTCTAAGCCATAGCTCTCTGTTTACATGTTTGCTATTTTGGTTCTGTGTAATTCTAGAAATAACTAGTTTCAGACAGTTATGGTTTAGTGAACATGGGGAATTGCTTTAGCTAAAATTATTGTTGCTTGTTTCTGAAACTCCTACAGAATAAATCTACAGTCTTTGGAAGAGCAGAAGTTATTTCCAATGACACATACTATTTGCTGAAAATTTACGGTAGATTGACTCATGCATCTTTGCATCGTACTTAGATTAAAATACTATAGCTTTGGTTGGGAGTAGATGTGTCAGTGGCCTTGCTGTGTCTTGACAGTTTGTTTTGATAGGACAGAGAAAGGCTGCCTAATTATAGGAGAGTCATTATTGGTTCTGAAGGAGGAAAAAAGTCATCTCTACATTGATTTCCCTGGAAATGAATCATGCAGTCGTATAAGGTTTAGCACCACTGTCTGTCTCCAAATGCAGTCCCTTTTCCCACTTCTCTCTTATAGTTAATGTGAAGTTTGTCATTTCAAATAATGTCTGATGTCTAGCTCTAGGCGATTTGCAGATTTATCCTGCCCAACATGTGTCACTCATCTTTGTTTAGAATCTACAACCTTCATCCTAGCAACCTCTTTGTGTTTTATGCTTGCTTTGGTTACACTGGTGCCTCTGTGCAGATTATAATGGGCTCTTGCAGTAAGACTGTGATTAATGGTGGGCATCACAAGTCCATAAATGTACAGTAAATTGGAAGTTCTTGACATGAATTTATCATCCAGATAAATATTGGCTGCATAGTTTAAGCTACTTTGTCCATATTTTATTGTGACCAAGTTACCCTTTTCATGATGCCTGGTAAAGAAGCAATGCAACATTCAACTATATCATCTCACACATTTGACCTCTCAGTTTAGAATTACTCCACGTATAAAAATAAAGTGCTTTTGCCAGGTGCCGGTTGCTCACACCTGTAATCCTAGCTATTCAGGAGGCTGAGATCTGAGGATCAAGGTACAAAGCTAGTCCAGTCAAGAAAGCCCATAAGATAAATATTCAAATGTTTTTTTTTCTTTCATGCAATTGTTTATAACATATTTATAAGATGATTTCTATGTTGCTTTGTATGTCCCTCCCCCATGGTATAACCCCTGCTTTCACTGTATTTGATGTTGGTATAATTTGTGGAGGGGAAGGGCAAAAACAAATCGTTTAACTAGGGATACAGGTGGACCCATTGCAACAATGAGATGTACAAGTCCTTATGACGAAAAACGAACTTAACAACTTTGGTGGGGGGGGGGGGAGGATTGGGTGGGGGGAGGGAGGAGTATGGGAAAGGATGGGAAGGGGAAACAAAGAAGAGGCAACAATGCTTGATGAGAAATGTACTCATTATCTTGCCCATGTCATTGTAACTCCTCTGTACAGTATTCTCACAATTAAAAAAATAAAGACTCATCTCCAATTAACCACCAGAAAACTGGAAGTGGCACTCTGTAGCTCAAGTGGTGGAGAGCTTACCTTGAGCTGAAGAGCTGAGGGATAGCGCCCAGGCCCAGAGTTCAAGCCCCACAACCAACATAAATAAGTACATACATACATACATATATACAGCCTTGGATTGCAAATGATTGTAGTTTTTACTGTAATCTTCTATGAGATGTTGTGTGATGTTTACTTTGATTGGAGGTTTGCAAGCTAACAAAAAGTGAGGTCCAGCATAATATTGTCTGCTTAGGAATTAAATTAATTTTTGGTGGTGATGCCTCACATTTTGTTTCTTTTCTCATTCACATGTGATCCTGAGCTATGGACTGGATTCCTATAGTTTCCTGGCCTGTTTAATGCCCCCATTCCACAATGAAGTACAGAATTTTCTACTTTATTCTTAGCTTGTTAAAATACACCCCCAGCTTGTAAAAAACAGATTTTCTTTTTAATTGAAACATAATAATTTTATTTAGGTGTAGTGTACAGTGTGATATATCATTACTCATTTACAGTGGGTAATGAGCAGATGAAATAATCAGCCTATCATTCTCCCTGGACATTTATCATTTCTTTGTGTTAGACACATACTTTCGTTACTAGGATTAGTGTTCACGTCAAAAACTCACCCAAGAAGGCAATGGGAAACACCATACCTTCAGAAAACTGTTAAATGCTGACGAGCTATGAATCCTATGCAAATAAATATTCCTACCTAAACTCTTCAAAAACTGCTATTATTATTATTATTATTGGCATCTAGGCAACAGATTTGAACAGGTGCCCTCATGAAAGAAACAGTGCTTCATTCTCACAAAAGACCAACCACTTTCAAATGAAAGAGTACTTTTATCACAAAATAAGGTAAACAAATTCGGTACAATGGGCCTTGGTAAAAATGGTTTACCACTTGGCTCTCTTGCCACTTTGGTAATGGACCAGCCAGCCAGAAAAGCATGGACTCATGTCAGCTGTGGAAGCTGAGGGCGAGTCTCCAAGCCAAAAGCGTGGCCATGGCCAGCTGTCCCGAGCCTCTGTGTGTACTCAGTAACCAACAGTATGTTACAACATATGCTAGGTCACTCTAGCCATTTCGCCTTCCAGGACAATTCAGGAGAGTCTTTCTCGATTTTAGTACCCCCAAAAAGGAAGTTTTGATTGGATTATAAAGGTCACAAAGTCAAAAGAAAGAGATTCAAGAACAAAAGACAATTTGGATTTTTCACTTTTGGGCTTCTCATGCAACCTATATACTTTTCTTTTTACCATTTCCCCCCACATCTATATATGCAATATGTAGCCACTGATTTTCCCAAACGTCTTTTATATCAGTTCTAATGATGAAGTCTCCTCTCTGAGAAAATGCTTATGTATATAGGGCATCCTAAGCAAAAACTCATAAGAATTAGTTCACGCTACATACTAAGAATTGCCCATTTTCTGCACTTTACTTTAAAAAATTAAAAGCTGATAAAAATAAACAAATTGTTTTGAGTGTTTGATGTCAAGGATGTCAGGCTAATCACAGTGAATTAATAAAAACACAGCCCCTCAATGATGGTGCAGATGAATGGAAAGTTGGAATTACTTTCTTTTCCTAGAAAAGAGAAATATGAGGAGAATCAACTTATCTCACGCATGTCAGAAACATTTGATTTTCACAAGAAATTCTAATCTGAATAAATTCAACTCTCTCTAGACAGATCATTGATAGATGATAGACAGATGATAGAAGGTAGATCTCTCCATATGTATTTATATTGACAGTGAAAAGGGAAGTATATATTCTTTCACACTATTGTAGAATAAAAGTCATGTGCTCAATGATCAAAAAGTAAATTATTTTTAACATAGTAATTGTTTTGTGTGCTGGTCCTGGGGCTTAAACTAAGGGCCTGCTCACTGTCCCTGAGCTTTTCTGCTCAAGGCTAGTACTCTACCACTTGAGCCACTGCTCCCCTTTGGGTTCTTCCTTTGTTTTGTTTCTTGAGTAGGTTATTGGAGATGACGATCACAGACTTTCCTGCCTGGGCTGACTTCAAACCTCTCAGCCTCCTGAGTTGCTAAGATTATAGGGGTGAGCCATTAGCACCCAGCTTAACAAACGAATTTAATTAGACAGGAGAATTGCATTATAGTTTTAAAGATTGCTATTTTCGATTTTTAAAAGATAAAATAAAATGAGAATCACAAGTCCCAAGACTAAGCTTTATTCATGTTAGCCTTCCCAGAGATTAGGTAATTTCATAGCACACACTAGGTACTTGTAACCATGTGGGTGCCCAAAGGTCGAGTTGTGTTGAGGGCTTGTTCCCCGATGCAGTATTTCCAGGTGAGGGCTTTAAGGAAGTGACTGCCTGGTGTGAGCCCTAACTTCCTCCATATATTACTCCATGGATGAAGTCATGGTTTGATAGTGTTATTGGGCAGTGGTGGTGTGGTAGAGGGGAAGATCACTGGGGACGGGCGCTGAAAGGGCATAGCTGTCTCTGTCCCCTTTCTTCTACCTGTTTCCTGGCTACCATTAAGTAGGAAGCTTTCCTCCACCACCTCCTTCCACTTAAGATGTTTTGACTTTTCCTAAAACCAATGGAGCCAGCTGACAATGGACCAAAACCTGTGACAGTGAGAGACAAACTAGATCCTCTCTCCTGTATTTGCTTTCTCCTGTTGATTTGCTCGGGTTATTTTGTCACCGCTTTGAAAAGTGACTAACACAGCACTCATGAATTCTTGATGAACCCTATGGATTTTTCTTTTAACACTAATTATAGGAGGCTGTATTATTGGTTCTGAAGAAAAGAAGTCATTTCAGCATCAGCTGCAGCTGGAAATGAACCACACTATAACGTCTGTCAGTGTGGTCTGTTCCCATTAATCACCAGAGAATTCAGTTATCCAAAAATTCATTTTTTTTTCATATTGGGGAAGAAATTCCTTCACTTTGTCCTAACTGAATAAGAGGAGTGAACATGGTTCAAAACTGAAGCTCATTCTCCAGAACTGACTGCCTGTTTTCATACTGTAAGGGGACAGGCAGAACACAGCTACTTGACTGACATAGACAATGATTGTAAATTTTATTATTTTAGTATTCAGAGAATTTTTTTAAAAATTCAGGTCTATTCCTTTACCTTACACACCAGTTTCAGTCAATAGCTTTGGCAGACATCTGTGTTTCAATTTCAACACTTAATCTGAAAAAAATGTGAAAATAAAAGCATTTTAATTTTTCTTAAAAGCATTTTTTTTAATTTTGTACCAGTTCATTCTCAGCCCTGCTGGTGGAATGACTTCCTGAAATTTTTCAGATGTATGAAAAATCATCAGGCTTAACAGAAGGAGGCATTAAGATGCCAGTTTCTTCAGCAGAGTGACGAATGACAAAGGTAAGGATTATGAAACTAATGGCAGAACATGAAGACAGATATCCAGGCTCCACCAAGGCAAAGGACTGTGACTAGGAGGTGGTAGAAAATTGCCTGAGCAATTGGACGATCAGGCAATTTTCTCAGTGAAGCAAGGTAGAGCTGACAGTTGTGTTTTGGTGTAGTAAGCATCAAAAGAGATAGTTGAGGCACTCTATGCCTTCCTGGGGTAACTTTTCAGCCCCTGAAATTTCTTTAAGTACTGCTTTCTGCAAGATTAGCAAAACTATTGAAATGTCTTGTCCTTAAATAAAATTTGCTTGACTTGGTGATTGTGATACATTTTAGCCATTATGGATTTAGTAATATCTCACAGATTTAGCTAGAACTGACAAAGTACAACCTGTTTTTTTTTTATAGAAGGTCAAAGGCTAACCAAATTATGGAGGAGAGAAACAAGGTTCTGTCTTTGCATAATGATCTTGAATAAAAACGTCACACTAATGCTATCAAGGAAATGATCTCTGTAACTTGGGTGGGGGCAGAGTCAGGAGGAAGGGAAAGTGGGAGAAAATAAAGGAGGGAGAGGGTAACAATGTTCGACAAGAAATGTACTCATTGCCTTACTTATCTAACTGTAACCCCTCTGTACATCACCCTTACAGAAAAATTAAAGTATTTTTTAAAAAAACAATGTCTCTGGGTAGGACCTATTTTTACATCTTATCTGATGGACATGTGTTTTAAGAATGAAAATGACAATTCCTTCCATTATCAAAGGCATGATCTGAGAAATAAGGATCTGTATTTGATTTCTGGTTATGGCTTTTATTGGCTATACAGATTTGTTATACAGATTTGTTAAAGATGCCACATCTCCATTTCCCCCTGGATGAAAATATTTATCTGTGGTATCAATTATACATGGTAAGGCCAGGGTTCACTTCCGAGGTTAGTAGTTGACTTTATTTTGGGCCACTCCATTTATTTGATTATGGTGTTGAATAAGATAAAGCCATCTTGAAATGCAAATATTGCATGTTCTCACTCAGTAATAGAGACCTAAAATGATGGTGGTGGTGATGATGATGATATTATCATAATAACAGTTATATTAATTGGGACATGTATTTTAAAAGTGTGACTGTTCAGGAGGAGATCAGTGGGAGGAGGGAAAATGGAGAGAATCCTGAAGGGTGAAGATAATCGAAGAGCATAATATATGTACAGATGAAGACCTCATAATAAAAAGCACACAATGCTCTTTTAAAAGTGGTAGGAAGAGGGGAAAGAATAGGAATATAGTAGATGGAGTGAATTTGTTCAAAATGCATGTGTAGTATAGCCATTAAGAAACAAAATAACAAACATGTCATATTAGTTTAACATGTTGAAAACTTAAAAACGCAATTACTGTGTTTACAAAAGCAAATAAATCTGTTTTCACTTTTCCCATGTAAATCCTCATCACTGAGTTGGCACTTAATAGGTACAATACTATCTACCCATATAAGAAAACTCCATATTATTAGAAACAACATGAGATAAATATTTGGGGCTAGCTTTCATGTTCATATAAATAATGTTCAAACTGCTCTGATTTGACTTGCTTCTTAATTGTGTGCCATAAAAACTTTGTTGTAACAATCATAAGTTATTCCATATAATTCAATTCTTAGGAATTACTGCTGTCAGCCTCTTGTCTTTGAGTCTTATTCCTCCCCATAGGATGCAGTGTCCTGTTGGAATTCCCTTCTTTTTATGGATTAATACCTAACTACCCAAATGGCATCAGAAACACGGCCTCTGATTATTGGAAAGCTGTTGGTCATGCTGAAAACTCCAAAATCATCTAATCTAAATTTTGTTGGAAAATAAAAAGATAACATTTTATAGTTGATTATAGAAGGAAAGGTAAGAGCTAGGTTGGAAGCTGAGTGCAGTAGTTCTGAGCAGGTGATTGGCAGGCTACCCTGCAGGGTTAAAGTTAGTGAACCCTAATTTCACCACTTTCCCAAGGAACCTTAGGGAAGTGACTACACCCTTCTAACGTCAGTTCCCTACACTTAAAATGCAGATAACACCTGCCTCTTGGGATTGCAGACAATAAAAAAGGAAATAAAAGCCCCTAGGATGATGGCTTATACACAGTTGAACTCACAAAATGGCATCTATTCTCTCTTTCAGTCTAGATCTAGTTAATTGCCTTGAAACCATTGATTCTGAGCATGCAACTTGTGAATGTAATTACTCATCGGGGGAATTCTTCCATAGCAACAGAGGGCTCACAGGGTGTGTAGGGATGTTTGTACTGTATTTTAAGAGATAACGGCTGAAGATATTCATACAGAAGGCAATAACAGACGAGCCATTTAGCAGAGACACCATAGACTTGAATTGATTTGAAGAATGGAACAAACTGAAATTGAGTTGAGCTCACTGATATAATCCTACAAAATAAACCTGCCTGTTAATCCTCAGAGCTGTCAGGAGCACTCAGGGTTTTGTTTGTTTGTTTGTTTTAAATTATGAGTCCTTAGATTCTAGCTTTCCAGTACTATGATGTATTCTGGAAGTAACAGGTTTATACATTTTTTTTGCAGCCTTGCGCAGTGACTCATATCTGTTCGAGGCCAGACTGGTCAAAAAGTTCATGAGTGTTTATTTCAGCCAATAAAAGTTCAATCCAGATCATACTTGTGATGTCAGATATGTAGGAAGGGTAAATAGAAAGATGGTGCTCCACGCCTGCCTACTTATTAATACCAGACTCTATTTCAAAAATAATTGAGACAAAAAGAGCTAAGGGCATGGCGTACACTGTAAAGTATCTGTTTACCAAGTGCAAGGCCCTTAGTTCAAACCCCAATACTCTCTCCAACCTCCAAAAATTGTTTTTGCAACAAAACGATCATTTTCATGAAAAATTTGTTATTTTACATTAAATAAATTGTGACAGGTCCCATTAAGCTTGTGGATTCTTTGATATAAAAATAATTTTACAAGCATATTATGAAGTCAAAATTTGAAAGTCACTCATGGGAACTTAGAATAAAAAGAATATCTTCTTAATAGCAAGTTTTGATCTCCTTTAACCTACTTCCTGAAAATATATTTTGAGAATTACATAAGATGGGTACAAACAATATTTGTGGTGTGAAGTCTCTAAAACAGACACAGACCATTTCAAAAAATAAAAATAAAGCACATGCTTCCCAGCAGAGCTGAAATAAATATTTATCTCCATAAGACAGAAAATACTTTCCCAGAAATGGATTCTATTCTGTGTTTTATCAGTCCAACAAGTGCCTGATAGTCTCTCTTTATTCCTGTGTGCTGGGTCCAACAACAGGGCTGGCCAGCAGCATACATTGGGTCTGTGTGGAGCCCCTCCTTCCACAGCTTCTTAGCAGCAAGGGAAGAAGGAATGGGGGCAGGCATTGTCCTGAAGGACACACATCTCTGACCTCTGTGTCAGCCAATCAGAGACAGGCAAAGATGCTCTTAGCAACTTAACTGCTCTCTGCCCATGGTTCTGAAGGCTGGGCGCTGAGAACCATTGATTGACCTGTTTTGTCTCTATAGGGTGAGCCTCGGCCTCAGTCCACATTTGAAAAAAGAGAGTTCAGATTTAAATCAAATAGATCAACATCCCAGAAGCAAGATATAGCAGAGAATTCAAAGTGGGAGCTGGGCCTCGAAAATGTCAAGTCACAATGACTATGTAACATAGTTTCTATTAAATATATTCAATTTAATCATCTGTTTTATGCTGGAGCATATAAAGCAATTTCAAAGCGAGCATATACTTCAGCTGAGTACAAGGAATATGAATGCCTTGTCAAGAAAAATAAAAGTGCTGTAAAGTATCCATCCCCCCCTTTTTTGGTGCCAAAACTATCCAAGAATCTCCCAGCTGGTTATAAAAGGGGAACTTAATTTTCTCCACAGGATTAACAAGTTACCAAATCCTATTGATTCTTTTTTCTGAAATATCACGGACACATTTTTCTTTTCTCTCACTTTTTATGTTCTGAGATCTCACCCATTGCAATAGCTTTTGTTACAGGGGCGGTAGAGATGACACCTAATATGGAGCTCTGGCTGGTATTTCTTTGGAGCCTTTATGATATCTCCCTTTATTATTATTATTATGTTATTATATTGTGTCTCCTTTTATTATTCCAGAATGCTACCTATCCAAAATTCAATTCACTCTCTTTGTCTTATCACATGCATTCATTGTGTTTGTAACTGACACCACATCCAGTTGCTTAAAGAAGGACTATGGGAATTATCTTGACTCTGTCTCTTTCTTCTTTTCCATTTTCTGAGAATCAGTAAATCTTGCCATTCCACTTTTGTTAACAGGCCTTGAGTCAACTTCTTTCTCCATATCCTTATTGCTACTGATAATGTTGGAGACACTTTTATAATCAAGGCACTGATAATGTTCGAGACATTACAGGTTTCCTAACTCAATAGACATTCCCAGTTCCAAAGCCCTGATTTGCCTAATTGAACTACTTTATCTCTTAGCCAGCCTGGCTGTTAGCACAAAGCATAATCCTGCTCATAGGATGCTGGTGGATTTCATACCAGAAGTTTTTCAGAAATGTTCTTTAACAAGTTGGCTAACTTGGCTGTGTGGTTTATTCATCCTTTATTCCACGATCTTTGCCTTCTTCTTGTGTGAAATGTTGACATGGTGGCAGAAGGTGTAGCAGTCCTTTTATGATTATGAAGAGACTAGGTATTGTACATGCAAAAACTGGTAAAGCCAGAAAGAAGGCTTAATTATCAGTTAGAGTAACCCTATGTCATGGTTCTCTGCTCCTTATTACTTTTTATTACATAAAAACAAAAAATAAGTCTATCAGTAAAGCACATTTTATTTCATTAAAGCCATTTAGTCTTTCTTGCTGGGATTCTATTGCCAAAAGACAGTGAAGTTCTATTTCTGACACATCTCTGTGTGTGTGTGTGTGTGTGTGTGTGTGTGTGTGTGTGTGTGTGTTTGCGCATGCATGCACACGCACGTGTGTATGCATACACACAGTCCCTTGAACACAAGGCCTGAGTGCTGTCCCTGAGCATTTTTGCTCAAAGCTAGCGCTCTACCACTTGAGCAAAGCTACAAACCTGGCTTTTTGGTGCTTAATTGGAGATAAGAGTTACAAACGTTCCTGCTGGACTGATAATCTTGAGTTCTCAGCCTCCCAAGTAGCTAGAATTACAGGCATGACTCACTAGCACCCAGCTCTTTGCATTTTTAATAACGGCATCCTTTTTCTTCAAATCCCTCATGGGCTCTTGCTGTCTTTATGATACTTTCCTAACTCCTGAGCAGCATGTGTCATGGCCTCTTGACTCTAACCCTTACCTGCAGCTTGATCTGCATCTATCCTATCATGTTCCAAACCTTTAGCCTTTGAACTACTTTTAGCCCCCTAAACATCATTTCCTCTCTTCCAAGACTTGCATGTGTTGTGTGAAAGGTCTTCTCTGTGCCCTTCTCCTTGACTTGGCTGACTCCAAGAGGGTTTTCAAAATCCCTTTTGGGAAACAGCTCTTCAGAACTTTCATGATCTGCCACACTTAGGTTAGGAGTCTGTCCTCTGAGTCTCCATGACAACTACAGAAAGAGTGTTTTTAACATTTACTCCATTACTGGCAACTATTCTATACTTCTCTGGCCCCTCCACATATGAAAAGTACTCTCTTAAGGCAAGGACTCCCTTTTTATCATATATTCCTATAATTCAAGCAAAATGTTCATCAGTCCACGTCTATATAGTTATCCATTCTAATTCAACCAGTATTATTCAAGGAACAGCTATCTAATTAATCACTGAACAACAATAATGAAAATCAATAATTCACCTCCAACTCCATTAGGACTTGAAGAAGATATTGATCTCCTAGCAAGTAAAACAGGTTGGGGATGCTGGTGCTCTTTAATATAATTAATTTTGTAATTAACTTTATAATTAGACACATCTATATCATACATTTTAGTTACGTATATAAGTTCATGTTTTTCTCATACAGATTTATTTTATATCAGCTACTTTGACTGCAAGCACCTTACCTAATGACACTGTGTGTGTGTGTGTGTGTGTGTGTGTGTGTGTTGGTCTTGAAGCTAGAACTCAGGGATTGGGTGCTGTCTGTGAGCTTTTTTGCTTAAGACTAGCACTCTACCACTTGGGCCACAGCTTCATATTTGGCTTTTTGATGGGTTAGTCTCATAGGCTCTTCTGACTAGGCAGGCTTTCAACTGCAATCCTCAGATCTCAGTCTCGTGAAGAGCTAGGACTACATGTGAACCACCAACACCCAGCTTAAAGACACTTAAAAGTGTGCTGAATCAAGCCGTAGAGACTGGCTACAATCTTAACATTGCTAATTGCTTTAATCTATAAGTATTTCTCTCCAAAATAGAGGAAAACTGATTTTTGTCTTGTTTTGTTTTGTTTTTGTCGGTCGTGGGGCTTGAACTCTGGGCTTGGGCACTGTCCCTGTGCTCTTCAGCTCAAGGCGAGCACTCTACTGCTTGAGCCACAGTGCCACTTCCAGTTTTCTAGTGGTTTATTGGAGATAAGAGTCTCACAGACTTTCCTGCCTGGGCTGGCTTTGAACCGTGATCCTCAGATCTCTGCCTCCTGAGTAGCTAGGATTACAGGCGTGAGCCACCAGCGCCCAGCTTGATTTTTGTCTTATAAATAGTGTTTGGCTTATAAATAGTGTTCAAAACTTACAAAAGAAAATTGTAAGTAAACAGTGCTTATTTGCATCTCATTTTACTTAATATAATCTAAAGAGGCAATCTCATCCATCTTGTTGCATATATCATTAACTAGTTTATATAATTGATACATAATATTCTATCATACCAAGATATCAAAATAACATTTGCGTTTGCACAGAATTAACAAATCTGAAAGAATGTACAGTCTCTATGGGATTGGTGCATTGAAACCCATGGAAAAGGAAACAACACAATTATTAAGTTTATGGAAAACAAAATAAGTACAAGAAAGAAAACATAATTATAATGTACAGTGTGACTCAATTGGGAGTAATTCTTAGCGAGCCACACAAAATAAGCATTCAATATTGTTAATATTATGCCATTATTAACTTACAAATATTAAAAACCACGGAAATGCAAATAAACGGGAGAGATACGGATGAAAAAGAAATCCCCATTTCTATGCTAAGAAGTCAATGAGTATGTACATTTTTAAAAAGAAAATCATATTAGCTTATAATTTTCAAATGCAGAGGAGATAACTCTATGAATGCTGAAATTTATTGTAATAGTTGTTTTTCTAAAAAAAATAGAAATAGGATTCAGGAATGGGAAGGAAAGAGCCAGAAGCTTCTGTTTTTATCTCATGTGCCTGTTAAACCATTTAAAGTTTACAAAATATACTTTATAAACATGAAATCTGAAATTAAAAAAACCATTGTATGTGTTTGCATGCTGCCGTTCTTCTAATTTCCATTTCTTACAAACTGCACCAAATTAACTTAACCCACGAGAGAGAACATAATCTAATAAGATACTTATGTGAATAGACTGAGCCAAAGCCATGTCCAAAGTTGAGTTATATCAATTTGTCAGGAAATCTCTAGGAGATTAGAATGCTATTGTGTTTTCTATCCTGTTTTAACTGGTAAAGCACTTCTGCCTTAGGATATGCTCATTTCATACCCCAGATTTTGTTTTCCCTTCAGCTATCATTTAAGCTGGATGCACGATAATTAAAACGCACAGGAACAGATGTTTCTAGGTCTCTGTCAGACACCGAGCAAATATTTTGATGTGTCATTTCTTCCAGTCATGGTACATAAATATCACAAGAATGGTGTATTAGGTTCCCAGTGCTGCTGTAACAAATCACCATAAACTCTTTTGGATCAAAACAAAAGAAATGTATTACTGTATGTCACAGTTTTAAAGTCCAAAAGTACAAACTCAAGGTGCCAGCAGGGCTGAGCTCACTCTGGAAAGCTTTCCATGCCTTTTATAGCTGCTCGTGGTATACAACCGCTTTTCCTGGGTGATTGCTTGACTCAAATCTTTGCCCCCGTTTTCACATGTCTTTTTCCTCTTGTCATCTCTCTCTTCTGAAAGACTCCTATAAGGGCACCTACCACTGGATTTAGGGCCTGTTCAGATGTTGCTTTCCTCTCAAGACTTTAATATATCTGTGAAAAATCCTTTTGACAGATAAGGTCACATTCCCAGTTTTCCAAGGAATGTTAGGATATGGATGTATTTTGTGGAGTGTCAGCCTACTCACCCATGGGCAGAATGATAACAGCAGGAAAACACTACTTGCTATTCACTTTGGGGTCATGAAACTAGACATGGAATGCCAGGATTATGAGAAACAGAAGACGGAGGCAGTCAGGAGGAGAAGGGGAAGGTATGGAAATCACTTCATCAACCAGCCACGGAGTCATCCTTTTCTCTTTCAGATCACTGTAGTTCTTCCATCCAATTCTATGCCAGCTGTAAATTTGTTTGGTTTGTTGTCTGTTTCAAAAGCAAACACAGTGTTGACTGCAAGATCCCAGTGGCATCATATCTTGGATAACTGAAAGCAAATTCTTTTTAAATGCCAAATGAAATCTCCCTGGACCAGCAGAGGATATTTTTTAACACACTAAAGAGAACACACTTAACATAATTTGACAACCTTCATTTATTCTATTATCTTCCCTTAAAATTTTAAAAAAAGTTATGCCATCCCATATTTATTGGGATAGTAAGGATCTGGAAAAAAAATTTCACACAATGTTTGTACCAGGCTTATAATTATCAACTATATATATATATATATATACTGTCTCTGGAAATGAGTCAAATTAGAATTCTATAAATATTTGGTGATATTAGTTTCTTCAGAAATTTTTTTCATAGCATTAGTCTAGATAGATTATTTTGCCTCATGTAATGAGTTGTTTAATTTTAGCCACATTTCTGTTTAACCCTAGTTTAAATGCCATGAAAAAAGACAGTGCTCATATATATACACATATATGTGTGTATATGTATGTATACACAGGAATGCTAAGAGTAAATAAGTGAATAAGACTTGGATCTAACTCAAAGACACCCACTTCTGCCTTTATTAAGCCCTAAACTGTGTTTCTTAATTGAAGATTTATAATCTACAGGGTATACATAATTACTATCCTCTAAAATTTATTTTAATTTTTAAATTATTCAGTGGTTCATAAGCCAATAACATCGTGCCTGTCACCTGGCAAGCATTCAGTAACAACAGGTGTTACTATTAATAATTCTTTCATTGCTGTGACTATTTAATAATGATTTTCCCAGTAATCAAGAGATTCCTTTCTCAGCTGGACACTGGTAGCTCATATCTGTAATCCTAAAATATTCCCACTAGATGCTCTATTTCATTTATAAAGTTCTACTTACAAATGATTGACTCCTAAGTCCAAAGCTTATGCTTAGTGTTTACCTTTTGCTTCACTATATTAGCTGGAATATGGGAGATATCTGAACTTCCCCATCTTTTAGCTTCCATTACATTTTTGCTACCTGTCTATTGGTCTGCTGCCTTTTCCTTCTTCTGATTCTTGGATGTCATCTTTCTCAACATTTATATCCTTGAATTTCTTACTCAATATTCTGTCTTCATTTATTATCTGCAAATATCTAGCTGCTAGGTTGAGACTTCAAATTGTAGTCTTTCACTTATACTCATATTTCAAATTTTCGGCTTATAATCTCCAACTTGTTCTTTCCTTGAACCCAATGAGCCTCTAAACTTTCCCTTCAAAACTAATTCCATGCCAGCTTTACCTAAACGTGGAAATAATACATTTCTGAGTTATCCAGCTTGCAGCTTGAAGTAATGGTACATATGGTATTTCTTGGTAAATCCTGGCCTAAAAGTAGGACAGTCCTTGAAAATTCTCCTCTTTCAATATGGTCCTATTCACAAATCTCCTATTTTGTATGAGGAGGAAAGAATGGAAACTAGAGTTTGCAAGCTAAGGTTGAAAAAGCACATCAACCCTGGAGACCAGTGGCACTAAAGAAACAAAGACCACATAACTAGAATAAATTTTCTCTTTATCCATTGCCCTTAATTTATAATTATTCAACAAGAGATATACATTTGATTTCCTCAAGTATCAAAATGATTATCGAATGACCTATAAAAATGTACATCACAATGTTATTTATAGTAACACAACCAACATTGTTTCATTTTACAATAGGGCACAGACTAGATGCTATCTCACATATAAAGTATTTGATGAGTACTTTGCAGCAATTTAAATTTTGATACATTGTTCTTTTGTTGTTGTTGTTGTTGATCATGGGGCTTGAACTCTGGGCCTGGGCTCTGTCCCTCAGTCCCTCTGTCCCTCTTCAGCTCAAGGAAAGTGCTCTACCACTTGAGCCACAGTGCCACTTCCAGTTTTCTGGTGGTTTATCAGAGATAAGAGTCTTACAGACTTTCTGCCCAGGCTGGCTTTGAACCACCATCCTCAGATCTCAGCTTTCTTAATAGCTAGGATTACAGGTGTGAACTACCGGCCCCTGTACACTGTTCTATTAATAGAGATAGAAAGACTTTTACATGTATTCCTGAATAAAAGTAGGGACTAGGAGAGAAATAGGATGTGCCAAAAAAAACCACTAAGGAATATTATTTCCTTTAAATTGTGACCAGCAGATTTCTATATATAAATGCAATGATTCTACTTTCACTGTGTTCAGGGAAAGCTTGAAAAGAAACATAAAGAGTAAAATAGATCTAGAGTGATCAAAACATTGTAAGGAACACCTATTTTTCCAAGAATTGTACAATTCAAAAGGAACATGAGATACAAGCTCCAAATCACTTTATGTAGCAAGTGCAATTGAGTGATTTTTCTCCACACCACACACCCTGCCATGGCTGATGTATAATTTGAGCCTTCAAACATCAATGTATTAATTCTTACTATTTCCTCATGGCAGCTAATCTGGTGAGTACATCCACTTTGGGCATGTTAAGTGTGTGTGAAAATTGTTTTTGTTTGCATCTTCAAAGCTTGAGATACCACCTTTATGAGAGCCAAATGGTATCTTCAGAGTAGAAATTTGGGGGATATTATCTCTATTTGATTTTTTTGTGACTTCTACAATACATGATCTTATGCAAATTGCCTAACTTTCCTGAGCCTCAAATACTTTGTCTGAAAAAATGGGCTAATTATTATCTACTTTACCGGGAGGTTCTGAGGCTTAAATAAGACAAAATGAATTCCAGACAAGCCCTCAGCCTGAACATAGTGACTCCATTCAATTCCAGTTCCTTTCCTTCCTTTTCCCTGTATTGCCCATGAATAGACCTGTTCAATCTTCATGGAAGCCTGATTTTAATGTATTTGGTTGTGCATCTTGCATCCCTAGATCTGTAGTTAACATCCTATCTCCCAGAACATAGAAGACATTTTTGTTGATTATGCTACTCTGTTTTTGGTACCTCATTATGGCAGCACTAACAAAGTAATAACCCTCTATTTCTTGTGCTGACCACTGCTTGTAGTGACATCCCTTAAGAAAGTCTTTTTGGGGGGGGGGGGGAGGGAGGTCCAGTTGTGGGGCCTGAACTCTGGGCCTGGGCGCTATCCCTCAGCTCTTCAGCTCAAGGCTAGCGCTCTGCCACTTGAGCCACAATGCCACTTCCGGCTTTTTTCTCTTTGCTTATGTGGTGCTGAGGAATCGAACCCAGGGCCTGAGGCATGCAAGGCAAGCGCTCTACCACTGAGCCACCTTCCCAGCCCCCCTTAAAAAAGTCTTAATCAAGATCTGTAAAATCCTTATTTTCTAAATTCAAGGAAAACAATTCAAAAACAAGCCAACTCTTAGTTTACAGGTATTTTCAAGAATATAGAGGGCAAAGAGCTTTTCTAATAAAAATAACTGGTTCTAATATTTTGCTACTTTACTGAGTCTAGATTCTACTCAGATGTGAGTTGGTAGAGTAGATAGAAATATGAATGCAAAGAGAGAGAACATCTCTGTATCTATATCAAAGCTATATAGCCCAGGTGTAAAGCTACTCTGCTTAAGAAACATAATAGTACACACTTCCCCACAGTTCATCAAAAAACTTGCTACAAACACTATTTAAATAAGTCATGTTATGCTCTCTCATACATCTCTCTGTTACCATAATTTGCCAAATGTCAGAGTAATGTGAAACAATTTAGATCTCCTCTCTTTTTTTGCCACTCCTTTCAAAAAAAAAGAGAGAGAACTTTTTCTACATTTCAGAATATTTTCTTGAAATAGTGTGATAGAAGGGTAATCACTAAGCCAAAGGTTAGAAGCAATTTTTTTTAATATTCTTACTACTGTGTGCCAAATTGCTTTGTAGAAACTGATTATTCTTTCACTTTGGGCTTCATCGCAAGATAATTGTTGGTATGGAGGAGAAAGTGATTTGTCCTGAGAAGCATTGGGGATGTCTATGATCAAGTGCCGTGTCAGGTCATGGATTTCACATCACAACGAGCTCAAAGCCATGCACAGTGTTTGCAAAACATGTGCAGAGAGCTCAGGTCCATAACCCTACTGAAAGCCAGTATGCAAATGCAATGCAACCTAAATCATCAGCTCAAGTAGAGCAGCCGGCGTCTCTCCATTCCGCTCTTGAGGCTGTTCTGAGTGACCTGCGCATTTGAATGTTTAGTTCAGAGATAACGTTCAGTAAACTGTTGTCACTTGAAAATAAACAGTCTGGACAATATATGCTCTATTTGGGATACTGGGAAAATAAACCACGAAGGCTATGCTGCCTTCTTCATCTTCGTAGCCCTTTCTGGAATGTAGGCTCTTGATCTTTTCTTTTTCCTTCCCCACAACAGAAGGTTTTACTTACAGCTGTTTATTTGGCATTTCTGAGAGACCCTTTCTGGGAGGAACTACAGCAATGAGTGCCTTTGGAGTCCTGCTTCGAAGCAACCAGTTCATCCTCCTCCTGCTATTTCTCTTGCAAATTCAGAGCTTGGGGCTGGATATTGACAGTCGGCCTACCCCAGAGGTCTGTACCACACCCACGATTTCACCAGGACCCAAAGGTGAGACAAGAAATCTAAGATTCCATATCATAACTGTGGACCTTTGTCTTCACCCAGCCTCACATCTAATTAGCTCTCTCCATCTCCCTCGGCTTCTTCCCTTCCTTCTATTTTTGAAAATCAGTATTCTGTTATTTACCTTAAGCTAGAGAGTATAGGACTGCAGGCAGGCTTCTGATCCAAGCTACCCAGAGCAGGCAAATCGACCTCGTTTCCTCTTCGTTCCTCTTCCTTGGAGGAAGAAGGATAGTCAAAGCATTGTCTTTAGGAAGACTTAAAAAAAAAGTCATTACTAGGGTTTGAACCCAAGGCCCTAATCCTCTCACTTAGCTTTTTCACTGTACCACTTAGGCCACAGTTCTACTTCCGGCTTTTTGTTAGTTAACTGGAAATGAGTCTTACTGACTTTTCTGTGTGGCTGCTTTAGGCCATGGTCCTCAGATCTCAGACTCTGAATTAGCTAGGATTACGGGCATGTGCTACTAGCACCTGGCCAAGAGAGGTTTCTTTCAAGCAGTATTCTTGGGCCATTTTTCTTTTCTTCTCTCATACTCGCTCTGAGAATGCTATTTAGGCCAAAAAAAAAGATCAGTAAACTAGAGATAAATCTAAAGTATTTATTTCATAAATTAAATGGGCTCCTTGTTTCTGGTGGGAACAATTTTAAATCAAGGACTGAGGTGGAATATAAATGAACATTTCTTCATGTGAAAGTGAAGTCTTTGAGGCCAAGTGCCTTCAGCTGAAGAAGGATAAAATTATTGCGAATCTTTTTTCAAGTAGAGCCAAGGTCCAAGGTCCAAATATGCTTCAAGCAACTAGTAGATAAAAAAATCTGTTTTCCTAGTTTCAGCTCTTACCCTTTTGTTCTAAGAGTGGTCACTGCGCTGCAGACTGGTGCTCTTATATTAGTAATTCATGTTCTGTTTCTCCAGGCTATAGAGTGGAAGAATTGCAACTGCTTAAAATTTCAAGTAGAAAAAAGGTTATTTCATATATATATATATATATATATATATATATATATATATAGCCCGATTGCTTGTCAGTTATTTAAATGTATAAATGTATATTGCTTAAAGTGCATTTTTCTTAATCAGTGAATTAATTTCCTTCTAAGATTGCAATCCCAGCTTTAACCTTTACTACCCTAAAATAAATGCAGGGAGTCACAAGGAGACCTTGGGGCTTCCAAATAATTTATCGGGTGAACAAATGAATAATATGTGAGCAAATGGGCAGAAAAGAAAGTTTTGGTTAGAAATAAAGTATTTACTTAAAACTATTACTGGATGTTTCTCTACAGTATGGAAAGCGCAGTATCATGGAGAATGCTGAAAATTATTCTTTGATTGTGCAGATGGGAAAACTCACTTGAGTATAGCACTGTTGAATAATTTTCCTTGAAGAGAAACTGATCCATTCAAAGAGGAATAATGGAGAGTATTGTTAAAATAATGTCCAAACTGTGATACATTGTTACCTAACAATTCTGTTTGTTCCAGTTGAGCTATAGCACAACAAATACTTAATGTCAAGCACTATTTTAGGCCTGTGGTACATTAAATAATATATATTAGTGTCCTGAGCAATGGAGAAATAATTAATTTAGGAGAAGGGAAAGATTAGAGCAGATTTTCTGAGAAAGTACTTAGACATAAGCATGGTTCAGAAAGATGGGAAAGGGACAGATTCTTTGTTTAGCAGAAACATGAAGAGAATGTGTAAGATATGTTAGCGGTGCAGAATCATTAATCCTTGCTTTTAAGAGTTTTAAAATCTTTCTATGCGGAAAAAATCTTTCTATGCGGGAAAAAAAGGCAATCTGTGTCCTTTGTTAAAAAAATAGACCACTTTGTCTTATATAAATCTATATGTAATTAATTCTTGTCAAAAACCATGAGTATTGTGATCCCCATTTCTTCACTGATCATACTTTACTATTCCTGTTAGAAATCATGTTATGATTTCAAACTATGGAAATCTTATCTGAGCTCTTCCTGAGCCGGTGTAGAATTACAGGAAAATGTGTGGCAGGGTGAAGACTTGACTACACTTAGGAAAGAAGACATACTCCAGAATCCTGGGTTCCGGAACTAAGTCCTCCTTTCCTTTTCTGGAGCATGGGAACTCTGAATCAAATACATTCTAAATTCCTTTCTTGACTCCATAATTGTGGAATTTTCCTGAATACCCCCCCAGAGTTTCAGGCAAGGAGGGTTTGAAGCTACGATAAGGAATCTATTTATCAAGCTTGGCACTGGAGCATAAACTTCAGGAGTCAACAGCAGTTGCTTTGGTTTTGCTTTGCTGGTTGCTTATACATGAACATGACCAACCTTTTCTCTGCTTTGGGTACTCTGATAAAAGAGATATAACCAAAACCAAGACATGGCACTTCTAACTATAATCTACAATCTACCTCATTTCTTTATAAATACTCTTAACAGACCTTCTCTATTCTCTTACATGACAGATTTATACATTTAGCTACCTCCCTCCAAAAAAAAACCAAAAAACAAAAATAACCCCACCAATTATTGATAGCTACCATTTGAAAGGATTAAGTCAAGGTTTTTGTTCAATATGTTTTTTCTACAGTGAAACCAGTCTATAGTTTTCTCTATGGCCAATCATTTCATTACTTGTTTTAGCACTGATCTTAGAATCTTCCAGATACTCTGGGAAATATGCAATAAAAGGAATTTACTCTAAATTCACTTAAGAGAGAAGAAACTAATAAATTATTCCATTTCTGATGGAAAACCAGTAATACTATCCAGTTATAGAATTTGTTGTCAAATATACAAACATTTTTAAAGTACTATTTTCTAAGCATGACCGTGGAAAGTACTAGCTCTAGCCTGGCTAGTGTTCAGCATGTTATTATACCTCTTCTGTTTGTTTATTTGCAAGATGGGCTTTAATTATAGACTTCTCATTATTATATAGGGTGATCACTATAAACTTGAGTAGATATCATCGACATTTAACAAATTCTGTTTGTATTTCCTTCATCTCCTAACCTACATTTTTTGAGTAACAATTTTTGGTTATCAAGGCTTCTTTTGTTCAATAGCATCATTATTTTTCTTTTTATACGTCTATTTATTATTTTATGCGGCTTAGCAGGAAAATGTTCGCTCTGCTTCTCTTTCCCCCTCTCTTCCTCTCTCCTGTCTTCCCTCTCTCCCCTCCAACTGCTTGCTCACGTGTGTGCACCCCCCCCCCTCACCAATTCATGTGAAATTCTGACCTCTAGTGGTTTTACTTGAAAACAACAATGACACAATATTTTACCAAACTTTTAGTATTTAAAAATTAGTATGGAATATTAGGGTTGTGTTACAGTTTTTCAAGGATATTTAGAAAAAAATGCTCTTATTCTGTTTTTCACAATTCTTCTGTCCAGTTACAAGAGCTAAATATATAGGAACATTCTCGGGGAAGCCCAGTGGAGCACCCAAAGTCTTTCTGAAATAAATTTAACCCCTAGCCTTGTCTCCAAAGGCAGTGTCATTTCAGGACATCTACTGATTTCCAATACTTACATGTAGAGTTTAAAGACACAATCCACTGATCCCTTTTTAAGATTTTTTTTATTGTGAAAATACTGTACAGAGGGGTTACAATCATATGAGCAAGGTAATAAGTACATTTCCTATCAAGCATTGTTGCCACCTCCTTTGTTTTTCCCCTACCATCCCTTCCCTCCCATCTCCACAACTACATCCTCCACTCCTCCCACCCCCGCCTAAATTGTAAAGTTTGTTTTTCAACATAGTGTCTTTTTTTTAACGTAAAAGATCAGGTATTTTATAATTCCATTTATGTAACATATAAAAAGAAGAGTGAGCCAGATTTAGTGGCTTGTGGTTAGAGTTCCAGTTACATAGGAGACAGAGATCAGGAGGATAGCATTTCCAAGGCGAGCTGAGCGAAAAGTTAGCAAGTCTCTGTCTCAGCTAACAAATTGGGCCTGGTGGCTCATATTTCCAATTCAAGATACATGGATAGGGAGTTTGTGGTGTGAGACCAACATCAGGCACAACATGAGACCCTTTCTGAGGAATCAGCTAAAAAGAAGAGGGCTGGAACTATGGCTCGGCATACAACACTTGACATAGCGTCTTGTACATCTCTGATCCCTTTTAAAATGATAATATATGGACAAGATTGGAGGCCTAAGAATGTTGAACTCCTGCAAGCTCACCACCCATTGGTGGCATTGGACTCTTCAAACACGCAGAAAGGGATGACACGTCTCCTTCTTTGTGAATAGCATCATGACTTCATTAGTTTGTTTAGCACTTACCACTATTTTGCTGTGATCCTTATATTGGCCTCTTCTAACTTTTTATTTCATTTTGGATGCCACGTTATGTGTGTGGCCTACCAGGTCCTCTTCGGTCTGATTTCTCAAACTCCTCTATTTGTAGTCTTCTTAGATAGTCACAGTTTCCTGTTCTCTTTGATAAGAGTAGCTATGCCATGAGAAGGCTTGTGTGGCCCAGCATTAGTTTCTGGAAAACTAATTTGCTGAGTTTCTCTGAGCAAATCCTTAGCCATGAGAAAATGGATTTCTGTTTGGCCATTCCACTTTGTTACTAGACATGGCTCTGTAAGCAAGTAATTGACACAATTGAATTATTTCTCCTGCTTCCAGCTTCCAAAAGCCTTCCTATGATTTCTAAAAACAGAAGTTCAGATATAACCAGGAATATTCATAGCTCTTGTGTTCAAGTTGGAAGTCTTACTCCCTGCTAGATAACTCCCGTAGATCAATACCCAACACAGTGTCAAAGACTTTGCAAATATGAACTAATTATTGGTTAGCAAAACCCAAAGAAGAAGGAGACTGAGCATGTTGATTTTTCTGTTGTTCTTTGGATTCTCTTTAAGAAAGTAAGCAAGCTGGTGAATGTGGTGGCTCAGTGGTGGAGTATCTGCCCCGTGTACACCAAGTCTAGATTACATAATACACTTTATTCAATCCCTAGCACATACATACAAAGAAGAACTTTGCTGTGTGCCTTAGGCAACATATCCTATTGGTCTTGGGTCACTGATGCGTGCTGTTTAGGTCTATGACATTCTATGTGGGCAAAGTTGGTAACTGTTAGAATAGTTTTATTCATCCTTCCCTTTCTTCCCCCAGATATATCTCATTATAGTCTGGACCAACACACATCTTTCTGCATACTGCCTATCACATATTTAATCTGTAACATTTTATAATTTTATAAAATTAGATTTTATAGATTCCTCTGCTCTTTTAGAATATAATTTTTTAATTCAACATTTTTATTGTTAAAATACTGTACAGAGGGTTTACAATTACATGGGCAAGATAATGAGTACATTTCTTAACAAGCATTGTAGCCTCCTCCTTTGATTACCCTTCCCATCCTCCCCCCTCACCCAATCCTCCCCACCCCCCCCTTTAGAAAATAATTGTAAGTATATGTTACTTCACTCAACTGAAGTAGCACCTAAATGATATTTTTGTATAATTCATTATTGTCCTTGATATGGAAGTTCTAGAAGCAACATTTTAGGTCTCTTGTGGACACGACAATACTCATCCTCTAGAGGCAAATTGTGTGAACTCAAGTAATTTTTATTATTTGATTTTCACTCTGCTAACGCATATAGAGATCATTGCCCCTCCTTGAAAGGGAAGGGAAGGGAAGTCGGGTACACTGACTGCTCTTGCATGCCATCTGACGAAACAGCTGCGAGCAAGAATCTTTAAGAAAAAATCCTTGGACTTCCCTGATGAGAGTTGCTGAGCTCTGCTCGATGGGATAGTGTTATCTCAGGAAAATCACTCTTAATAAAGCAGGCTTGATGCCCTGATGATACCAAATGTTTTGATGAGGAGACTTCTACTACTTCTAGATTTGAAGAGCTTCTTGAGTTTGAGGATCATTGATTGGATGCTACTCAGGGAACAGTGTATGTGCGAAACATGAAAATATCAGGGGTAGTCAAATATATCTTCAATAGTGCTCTTGTACCTGAGAAGCGGTACCTTGAAAGAAGCATTTCATTCAGCTGCCACAAAATTATCCCAACGTAATCTTTCATCAGACTGTTCGTTGTGTGACCCAGTGACAGGACAACCAAAAAGAGGGGACTCTTAGGAGCCATGGGAAACTGCTGCTTTCTGTTCCCGATTATCTATCTATTCTTTTCTTTTCTTTTCTTTGTATATGCTACTGGACTCAAGACCCCATGCTTCGCAGGCTGCCACACTACCACATGTTCACACCTCCAGTCCTAATTTTTCTTGGAGGCTATTTTGGGAATGGACAATAGTGAACTTTTCACTATAGGCAAGATTCAAAGCATGACCCTGCAGATCTCTGCCTCCTGAGTAGCTAGGATTTCAGCCACTGATACCTAGCCTGAGTCTCTAATATTTTCATTCTGAACATATTATTGTAGGCAAAACTTAAGTGTCTTTCCTTCACTACTGCCCAAAGTGTCTGTACATCTGTAGGTCTTCATGAATGGGAACCAAGTAGCTCAAAGTACTTTCTGTCCCTGCTTCTCTTATAACCTTTCTTGTCTTATTCTTAGGAATATAGGATTATAAGGGAGGAGTAAGGGGTTATCTTTAGAGGGGCAGACAATGTAGATTAGTATAAGCCAAATCTTGTGACTTCTTTGCCATTGACTTTTCCAAAGACTTACCTTGTATATGCCAATAAAGTTCACTGCAATTTCCCTTTAGTAACTTACACACTTCTAAGACCTTGTTCTGTGTCCCTTCCCCCACCAAACTGTTAGGCATTGAGTTATATCTGATTCAAGATGGTGATGAATTGTTAGGATCATCACAAAGCTTGGTGGCCAGGAGAAATGCAATCCATATTTTCTCAGTGAGCAAGTGAACAAGTGAACCAATTGCGAAGCTTTGAACAACACTGCGTAACAAGGTGTACCACTCTTACCATCCAAAAAATGTATACTCTAATTAAGTAGTTGACATTAATATGAAAGTTAACTAAGAATGTATTATTTAAATAATACTTGGAGGCAGCAATTAGGAAGTAGTAACAAGGAACCAGATGGTGAGTTACAAGGATATAATTCTACCAATAAATTCAGAAAAAAAAAATAATGACATAAGATCATGGGTAAGACTTAGGAAAGAAGAGCTATAGTTATTTATTTATATTTATTGTTATTTATATTTATTGTTATTTATTTATGTTGTTTATTATATGTATTTCAAATTGAAGAAGTATTTCACATTTTTGGTAGCATGTGAAAATGTGCACAACAAAGATGTGTTAGGGAAAGCTAGTGGCCTCTCTTTTCACTATCATGTTTCCATTTCTGGACCCATTTCTGCCATGTTATGCTCACTGATATCTTGTATTAGTACTTTTATCCATATTTAATTTTCCTTCATTTTAAATAGTATCTTACTGTACTTGTTACTCCATGGGAGATATTCTAGATATAATATAAAGGAGATCACTCCATGACCAAAGAGCCTATGCTAGCCCCTTATTTTTGTCTTCCTTATTTTGGGGGAAGGGAGGCAAGGTGGGCTAGGTCCTAGGGCTTGAGCTCAGTATGTGAACATTGTTCCTGAGTTTTGTGCTCAAGGCTGGCCTCCCTACTGCTTGAGCCACAACTCCATTTCTGCTTTTTGGCGGTCAAGTGGAGATAAGAGACTCATCGACTTTTCTGCCCAGGATGGCTTCGAACCACAGTCCTCAGATCTCAGCCTTCTGAATAGACAGAATGACAGGTGTGAACCATTAGTGCCTAGCAAGCCCCTTATTTTTATTGAGAGCATAAAATTGTGTTATCCTTTAATACAACTCTTATTGTTGTAATGTAACATTAATCATTGTGTTTTCAGTCAATCTTTCAATGATTAATTTTAGACTGCCTACATTTTTGTACTATATACTTGTTGATACAGCATTTTATTGTTATTTCTAGAAAATAATTTTACTGTGGTTGTGTGTTATTTTAATCACTTCCAAGAGATTATTTTCTATTTTCTAGAAATGTAGTAATTTACATTGTCAAGAACAGTGAATGAAAGCACTCAAATCTGCACGTATAGACTGTCTTTAGATCTGGTGGTAAACCTCACATCACACACACACACACATACATACATACACACACACACACATACACACACACACATACACACACACACACACACACACACACACACACACACACACACACCATTTCTTTGACTGAAATTGAGGGATTGAAGCTGCACATTTTTTATCTTTTATTTATTGTTTAAATATTTGGACAGTTATTTTATTGTCTTTTTTGCAAAGCAATTTATTCAAACAAACTTTAAATTTCTGATATGACTCTGATTCTTCTCTGAATGGAAAAATTTCCAATAGAAAGGAAGAGCATGCGCTATTTCATGGAGACAGGAACTGAAAGACCCTTTGATGAGCAATGAGCAGACAGCTATGACGGGGAGAGAAGGTAATGCAGGGGAAGACCAGAAACTAACCTAGGAAGGTTGCCTTGATGCTAATTGAAAGTCCACATGCTACATTAATGAGTTAGGATTTGTCCACTGAAGAATGGTAGAAACATCTTAGGGGCAGTAGCATATGAAAACATGATTTTATAAAGATTACTTTGCAACATGGTTTGGAAAAGTGAATATCAGATCCAAGGAAACCAATTTTCTGGTAGCTATTTAGTGAATAGAAACAATATGAATTGAATATTAATAAAACTATCAATGGAATTGCCATGAGACTACACAGGAAATCAGCCATATGGGACAAAGATGAGGGCATGAGGACTGGAAGAGGTAAAGTAATGGTAGTGGGGAATAGGAAGGTGAGGGAAAGGATGGACTTGAGACAAATTAAGAATCATAATGGATGTGAGGAAAGAAGTATGATTAAAGTTGACTTTGAACCCAGGTGTGATAGTGTACACCTTTAACCCTAGCCCTCAGGAGGTACAGGGAGAACACTGGAAACTTCCACGTAAACAGACACTCATAGTGAGTTCAAAGACAGCCAGAGCTATTCGCATGAGGCCCTGACTCAAAAATCCAAGAACCAAAGATGAAGCTTAGTGGTAGAGCATCTGTTTAGCATTCACAGGGCCCTAAATTACATTCCCTCCATATTAACAGCAGAAGTAGCTGATTTGAATATTGAGCCTGGAAATTAGAGCAAGGCAAAAATATTGGGAGACAAAAAATAAATCAGAGAAGGAAATAAAAATACAGGGGTACAGATGAGCAGTAGAGATTGATTTGCATATTTTTCCTGGGCTGCTGCACTAGATGATAGACTATCCTCACAGACAGCCCAGGAGATGGAAATCAATTCATTAATCCCTCTCTATTGAAAATGGCATTTCTATCAATTACAGATTCATTTGACCAAATTGTCATTAAGTTCACATTTATCCATCTTGTCATTAGAGATGCTACTCCTTTTACTTTGAGAACATTTATTGAGCAAGAATCTACTGTATCCCAAACTCTGTGCCAAGTGCTAAAATACAGAGACAATGTTTTGTCCCAGACCCAGCTCATCCTCAGTGGCAGGGAGCTATGAAGAGCAGGAGGTGTGCACTTCGGGGAGTGAGATTAATACCAGCTTTGAAGAGGAAGGTGGAGGCAGAAACATTGTCCATAGCACATAGAATTTTTAAAAAAAGATAAAATATACACACACTTTTAACCAGCATACTTTTGTACTAGCTTTGCCCTAGTATAGCAACCGATTTTTTTAAGTTAGCCTATTTCTTTACACATACCTTGAGACAGAAGTTTATTCTGGTGGAACTCGGTCTGAAAGATCCCATTTACTCTTCTCTGTCAAAGAAAAGTTAAGAGTCTGGGATACGGGAGGATGAAAGTAGCCACTTCCCAAAATTCCTTCAGCATAGGCAATAAAACTTCCTCTCAGCATGTAGAATAGGAATGTTCTGAGGTTTGGCTCAGCTCGTGGAAAGGGACTCAATCAGGATTGAGTAGTTATATCAGAAAGAAAGGAAACTTATGTTCACAAGTCAAAAAATCTAGGACAAACTGAGTTTGTACTGGTTATTCAAGCCAACAATCAGAGGTGAGAGGTCAAGTTTCCAACTCAGGGATGGCTTTTGAGCTCTACCGGTGCTTGGATGAGTTTTAGATTCAGTCTTCCTGACTTGGCTGTGTTCTCCTCTATCAGGACTTCATTATAAACCATTCTTTCTTCACTGTGTCAAGATAGATTCACTTCATTGATAAACTCCTTTCTGTGGCCTGAAGATGGATCAACTCTCTAGTTTCTAAAAGTTCTAGCCAGGCACTGGTGGCATATGCCTATAATCCTAGCTATCAGAAGGCTGAGGGCTGAGGATCGCCATTCAAAGCCATCCCACACAGGAAAGTCCATGAGACTCCTACCACCAATTAACCACAAAAGAGAAAGAAAAGGAAAGAAGGGAGGGAGGGAGGGCGGGGAAAAAGGAAAGAAAAGAGAAAAGAAAAGGAGGTGGAAGTGAAGCTGTGGCTCAAATGATAGAGCATTAGCCTTAAGCACTAAAGCTCAGAGACAGTGCCCAGCCCCTGAATTGAAGACCAGGACTGGCACACACACACACACACACACACACACACACACACACACACACACACACACACACACACACATAACTGAATCATCAATTTGAGATTTGTAGGTTCTTATTGGGTCTCATTTTCAATCTGCTGAAGCCATTACTGTGGATAAATTCCAAACTATGTCAGAATGAGTGAGTATAGTTTTCTAGAAAGGTATGGAGCTCTCATCAGAATCGCAGGGAGTGGGTAGCAGAAAAAGGAAGGCAATAAATGCCCACCACACACAGAATGTTTGTGAAGAATGAGACTTTCAGGACAGGCCTCTGTTAGGACTTTTACCATCTATAATCTCATTTAATCTTCAAGTGACTCCATGAGCAAGAGGTCATTATCCCCATTTTCCAGGATAGGAAACTGAAGCAAGTAGGTTAATTGTTTTGTTTAAGATTTTATTAAGCTTTAAATAATTTATTAAATAATTGGACAAGATATTTATTAAAATTATTAAAATTCAATTATTTATTAAATTCTATTATTTATTGAAAGAGAATTATAAAATATTTAGTATATGATTAAAGAGCTGTTATTTGACAAATTCAGAATTTTAACCTAAGTTTGCATATATACATATTTATGTGTGTTTGCATATATATGAATATGTATATATATATATATATATATGTAAAAGAGAGAGAGACAGAGACAGAGACAGAATGAGAGAGGTATAGTCCTATACCACAGAGGGAATCTGAATGAATGCCCTGTGCGCTAGGTTGCATACAATTCCTAAAGGTAGAATCCCTTGGCAAATTATGTATTTTTAAAGAGTTTCTTTCTCTTCTAAGATTCTCCTTTGGGCAAATTTCCTACCTAAAGGCATAGTTTCCTGTTGAATGAGATGCAGTTAATTCATTTGAACAGAACAATGTTTCTGGGTCACCTTAAATGCATTAGGGAAAGTGTTCATTGGTCTATGTGAGTGATCTTGTCCACTGCACATTTATGATAGCTGGGAGATAACCATGGGAGCAGAGAATCTCGTAAGTCTTGGAAATGTATTTCTCTTTCTTTCTTTCTTTCTTTCTTTTTTGTTCTGAAGTACAGTTGGGTAAAGTCAGGGTCTTCTTCTGCCATACTTAGTGGCCACACAGCCATGGCAAACGTATAATGTCTTTCAGCCACTCTTCACTTACTAATCATGCTACTGTTCTGCTTTTATTAAATATACAGAAAACTCCTACTTGTGTGTCAAATGAGGAAAGAGTGTGCGTAGCTGCCATTACCTCTGTAGACCAGAAAGCTGTGCTTCTAGAAGCCTGCTGGCTCCCATTAACCAAGCTCTGGATGCCGCTTCTAGGGTACAGCATCTTTTAGACAGCTGGAGAATTCCATCTTCACTGTAATCCTAGATACAGAGAAGCAGAGAGGTGAAGAATCAAGGTTTGAGGCCCGTGGTACCCTTCTGTTATGCCAGCTACACGGGAGGCTCAATTTGGGGAGGATCACAGGGCCAAGGCAGTCAAGGCAAAGTAAGACTCAAGCAGTAGAGTACTTGCCTAGCAAACATGAAGCCCTAAATTAACTAACTCCCCTCCCCCTGCTCCCCCTGAGAACCCAAATTCCACCCTTAGACAACAAGCAGCAGCAACACAGGTAATACTGGACATTACTTGTCACTTCAGTTACGAAGAAATAAGGAAAGCATGCAATTGGTTTTTCTTCTGTTAACAGTGCACATCACAGAATGATTAAAGCTAATCAAAAGAACGAATGTTCTTCGAGTGAAGAAACCACCTTGGGTAGGGGTCATTCTAGCAGAGGTGGGTACTCGAGCCATTTCCAATTATGGCTGTGAAAACAGAGATTGTGGGAAGTTAACTCTGATGCCCAAACCCGGTGTATTAGTCAGCTTTCTGTTACTGTGACAAAATACATGACATAATTAACATGTAAGGAGGAAGGGATTCTTTGTTCTTTTCCTTTCAAGGTGCCAAGCACAATGATAGGGGCATGGATGGAGTAGCTAAAAGTGCATACCTGAGCAAACTTTCTGCCACGAAGCAAAAGAAGGGGGAGAGGAGGGCCAGGTGTCCCACAATCTCCTTCAAGGTCATTCCTCCAGTGACTCAAGGGCCTCTTAGCTCTGTGTCTTAAAGGTCCACCTCCCAATAATGCCACATTTGGAACCAAGCCAGGCTATTAAGGATCATTGAACATGTAGTCTACAGCAGCTGGTAAGCAATATAGTGAGGATGTGGAGACAGGACATATAAGGTTACAGCCCATGGGCTTTATTAATAAATCACTCCGTCTTCCAGGGAACTATAGCTTTCAGTAAATGGCCAATGGAAAGTTGTCTCCCTCCAACCACTCTGTTCAAGAGAGGTTATTTTAAATTTTTTAATCTATTAGTGGTTCTTTCTGAAGAGAAAATTAAATTCTTTAGCGTGATTTGTTTCTGGAGAACTTAGTTTACTCCTATGGATTTCTGCTTCTCTTTCTAAGTGCTCAATTCTTGTCTTTTACTAACCAGATCATATATAGTGTAGTGGTATCTCAAGCTAAACGAGATCACAGAACTCTAAGAAAGTAATTTTAGCAAATTGCTATAGCCCATTAAAAAGTAACATTATTATGGTGGTGGTATGTTTGCAGAGGAGATTGTTTCTGTCTTTTAGAGACATTTACTGAAGTATTTAATGAAGATATACCATGTTTATAATTTGACATTTTTTCTAAGTCAGCAAAAAAAAGAACAAATACAAGTAATGACACCATGCTAATTGTTAAATCTCAGCAATGAGCGTATGAATTTCATCTATAAGAGTGTGAAATTTTTTTCATAGTACAGAGCAAAACACATAGTCAAATACAAAAGTAAACAATGGAGCACTGGGCACCAGTGTCTCACACCTGTAATCTAAGCTATTCAGGAGGCTGGGTTTGGAGGATCACACTTCCAAGCTAGCCTGGGCAGGAAAATCTGTGAGTCGTTTATCTCCAATTAGCCACCAAAAACAAAAACAAAAACAGAAGTGGAGCTGAGACTTGAGTGATAGTCTTGAGCATAAAAGCTCAGGGACAACGCTCAGACCCTGAGTTCAAGCCCCAGTCCTGGCAGCAAAACAAAACAAAACAAAAAGTAAATAATAGATATAGGTTAGGTTGAATACAAAGGAATAATCACTGTTATACTTCCCCTTCTCTTCTACTTAGAACAAAAACCAGAGAAGCTTACCAAATGAACTGTGTTGAATGCATTTCATCCACTAAAGGAGATACTTTTAATTGACAAGTCCTGTGCGTCAGGGGTCATGTTCTCTAGTCTATGGACAGGGAGAATGAGACTCAAAGAAGGGAAATGCCTTATTCCAGAGAGCTTGATACAAAGCTGCCCAGGCTGTCAGGAGAGCCATGGGGAATGACTAAGATGAGAGAACTCAGGACAGGTAGGAGGTGAGTGAGGGCAACAGAGTGAATGGGGAAAAGACAAGCACTCCAAGTTCCCAGGAGGACCAACTAGTTCATCAGAATGAATGGAAAGAGAACTATCTAGTGCATGCTCCTTTAGTATATCTAATTATGCATGCGAAGTCTGAACAATAGTGGATGTGACTATTGAAATTTCCAAAAAGCGAATCTGCAATTGGCATCTTTAGAAAGATGATGCAAGTATATCTTTGAGACACAATAATAAAGGACGGCATGCCACCTCTTTTGTTCTGTTCTAAGGCCGATCAAGAGAATGATTGAAAACAACTTTTCCCTAGTCACTCCATTCTTTTCCAGTGAATTTTCTTTAGCATTTCCAAAATGAATGCACTAATTTTTAGTAATTACTTCCTTTGAGTACAGGGCACCAACCTGACTTTTCAAAGGCATATTCAGTTTTAGAAGAGGTTGTGTGTGTGTGTGTGTGCGTGCGTGTGCATGTGTGTGTGTGTGTGTGTGTGTGTGTGTGTGTGTGTGTGTGTGTGTAAAAAGAAGAAAGAAAAATGTCCCACCTAAGAGAATGTTGTCAATTGGGTGCTCTGCTGGAATTCTTGAGAGATTATCACAGCTGGCAAGCTAGTGACCTGGAGGGTCCAAACAAATCATTTTGTATGAAATTGAAATCAGTTTATTTTACTTTATAGCTTTTCATCTAATTTTCAAATGTAAGTGGCTATTTTTAAATGAAGGAAAGGAAGTCTAAATAGCCCTACTCATCCAATGAAATATTGCCAAAAGGATAAAAGTAGGCAACTGTGAGCCACGTTAGGGGATCCTTTCCACAGCTCGCTTTCATGTCTCCTTTCTGTTCTCATTAAAGCAAGTCCCAGAGATCAAATGAACCAGGACCTGAGCTGAAGGCAAGGACTCAAGTAGTTTGCTTCACTTCTGCCAGCCTTCTGCTCTCCCCCCAAGCTGGATGTAATCACGTGGGTCATGGGTCACAAGAACACTAATTCCCTGCTCCCCTGCCCACGTTTCTATCTGGAGCCACAGGAAGCAGCAGATACCTGTGTCGCTCATCTGACCACCTCTAGTTGGACACTTGCTTGAAAATCTCCTAGGGAGAAGGAGGGGAAAGAATACTGGCACCAATATCCATACCCATGTTACGTTAAGATCCTGACCTTTGATGAGAAGGGACATACATCTTTAGACCCAGTATACTGTAACCAAATCACCGCACAGAAATAGTAAGGTAGGAATTTGTTCCAAATCATACAAGTTATTCAGAACATGGATTTTAAGACAGATACCTTGGTTTAAATCCTGCTTTACCATTTATACATCAATTAAGTCTCCTTACCTTGACCCAATTTCCTCCTTCAAATAATGGAAGAACATCCATCTCAAAGGTTGTAGAAGGAAATGAAGTGATAGAGTGTGTGTCTAATACTAAGAGCATATTGAACTCAATGTCCTCTGTCACACCATTATTACATTTGTAGAATGGTTCATGGTTCACACAAAATATATCCAACTGTGCCACATTTATTGAGCGTCATACTCCATGATTGTGCCTATATGCTGGACGTGCTAGGAGAAATTATTAGGGCACTAACCATCCCTTGGATCATGGGAGATTATGAAGGATAAACTGACCCATAGAGTTGGATGTAGTATCTGTTTTTTTAAATATATATATATATATATATGCATATATATATATATATATATATATATATATATGTATTTTTGGGTCCAGTCGTGGGGCCTGAACTCTGGGCCTGGGCACTATCCCTCAGCTCTTCAGCTCAAGGCTAACGCTCTACCACTTGAGCCATAGCGCCACTTCCAGCTTTTTTCTTTTTGCTTATGTGGTGCTGAGGAATCGAACCCAGGGCCTCATGCATGCAAGGCAAGCGCTCTACCACTGAGCCACCTTCCCAGCCCTTAAAATATATTTTACTGTTATTGTAGAGGTGATGTACAGAGGGGTTACAATTACATAACTCAGATTGAAGTGATAGGTTAACCAACAAAGGTAACTAGGAGAAGAGCATCACTCAGCTTACAGTTTGGTAGGAAAAGGAAAAAAAATCATTTCTGGAGGGGAAAAATGTTCATGGGGGGGGAGGTGGGGGGGGTATGGGAAGGGATGGGAAGGGGAAACAAAGAGGAGGCAACAATGCTTGATAAGAAATGAACTCGTTATCTTGCCCATGTAACTGTAACCCCTCTGTACGGTATTTTCACAATAAAAAAAAATGTTCATTTGTTCATTCTACAAATGAGTAAAACAAGGCTCTGAAAAAATAAGGGTCTTGCCAAGATCCTTCGATCTGATAGCAACAGAGCCAGGCCTGAAAGCTATACCCACTTGAGATGATGTAAATCATTCCTAGGATGTAAATCATTGAGCCAATGAGCTAAGTTGTTGGGTTTTTTTTCTTTTTTTTCCCCCTCACCACAATCTTTCTTGTTTAAAAGGCTACAGAACAGTGTTATTATTTTGTGTATCTCCCCTTTTCTCCCTGAAAACTCGACCAAACTCCTAATTCTCTAAAATCTACCATCGGCTAAGTGTCACAGAGCCTGGCTGGAAGGGCCAAGTGTCACTATTAGGATCTGGAGAGGCAGAAACTTAAGTACTGATCCCACTGAACCACTAACAAGCTCTAGGAACATAGGATCTTAAGATTTTTTCTGTTTATTAAATTGAATAATAACAGTATCCATCTCCTAGAACTGCCATGATGATTTCATGCCAAGTCTTTAGCTTAGTGCCCAGAACACATTATAATTGCTCAATACACATTCATTGGTGACTTTGGCTAGCAAAGTGTCCTGTGGTTCAACCCTTCACCCCTCTGGGCTCACAACAGAAGTCTTCTGTGCATCATTTTTGAAAGCCTTTCCCAGAAGGAGCTTCTTGTGAAACACTCTATGCTTGGCCCATCTGCAAATCCAACTACCATCCACTTCAACTTTTCACATTCTGCTCTCAGAAAATAAAGACAGCTCCTATGTATATTTTTCTTTTCTGGAGAAATCAGTGAACACCTCATCTTTTTTTTCTCTCCTCTGAACTATCTAGTCCCAGGAACTTTACCTTTTTATCTTTAGAAATGTCTCCATTTTTTCCCTCCAGTGATGAACAGAAGCACCTCATGTCCTGAGATGGTGATGATGATATTGTCAGTATAATATTATGAATGTTGTACTCTGTATGTTCAAAGCACATTCATATGCTTACCTTCTTGATCCTAAAACAACTGGGCAAGGCAGGAGGGCAGGTAACGCCCCACATAAAGAATGTGAAACTGCAGAATACAGAACACAAGAACACTGCAAAACCCAAATCATGTCCCAGGTCTCCTATGTGTATTACCTGGCTTCCATTTCTAGAATGTAACCTACTTTAGTAGCTATATAGGGAAGGAAAATAAGATGCTGAGAAGAATAGTATATGTTCAACTTCTTCCAGAAAGGCTTGGGGGGAGCTGGGACTCAAGTCTATATTCCAAAGTCAATAAGCCCAATCACCAGTTTACCAAAGATTTGTTTCATATTTGTGACTAATATGACCTTAAAATCAGAAACTTCTGACTCATAATCCATCATACCTTTCCTTGAGTAATTTATTCAGTCTGTTTTCATTGTTCGGGCACTGAAGCTATGTTCACGATGACTAAGACCGTCACAATTCTCACACAACTGCTTTGTACTTGTTCCCTAGTCCCAACCGCCTGTGTTTTTGCTACCTGATCCATACTTATGATTTTAGAGTTTTTAAACACAGAGCAAATGCGGAGAAAAGTAGGAGATACAAGTGTTGTCTGAGTATCCAATTCATTGTCACATCTGAGTTTCTAGGTGGATTCTAATGATGGTCACATCCCCTTGGAGAGAACTTGCATAGGATTACATTTGAGTTCTTCAATTCTTTCTCATTTTCTATTTGTTTTAAAGGAGATGATGGGGAGAAAGGAGATCCAGGAGAAGAGGGAAAGGATGGTAAAGTGGGACGCAAAGGGCCAAAAGGTAGGTAAAACTGACACTATAATATAGAAATGTTCTCTTTCCTGGACCTGGTGTTGGAAATCAGCAGTTTGATAGTGCCCTGAGGACACCTTTAATTCATTCACCATCGCAGAAGTTCTGAGCTTTCCTGTCAATAAAAATAAGACCTATTCTGCAAATGCCATCATTAGGACTGCAAAGATTAGGGAATTCTATGAACCCACTGAAGTATCCTTTGGGAATATGTAAGAAATGATGAGTTTTAAGAAACATCTGTGGGTTGATGGCTGGGTCTCCTGTCAGAAGCTGCAACCAAGCTAGGATCTTTGGCTGGCCTAGAGTTTAAGGAGGGAGCTACAAAAAGTGGCAGACAGAACTATTTGGTACATTGATCCATTCATCTTTGCCCAAGATCTCTTTATTTAAGACCTCCTTCTTTATAGAACTAAATAGCATAATGGGGAGAAATGGAGGGTTATGGAGGAAGTAGAAGCAAAACATATCAAAAGACTATGAAAGCTATTAAAGGATATATTTACTGTAAAGCCAGAAGTAGGTCTCACTTGCACATTGCTCTGGATTATGTTCTGAGCATTTGATTCTCTGCCAACCGCTACCCATATGGTTTGCCTGGACCACTTAAAATCTTGAACTATTGAATTTTATTAGCTTGTAATGATTGTAATGTTTCATTGTGATATGCCCATATAGGCATACAATGTTCCTTACTCAAATTTGCCCCCTCTAATATTTTTTCTTAGTATCCTTCTCCCTCTCTTTTTAATCAAGCAATTTTAGTGGTTTTTATGCTGATAAAGTACTTCAGTCCTATTCCCCTCCCATCACCCTCTCCTTTCTCCTTTCTCCTAGCCCCCTCCCATTGATTTCTTGCTCCAAGAATCCCATTTTTGTGTTTATGTCATATTTTTTCAGCCTAGATTCTGCACATGGGAGAAAAATGTGTGATGGTTGTCTTTCTGAATCTGTCTAAGTTTATCATGAACATTTCTGCTTCCATCCATTTTCCTGCAGAGAACACAATCTCATTGTTTGTATAGCTGAAGAATTCTTTAAAAGGATATAAAGACCTGCTGGCCCCCTAAAGCATCATGTTGAGAAATACTGATTCAATTCAGTATATAAATGTCTGTGTCAAACTCAGAATTATTCTTACAAAACAAAGCTGGTACATATTGTAAGATTTTCATTAAAAAGAAAAAATAAGTAGAAATTTTAGAAGAGCTTAGTGGTGCCAGGAAATAAGTTTTGTATTAAAAACTCAGCAATTTTATGTCCAGTCTCTACACGATGAACAAATGGATCAAGAAAATGTGACATATATATGCACATGTATGTATGTATATAGAGGGATCCATGCACATGTATATACTTGCATATGATATATATATATGTATATATATCATACATGTGTGGATATATGCATATGATGGAATTTTATTCATCCACCAGGAAAAATAATATGCCATTTTCAAGGAAATGGAGAGACCTAGAAAAAATTATGTTGAGTGAAGTAAGTTGATGTTCTCTGATCTCTCTGTTCACTAAGTATCATGATTGTACACGTACTCTCTTCTCCAATTTTAAAGTGACTAAGGCTGTCAAAAGAGAAAACAAAGAATCACAGGGCAAAACCAAAATGAATCTAGAAATGAGTAGTTCCAGAACAGAGTAAAAAACATTTCCACTCATCCCCATTTCTGACCTTTAGATTAAGCATTCTCTGATGAGCATTCTCTGATATGGTCATTCTAGAAATACTGCATCAGTAAGCATTAAAGTATCATCATGTCTAGATTAGCATCATCCCTGACATTTTAATATATAAATGATAACTTTGAAAGTAGATAATATAACAAAGGGTTTATATATTGGCTATCACAAATGGAAAAATATGCTTTTTGCTGTTTCCTAAAATCTTATGATATAAAGATGTCACGCTTTGCTTTCTAGGACTCAAAGGAGAACTCGGAGATAGAGGTGATCAGGGCAGTATTGGCAAGTCTGGGCCGATGGGCCAGAAGGGTAAATTGTCTTTACTATTTTCCAGTAGCAAATGAAACAAAATTGTGCACATCACATACTTTTAAGTCTTTTATGTCATGAAAACAATACTTTGTTCTTTTTAAAATAATATTTTATTATTATCTTTAGTAGTTGTTGCCATTTAACAGAGCACTTTATGAATATGTCTTGATCAATTCACCTCTTTCAACATTCTCATTCCATCCCTTCTCTCACTCGTCTTAATTTTGTAGGATATACATTGGATTCTTGACTGCATTTCCCCCTCTTCTCCTCTTTATTTATCTATCTCCTTTTACCTTGCCCACCTCTTTTGAATATCTACTTCCTGGTATTTTATTTTGCTCAGCCTTGATTTGATCTTCCTAAGGAATTACACGATTTGAGATCTCTCTTGACTCTACAATACCTTAGTCAATACATTTGTATACATGTTCAGATAACCCAACGTATTTGTTTATGAGTTTGCAAGCTAAATCTAGCTTCCTCATACAAGGGAAAATGTGGATTCTCTGTCTCTCTGGGCTTGTGGTACTTCACTTAATATAATGTTTTCTAAGTCTTTTCATTTCTTTACAAATGGTACAATACTATTCTTTCTCATGGATAGTAAACTTCCATTGTGCATATATACCGCATCTTGCTGATCTATTTATCCATTGAGGGGCATCTGAGTTGGTTTCATACCTTGGCTAAGGTGAACAGTGCTGCAATAAATGTGGCTGTGCTAGTGGCTTGTAATCTATTGGATAAATGCCCAAGAGTTGAATGGCTGGATCATAGGTAACTAGTTCTATGTTAATTTCAGGGACAGTGCCTAGGTCCTGAGTTCAAGCCCCAGGACTGGTACATACATATAAAAAAAAAAAAAAAGAAGAGTTACAGAAGCCACTCATGGTCCACATATCCTGCTACAGACTGTGTCCAGTGGTTTTATCATGAAACTAGGAAAGCTAAGCCAAAGCTTATTCCTTCATCACATGGATTTTTATCAAAACCTAGGAGAACCCTTAGCAGTGGATTCACCTAGCCATATGTCTTGGTAAAATTTGTAAAGTAAAATATTTTATCCCCGACTAATTAAAAATAATGACTTTCCACCTTTTTATGAATTCCCTTCTAAAATAGACTATCTAGAAATATCTTTCCTAATTGCCTCTCCCCATGATAATTTGTCATAATCTATATCTTATTTTTAAAGACTTATGTATGTAAATATAAAATATTTATGCTTTACATATTTTTAAAAACACATACACACATAAAACCAACTAACATTGCATCTTTGAGGTAATATTACCTCCCACCAAGCATGAGTTAAGACTGCCATCTTCTTTTCCACCAGCTTCCTTCCATCATCCTTCTAGTACTGAGTAGTTTGAAGCAGATACAAATATTTACGAGTGTTTTAGGAGCTATCTCAGATGAGCTTATATGGTGAAATATTTTAGACTGAATGAGATATACTTATGAAGTGTGAGGTTACTTCCATGCACAGTTAAGTTATTGATAACAAGTCCAAAGTAATCATCTACAAGAATACTAACACTTACTGTACAAATCTGTCTAAAGCCATGATACAAACATACTAAGCCAGAGTTCTGGGACCTGCAGAACAAGAAATGCAGTAATGCTTGGTAAGAAATGTACGCATTATCCTCCCCATGTAACTGTAACTCCTCTGTACAGTATGTTCACAAATAAAATTAAATTAAATTAAAAAAAAAAAAAGAAATGCAGTTGTAAAAATAGAAGCCAATCTTGAAAATTGTAGGGCTTTCTTCTGAGATTTGACTGTATTCTTAATTTACACATCAATACTAAGCTTCAAAAGTGAGAATAATTGTGATGTTTAGTGATGGAGATGAAGTCCAGACTTCTGTTACAGTTTTTATAGGAAACTGGCCTACTTAGGTTAATCATTCTGATAACTAGGACTAGCTGCTCTCCCTCAAATCAAATCATATTTGAAGGAATAGGGGATGTTCCAAATTAATAGGACTTTAGGAGTCATGCTGTGGAACAAAAGAGGATCCCCCTAAACTAAGCTATGTGTTCTACACTCCATTTGCCACAAAATACACATACATTTATAAGTAATAAGAGGCTAAGAGGCTCCAGTAGAGTTGATATTTGAGGCTTGCCGAGAGTAGTAGCCCAAGAATATGTCCTGTATTTTTAATAAAAACTCCAGAAAACTTGAAAAGCGTTAATTAATAACATACCTTTTCATGTTGTTAAAAGTGTAGCAAAAGCTGGGCACTAGTGACTCCCACCTTTAATCCTAGCTACTCAGGAGACTGAGATCTGAGGACTGCAATTCAACTGGGGCAGGGAAGTTGGTGAGACTATTTTTTTAAATATTTATTTATTATTGTGAAAATACCATACAGAGGAGTTACAATTACATGGGCAAGGTAATGAGTACATTTCTTATCAAGCATTGTTGCCTCTCCTTTGTTTCCCCTTCCCATCCCTTCCCATCTCCCCCTCCCTCCCCGCCAAAGTTGTAAAGTTCGATTTGTACATCTCCATTTAACTACCAGAAAACTGGAAGCAGAACTGTTGCTGTGGTAGAGCGCTAGCCTTGAGCAAAAAGAGATCAGGGACAGCACCTAGGCCCTGAGTTCAAGCCCCATGACTGAAAAAAAAAGAAATGTAGTAAAACAGAAATAGAAGAAAATATACTTAATCATAAAAAGGAATGTCAGTAATAACAAAATCTATTTAAAATTATATTCAGTAGTGAAATACTAAGAGTGGGAATGAAGTTAGCACAGCCTTCTATCACAAATTCTTTTTTTCCTTTATATATATATATATATATATATATATATATATATATATATATATATATATATATAGTAAAGACACTATACAGAGGGGTTACAGTTACATGAGCAAGGTAATGAGTCCATTTACTGTCTAACATTGTTACACCCACCTTTATTTTTCCCTTACCATCCCTTTCCTCGCCACCTCCCCAATTCCTCCTTCCCCACTCCCAACCCTTCCCCCCGCCCCCGCAAAGTTGTAAACTTCTTTTTCAACATACTGTCTTGTACATCTCATTGTTACAATGTGTCATCCTGTATCCTTTTTTCAGCATTTTGTTATTTCCCACTTTTAGGCATTTACCCAAACAATCACAAACAAGGTTATACCAAAGCTACCAGCACAACTATGTTTATCACAGCATTATTCAACATAGCTAAGATATGGAACCAACCCAGATGCCCCTCAGTAGATGAATGGATCAAGAAAATGTGGTGCATATATATATTGGAATTCTGTGCCTCCATCAGAAAGAATGACACTGTCCCATGGAAAAACTTGGAAAAAATTATCTTAAGTGAAGTAAGCCAGACTTAAAGAAGCATAGGTCCCATGGTTTCACTTATCTACAATAACTAGCATATGTCTAGGACAAGCAGAAGAGGTCAAAAGCTATATACATATGACCATATAAGATGATTTTAAGCAAAATGAACCCCAAGATAGGAACACAAGAGGTTTTATTTTTGTTGCTGTTCTTTTTAATGTACTTAGAATGCACTGTGTGATTTTTTTTGTTTCTTTGTACTTCCCCCATGGCAGAACCCCTGTTGTCACTGTATTTGATTCCAGTGTCCTGCATCTTGTATATACAGTTTTCTAGCACAAATTCTAATCAACATTTGGCAACGAGAATCTAGACAGAACAAAAAATATGAGAAAAAGTAATACATTTATTCAATAGTTGAAAAACAGTAGGAAGAGGGTCATTGTCTACAGATAACTTATTCCATGCCTAGAAAATTCAAAATAATCCACAGGTAAACTATTTGTAATAGAGAAGTTTGTTAGACAACCACACAAGAACATCTATTTTTGTTTCTATGTAGAAATAATTCAAGCAACAAATTAAAACAAAACATTTATCATATTGTCAAATTATCAAACCTACTAACTTGCATAATGCCTCCACAATAAGCCCAAGAAAATGATAACAAAATAAAGTATTTCTAAGAAAAGGGAGGTAAATCTATGTTATGGGCTATAAGATTGAATAATATTAATGTACTTAGGCATCTCAAATTGATCAATAGATTCAATATCATTTCAATCAAAGTCCCAGAAATATTAGTTTGGAAATTGATAAGCCAATTCAAAATTTACGTGTAAATGAAAGAGATTAAGAATACCCAAGATAGACTTGAAAAGTAAAAACAAAGGTGGAAAACATAAATTACTGAAGTTGAACATTTATTATGAAAGCAAACCATTAAGATAATGCTGTGATAGACAAATAAGGCAAAAGAAATTGATAGAAGCAGAAACACTGCCAAACTTGACTTATACAGGTTGAGTTTGTTCTGCAATGGGGAATGATAAACCTATTGTCAAGGTCCTGTGTTATCAGTATCTTCATGTTAAAAATACGAATTTGACCACTTAGGTAGCACTCTAAAAGCCAGTGGCTGTACATGTAAACCTTTGTAGACATGAAATTGAAAGATAAACCAATAATGCTTCTAGAAGTTAATTACACAGTGGGAGAGTGGAGGGGGTGTGGATGTGGTTGTGCATGATGAACCTGGAGCTTGAATTCAGGGCCCGGGCTCTATCCATGAGCATTTGTTCCTAAGGCTAATGCTTTACCATTTGAGCCACAGTACCACGTCCAGCTTTTTCTGAGTAATTTATTGGAGATGGGAGTTTCAAGGACTTTTCTGCCTGGGATGGTTTCCAACCTCAGTCCTCAGATCTCAGCCTCCTGAGTAATTAGAATTGTGAATGTGAGCCACCAGCATTCAATTTTAAGTCTATATTTTGATCCAAGGGTAAGACACAATAACCAAAACAGAAACTAACTAATGGGAATCTAATAAAAGACTTTCCATTCAGAAAAACCACCTCTCTGAGAATGAACAAGAAATCACAGAAAAAGTTACAAGATTCATGGGTATCCAGTAAAAGATTTATATTTAAACAGATCAGGAGAGATGGGTACACCACTGCCATAAAGCTTTTCAGAACTTAAGAACTTCATATCTCACTGAGTCACCGGATATTATAGCCTTTTCCTAGATTTGGATGTGAAATTTTGTCTCCAAGTAAAAGAGTTGGGTTTTTTGATCTTCAGCTAAGTTTTAATCCTCTCATAAGATAAAATGATAGTGGAATAATAGATTACAGAAATCAGCACGGTATGAATAGCTAGGCAAACAAGTAGCTAAACTCTTTTAAGAAAGAAACCATCCAGAAATGATATGGTTAACTAAAATAGTCTTTTTCAGGTTAATTCTTCCTTCAAGGCTCAGGTCCCTAATAGCTAGTATATACCTCTGCTACTGTCCTGGGGAATTTAGCTTGTATGTTTCCCATATTGTTTGTGAATTTTTATCAATAGAAGAATTACTGGGTCTGTTTGCTTAAAAAATATATGTCTTCCTTTGAAATTCTAATTTTGTCTTAATGCCTATTATATATTAGAAACTTTCTAAGTATTTGTGGTATTGAGTATGCAAAAAAATGAGGTAGGACCCAGGAACCAGTGGCTCATGCCTGTCATCCTAGCTTCTCAGGAGACTTAGATCTGAGGATGGCAGTTTAAAGCCAGCCAAAGCAGGAAAGTCAGTGAGACCCTTATCTCCAATTAACCACCAGAAAACCTTCAAGTGGTTCTGAGGCTCAAAGTGGTAGAGTGCTGGACTTAACTGCAAAAGCTCAAGGACAGCATCCAGGCCCTGAGTTCAAGCCCCACAATCACCACCACCACCACCACCAGCAACAACAAAAGAGGTAGGAATGTAGCTCTATGGTAGCACGCCTGCTTAGTCAGCACAGAGTCCTAGGGTTTATTCCTAGAACTGTAAAAACAAATAAGTATTTTTTAAAATGAAGAAAACATATTTCCAAAACTGTGAATTTCTTTTCTACTTCTTATTCCTATGAATACCACTTTTCCTTTAACATCAATTTCTAGCAATGGCTACTGAGATTTCCTTCTCCTCCAGACACCTGCCATCGAAATTTATGAGCTTGTCTTGAATTTTTTTTAAAAAAATGAGATACAGTGCTCTGGCTCACTGGGATTAATTCCATTTTTAATCTGTACTTCAAAATTTATTGTGTTCATTCTGACTGTGGTCCTTCAAAGTTTTTCACTTGACTCAGATTAATCTCAACTTTCTAGGCTGACCTTACTGTTGTTGCTTTCATGGATAAGGTAGCTTTCTGGATGTCAATAGTTCATCTCAAGAGTAAGAAATAAGGATGATTTAATATGGATAAATTCAGTCCCATAGCAAAATAAATGTTTCACTTAAGGTCTATAATCCTTTTACACTGTAAGCATTAGGATGGGGTTTTTGGTTTGTTTGTTTGAATGTGATCTCTAATTCTTCAAAATTAAGACAGTTATTACAGACATATTCCCATCCATGGGCCAAAATAAGTTTCTGTGGATGACTTTACCCTATTATTAGCTTTGCAGAAATGGGTCAGCAAAGCCCAAACCCTCTGTGAACTAGCTAAATGCATGGCATTCCATTCTTTACCCTAGCTCAGAGCTGGGGAACCAATGCTAATGTTGGCTAAGCATCTTCTGAGTCAAGTCCAATACTGATCTCATTTTAAAATAGTCTAACATAGTCTCATAATGATCTTATCATCTGAGGTAGCATTATTTGCATTTAAAAGATGAAGGGATGGAGAGCTAGGGAAATTAAATACTCTGTCTACAGTTAGCTATCAAGTGACAGAGGCAGAATGTCAAGTCTATATTTTGAGGCTTCCATGATCTTTCACTCTACCAACCAGATTGGTTTGATGTTCCAATTTGTCAGAAAGGCAAAAGAATTCATATCAAAATACTGAGTAGTCAGTCTCTCCATCTTCTCAGAGGGAGAGAAAAAGAAGAAAATACATACTAATTTAAAAGCTCTTTACCCCATTTCTTAGATTAGGTTAAGTGCCCCTGTTTTATTTATTTGTTTGTTTGTTTATTTGTTTATTTAGGGTCTGGTCATGGGGCCTGAACTCTGGGCCTGGGCGCTGTCCCTCAGCTCTTCAGCTCAAGGCTAGCACTCTACCACTTGAGCCACAGTGCCACTTCCGGCTTTTTTCATTTTTGCTTATGTGGTGCTGAGGAATCAAACCCAGGGCCTCATGCATGTAAGGCAAGTGCTCTACCAATGAGCCACCTTCCCAGCCCCAAGTGCCCCTGTTTTAATGTAGCCTTCTCTGCTGTAATTCAGGCCTCTTTTTCTTTTCTGACTACCTCAAAGGCTTGTAGTCGAGTTCACTCTATTAGCACATGACAGTGCCAAACTTTGTGTTCTTGTCTGTGTATTTTTATTTCCTTAAAAGCATATGAGCCTTCCAAAGCAAATACTATAGTCTCTTTTCCCACTGGAAAACATCCAAGACTTTCAGTGATGCCTGAAACTAGTTATACTATGCTTTTTCCTATATATACACATTTAGAATAAAATTTATTAAGTGATGTAAGCCAGACCTAAAGAAATATAGGTTGCATGTTTTCCCTCATTCATAATAATTTGAATGTGCCTAGAAATCTACAAGTAAGCCCAATGGATAGTAAAAGACAAAAAAATTATACTTAGGCATGATAAATTAAACAGAACTCTAAACTTTCACACAGTGAGAACAAAGGAGGATATTCTTAGGAGAGGATCACAAGGGCTCAATGTCTATATGCATAGGATCATATAAAATGCTTATTGAAATGAACTCCAAGAAATGGAAACAGAGATTTTTTTTTTAATTGTACTGTTTGCAGTTCTTTCTTTCCTGTTGCTTACCTTTTGTCATTGTTTTTTTTTTATATTTTATTTTATTTGTGAACATACTGTACAGAGGGGTTACAATTACATTGGCAGGATAATGCATACATTTCTTACCAAGCATTGCAGCCTCCTCCTTTGTTTGCCCTTCACATCCCTTCCCAGCTTCCCCCCTCCCCCCCCCCCAAGTCCCAATCCTTATCTCTCCCTCCCCCCGCACCGACGTTGTAAAGCTCGTTTTGGACATGACAACTTGTACTTCTCATTGTTGCAACAGGTCCTCCTGTATCCTTAAACAACTTATTTTTCCCCATCTCCTCCACAAGTTATATTGACATCAAATATAGTGAAAGCAGGAGTTATACTGTGGGGGAGAGACATACAAAGCAACAAAGAGATAATCTTATAAATGCGTTAGAAACACATACATGAAAGAAAGAAACATTAAAATACATATCTAAGGGTTCATTTTCCTAACATCACATTATCTGACCTTTTCCACTTGACTCATACATATACTAGATATTGCAAATAAGGGAAACCATGGGGCCTATGTTTCTTTGGGCCTGGCTTACTTCGCTTAATATAATTTTTTCCAAGTCTTTCCATTTCCTAACAAATGGGGCAATGTCATTCTTTCTGATGGAGGCATAGAATTCCATTGTGTATATATACCACATTTTCTTGATCCATTCATCTACTGAGGGGCATCTGGGTTGGTTCCAGATCTTAGCTATGGTAAATAATGCTGCAATAAACATAGTTGTGCTGGTAGCTTTAGTGTGGTCTTGTTTGTAAACATTTGGGTAAATGACCAAAAGTGGGATTGCTGGGTCATAGGTGAGTTCTATGTGGAGTCTTTTGAGGAACCTCCATACTGCTTTCCAAAGTGGTTGAACAAGTTTACATTTCCACCAACAATGAAGTAAGGTTCCCTTCTGTCCACATCCCCTCCAGCATCTGTTGTTGTTAGAGTTCTTGATTTTTGCCATTCTAACTGGAGTGAGGTGGTATCTCAATGTTGTTTTGATTTGCATTTCTTTTATGGCTAGGGAGGTTGAGCATTTCTTCATGTGTCTATTGGCCATCCTTCTTTCTTCTTCAGAGAAGTTTCTCTTTAAGTCTTTCGCCCACTTGTTTATTGGGCAGTTGTTTCTTTGAGGATTTGTTGTTGGGGGATTTAATTTTTTGAGTTCCAAGTATATTTTAGATATGAGACCCTTGTCCGTTGTATGGCTAGTAAAGATCTTCTCCCAATCCGTGGGCTTTCTATTGATCTTGCTAGCTATGTCCTTTGCCATGCAGAAGCTCTGCAACTTTATGCAATCCCATTTGTCCAACCTTTCTTTGATTTGTTGTGTTTCCGGGTCTCTATTCAGAAAATTTCGGCCTGAGCCAAGGAGACCTAGGGTTTCTCCTGTTCCATCCTGTAATGTTTTCAGAGTGTCTGCTTTGACTTCGAGGTCTTTGATCCATTTGGAGTTGATTCTGGTGCAGGGTGATATATAAGGATCTAGCTTTAGTTTTCTACAAGTAGTTAACCAATTTTGCCAGCACCATTTACTGAAGAGGTTGTCTTTGTTCCATTCTATTGTTTTAGCTCCCTTATCGAAGATTAGATGGCTATAGGTCTGTAGGTTTATTTCTGGGTTTTCAATTCTATTCCATTGGTCCTGAGGTCTGTTCTTATGCCAATACCAAGCTGTTTTGATTACTATGGCTTTATAGTAGAGTTTGAAATTTGGTATTGATATTCCTCCAGCAGTGTTCTTTCCGTTGAGGAGCGCTTTTGCTATTCGGGGTCTTTTATTGTTCCATATGAATTTTTGGATTGCCTCTTCTATTTCCTTGAAGAATGAGCTTGGAATTTTGATAGGTATTGGGTTGAATTTGTAGATAGCCTTGGGAAGTATTGCCATTTTCACGATGTTAATCTTTCCAATCCAGGAGCATGGGAGGTTTTGCCATTTTTTAAGTTCTGTGTTGATTTCCTTTTTCAAGATTTTAAAGTTTTCATCATAGAGGTCCTTCACTTCTTTGGTTAATTTTATTTTTTGTGGGGCTATTACAAATGGAGTTGCTTTCCTAATTTCAGCCACACTTTTCTCATTGTTGACATACAGAAAGGCCATTGATTTTGGGGGGTTAATTTTTATACCCTGCTACTTTGCCAAAGTTTTGAATCAGCTTGAGTAATTTGGGCGTGGAGTCTATGGGATTCTTTAAATACAAGATCATGTCATCTGCAAAGAGGGAGAATTTTATTTCTTCTTTCCCTATTTGGATCCCCTTTATGTCTGCATCTTGTCTTATTGCTGTAGCTAGGCATTCTAATACTAGATTGAAGAGAAGTGGAGAGAATGGACATCCTTGTCTTGTTCCTGAGTTAAGAAGAAATGTTATTGCTTTTGATTTTTGTACCTTTTGTCTTGTATATAAATTTATCTGACTTGAGGCAAAGAAGGGGAAACACAGAATGGTGGGACAAAAAGTGAACTAATTCAGCATTGATATTCACTAGACACTATGTTAAAATGAAAGAGGGATTGGGAGGGAAAAAACTGGGAGAAAATGAGGGAGGAGTGACACTGTTCAAAAAGAAATGTACTCAATACTTAACTTATATAACTGTAACTCCTCTGTACATCACCATTACCATAAAACTTATTTAGAAAAACAAAAAACAAAAATGGGGCTGGGAAGGTGACTCAGTGGTAGAGTGCTTGTCTTGCATGCATGAGGCCCTGGGTTTGATTCCAGAGCACCACATAAGCAGAAAAAGCCGGAAGGGCACTGTGGCTCAAGTGGTAGAGAGCTAGCCTTGATTTGAAGAGCTCAGGGACAGCCCCAGGCCCAGAGTTCAGGCACCACGACCAACAAAAAAAAAGTTTAAGTTAAAATTGAACAGAGTAAGGGTGACAACAGTATCAAAAATAGAACAATGATATCTATAGACTCTAATGAAAGTTATGGGAATGTACCTCTCTGTCCTTACCCCCTCACTCTCAAATATCTTATTGTCCTTATTGCCCTGTGTTCATCCTTCTTGTGATGTTCCAAGATGATGCAATGCCTGCATCACACGGTGAGTGAGGTGAATGGCATAGGCACTGTGTCATAGGGTGATGCTGCCACATAAAGCTTCGTTAGATTCAAGCACTGTCATATTACAGCAATCTGTGTGATCTCTGAGATGACTATTAAGTGACTATTGGGTGGATAGCGTATGTGATATGGATATATTGGGAGTTCCATTCCAGGCAGGATGGAGCAGGAGGGCATAGAGCTCCTCAGGATGGTATACAATTTAAAATGTGTGAATTATTTATTTCTGGATTTTTCCATTTAATATTTGGGGACCATGGTTGACCACAGGTAACTGAAACCTTGGGAAGCAAAGTTCCAGGAAAGAGTAGACCCCTGTTCTCTATACTTTGCTGATACCTAATAGCAAACTTATGCAAAACTTGGATCATAACAGAACAGTAATCAATATTTAATACATATTGTAATAAAAGGAATTCACATACAAAGAAAATGTAAATGATAAAAATAATTTTTAATCTGATCAAGATGCACTGTACTCATAGCCTGACATAGGGAATTATAACCTCTTTGTACAACCCCTTAATAATAATCATAATAAATTTAACCTCTATTTATGATCTCCAAGTCCATATTGCTTTTGATGAGAAAGACTGCTGTAGTTTTTCAGTTTTTTGTTTTTTAAATTTTATTCTTAATTGACACATAATTATGCATATTTATGGGTACAGTGTGATATTTTGACATATGTATATGTTGTATAACAATCCAGTTTACATAATTAGCAGATCCATGACCTAAACATTTATTGTTATTTTGTGAGAGCATTCAAAATCTAGCTATTTTTTTGAAGTGTACAATGCCTTACCATTGACTATAGTTACCAACCTGTGCAATAGAACGCAGAACTGATTCTTCCTTATTCTGAATGCATATACTTAACCAATCCCTCCCAACTCTTCTTGCTCCTACTCTCTTCAGCCTCCAGTAACCATTATTCCACTCTATTTCAATGAAGCTAACTTTTAAATTCTACCTAAGAGTGAGGTCATGTGGTCTTTGTTTATCTGTCCTGGCTCTTTCACTTTGATAATATTTTTCAAACATTCTGCCTTCCCTAATTATGTCATTGGTCAACTCATTTGTAAAGCACTGTAAATCAGGGGATCAGAACTGATTGTGTTTGGATATCAGCACTGGAACTTAATTGTTGGCTACCCTTGAACAAATCGCTTGCCTCTCTGACCCTCAGATCCTGCAATTGTAGACTAGAGATAATCACAGTACCTAGCTCATAGGCTTTAATAGAATAATATATGTAAATTAGGCAGAATGATACTTGGCAACTCATTTGCATTCAGTAAATACATATTATCTTTCTTCCACTAATCCATGCTCAAAGTCTATTTTGATCTTTTCTAATTTACATGTAAGGAAATAAAGAGTTTGTTGGCAATAACTAAGATATGAGCAGATCCATCTTCCTCTGAAATGTGTTTGTCATATTTCCATGCTTTTCTCTCAGTTACTTATACCCCCACTAGACCTTTTCCATGCCCTCTCTACTATCTTCTACTGCCAAAGCTTTTGTTAGCCAAGTTTAAATATTAATATTTTCCTTCATCCTTTCAACTGAAGCATTATCTCTTCTAGCTCACTCTCTGTGTTATCTTTGTTCGATGCCTCTTGCACAACAGATCACATTCTATTATAGACTTACTTTACTGCTGTCTTGTTGAATGTAAGTAAAATACTGAGACTTTCCCTTACTCCCTGAAATGCATTCAGATTTCAGTGTGGAATGATTTTTTTTCTTTTATTTGGGACCTAAGTATCTTCTTTGCACACTGAAATTCATTCTGGATTCCAAGGACCTTTTTCACTTGTTTGGGGAACATCTGAATATCTTACTTCACTGGAAAAAATAAAAGGCCACAGGAGCCAGTTTTGAAAGGCTCTAGAAATCCCTAGAGTAACAGCAGGCATTTCTTCTTTGATATGTAAGGGACTTCAAATGAAAAGCACTCATCAGATGATGCTAAGAAGACTAGTTAATGGGCCCCCTCAACATAAGTGACACAAAATGCTATATAGTTTTTGGAGTGAGGCTTATGTGTTCTTCCTACTGCTAGGAAAGGGTAAAATTAGGCAGAACTTACATGCTGGCTTACCTCTCCTTCATATTAGTATCTTGGATCAGATGCCCAGTTCCCTGACTTGTGTCAAATTGTTATGAGAGTAACCCCACACTCCTAGCCTAAGGGCTATACCCTGTGTTCACCTTTCAAAAGTTTTTCTTATTCTTCTCCTACATCTCCATTGAAGCTTACACCTCTGTTTTACTTCTCTTTTGATCCTAAAGCCAAACATTTTCTCTTATAAATCAGAAGCTTTTTTTTTCAATTATTGCATCTGATGTGAGTTTCAAGCACAAAACAAACAAAGCAGCATACCTTTTCTCTCTGTTCCAAGAATTCTGATTCTTTTGAGAATTGCTTTATGGATGACTCTGACTGAATAAGAAAAGTACCAGATGCAAAGAGCAAAAGAGAAAATCACCAAGTTTGACATTTCAGTGGAATATATTTGATACGACAATGTAATATTTGATATGACGTTATAGTACAGATATGTGCCTATATCACATTTCTTCTGAAAATTGTGAACTCCTTCATAGAGTTTAACCTTATCTCTCTGTGTATGTTCTCCAGATACCTAACCTAATGTCTTGCACAAAGTAAATAGTAAATATTTGTTGAATTGAAAAAGAATAATATTGTGTTTCTAAATCCAAGCACAAAAACCACACAGAATAAATTGGTGTATACTAAACTCAGACACTGAACTTTGCTAACCAATTGAGCTGAAATTGTAAACCAACAGTATCTTTTAAATTAAAAACATGCTAAGTATTGTATTAGCCTTGTTAAGAATCAGGATACATCATATTACAAATTCAAATGTTTCTTAAGCACCTTGCTGGAATTCAACATTCACCCCCCAAATAAATTAGGACTCCTTTGATTAATTCTGTCTGTGCAACCAATTCAAGAGCAAATTTTATATAGAACTGAAGGATATTAGACAGCAAATTAAATTTGGAAAAGTAGTTCCCCTCATTTTTAGATAGGTAAGACCTTAACTGTTTGATGTAGTTCACCTTTTTTACTGCAGCATGCTTTTTCACTATTGCTATTTTTGTTTTGTTTTTATTCAGGTGACAAGGGAGAAAAGGGGTTGCTTGGCATGCGTGGGGGAAAAGGCAAAGCAGGTATGAAGAGTTCATTTTTTCTTAGACTTCTGACATCATCCCAAATGAATATCCTTTTTAAAGAAAAGCAAAAGCCCTTTCTGTATTTAACATTTACCTTGAACAGAGGAATGATGAGAACCTTCCTTTCTACATATGGATGACTTTCCAAGTCCTGAAGAAGAGACACACTCTCCATCCCTGAGAAGCTTAGTGTAAAAAGCAAACCCAGCACATCAGAAAACACTTCCTCCTCTCCAGGACCCCAAGGAGAGTCTACACCAGAGCCTGCCCAAACCTCATTTTTCCTAGCATTTCAACCAAATACTGGCTGTGGTTGGCCCGCCCACAAGCTGGCTTGACCCAGAAAGGACTCCTGGTGACAGCTACCTGCTCACCATGGACCAGATAGAGTCCCTCTTAGTCCAAGGGTCTTGTTTCCAATGTGTTACATGGGGAAAGAAGGTAGATTATTTGGGGCCATTTCCCTTGTTTACTTTCACCCTGATCTAGTGAAGACTAATTGAAGGAACTAATTTACATTCTTTCTACTTACCTAAAACACTGTATAAGTTAAACCTCATATTTATTTTTCTCCTTGGCCAAAAACCATTTGCTTTTATTTTCATATTACTAATGGAGGGAAAAGAGGAGATTTACATGAACCAACCATGAATTTTAGATCATTTGTCCCCTCATTGCTTTTCTCTCACACTAATGGTGCTGAGTGGCTGCAAAGCTAGATGAGGAAAGAAAATCAATGACTACTTAAAGTCACGGTTAACTCACAGACTGGACTTTTGGCTTTTCAAATTGTAACCTCAATCTCTATACAGGATTTTAACAGTCCTTGAAATGTGCAAGCTATACTTCATATGGGTAACTAGAATTAACATTTGATTCAATCACGAAAAGTTTCTTCTATCTTGGGAGAGCCGTGTGAGCTAGTGAATAATGCAGTAACAGAACAGAAGTCTGGTCGCAAGCGTGTTTGGAGGAAGCTGTAGAGAAATTTATTCTGAGGTTGAACAGACAAGTTCTGTGTTCAACAAATATGACAAATGGTCTACAAAGTGTGTGGGGGTTTATCATATTGATTCTCCTTTTTAAAAAAAATCTAGTTTGGAATGCTTTTTACCTTATTTCAAACATTTTAAAAAGTATTTTCTGAATTTCTAAAACATAAAATAAATTAAGAAATCTTACTTAACTTAAAATGTTCAATATAGACTCATTTCCAGAACAATCTTGTGAGGCTTGAAAAAGAGAGAAGATACTAGAAAGAGAGAAAAATGTTCGTTCCAACTGGTCTGCCTCCCAACATGAATTCCCCATTCTTGTCATTTACAAGGTACTATCTGTGATTGTGGAAGATACCGGAAAGTGGTTGGACAACTAGATATTAGTGTTGCTCGGCTGAAGAAATCCATGAAGTTTGTCAAGAATGGTAAACACATTTTTCTTTTGCTTTGTGCTCTATATCTATCGGTTTAGTCTTTCAAAAGCACACTTCCTAGATGGAAATACCTGGGTTGGGCAAAAGCCCATTGAAATAGCATCTCTAGCTTAAAGGCTCTTAATTATCCACTCAGACTCCAGGATTTTCAAGTATTCTACATAGATTCATCTGTACATTGCCTACAAGCAGACAAAGGTATTTTCCTAAGAGAAGGGAATGGAGAAAAGAGACAAATTTAGAGAGCTATAACTTAGGATGAAAAAGGGATAGCACAAGTTACATAGAGATCCTATTTGAAAAAAAGGAGAAATGGTAATGACAACATTAACTACTCTGTTAAGTACTTGGAATAGTTTATAACTAATACCACTGCCTCATGAGACTTTACAATAATTGTCATGATAAGGGTACTATGCTTAAATTGATCCTTTTTAAAGAGAAAAAAAGCACCTAGTTCATAGGCACACACCTAGTGAACAGTGGAATAGAAATTTGGTCCTTGTTCTTCAACCAATAATGCAGATATCAGTATGAACCGGGGCTTCTCTAAGTTTTGCAACTTAGCCATTTTCATTAGCCTTTGTCCATTTCCTCCATAATAATGAGCAGTAAAGTCTTTAAATTAAATTAAAGTCCTTAGGTATTTTATTCTGAAACTGTTCTTAAGGGCCCTGTTGTAGTTACTATTACAAGTGATTTCATTTTGTAATGTTTTTACTTAGTGTTGTCCTGATATATATATTCATATATATACTATATTATATTATATGTTATATATTATTATATTATTGCAAACACAGGAATACTGTCTTGTGCTCATAGCCATCTTGTAATGTTAAAGACATAGCAAATACTCTATATTATTTAGTCACTTTAATTAAAGCTCTGGTTATAATGCATATTGAATTTTCTATGTCTGATATGATATAGACTCTACCAAGAATAAGCCAGACCACATAGGTACAATGTAGAAAAGTTAGTTTGCCACATTTTACTGGTTATGGATTTCTGTGTGAATACAAGTTGTGGATCCCAAAATGTATATATACATGTCCAAGTGTGCATGCCCTCATAAGAGCTCAGGATGATTCTGGGTCGCTAGTTCTCACCTGAAGCTCAGTCTGTAGCTCAGTGTTCCTGCTGTACCAGGATGAAGTAAGCATGATCTCAGTCCACATACGTGTTCACAATACAGGAAAGGGCCCTAACGTGGCACATACTCACCTGTATATTATTTTATATCAGTTCAATAAGCATTGTCTATCTCCTGGAATGTTCTAAGCACTGAAGTTGAGGAGTTTCAAAGACATGGACATTGTCTTGACATATTCATGGGTAGGTAGAGGAGACACAAATGCAAACAGTTAGCACGCTGAGTGCTCTGCGAGAGGGAGTGAAAGGACACGGGCACAGGGCTGCGTTCCCACCACTGCTAAGCGCAGAATCCACGCTCACGCAGACCTAACAGACAAGTCCAAATCTGACAGGCAAAGTGTCGTAAGAAGACTTTCCAGACATCATAGTGGTGAAAATGAAAGAGAGCCTGGTTTGGGGAGAATATGGACAAATAGAATAAACATGATGATTACAAAAACAAAGAAGCAATCAAATGAGTGACGACCTCACAACAGGGTCTCGCAAAATGAATTCCTGAATCCTAAATAAAGAAATTTAAATCTGTTGATAGTATGGATGCCAATGCCTTTTCCCTTTTCTAGATACATAATGCTATTTTTCTCCTCCCTGCAGTCATAGCCGGGATCAGGGAAACTGAGGAGAAATTCTACTACATTGTGCAGGAGGAAAAGAACTACAGGGAATCCCTGACCCACTGCAGGATCCGAGGTGGGATGCTAGCCATGCCCAAGGATGAAACGGTCAACAACCTCATCGCTGACTATGTCTCCAAGAGCGGCTTCTTCCGGGTGTTCATTGGGGTTAATGACCTTGAGAGGGAAGGACAGTTTGTGTTCACTGACAACACTCCATTGCAGAACTACAGCAACTGGAAGGACGGGGAGCCTAGCGACCCGTACGGTCACGAAGACTGTGTGGAGATGCTCAGCTCGGGCAGGTGGAATGACACCGGATGTCATCTCACCATGTACTTTGTCTGTGAGTTTGTCAAGAAGAAAAAATAAGTTATTTTACTGCCTACTTAATTTCGTCTTTCTCTGTGACTTACCACCACCTTTATTTTTATCCATCCTTGTCTTTCCAGTTACACTGTTTGTTCTGATGCAAAGCGCCCAAGAAACTTGAAGCTGAGCTTTGCATTTTCCATCACCATGCAATGCATTGACACAGTTGATGTTCTCTTACGTATCATTGACCCCACAGCACACCAGGTCCAGAGGAAGGGAGTTTGGATGAATGAATGAGTGAAATGAATGAATGAATCTCTGTCTACATCTCACACGGAATGTTCTGGTTTCACTGGCTCTACCAGTTCTACGTGGAGCCCTATTCACTGTGGACAGTTGCACAGTTGGTGGGTGGTGTTGATGATGATTAGGCTAACTGGCTGTTGCTCAGAAGTCAAACATAACTAGGAAGGCCTCCTGTGAGGACAGACCAAGTATTAGCTATTTTGGAACTCGATTGTTTGGCCCATCACACATTATGACAGTAACCATCCTTGAAAGTTCCCCATTTCATATAAGAACGCCTCAACCCTAGACCTTCGAGTGACCTTAGAGTAATTTAGGAGCGTGCTCTAAATCATGTGGATCCCAAAGTCTGTCTTTATCGCTTCTGCTTAACATGCAGCCATTTTCTTTGGGCCCCAAACTTCAACTCAGATCCCTTAACAGTACTGCTGTGACTTAAGTCAAACGGAATTCTCAAAATCAAAATGGAAAAAAAGAAAAAGACATTTGTGCCTATACAGAATATTTTGTCACCTTCATGCTACCTGTCCCTCGCCAGTCACTTGGCTCTATTTTTCATTATCGTGAGTTTATTCATATAGACTTCCCTCTCTTAGAGCATGGAGAATGAGGTAAGGGAGGTTGTAGATCCTTCATGAAATTCTGTTGGCTTCAAGTTGCTACTGTAGTTAAGCCTCCAGGCCCCTCCTCCTTGTTTGTAAAATGTCACTCATGGTGAGCACTTGTGAAATGCCCTGTACTCCTCATATATTTATATTTTATAAACTGCATACTAGTGATATCCTTTCTGACACTTTGACATATCACAGAAACGTTCCAAACTATTTGGAGTTTGGAACATTAGTAGAATCTACATGTACTGAATCAGTAGAATTCTACCCTGAATGGCAGAATCCACCTCAATAATGCTTTTATTTTGCATTCAATAAAACAATTCAGTGAAAGACTACAGTATCTCCTTATGAACTAATGTTTCAGCTGTGGGTTGTGACATATGATTAGCCTGTTTAAAGTCCTGGAAAAATGTTAATAAGAGAAATAGATCAACAATGAATGCTCTCCTTAAACCATCCAGGGGTAATAGTTCACATGACTAAATGGTTTTGAGATTGATTTTAATGAGGTTAGTTCTGTGGGTTCAACATGAATCAAAATTTCAGATCGTGAAGGAGTCAAATGATGTATCTAAATATAGTAGAACAAGTGAGGGTCTTACTATACTGAACACAGCTGTCCTTCTGAAGGAGATAATGGTTTCTCAGCTGCTGCCTTTGTTTCTATGAAGGAGCTGGTGTTGCTATGTCTCTGACACTGCAGCAGAAGTCAGAAAACTGGAACACTGTATATTTTTAAATGCTAAATGTTGATCATTTTTTAAAATTTTGAGTCATATAAAATTCAATTAGCCAAAATTATGAGCTTTCCATTTTTTGACCTCTGGGGAAAAGTTGTGAACTTCTAACTATATAGACTGTCATTAGCATATGATGACATCAAAATCAAGGCCTCCCCTGAATGCCTTATTCAACTCAGCTAAATAATAGAAACTTGTTAAATGTTATCAGGTTATTGAACAAGTGGCTTAGTCTCTCTTTTGAGAATATAGCATAGGATATTTGGAAAGCTGGCAGTTTAATGATAAAACAAGACACCAAGTTCAGAGTCAATATCCTTCAGAATGTCAGTCAAGATCATGAGAAGAAACATGAAGGGAAAATAAAGGACCAAAGAGGAGAGAGGGAAGAGGCAGCAACCATGGTCTAGGGTGGCCTCCCTTTGGGATCTATATTCCTACCAATCCTAAATTCACTAAAGTCTGAATATGTTTTGAGAATATTTCAACTTGCTACCATATATGCCATGAATATTATATTAATGGTGAGTTCTCTCAATCACTCATCTTTGCTGTGGATACTTCTGAGAGAATACTACCAAGCTTCAAAAGATGAAATGTATCATGGAACGTTGCTTGGAAGAATTTTTTTTAAGTTATAGCTTTTTTAATGTCAATATCCAGCTGTATGAATTACTTGCCATTATTTATTTGCATTGTTAAATGTACTATTATTTCATAAATGACAAATGAGCACCAAGTAATATTCATATTCTTCACATCATCTGTTATCAGTCCTCTTAAGTCCTTTGCATTATACTTAAAGTTGTTACATAGAAACATAACTTTTTAAGAACTTGAGGATATTGCAACCCCTATCAATATCAGAATTACCCAAGCTTGAATTTTCCAAGTTTTAAAAATGTTTTTTTTTTTTTCAAAATAACTGAATTCCATAGTTACTGGCTTTTGGTATTAGTGAATAAACAGAGTACGTTCTCTTTATTGTAATAAGTAATCAGGATTTTAGCATGCTAATGACTGTTTTGAATCACCAAGAAAGAATAGATAATTGTAACCCAATTTTCTCAAACTTATTTAACCAAACAATAATTTTAAATGTTGTTTCTTCAGAATATTGTTTATTGGCACTTACTTTTTGTGAGGCTTATATTAATCAAGTTAATGGAAGATTAAAAGAGACAGGCCTTGTAGGGTTAGCTTGAATGAGATAATGATATATTGTGATAGCATTACCTTGAAATCCAACTAAACTCTAAATTTCTTTTTTTGGGGGGTGGGGGTCTGGTTGTGGGGCCAGAACTCTGGCTTGGGCGCTGTTCCTCAGCAACTCAGCTCAAGGCTAGCGCTCTACCACTTGAGCCACAGCGCCACTTCCGGCTTTTTTCTTTTTGCTTATGTGGTGCTGAGGAATCGAACCCAGGGCCTCATGCATGCAAGGCAAGCACTCTACCACTGAGCCACCTTCCCAGCCCTCTAAATTTCTTTATTAACAAAAATCCAACACTACAAAACCAAAATGCATTTACTACATCAGAATTGACTACAGTGAATTTCCTAGGACAACAAAAAGGAGTACTTTATTTAAGTTGAGTCTTTGGATTAAAAAAATGCTTGGGAGAAATTTTGAAGGCACTCTACATTTAATTAAAATTACTGTGCAAATTCAGTATTTTTGTTTTTTTTTAATTTAATTTTATTTTATTTTTGTGAACATACTGTACAGAGGGGTTACAATTACATGGGCAGGATAATGCATACATTTCTTATCAAGCATTGCAGCCTCCTCCTTTGTTTACCCTTCACATCCCTTAGTATTTTTGTTTTATAAAATACATTTGCTTATCATAATATGAAGTATTTATGTTTCATAAAATGCCTTTGCATGTCATTTCTCATTTGATCCTGATAAAGTGTATGAAGTATGAGAGACAAGCATTTTCCTGCCATTTTCTTTTGTATATTTTTATTGTAAAAATACTGTACAGAGGGTTTACAGTTATATGAGTAGGGTAATGAGCACATTTCATAGTGAGCGTTGTTACCTCCTCCTTCATTTTCCCTCAACCATCACTTCCCCCTCCCCATCTCCCCAACTCCTCCTGCCCACCACCCCATGACCCCGGGATTGTAAAGTTCTTTTTCAACATAGTCTCCTTTACATCTCATCATCACAATGGGTCAATCTGCATCCCCTTTTAAGCATTCCGCTATACCATTTCCTCTCCAAATTGCCAAAATGTATATAGAAGATGCAGAACACCGGAATCAAATACAGTGAAAACAGGGGTTATACCATGGAGGAAGAACATACAAAAGAAACAAGAAATCACACAGTGCATTATAAATACATTAAAAACAATAGCAAGAAAGAAAAAAAACCACTTGTGTTCCTGTCTTGAGGTACGTTTTGCTTAACATTGTCTCATGTGGTCATATGTACAGAGCCTTTAACCTACACTGCTTGTCTTAGACAAATACTAGTCATTGCAAATAAGGGAAACCATGGGACCTATGTTTCTGGCTTACTTCACTTAATATAATTTTTTCCAAGTCTTTCTATTTCCTAATCCCTGAAAACATTACAAGAAGGAATAGGAGAAACTCTAAGGCTCCTTGGCACAGGCTGAAATTTTCTTGATAGAGACCCAGAAACACAACAAATCAAAGAAAGGTTGGACAAGTGGGATTACAAGAAACTGCAGAGCTTCTGCAAAGCAAAGGACAGAGCTAGCAAGATCAATAGAAAGCCCACAGATTGGGAGAAGATCTTCACTAGCCATACAACAGACAAAGGTCTTATATCTAAAATATACTTAGAACTCAAAAAACTAAATCCCCCAATAACAAATCCTCAAAGAAACAACTGCCTGTTTAATAAAGACTTAAAGAGAAACTTCTCTGAAGAGTAAATAAGAATGGCCAATAGACACATGAAGAAATGCTCAACTTCTCTAGCCATAAAAGAAATGCAAATCAAAACAACATTGAGATTCCACCTCACCCCAGTTAGAATGGATATAATCAAGAAATCTAGTAAGGGGCTGGGGGTTTAGCCCAGCGGAAGGGCGCCCACCTGGCGCGCGCAAGGCCGTGGGTTCGGTTCTCAGCCCTGGTTTAAAAAAAAAAAAAAGAAAAGAAATCTAGTAACAACCGATACTGGAGGGAATGTGGCCAAAAAAAACCCTACTGCATTGTTGGTGGGAGTGTAAACTTGTTCAACCACTCTGGAAAGCAGTATGGAGGTTCCTCAAAAGACTCCACATAGAGCTCCCTAATGACCCAGCAATCCCACTTTTGGGCATTTACCCAAACGATCACAAGGTCATACCAAGGCTACCAAGACAACCATACTTATCCCAACTTTATTTACCATAGCTAAGATATGGAACCAACCCTGATGCCCTTCAGTAGATGAATGGATCGAGAAAATGTGATATGGAATTCTATGCCTCCATCAGAATGACATTTCCTGCCATTTTCTAAATGAGAATACTGAGGCCCCAAATAAGCAAAGAGTTAACATGGTCAACTCACTGACAACAAAGTTAGCCCTTCCTCCCACTGATGGAAACTGCCCATGTAGTGTTCTTTCCAACCTCTCCATTGCTCTTATATTCAATGGAAGTTCATCTCTAGTACTTTGTAATAGCAAAAGTTCAAATAATCTATCTCTACTACATTCCAAAGTGAAAGATAAAAGATAGCTAACAGAGCTGTGGAAGATTCAGAAACTCAACTTATAACTTTTCTTGTTGAGTTTTGGATTCACTAATATCTATATATGGCAGTGGTAATGTGGGGGTGACTTAGAATAACCCCAATACAATCTTAAACATACACATATAGCAAAATCGAATGCTAGGCCAGGAAGAAAGTCTGTGAGACTCTCATCTCCAACCAAAAACTCCGAAGTGGAGCTGACTATCTAGACCTGTTATATGGCTGTAATTAAACATTACTGATAGCTGCTTATACTACAAGCTTCCTGTTGAAAAGGAATGAAGTATATATTTGTGTAAAAATTAAGTGAATATATGTATCCCATTTATACAGTATATATAGTATATGCACAACATATATATATGTATATATATATATATATATATATACATATACTAGATTTTTGTGTGTATAAACAGCAAGATAGCCTATTTTATCCTTATATGTAGATGAACTTTTGGCTTCAAGGCAGTGAATAAATTTATCAGAAATTGCACTGTGTACTGATTTAGAGCTGAGCTTCACAATTAGGCATGACTGATTCTGAAGCCAGCTATGCTTTGTCAAGGATGCAGTTCACCTGAACCTAGGTCTGCCACATAAAGGTAACTAAATATTCAATTTAAAAGGGAAACCATTGATTTGTGTTACCTTAGAGTTATACACCTTCTATATAATAGCTGAGTCCTTTCATTGTTGAGGAGGGAAACATTTATTATGTTCTTTCCAATAAGCATTGAAAGAAAGGAACCATTTGCCATGGATATTGTACACATGAATCTTTTTTGTGAATATAGGACTTTATTTTGCTGTTTCCTTAACAGATGGTCATACAGTCTGTATTTAAATGTTTTTTGGTAAATTGATAAGCCTATTGGAACGTTTTTCTTTACAGTGAACTAAAATATATTTCACTGTAATTTTCACTCATTGTCCTTTTCCTGTTCATACCTCTGAGAAGTCTGGTGCTGAGACAAGGTGAACCACCAATCAGAAACTTTGAAGGGAAGGACAAATGGGAGTAGGAAGAACTATATTTGGTAGGCATGCATCATCAGGTGCATATCCAGAACTACACCTTACTCAAAGCCTAACTGAGGTGCAGCACACCTTCGATGCATTTGAATTTTTTGGATGAAATGAATTGTGAGGATAAGATATAGAGAAGGTACAGATGTAGAGTAGTAATAGTAATAAAGTCAAATGAGATGTCTCAACCATGAGCTGTGTATTAGGAAAGAAAATATGGTGGCCACGATTCAAACTCCTGGAGAGGAGGCTGTGATTATGTGCATGGCTGGTAAGGCACCACTGAGAGTTTTCACAACAGATAGGGAGAATGACTTCTAAATCAGAGCCATGGAATTATGCATGGAACCCAGTTAGAAAGTCTGATTTCCTTGACTCATTAAAAACAGTTATGGAGTCTAATGTGTGTTAGTGGACAGCCTGATAAAGGGAAGAGACAAAGGGGAGAAGGCAGGTCAGATCTATGGCCTTATAGGGAGCACTTCACATTCCATTGACCTCATCGTATATCACCATGATGACATTGAGCCTCAAGAGTCAGTGCATTTCAGGGTTATATAAATGTATGCTATTTTTATATCTAAGATATGTGGTAATGTAACTCCAAAGACATACGAAAATAAGTTGGGCAAAATGATTTTTTTGGAGGAGTACTTCCATCACCCACTTGGAAGAGCAACCTTGGCACATCTGTTGGAGTACATTAACAAGCCTATGTGGGCTTACTCGTTAGGATGCGAACACCAAGATCCCACACAGATGCGTGCATTCGCCCACTGTTTCCTCATAACTTTGGTTGTGCCTGAATGAACAGTGGTGAGTGACAAGTGCCTTGTGTGCCTTATTGTATCCCTGGTGATCTATAGCTAATATTCAGACTGTGGTTGTTATAGGCTATTTTGATGGTGAAGTAAAGGGGGAGAGGAGGTTAGAGAAGGAGAAAGCAGAAATGTGTCAAATCCGTTAAAGTTTATTCAACTGTGTGTTTTGCGACACCAAATACAGAATTTAGGAGGTAATACATATTCATGGGTGTCCATACAACTTTAAAGATATATATCCCTTCAGTATAAAGGGAAATCATAAACATCTTAGTCAATAATCATCATTCTTTTGGAAATTCTGTTGATAGCTTTGGGAAGTGGGGCTGATACTTTCTGGGAATGTTTATGTTAAAACATACTTTCTTCAAAGCTTACTTTTTTTCTTACTGACCTTGTGGCTTTTCAGGGATTCTGACTCTTTTATCTTACTGACCTTGTGGCTTTTCAGGGATTCTGACTCTAAGATCAGTGAGGGATGATTCAACTCACCCTTCCATCACCAGAGAGATATTGTCCTTGTCTTACAGATGGTTAAAGCTTAAAGAACAGAAATAACAAACACAAGAAGAACAGAATTAACAAACACAAGAAGCCATTTCCAATTTTGTTCTCGAGAAATAAGTAAGTAAGTAGTAGTAAGTAGTAAGTTTTTTCTCATCCTTACATTTCAGAAAATCTACTCACTTGATATGCACTAGTGTTTTGGTTTCACTGATTCAGGAGCTATGAATTATAAAGATGATCCTTGCAGGGTGAAATTACACATGAATTTCAAAGGATGCATATCTTTGATAACCATCAACAGCCCTCAGTTCCAAATGGACAGAACTGATTTGGGGTCTGGTATGTATGCAAACCTTCTGGAGTCTCTACCATCAAATGGTTTGTATTCATGAATAATTTACTTATCTGGGATTCTGAAATATTCTTGCATTTAACATATTTCTTGGGCATTAGTTCTTGCACATTACTGGCTACATTGTTTTCTGTACCCTTTATAGTAATTAACACATAGTTTTGGGATTATAAAACATTAATTCTTTTACTGGACAAGAATTCTTGTCCAGTAAATTCTATGACACCTCATGACCCAGAGACCAAGAGTAAAAGACATGTGCCATAATAAGTGGGTGCTAAGTTAATCCTCCTTCTTTGGGTTTATTATACCATTTCTTATTCCACTTTTGTTTGTTTGTTTTATTTTAGTGGGCTTGGTTTTGTTTGGTTTGAGGTGGGGCAACACTGGAGTTGAGCTCTGTTTCCAGCCCTTGTTTTTCAGTGATTATACTTAGGTTAGTGTCTCATTTCCCACCTGCTCAAGAGTTGCATCACAATCCTCCTACTTTGGGCTGCCCATACAGCTAGAATCACATGATTACCTCCCATGTACAGCTTCCTTATTGCTGAGGAGGGGAAAGAGGATCTCACAGTTTTTTCTTTCCAGACTGGCCTGGAACTGCAGTCCTCCCAATCTTATTCTCCTACATAGTTTGGGATGACAGGTGTGCATCACTGTGGCATATCTATGCATTTTGTTCTCAATAACTTTTCTCCTTGATGTGTCCTAGAACCATGTTCCACTTAGTTTCAGCCTCTCAAGTAGCTAGAATTACAAGAATGAACCAGTAAGGTCCATCACTCCTTATTCAAAGGGATTATTAGTCAAACCTTTGAACTAAGTGTTTCAAGTTCTCATAACGCTTAATAAAATCTTCCTCAAATCACCCAGACTGGATAAATTGATGCTTTGAGTGAGTCCTTTTAACTTCCTTCTCAGATATCTCATCAAACTCCTACTGGATGACCCATGCTGAGGCTACAGTGATTTGTAACGTGGCACATACTCTATTCAGTCAGTGATTGACACCAGGAGCACTCCGGCACTGTGGAACTTCAGAAATCTCAGGGGATTAAACCTTTGTGTTTGTCATATTTGATCATTTCTTCTATCCCACCTCTTTTGGGGATTTGCTCAGCAAATTCATCTTGGGTCACCTAGATCTTGCAGATGACTGATGGGTGTTGCTTTTTGGGATCATGACCTTATCACTGGGTATGCAACAATTTCATAATACTTCCCTTTTATTTAACTGATCCACTTGTGGAAAACATGGCTTTGGCTTTTCCTTTCTAAGTGTCCTGCCTCTTTATTGATCCATTCTAGGTCAGTGAAGATCCATTCTAGGTGTCAGTTAGTAATCCACTTTTTTTCATACACTTCAATATAAATTCCCCTCTGTCCTCTTGTCTTGAGATGTGCCCAGTAGTCTGATTTCTCTAGCATCACACACCCTCAGGCTTTGCCCACTCTGACATGTGGCTCTACTGCATTAGCTTTGTTTCCTTTCTTCTTGCATAGGCTGTTTGATTATTTTTTTCAACCTAATCTCTCATATGCTGAAAATATCTGACCCCTAAGTCAAAGAAAACCAGAAATTATTTCAAGGACTAAAGACATAAAACTCATAGTTGATTAATCAAAAGTTTTATCAACAAAGTTATACTTTTGAGCTATTATCCTTCTGTTTCTCATTAGGGTTGATTCAAGATAGTTGTGCTTGTTTCGAAGCCCCAAAGAGATGAAAAGCATGTGATGTTGGAGAATTCCTGCACAATCAAGTTTCTTCTTCTTTAAAAGACCTAATGAGAAACAACTTAGGCTACCATATAATAATTCTTTACTCAGGAAACCTATCATAGACACCTACAGACTAATTTCCAGGCCTTAACATTCTTCTTTGCCAACAAGTTGGCAGCCTTGTGTTACACGAGTCTGCTATTTATATTCTTTCAGGCATTTTCCATAGCCAGCAGTTCTGGCTAGAGAGTACCATAGCAGCCATGAACATAGGACTGGAATTGGACAAGAAATAAGTTAGATTGCTTAAAGTAAGGTTGTTGAATGAGGAAAGTAGGTATCTGTAAGATCTAAGTTAGTCTAATATTTAAAAGCTGAAAAGACAGGATTTATTTTTTTGTATTGTCAAGATAATGTGCAAAGGGGTTCCATAAGTAAGATAGAGTACATTTCTTGTCAGTGTTACTTCTCCCTCATTTTCTCCCACTTTCCCTCCTCCTGACTCCCCCAAGTTGTAAAGTTCAGTTCCAACTTAGTGTCTTGTATCGTTGTTGTATTGATTCACCCTTCATCCTTTTTCTCATCATTTTGTTATTCCCCTTCCTTTCCCCAAATTAGATCAATGTATATACAAGACACAGGGTGCCAAAATCAAAAATAGTGACAACAGGAGGATAAACCAAAGGAAAACAATGACAGAAAAAAGAAATAACTTCACATAGTACATTTTTTAAAAATACAAAGAAAGCCCTCTTGTTTCCTTATCTTGGAGTTCATTTCAATTAGCATCATTTTGAGCTATTGTGATCATCTGCTAGGACTATGTAGACACATACTAAGTATTAGTATGAGGGAAACAATGGAGCCTATGTTTCTGGCAAGAGTTAGGAAGCGAATACATAGGAAAAGCAGTGATTAGAACATATCAAGTTTGCTACCACATGATAAAAACAGAAGACCAAATCGAGTTGATTGCATAATGGTGACTAAGTAGAGAGTGTGTGTATGGGAAATGTTGACAGGAGGCATGTCTATAAAGAAGCAATTAACAAGATCAAGAATGATAGCTGGATGTGTCAATCTGAAAGGAGTGAAGTAGCCTCTTAGCTGTGAAGAAGGTTACATTCCCAGACCTCATGGCTAAACCTAAGGAAAGCTCCAAATCTTCTGTATTCTAAATCTTCACTCACTTTCCCAAACTCAATGCCTTCTCCATGCACTTATCACACACAGTCACCATAACTTTTACACGTTGCTGTGTGACAGAAAATGCCCCAGATTGCTGTTTCTTTTTCCACAATTTTACAGATGGAAGATTCATTTAAATCACAGATCTTAGTAATCTTAGCATGCAGTGTATTTTTTTGTTATTACGTGTAGAATGTCCCCTTTTTTTACTGAAAGGAAGTTTCTTATTGCTCCTCTTTGTCATATATGAAGGGCCACTATCACTAAGCTTGGGCTTTAGAATCATTACCAGTAATGTAAGGGTGATGTGAACACAAGTAGTGGAATGCCATTAACAGTATATCTGCAACCAACAGGGCTGCCCAATAACTACTAGCTAGGCAGTGCATACAGGGTGAACACCAAAGATGAAGGAATTATCCATGCCCTGGGTGGTATCAAATGAGAGTACACAAGATTTCATCATACTAATCTGAATGGCAGGAGACTTCGAGTTTATTTATTTATTTATTATTTCTAAGATTCACTTATTTATTTAGAATTATTTATTTCTAGGATTTTTTTTCATTTACAGTTGTTGAAACACAATCAGCCCCAGATGGCTGAAATGACAGAAAGGGAAGGTGCAGATGAGGAGGGAACTTGGGTGGATAACTTTTTATAACTTGAACGTCATGCTAAATACTTTTGAATGATTTTTAATTTAAGCCCCAAATCAACTCCCTGTGACACATACTATGATCATCTCGATTTAATTGAGGAGGAAATTGAGTCACAGAGACTAAGTCATATCCTTAAGGTCCTCTTGGTGAGATTTCAATGCAGAAGCTCAACCCAGCTTGTAAGTTTGATCACGCCGTAGTTCCGCCATACCGTGTGATAATGGCTTATTTGGAAAGTTTAGAATGTGTGCTAACGGTTTTGCTACTTACATTTATGTGGCTTCTGTAACTCAACTTTTCCTTTTCCTTTTCTTGGGGCTACCAGGGTTTAATCTCAGCGTTTGTGTAATCTAAGCAGGTACCTACAACTTGATATGGCTATTTTCCAATAGGGATCTTCTGCTTTAATTGGCCCATTAGCCTTGATATGTAATCCTCCCAATTTCTACCTCTCAATTAGCTGGTATGACTAAGATGAATCACCATGCCCAGCTCAACCTAACTTTTCTCAGTTTGTTATTTGCATGTACAACTCATCTATTCATAAATTTATGGGGAAGAAAAAAACTGTATAAAGATATTGCTATTTCATAACATTTCCATCCACCATGAATAAGCTTGAAACCTTGGAATATTTCATCCATTCCTCAAATGAAACAAATAGATATTTCAAGAATTCTGTCCCTCAGAAGGCAAGGAAAATATACAGCCTTACATCAAAGAAATGATTCTAATAGAGATAGAGTGTTCCACGGGGATCTAGTTGAAAACACTTAAAGTCAGACATGATAAAGTTCCGGAAAAGAACTTGAGAAGCAACTACTCTGACAGACAGCGGGAAAAATGATAAATATTGGGGTACTCTGTCCTGAAGCTATGAAACCCCAAGATGAAGTGTGATGGAAAGGCAAAGGGTACAGGGTCTTCTTAAAGAGTGAAGGGAAATGGTCTTGTGGGTATATAGTTGTGAGAACATTAGGTCCTTTTGGGGGGATTCTAGAAGCATCTAGGACCCTGTGCTGTGGAAATATTTTACACAAAGGAACTAATGAGACTAAATGACTCTTCTATCTTCCTCTCTTCTTGCTATGATGTATATAGCAGCATATGGTTATGATTTCTCAAATGAAAAGGCAATTCATCTATCCATGATGGTAATAATTTCCTCAATTTTACAGCCAGTTGCATAGGCCCAGAAGTCTTGCCTTAAGAGTCTTAAGTCTTTTACTGTTATAACCCCACAGAATAAAGCCACAAATTTATAGCTTACTGTTTGTTTGATTAATGAATACACATTCTTTGTAATATGTAATCAGCCAAAATTTCCTTTTCTGTCAGTTCCTATTCTCTCTTAGGTACACACTTCTAAACTTGTATATCTATATACTAGCAGTTTTTACAATCAGTTCATTTCTTTAGTTTGTGTATCATCATTGTCTGCTGTCTTTATTTGTGCAGGTTATTGTAAACAACAGAAATTGAATTCCTGAAGTTCTGGAGGCTTGAAAATCCAAGGTCAAGGTGTCCACAGACTCCATGTCCGATGAGAGATGCCTTCTTGTTTCTTAGATGGTTGACTTTTCATTAGCTTCCATGTGGTGCAAGCAGTAAGATAGGGGGAGATTTTTCTAGTCTCTTTATTATTTTTTTTCTGCTTGTGGGGTCTGAACTCTGGGCCTGGGCCCTGTCCCTCAGCTCTTCAGCTCAAGGCTAGTGCTCTACCACTTGAGCCACAGCACCGCTTTTGGCTTTTTCTGCTTATGTGGTGCTGAGGAATTGAACCCAGGGCCTCATGGATGCAACGCAAGCACTCTACCACTGAGCCAGCCTGTAGTCTCTTTAATAAGGATCTTAACATTAATTACATAACAGAACCCTGAATAGTCTTTGATACTTTAGGCACCATGCTTACAAAATGAATATATAAATATATATGTGCAAAACATTTATGAAAAATTTTAAAAGTTATCAAACTGGATAGTGTGTTTTACTTAAGTTAATCGCCCACACATTGAGCATGACCTAAAATTTTGATCTGGATCACTAACACTTCAATAAAGAAAAAGAATTATTTCCATAAATAATGGTTACTTTGGAAACAGTTTTCTTTCTTCCTTGTATAATACCAGCTCTCAGTTTCCAGCTATCCTATAACACTGTTTCAACTCAGAATCTCTCAATGACAATAGACAGAACCCAAAGTCAAACTAAAGAAAGCTGAGAAAGAAACTGGAAAACACAATATAGCTGAATTGTAGCACAACTGGATCAAGGTCTAAAATTATTCTGCCTTTTGTGGATTCTCTTAGTAGTTGCTGAAGATTTTTCAAGTACCCATTTCCTAGTATTTATTTTATTGAGCTATGACTTTGCCTTTCTAAGGAATTGAACTGTTTGATTTTCCCCCCTGAGTCAACTGTTTTAGTTAACACATTTGTATACACTCATATACCACTCAAAGTGCTTACATATTTATAAACTAATTGTAGCTTCTATTTATGAGAAAAAATGTGCAACCTTTGGTTCTCTGGGCTTGACTAACAATACAATCTTCTTAGGTACTGTCATTTCTTTGAAAAATGATGCAATCCCATTCTTTCTAATGGATAAATAAAATTCCATTGTGAATACATACCATGTTTTCTTGAACCATTTTCCATTGAGGTGCATCTGGGCAGGTTCCATGCCTTGGCTATGGTGAATAGAGATGCTATGAATAGCTGGTGGGTTCACTGTATACTTGTTTGTAATCCTTTGGATAAATTCTCAGGAGTGGAATTGCTGGATCACAGGGTAGTTCTATATTTAGTTTTTTGAAGAATCTCCATACTGCATTCCAGAGTTGTTGAACAAGAATTCATTCCCACCAACAGTGTATTAGAGTTCCCACATCCCTGCCAGCATGTATTCTTGATGATGGCCATTCTAACTGTAGTGAGATGGAATCTTACCTGAGATGGTGAGCATTTCTGCTTGCATCTGTTGGTCATTGTTTCCACTTCTTCTGAGAAGTCTATCTTTAGCTTATTAACCCATTCATCAACTTAGTTATTGGTTCTTTCAGGGTTTAACTTTTTAAGCTCTCTTTGTATTCTGGATATTGGGCCAGCTGGATATGTAGCTGACAAAATTTTTCTCCCATTTTTTAGGATGTCTTTTTTAGCTTATTGGCTATATCCTTTGCCAGGCAGAAACATTAAGTTTGACACAATCTCATTTATCAAGACAAAGAGAAGAGAAGAAGTGAGGTAAATGCAATCAACATTCAATGTATATTCTAAAAATTTAAGAAAAGTGAAGGAAGGGGTGGGTTGGAAAGGATGGGTGAGAATGTTGAAAGAGGTGACATTGATGAAGATGTGTTGTACTCATAAACTACTTTGCTGAATGGCAACTCCTCTGTGCTTAAAGATGACAAAAATAATACAAATGATTTTTTCATCATATTATAGCTAGAGGGAAGGCAAGATTCTATCATTTTATCTGTTCCAGGGAAAATTCAGTGTGCCTTTTAACACAATTGCTATCTACCTATCTATCTATCTATCTATCTATCTATCTATCTATCTATCTATCTATCTATCTATCATCTGACATATATCTACTCAGAGGTAGATAGGTCTTCAATGAAGTACTAATATGTTATTTTTAGTTATAGTGATTTGAATTGAACTTAAGGGCTGAAATATGTAGAAAGGGTTAATATGCAATAGGCATGCCATAACTCTACCATCATGATTACCTAAAGTGCTTCACCTTAGAAATTCTAGCTTAAAATCTTGTTGGTCTACTTGGTGTCTTAATATCCGTGAGATTTTATATATAAATACCATGAGGCATCACTACTCATCGCGTTAAATTGTAAATTGCCTCCTACGCTGCTCCTTCCCTTCTGTTCCTCTCACCTCCCAGTTTCTCAGTTAACTTTGGCATGCAAACTTGCTCCTGCCAAATGATTCAGCCCAAGGAAGCTGATGCATGTGACTGCAGCAACAATTAATTTGTTTGCAGTTCTATATCTCATCTTAGAAATTCTTCCAAATGCTTCAGTCTATTCCACAGCACAGCACATATTTGTTTTCATAGAAAATAATAAAATAAGCTGATAGTAAAGAGGGATGGGCTATATTTTCCTTTGCTTTGCCCTTCTTTGCAACGCTACTTTGAAGCTCAATCCACACAGCAAAACTGTGCTTTCTTTGTCACACAGAAACCAAACATGGACATAAATGTGGTCTAGCATTGACATTTTCTGTATTTTTTATTGTTATTTTAAAGATGATGGACAGAGGGGTTATAGTTTTTCCCTCCACCCCACCCACAAGTTAGTACCACCAGTGAGCACCCACTGTGAGCATCACTGCTACATCAGTTCACCCTTTGTCCCACCATTTCTGTGCTCCTATTGCCCTCCCCAAAACAGATAAATGAACAAGCAAGACAAAATTAAAAGAAAAACAGCAACAAAGAAAAAACCTCTTGCTCCCATTTCCTGAAGTTTATTTCGATAAAGATTATTTTATATGACCACATGCACATAGGTATTATGCCTTTGTGTTCTCCTAAGAATTCTACTCTGATCTCACTCTGTATGAATGTCTAGAAACGTATATAATTTATCATGTCCCATTGTATTTTAATCATCCAGTGTGTTTACTTGTAGATTTATAGGCACACTCTAGGTACCACAAATGAAGGAAAACAGGCAACCTATGTTTCTCTGGGTCTGGCTTACTTCACTTAATATAAATTTTTCCATCTTTCCTTTTCCTTATGAATAGTAAAATATCATTCTTTCTGATGGATGAGTAGAATTCCATTGTGTACACATACCACATTTTCTTTTTTGTCAATATTGTTACTTTATTTTTTGTAGTTACCCTAATTCATATGAAGTGGTAATTTTCTACATTGACTTACACTTTCCTAGTGATTAGTGATCTTTTTTTTTAAGTAATAAGTTTTTTTAATTGTGAAAATACCGGACAGAAGGGTTACAATTACATGAGCAAGGTAATGAGTACCTTTCTTATCAAGCATTGTTGCCTCCTCATTTGTTTCCCTTTACCATCCCTGCCCTCTCCCTTCTCCCCCCCACCACCACCAAAGTTATAAAGTTCGTTTTTCAACATAACGTCTTGTACATCTCATGTTGCAATGGGTCCACCTCTATCCCTGTTTAAGCAATTTATTTTTCCCATCCCTTCCACAAATTATACCAACATCAAATAGAGTGAAAACAGGAGTTATACAATGGGGGAGGGACATACATGATGTTAGGCAAAATGAACCCCAAGATAAGGACTCAAATGGTTTTTCTTTCTTGCTATTGTTTCTTACATACCACATTTTCTTGATCCATTTGCACACTGAGGGGCATCTGGGCTTACTCCATATATTGACTATGGTAAACAATGCTTCAGTGATCATGGTTGTGCTGGTAGCTTTGGTATGGTCTTATTTGTGTTATGTTGGACAAATGCTCAAGAGTGGAATCAATCTTACTATATCACAATCACTTTTGTATTCATTGAAATGTCCATTTCCCTGAGTGTTTTGACAGTTATTGGAAGTTTCTCTCTTTTTGAATATTTTGATTATCTTTAATGAGTTGTACACAGGAGTTTCCATTAACCAAAGCAGTTTATGAATAAAGTGCATCTTGATCAATGTGACTCCTGTCAATTTCTCACCCTTCCCAACCTACCCCTTCCCTCACTTTTCTTAATTTTAGGTTATATATTGAATTTTTGACATTTAACAAAGTAGTTTTGTGTACAGCATCTTGATCTCTGTCCTTGCTCCAACATCTTCATCCCCTTCCCTTCCCTTATATTTCTCAATTCTATGGTATAAATAATAAATTCTTGCCTGCATTCTCTCCTCTTCCCCCTTCAGTCTTCTTAAGTGGGGAACTAGCATTTGGAGTCCTCCAAGAGACAAGTTCAAATTGTTGTGACACCTATGGTGATCTTCTTGTCAATGTGTGGTTTTACCAAGCTGACACTTTTCTGAGGGAAAAAATATTTGTTTCTATAATTCAAAACCACATATTGATGTTAAAGTGACATGTTAGAGCTGGCGGTTTGACAGCCCATCAAATAATGTGAGAACATGAAATTGTTCAGGGTACCAGAGTAAATGCACTGTGGTCTTTCATTCTGCTGATCCATCATCCCTGCTTTGATCTTTGGAAGGAATAACTTTGACCACTGTGCTCTGCCACTCTCGCTTGCTGCATGGGTGTCCATCCTTCTCAAATAGACACATTGGATGTGCCTATTGGACACCATGATGCTCACTGGGGTTCAACACTCTTTGTAGCCTAGCTCCTTTCCTTCAAAAGTTTGAGGACCTCAGATTCATTCTAGATCTTATACAATTAAAAGCTCTTTTAGACCAGAGTTATTTTGTTTTGTTTACCAATACAAACAATTCAAAAAATGATAGGCTTCTGATCTGCTTGATTTGGGTTCCATTTTATATCAGCAACCACATGCCAAGTTCTTTGATCAGAAGATTCATTATGCATTTCTCTACTTTCTTGTTCAGCACCTACTGCCTTCCCCACTATTCTTTTCTCTTCTCTCTCAAGTCAATAGCTGCTTCTTTATAGCTATCTGGAACTATGGGTGCAAAGTCCACATTTTTTTTATTGTATCTTAGCCTCAAAACACTAACCAACCTGAGAATTTTTATTAGACCTCTCTGTTTTTTTTTTTAACAATTTAGCATCTGTTCACATGGCAAAACCCCTAATTCTATGCTCTCTCTATTTCCATACAATTATGCTTCCATACTGTCCAATTCTTTTCTGAGATATGTATCCATAATAGCCTAACCAAAGGCAGCCATTTATATCTAACACACACTAATGCTCTTGTTCTATTCAGCCATTTCCCTGAAAATTTCAAGCAGAAGATACCTGCTCTGCCTCCCAGGTTACTGCTGGCAAGTTTTCTAAATGGTCTTTGCAAAATAAAATGAAAAACTAGCTTCTCATATAGCCTAACTCTGATATTGGACCCCCTATTGCCTATGGATGAAGCCAATGCAAAATTATTGCTTTACTGATTCAAATTACCTTTTTTATAGTGAGGGTATGCTGGGCTAGGTCTAAATAAATACACCCTGGGTTATGTCTAAATAAATGACAAAATAAATGTTAATTTCTGATTCACTTTAGAGTTGAAAACAGGTCATATGCTTTTCCCCCCCATCTATTAAGGGATCCAATGTAGAACCCCTGGTTTCCTAGATTGCCTTAGGAACAGAGATTTGAAAGACTGCACAGGATGATTATAAAGGTTGGGCCTGGAAGATAAATGATATTACCCTTGTTACAATCCACTGACCAGAATTCAGCTTTTAGGCTCACTGGCAAAGTATTCCTTAGGTGAGAACCAAATTGAGCCCATATAAAAAACTTTCATTAGGATCCCTTCTGGTTGATTTGACATACAATCTAAAATAAAATTTAAATGAATTAAAATAAAATGGCAAACAAGTAATTCCTTTTCCAGGAAACACAGCCTCCTGTGGTCTCTGGAAGAGGAAATGTAGTGAACATATAACATTCACTGGCTACAGACAGCTGTAAGCTTCTAAAGCTTGTAAACCTCCTCATGTGATGGAACTTTAACCAGATTACTTTACTTAACCACTGTGATTTGGCATCCTTTCTTTTTAAAGAAATGGAAATAACACCAGGTGCTGATGGCTCACACCTGTAATCCTAACTACTCAGGAGGCTGAGATCTGAGGATTGTGGTTCAAAGCCAGCCCAGGCAGGAGAGTCTGTGAGACTCTTATCTCCAATTAACTACCAGAAAACTGGATGTGGTGCTGCGGCTCAAAGTGGTAGAGCACTAGCCTTGGGCTGAAGAGCTAAGATACAGTGCCCAGGCCCAGAGTTCAAGACCCATAACTGATTAAAAAAAAAAAAAAGATGAAAACAACAAAACAGATGTTACTACATTATATGGAAATTATATACATATATATGTACATGTATATCTTACTGTGTCTGTATACACATTTCTATATATGTATTATGTATGTATGTGTACACAAATACACATACAATAAAAGAAGTTTGCTATAAAAATGTCACATAGAGAAGTGTTGAAATACCAATACAGAAAACACCAGAAAATTTAAAGTGTGCTATTTTCTATTAAATTTGTTTAACTAGAAAGTCAAATATAGCTGTATATCTTTATCTATATCTCTATGTCTATGTCCATGTAATTCTAAGTCAAAATAATACCAATTTTCCTGAATGAATTTTTCACATTTTATCTTAGCTTATTTAAATTTTGCATGATTTACTTTGCATTGGATGCTTAGTCAATGGAAAGTGACCTTAAAGAAAGTTCTTTATCATATGAGCCTCTCTGGTTCTCACCTAAGAATATTTTAATAACTACAATAAAGGTTTTGTCTGACCAATGACTACCAAATTTATCAGAGAGTACATTTGTATAACATATTGCCTTTTCTTCACAAACTAATATATTGTTTTACCAAAATTTAACAAGCACTTCGTTTGTGCCAGATGCAGAACTGAATAGAAAAACTATAAATAATTGATTCTTTTATTGCAGTAGGAGCAGACTGTGCTGGTGGGAAAGAATGTATTACTATTATCCACAGTCTTATGGATATAAAGAGTTTGAAAGGTGCCTATGCACTCTACTTTCATTACTTAGCATAGGACACAATAGAGTCAAAATCTGCACCTAGTACTATCACATGCAAAATTCACAGTTTTACATTTCACCATGATGATCAAAACACTGGGAGAAAGCAGTCAATACTTTCCAAATATGTAAGTCAAGGTAAATATTTAAAAATAGATGGTTAACAAAACCAAGGACAAAGAATAGGCGAACAAGGATATATTGGAGTTCACTGAGTCTAGCCTAAAAGATAAAGACAGAGGAGTGGTCCCCAAAAGCCAGAGAAAGAAGGGTCCCCCTGAGAAAATGTGCTCTTTGCTCCAGGTTGTAGCCAGCCCAAGTGACTCCAAAGGAAAGGATTAGGGTAATAAATACTCAAAGCTTCCCTTTCCTTGATCTCATTAGCCAAAGCAAGCAGAAGCCACATCACCAAGGGAAACTTGATGAATACATCGTCCTAATAGAGCCTCTTGAGCAAACGAAGAGCATGAGAATGGAAGAAGATGTTGTGTGTGAAGGGCAGATTAGAAGAACTTCAACGCTTAAGATGGAGAGAAAAGTCTCTGAAATAACACCTAAAAGAACCACCAGACAAAGAATCTTCTAAAAGATGTGCATTCACCCGATACTTTAACTTGTTGATAGAAATTATATTAGTCGAGATATTTTTAATAATGGATTCAATTTAAATTTCTCAGAAACCATCTACTTTTTCATGATAAATGTTACCTTCGTTTATTAATATTTAATTATTTTATTACAGTAATAAGTCAAGTGGCAGAAGGGAGTTTGGGTACCAACACTGACTCAGCACACACATGAATGGATGATAGCTGGATCATACAAGTGGAACATAGATGTCAGAGCCATTGAACACCGCACCATTGAACACCGCCACTGAGCCAACCAAGTGCTGAAGATATGAGTGACTCCGCACATCAGGTTGAGAGGGCACAAGGGAGTTTCTAGTGCAATTTTGCACTGAACATGTGGGTGATTTTGCTTATTACCATAAATGGAGAAACATGTGCCAGAACATTCTAAGTCATCTTTCCTAATTCTTTTCTTCTGCTCAGTATCAACAACCTTCAGTATCAAAGCTATCAGTGGCAGTTAACATCTGTGCAGTCCTCCTGCCTGAAAGATTGGAGCATCAGCATTTCCTTCATTGTACCTCTGGTCCATTTCAAGAGACCAGTTTTGCAGGTACCAGAAATGATTAATGGCTCCTGTGTGGTGTTTGTGACCTGAGTGCTTTAAAACTCATTACTGGTACCTATTGAAGCTTTTCTAATGGATTTAAAATAGATTTCACTACTGTGAACATGATTCTGCCCTTATGCAATCTCGATTTCCATGTTCCTTGTTTATGTGCTGTTACTTGTCATTGTTAGGCACTATCAACTTAATTTTTTTAACAAAAGGCAATCAATATTCAAGGTGACAATTTATCATGTTCCATTTAGAGAAGACAAGAGAGTACAAAGAAACATGTCTGTGCAGTGGGCGTTCAGCACAAGAAAGCATTTTAAAAGTAGAATTTATTTTCTTAATATCACAAATTTGTGCTAGATCAGCACTAAAAGGGGAGTATTCTGTAGCCCTCCCCACAAGGAACAGAGTTCTGTTGTTTTAGTTGTTGCTTCCTATGGTTGCAATTAAGTTCATACACACACACACACACACACACACACACACACAGAGGTTGTTTGGATACTCTCCCTCCATGGGCAGAGACATGCTCCAGGCTATTTTTCCTAACCAATGTGATTGGTTCATAAAAGGGAATGTAATAGAAGCATAAGGCCAATCAGATTTCTTTTTCAAAATATAGTATATAAATGATGGGAGTAATTGTGTATCCAGGATTAAATACCATAAAGCTGATGAAGCTGTCACAGATATAATACTTTTGACAGGATAGAAGCCATTTTCAGTAGGAGAAAAAAAAGAAAAACTCATAGTAAAGGTAATCACTTTAATTTATCACATAAAGGAATAAAACCTACCTTAAGCACTTCTTTCTCCGCTGGATAGTATAAAGTCTAGAACTTCCTTGTATTTCTGTGTGACTCATGTGTTCTAATTTAACCTCTGTTTGGAGCTTTAGAAACCTCCTAGTTTAAAAAGCCTTAAAAAAAAAACTCTGATTTCCCACGACAGCATTTTACAAAGAAAGAAAAATTAGGTTAACAGAAGGAAAAAGGAATGTGAATAATAGGAAAGAAAACCAGAAATAAGTACAAAGAAAAAAGTGAAAATTAAAATAGTAAGCAATAAACCACCAAATCTAAACTGAAAACTCAATCATTATAAAACTTGGTGCTTACTGAAGGAATTAAAATAGATGAAAAACAGATGGTAGATTTTTTTTAAAAGAAGACTTACACTTTTAAATTTCAGGATTCCAAAAGAGCTGATGAGACCAATCACAAGAAATATTAGTCATTCAGAGAAACTAGGTACCTTAAAATAAAGTCTGCAGGTAAATAAATACAATTGCACACTAAAAATAGACAATTATGATGAATTCGACTTATGAACTGTGGAGTGACATTGAAAATACTATGTTTTGGTAAAAAGAAAAATGTCTAAGAACTTTGTTACTACAGATGACAAAATATGACAAACTTAAATTATTACCCCACTATGTCATCTTTCTGTTAATTGATACTGAAAATTGCACTTCAAGAGAAATTTTGTTACCAAGAGGAGGCAAATTTAATGGACAATCCAGCAAGAAACAAATGTGTGTAATTAGATCCTAGCAAAAATAAATGGCTTTCTTATTTGCCCAAAGTTATTAGGAAATAAAGCATTTCACAGAAAGGTGCCTAGACTAATGGAACTTTTCTTAGAGTGAACAAATTCTTAAGCAGTATTAGTTATTTTTGAAAGACAATTTTATAACCCTAATTATACTCAGTCATTCAAAGGAACATATCAAGTAAGAAAACATTTTGATGATAGACATGGCTATTTTGAATATGAATTCTTGCATTGTATTATAAAATAAAGCCATGGGGACTTATAAAGCATTTGATTTTTTTTTTACCAATCCCAGATGTCTGTGCTTTCAGAATTCTAATGACTGAATTTTTATTCTTTGTCTTCCTTTCTTTCCTATTTCTTCCTATTGAGTGGATATATTTAGGATCTCAGCAGCTGAATATCGCATTACTAAGGAAGATTCAAAACGAAGATTCTGATAAATGAAAGGAATGGTGTGTAAGTTGGAATCAAGTTCATGGCTTCTAAGCTGTGCAATTTGCTACAATTTTAGAGCCCCAGATTCTGATATCTCTGTCTCTCTTAGTCATCTTTGTGTATCCCACTTTATCTTACATACAAAGATAATTTTGTGTTTGATGTTAAAGTATATACAGTATTATATATGAGGTTGGGGTGTGTGTTTGTGTGTGTGTGTGTGTGCGCGCGCACGCACGCACATGTGTGTGTGTGTGTGTGTGTGTGTGTATGTGTGTGCCTATTGTGGTGAACTTTTGGTTGCTGAAACAAAATGAGCTGAGATTTATTTTGGTTCATATATCTATTGATTTCAGTTCAAGATCAAGTGAATACACTGCCTTAAGCCTGAGATGATGAGATGCATGGTGGATGAAGCTGCGCCTTGTCTCATGGGGAAAGGAAGGACAGAGAGACAGACAGACAGACAGGCAGACAGACAGATAGACAGACTAGGGAAAAGGTATAATCTCTAAGGACAATCTTCAATAACATACTTTTGTGTTCTAAACCCCACCTGCTAATGCTTTCAGACTTTCTCAAATAACACACCAGCTAGGAATAACCTCTCAAGACCTAAGCCTGTAGAAGATATTTTACATTCAAATCACAACACACACTGAGAGAACACATACACAAACACACACATAAATCAAACTATAAAGTAAATACTGTACTTTAGTGAAAGGAAGGAGTTGTTAGCTCATACATGATTTAATAATAGGGAAACTATATATAGTTAAATATTTATCAAAATGAGAATGAAAAGGATATCAAGACAAATACTTTAATACTGAAAACCTAAGTAATGTTAAAATAGTAGTACTGAAACTCAAATTCTGAAATTTCAATCAAGAAAGAATTTCCATGTAAAAATATAAAATAGTTTGCAGAAATTCTTGTCTCAAATCATATATCAAAGTTCTTCCAAATTATGTTGAATAAGAGTTATCAACCATGAAAACCTACATGCCTAGGAAATATCAGTCTGTTAATACTTTTTTTTATATCCAGAGAATTACCACTAGATAATAACCATGACTGTATGAACCCAACCTTGTTGGCCCTTGGCACATCTGGTCTAAAATTGCATATATCTGATGTCCAGAAAAGGCTTGTTGAAAACATAACTACCAGCCTTGCAAAAACCCCAACACATGCCTTTATGCCTGGCTGAATAGATGAATATATATATATGAATAGATAAATGTGTAAGAAAAAATACATCCTGTCATATTCAATTAATTATAAACCAAATCACTTCATTTCTTCCAAGGATATTTATTGAATATTTGAGATAAATGCTTCAAGAATGCATAGCCTGAAGATTATGGTTCCTTTGAAGAATGCAAGATCAATATAATATCTAAGGCTTGTATATTTCTGCAATATTTGGCAGCAAAGATATGCACAATGTCAAATAAAACCACTATCTTAAAATTTTATAACATGATTTCTCCCATGTACTACTTACTTGCATTCAGAATGGTGACATACTTTGTAAACTCTGAAGTACAGAGAGTCTTCAATTTAGGATGATTTAAGTTACAACTGTTTTTTTCTTTACAATGGTGGGAAATTGATATGCATCCAGTTGTAACTGTGCTTCAAATTTTAAATTTCAATTTTCTCCCAAGCTAGCAATAGATGGAGCAGTACTGAGCAGTCAGGAGAATGAACAACCAAGATGACACAGTGTACTGTGACTAATGTATGATGTTGATCTGAGGCCAGCCCCAGGCAAAAACAATAGCTCCTATCTAAGATTTAACTAGAGCAAAAAAACAGGCTGAAGACATGACTCAAGTAGTAGAGCACCTGCCTAACAAACACAAGGACCTGAGTTTAGATCCTTGTACATAATAAAAAGCTTAAGACACAGGAAATCAACTAAATAATGTAATGAATAATATAATAATAGTAATCTGTTAATGTAAGTACTGCATGCCAGTACCAAAGCTACATAAAAGGAACTTTAATATATTTAATGATGTATCCTATGTGTACACAATGCAGTTATATAAATATGAGTCAAGTCTACAATGTTGTGGACTTTGAGTCCTGAAAATGTTAGCAGAATGGCAGTAATAAAATAGAGATAAACGCATTATCAAGCCCTGACTATATTTCAGTCACTTTTTCCATCCTGTAATTAAAGGTGTAAGATAAGTCAACTTGATTAGAGAAAAGAATTTATTTTGACTTCCAGATTTAGTGGCCTCAGTCTATGGCCAGTTTGTCACAGCATGCCGCCCACCTATGGGAGTAGGAAGCTGAAAGAGAAAGAGAGAGAGAGAGAGAGAGAGAGAGAGGTGTGGAGGGAGGGGAGGGGAGAGAGAGGAAGGGAGTAGGTGAGAGGAAGGGGGAGGAGGAGAGGGAGAGGGAGGGAGAGAGAAAGAGGGGGGAGGGAGAGAGAAAAAGAGGGAGGGAGGGAGGATCTTTAGGTCCTGTATCCTTTTCACAGGCATGTTCCCCAGGATCTAACTTCCCCCCATGGAACCAACTCCCAATAATGCTATGGTCTAGGGACCAAGCCACTGAACACATGCATTTAGTAAACATTTAAGAGTCAAAATATAGCCAGGCACCGGTGGCTCATGCCTGTCATCCTAGCTACTCAGGAGGCTGAGATCTGAGGATCGCTGTTCAAAGCCAGCCCGGGCAACAAGGTCTATGAGACTCTTATCTCCAATAAACCACCAGAAAACTGGAAGTGGCGCTGTGGCTCAAGTGGTAGAGCGCTCACCTTGAGCTGAAGAGCTGAGGGACAGCGCCTCAGGCTCAGAGTTCAAGACCCATGACCAAAAAATAAATAAATAAACAAAAATAAAACATCCATGAGTTAAATATTTTATATGACTCACGTAACTATTTTAGGTGTTAATTCATTTAATTCTCACAACTGCTCTAGTTGATCGTTTTGTTTTATCCTCATTTTACAGAGAAGGAAATAGGGTCTAGTCTATAGATGCTATAAAATAAATGGAAAACAGTGTTAACCATTAATCATATTTTCAGATAGCTACAGAGAAAAAAGAAAAAGGGAGGATGGAACAGAGGGAACGGGGGGGGGGGGGGAAGAAGAGGAGAAGAGGAAAGAAAAGAAGAAGAGGAAGGGAGGGATGGAGGAGGGAAGGACAAGGAGAAAAATTCTGGCTTGAACTTGTTAAATACATGTTAGTACCAATTTCTCAAATAGCAGTTAGGTTATTAAAAGAAGACAAACTACTTTAGTTGGGTGTGGTTCTATAGTACGTATGTTGCAGTATATTCCATTGTAGTTAGTCATCTTGAACTTTGGGCTTGTTTTTCTATTGTACAGAGTGGAGAGAAACAATGTAGCCAATAGAAAAGATCAAATGCACTAAATCATCTAAGAATTCAAATATGCTACTGAAAAAAAAAAAAAAACATTTCACACAATCAAATGAACTTTAGGAAGATCAAGTAAGGAATAATAAAAGTTCCTATCACAGAAAATGACAAATGCATATCCCTTTATGAAATAAAAACTACAAGTTTCTCTTTATATAAAATGGAAATCTAGTTTTGGTGGCAATTAATGTATAAGCAAAATAAGTTTGGTTAATGGGAAGAGCTGTTAACAACAGCTTTGTATGCCATCCTGAAGAGAGAGAAGTATTCAGTTGTTGCAAGTAACTTATATGTGTGTAAGTATGCATATACTTTATAATATATATGAACATATATTTATATAAAATAATCAAACTAACCTATTGAGCTCCTCAAATAAGTAAGCCAGCCAGGCCGTGGAGCTGATTTTTCATGGACCATCATTAAAGGCTCTTGATAGCCGCATAAAGCAGGAAATGCAAGTTAGCAACTTGCCCAGGGTTATACAGTGTCACCTGACATGGGCAGATTGCCTCTGATACCCACACTCTCTATCCTCTCTACCCTCTTCAAAGCCAATTTGATAAGGAAGCATTGGCAGCTGGCCCGAATGTGCACTCTGTAAAGGTAAAGGTGGGAACAGAGAACTAAACATCTTACTAACTTCCGTAAGGGATGACCTGATGAGAGGCCCAACCCTGATTGTGTAGTACACCTTTTCAGGAGGCTGAATGTCAACAACTTGGCACACAGTATCAGGCATACAGTGGTGGTGACGGGGGAAATAAAAATGAATTATTGGGTCCCTGGCTTCAGAAATAAGCAACTGTGTATGAGCTGGGAAGGTGGCTCAGTGGTAGAGCGCTTGCCTTGCATGCATGAGGTCCTAGGTTCGATTCCTCAGCACCACATAAGCAAAAAGAAAAAAGCCGGAAGTGGCCCTGTGGCTCAAGTGGTAGAGCGCTAGCCTTGAGCTGAAGAGCTGAAGGACAGTACCCAGGCCCAGAGTTCAGGCCCCACAACTGGACTCCCCCCCACAAAAAGAAATAACCAACTGTGAACCCTAAAAATTCAGAAAGATGAAATGAGGATCATGATCATGCTTACTTATTTCTAATAAAAAGAAAAATTGAGTTTGAGATACTTGCGGTGCAGTTGAAGATATGCAGAAGAGAGACTGCAGGAGTAAAACAGGTATGCATACAGTGGAAAAAGTATGAATGGAGTAAGAAAACCTACAGACCAGGAGAATAACCTGAGAAATCACCAACCCTGAGGGATTCTGCCACACTTTTCCAGATCAACAAGTGATTTCTTCAGGACATCCTTTTGATTTTTAATTGGTAAACAACCTTAATACTAATATGTTTGGACTTCAATCAATAAAACATTATGTGACCAAATAAAAATAAATATACTAATACAAATATATAAAACTGTGATAGCAATTACTGCAATTACTGATACAATATGTATCATAGTGTGTATGCATATCATATAAAATTTCACCATAGATTAATAATATGAGCCAAGTAAAATGCTATAAATATGTAAATAAAATAATATAAAAATGCAACTAACCCAGTAGCATAAATTAATAGCATATATAAATAAAATGAAAATGAAATAATAAAATAAGACCAAAACCTCCAAAAATAGAGAAGGAATTTTTTTCTGACATTTTGGCTGGAATTATGGTGAATATATTCCCCTGGTCAATTTAAAAATAGTTGACACCTTATTAATATTTTCTTAAACTTTTAATTTTTGACGTCTCAGTTTAGACATGCCACAATTGTAGTCATATTTGTTAGATTTATCTCAAGTTATTTTTTGAATACTCTCTCCTCTATGCCTCAGCCAGCCTGGACATCTATCCTATTAATGTCTCCCCTCTGAGTGGGGTAATAGGCATACACCAACATCTTCAGATTCTATTGATTGAGATGGATCCTCATTAACTTCTCTCCTGGGCTGGTCTCATACTTCAATCTTCTTTATCTCTGCCTTTGCCAATAGTAAGGATGACAGGTGTGAGCCACCACACTTGGGTGTTCGTATTTTTAAAGGCTATAGAGGACAACACATATTTATACAAGGCTGCTTTTTCTAATTTGCCCTAAAATATGACCCATAGTCATAGATGTTATTCCCTTCCTTGACTCAATCTCATGGCCGAAAAAGAATTTGTAGGAAAGAAGAGAGAGGTTTTATTTTTCTGATCTTTGTTCTCAAATGACAGCATACACAATAAAATGTGTGGCATATATATATATATATATATATATATATATATATATAGTATTTTTACTTCCTTGTGTCAAGAAACAGGTAAGGCTTTACCAAGAATGTAGTCTAACTGGTTTGATTAGTTTTGTGGACTTTTGAAATTTTTAATGGAAAGGAACAGAAAGCAAATGTTTTCCTTAATTTTAGTTTCATTAAAATCTCCATGTTTGATACTTGAGTGAAACACTGAAAAATTCATGTAAAAATAGTTGCTTTATTTAGGAAGGAGAAAATGAGAAATAATGGCCTTAAAATAAGGCTTTGTTGTACTCCATAAACTCTATTTTTATTAAGAAAATACTTTTATTACCAAACTATTGTATTTGGCTCATATAAATTTCTGTATCAAAGTTTAGTCTTGGAACTAAAAAGTTCCCACACATTTTTCTCCCTGAAAATATCTTATAAAGCATATATCATAATAATTTTTCATTTTCATGTAAATTTGAGAATCTGTTATGCAAGGGAAGAAACGAAAACCCTATATGGTGATGATTGCATTCCATTTGTATTTTCTTTAAAAATTCACCACCCTGTTAAGTCAATATTTATAAAATATCAACTATGTGCATTTTTCTGAGAGACGAGTCCTGCCAAAAATGTAAGATATAGCCTAACTTGAAACTTACTTTAAAAAGAGCACAAAAATTATTCTTGATTTTTAAATATCTATTTTTTAAGATTTCAATCAAAATACTCAATTTTAAATGATTTTAGGGGAATTTACCAATTTTTTTAAAAATACACATTCAATATAACAGTTTTCCTCCAATTAAAGACTATAAGTAAATCAGATTAATTTCAGAACAACTGCTAGTTTTGAAGCCAAACCCTCAAGCCTTGAAATTCCTCTCAATCTATACAAATTTAATTTGTAAATTTAATTACATTGAAAAAAATAACACTCAGTAAAGTTTCTGCAATCTGCCTTACCCTTTGCTATAAATAACAAATACTACTGTGTTAAGTAATAACTTCTCAAACTAAGTTTGATCTTTTGATAGAGCAACTACTAAGAACTAGAAACACCAAATATACATACCACACACAGTTCATACAGTGAACTATGAATAAATGCCAAGTGCTATTTATCTCTTTATTTGGAAAAGGCAACAAGAAAATCCAAGGCCTTCTAGAGATCAAGTCATTTAGTTCAAATCATTTAGTTCTCAGAGATAATCTTTTCAAAAGTCATTTCACTCTTGTTCTACCAAATTCTAAGCTAATCACATTAGAAATATCAGGTGATGTATGACTGCTGAAGGAACAATAACTTTGAATTGTTTCATTTTGGGTTTTGTATCTTTATTTTAAGCTACAATTTGAATTAATAATCCATTTGCTAATTTAAATTACATATTTTAGATTGTGAGGGAAAGATACTGTGCTATTTGGGTGTTCAAAAATGTTCTTGTCGAAATAACTTGAAACAATGAACTCATCCATCTATGGTACTCAATTTGTATAAAATTTGTAGCTAAAATACAATGTCCAACTCTTTAAACAATAACTGATGATTTTCTCAGGTCCTCAATAAAGATTTGGTAAGAAAGTACTCTTGACAGAATTCCACATGCTAATCTTATTGAGATGATTGCAAATAATGCACACCATCTACTCATTGTCATTCTGGGATAGAGTACCTGATTCTTGTTTATCTCAAGGTATCTCAAAGCTGATATGCCCTACAAAGAGCTACTGATGTTATTTTCTCAGACTTTCCCTATTTTCTCCTGTTGTGCCTCCTCATTGCTATGTGCAGTGTGGCTGGGACACTAGGCTGGTAGCCAGAGGCCTAGGTCACCGGCATGATTCCACTTCCTCTTCTCCCTCAGGTCTCGCTAGCTTCCATCAGCTCCACTGTATTTACTCATAACTACAGCTTGCATAAATTCCTGGCTTCACTAGCCCTACCCCAACCAAACAACTACTGTTCAACACTGCACTCTCCACTCCAACCTGTTCTTAATCCATACAGCACTAAAAATAAACACCCTGAGATCACGTCTCTGCTTCAAAGCTGCACAATAACAACATGTACTTCTCATTGTTGCAATGCGGGGGGAGGATTGGGTGGGGGGAGGCTGAGAAGGGATGGGAAGGGGAAACAAAGGAGGAGGCTACAATGCTTGATAAGAAATGTATTCATTATCTTGCCCATGTAAGTGTAACCCCTCTGTACAGTATTTTCACAATTAAAAATAATTTTTTTAAAAAGCTGCACAATGATTTCCTATGGCTCATGATACAAAATACAACATTTTTAACCCTAGCCCAGAATTCCCTTCATGATGCCCTTTACTTGTTGTTCAGGCTCATTTTCTGCCTTTCGGCTGACACACAGCTAGCTTTATCCTCCTGGATTCAGCAAATAAAGTTCTTTCCTGATCTCCATGACAAAGCTCCCTTCCTAACCAAATGGTCTCCTTTTTGCATTCTTTAAATGTCATCTCTTTGGAGATGCCTTCATGATCACCCCATACAAATGAGTTATTTGCTTTTTGTCACATATTACAACTTATAATGATTTGTTTCTGTATTATGTTTGTGAAACACTGTAGGAGTATAAGCTCCATGAAGCCAGAAACTAGGTGATAAGAAAAAAAGGTTCTATTTTCTTCCACATAAATACATAATAGTAGCTTCCACCATCTCATTGATTGATTGACTGATTGATTGATTGATTTATAGGGAGAGTCTTTAGAGCCGATTGGGAAGAACTGAGCATATGAGAGAAAAGTATTGAGCCTCTTGGTTGGTGTGCACACAGGAAGATATATACAGGTAATCATAGATTTTGCTCATGAAACTTTTGTCATAGAAATACAGTGCATACATATGTCTACAGTGCTAGGTGCCCTCAAAAGGAATCTAATTGTACACAGATAAACCTTCAAGGAAACAAATTATTCTCAGAGCAAAGACTTGAACCATGTGAGTGGCTTAAAGGCAATAGATGATGGAGAAAATAAAGATAGGGAAATAATTGTATATATTCTTTTTTCTTTCTCCAAAATCTCCTGCTGGTACCTATGCCAGGAGTTTATTCCACAAAGCTGTTATGAAAATAAAAGAGGAGCCACGTAACATTTTCAAAGCAATGCAGAAAGTGATATTCAGTATTTCTCTAGACAGAAACCTTGTCATCATGGAACATAGGGTCGATGTGGCCCTTTGAAGGCAAGAGAAAAATCTAAGGAAGCCTTGCTTCACCACCTTAGTTCCAAAAGCCCAAGAAATTAGCTTTCCGTCTCTTCCTGTGGTAGCCTAAGATTAAGGAATACTGCTCAGGGACTTATTTGACAAGTTGATACCACCAAATTTGTGCCCAGCATTCTCAACTGAGCCAGAAATATGGATCTGGAGGACTGATCCCAGTCTGATCATTGTCCTCAAGGATCATTGGTTAATACTTCATCTCCAGTGAGATAGCATTAAGTGGCATGGCCTTTATGATAAGGTGATTATATCCCTAGGACTTAGCCCTTATAGCCTTCTGAGAACTCCTTTGACCTTTATTTGCCCTTCTTTCTCTTCCCTACATGAAAACATAGTCAGGAGACCTTTGCTAGACACACAGTGTTTACACCTTCATTTAGGACTTCTGGCTTCTACAACAGAAAAAGAAAAATCTATCCTGTACAAATCAGCGCATGTTTGATATTTTCTTAGGGCAGCATGAATGAACTAAGATGCTCACCTTTTAAAAAAAATTCTTTCTCTGAATGTCTTAAACCTCTGATTTCCTCTTTTTCCTGCTTCCTCTCAGAAGATGAACTGACACAATCCCTTGAATTCAGAGAAAGACAAAAATCATTGGATGAAATTTTCCTTACCTGTAGATCTTAGATGCTTTACAACTATATATACTCCATAATTTATTCTTCCCTTCAGTTCGACAACATGGTTAGTGGCTCAGTATGTTTAAATATCTTATCTCTTCTCCCCAGCCTCAGTGGATCTCTATCAGTTCTTTACTTGTACATATGTATGTGTATTCTCCTTCAAATGTAACTTTCCCTCTTCCTTCTCTGTTACTCTTTCCCTCTCTAGTCAAATTTCAGAGTTGGCTCCAGTCACTTTCATTTCTCACTTCTCCTATACCTCAATCTTCAACCCTACTCTCCTACCATAATTCTTGCCATGTCACTAACCATCGAAACATTCTAAAAGTCATACCTTTTCTGTAGTAAGCAGTACTAAAACATTCTTTTCAGCCCTTACTTTATTTTTATCTCACAGCCTCATTCAAGTGTTCTTTCTTGAAATAATCCTTTCCTTTGTAATTCCTGATGCCTCTGCTTTTGATTTCTCTCTTCTATCCTTCTGCTCAAATTAGTCCAAATACTTGATCACACTCTTCCAAACAGCAACCAAATACTTGAGCTCCTCGGGGTTCAAGTCCACTTTCTTTCAAAGATATTCCTGGTATCTCAAGTTTCCATGATCATATGTATCCTCAGCCCAAACTTGTATCTGAACCACTGACCTACAGACCCAAATACATCTCTGTGTGCATTCTCATAAGCACCTAAAATACTACTTTCACAGAGAATGTTTGCTCCTTTTTCCCAAATGTATTCATAAGCATGTGGACTCATGCTTATGAATGTGGATTCATGACCTCTCATGATCTCACACAACAATAGACGGTGCAAAGAAAATATGGAATAATTAATATCTTGCATCCAACAGAACCTCTTTTGTATCACAAATTATTTTCTCCTCTTGTAGTAGTTGGTAGAATGTCTTTAAAATGGTAACTGTGATTATGAAGGTTCTTCACTAATTTCTTTTTGAATAATGTATTATTATCTAGAGGGATAAAATCCAAATTTCTTAATATTTGTTTTGAGCCCTTGCATGAATTCATCTGGGGGAAATTCTTGCTTCTCTCTGCATCCTTCTTAAACTATCTTAAACCCTTCGATAACACCCTGTACTAATGGTTTTCTTCATTGGTTGTGGGGCCTGAGCTCTGTCCCTGAGCCTCTTTGTGCTTAAGGCTAGCACTCTACCACTTGGGCCACAGCACTGCTTCCAGTTTTTGAGTGGTTAATTGGAGATAAAAGTTTCACAGAGACTTTTCTGCCTGGGCTGGCTTCAAATTGTGACCCCCAGATCTCAGCTTCCTGAGTAGCTAGGATTATAGGCATGAGCCACTGGCACCTGGCTTAATTTTTTTCTCTTGAATCATATATCTGCATGGCTCTTTCTGTTTTCTGTGCCACCACACTCTTTAGTCCCAGATCAATGACTTTCTTCTAATGTGTGTGTGTGTGTGTGTGTGTGTGTGTGTGTGTGCGTGTGTGTGTGCGCACACACGTGTGTGTGATTTCCTCACCCTCACTGTGTCCTCTGATAGGGCTACACATAACCTTGGAACATAGCTCTCCATGTGACCCTAACATGTCATCAAAGCTCAAAAGTATTGATTCACTGACTGTAAACTTATTCCTGCTCCATACTGTAGCCTAAAAACTATTAAAACGGGTGTGGTTTGGCAAATGACAGAGAAGCATGATTCACATTAGCATTTGCACCAGTGTCAGTCTTACTCAAAGAAGATGTGCTAGGTGAAAAGGGAAAACTCCTCACCACCCGGCTATCAAGAAGGAGCCTTGGAAATTTGCTACATGGTTAACTGCTGTCAAAATTCTCAATTTCTTCTCTACTGCAATGTGGTAACTAGGCAACTTCAATAACATTTGGAGCCCAACCCACACAAATCTCATTCCAAGACAGAATAAAATGCCAAAAGTAGTTGGTTTCTCTTGAGAGACACCCTCGTTAAGGCCACAAAGATGGGCTAAAAGTCTGTGAAAAGGTTTTAAAACAAACAAACAAACATAAGAACCTACACTTTAAGTATGTATAGCAAAAATGTTTTTGCCTCAATTATGTGATGCAAGAGTATGGGATATAGCAGGTCAAAGACTTGGATTCTCCTACTGTGTGATAAAGATGTAAAAAGAAATTATCTTGGCAATGTGGCATTTATTTGAAAAGCTGCCTGCATAGCGCAATACCGTAAATTAAGCAAAACAAGTAGGCATTTCAAGAGGACTTTTCAAAGCATGAAATTCTTGGTATAAAGAAATCTAAAATGAAGCAATAAGTCAAGTGTCTTGTGCATACATACTTTGACTGAACAAAAAGGCCTAAGCAAATAACTTTATAGACAATGGTTTTAAATTGGAAGCAACTACTGCAACAAGATTATTCAAACTATGTTTTCACAGATTCAGATTAGCTGGAGGTAGAATATAGCTACTGAAGAACTCTCTTAAGCATTACCAAAATTATTCTGATTGAGTTTTCATGGATTTTAGAGATGAATTGCAGCTGAATACTCAGCCCCTCAAAATTCTCTAGTGTGTAGTGCCTGAGTGGCACTATTATTAGCTTATACATATGTATATAAAACTGTACCAAGACAGTGTTAACTTTAATAATATTCCTTTCCTGATACAAACTGTTCTAATACATATTTAAAACTTCTCAAATGGGGAAGAAGAGTGATACAATGACTAGAGAAAGTTCTTTTTTTTCTAGTTACTAAGCAATGTGGCTAATCAACTATTTTTCTACTTCGTAACTTTTTCTAACTTTCTCTAATGTTATGCAACAACTCAGAATTTTTGTTGTGTTTTGTTTTTTGATTCAAGGGCTTGATATGCGATCTAAAACTCCTGTTTCCTCTGCATCAGCCTCCTTCGTGCTGGGATGACATGTATGTACTGCCATGCCTGGTTGGTTCAAAATTTTAATTTCTGACAAGATTGTATGTATTTTGTCTTTCCCAAGTCTATCAATATCTGAAACAGAGCAATCTCATTATACAATATTATTATCCTTAGTCCCAGTAGATGTTTAGCTGGGATTGGCTCAATAAAGCAAACATAACACTATAAAAAATAATGTCTGCATTTCAAAGAGACTATATATACATGTAAAAATGTTTTAAATAGCCCAAACATTTAAAGGTATTGTCTAAATTTTTTAAGTTTTCTGACTTTACCATGTCTATTAAAGGCCCAAGGTTCGCTGGTGGCTCACGCCTGTAATCTGAGCTACTCAGGAGGCTGAGATCTGAGGATCATGATTCAAAGCCAGCGGGGGCAGGAAAGTCTGTGAAACTCTTATCTCCAACAAAACCACTAGGAAACCAGAAGTGGCGCTGTGGCTTAAGCAGTAGAGCGCACATCTTGAAGTGCTCAGGGACAGCGCCCAGGCCCAGAGTTCAAGACCCACGACCAAAAAAAAAAAAAAAGAGCTCCAAGGTTCTACTCTAGCATATATTGCAACTAGCTGTAGAAGAAATATCTTTTGCTAAAGCCGTGTAACACAGACAAAGAGCAGTAGTTAATTTACCAGGTAGGAATTGGAGCATGTCTGCCAGTTATCTGACAGCAGGATCAGATCCAAGAAAGGCTTGGTGCCAAGTATGGAGGAAGAGTCTGAATACATTTTGGATTTTGATTTCTGAACCATTTTCAAGAAATTCAGTCCTTGGCCAGTTATGCCTAGTGTCATGTTTAGAAACTAAGAAACTGCTTTAAGAGGAATATGTGACTGCCATTTATAAAAAAGCTCTTTCAAGGGCGTATGTGCTGTTTTACTGTGAAACACTGTACTATGTGGGGAAGCAAATGGCTCCATTGATTAATGATGATTAATCATTAATCATTTAATGTCCCTTTCCCCCTTTCCAATTTGATCCTCCTTAAAAAGACCCCAAGAACACTTTCTCCAATGGATTACAATAAAGCTCATGTAAAATAGTAAAAGGAAAATTGTTCCCTGTTCTGAATTAGGGCTCTAATCATCTAAGAGGAGGTGTTCTTATTCTCCATACAACAGTCCTTGCTACAGCATTAGCGGATTCATGACCTTAGACATTGAATGCTAAAAACCAACATAAAGAGGCCTACAATTTGATTGTAAGTATAAACAAATCAACATAGAGAAAAATCTTTTAAAAATGATAAAATAATAAAGTAATAGGATACAAATGGGGAATATGATATGATGAGTTTAGCTACGAGCTATGAACTCCTATGTATCATATACAGCAAACTAAACTTTAGAAAATTAGATTTAGGCAACTTAGTGTTTATTGGTTGTCTTTCTTCAGGTAAGAGATGTTTCTGGAACCATACATGCAAATTGACTTGTATTTAATATAAATGTAAGGAGGTTATTATTTGGATTAGAAGAATGCTTTGGTAAATATATGACAGAATAAAGGATCCTTCAGTGTTGAGCACAATCATCGATGAAACTGGAGTTGGGGTTGTTTTTGTGCTCGCTTCAGCAGCACATATACTAACATTGGAACAATACAGACAAGATTAGCATGGCCCCTGAGCAAGGATGACACACAAATTCGTGAAGCAGTCTGTATTTTTATATGCAAATAAGAATTGAATGCTTTATTATTATAACTATGATCACAATTATTAGTGCTCTGCTTCTTGGTGAACAAAAAATCTTTTGTTAAATATTTTGTATTAAAGATGTTTTTCACCCTCTAAACCCCCCCCAAAAAATAAATAAAAGAAACTGGAGTTTTTGTATACTTAGATTTCTTCATGGGGATCTATCATTAGCGAAGTTTTGTTGTTGGTGTTTTTTATCCCTAGAGTTAAAACTCAGAGTCTCACATTTGATACGAGGCCAATGTTGTACCACATGAGTCTCAGCGTCGTTTATTTTTACTTCAGTTATTTTTCAGTTAAGGCCTTCCAAATTTGCCTGGGGCCAGCCTTTCACTGAGATCCTCTTTGTAGCTGGGACAACACGTGCAGTACCCTGCCCGGCTTGTTGACTGAGATCAAAATTTCTGCTAACTTTTGCCCAGGCTGTCCTTTAACTTTGATCTTTCTAAACTCTACTTGCTGAGGCAATTGAGATTACAGGCAGATGCCACCATGCTCCTTAGCTTTTTGCTTGCTTGTTTAACATACAGAGGCTTATAAAATAAGTATCTACATTGGATCATGAGATGATACAAATTAATTATGACAAGTATTGTTATGTGAATAAGTGTTTAGTGAACTCATTGTCTTGGGTGACGGAGCTTTCTATTTAAATCCACGCCACCATTTAACAATCTTCTTTTCTTCATGTACAGACATGACCATCCATTCATTGGGGTACTGGTTCAGAGTATCATTAGTATCTGAAAGTTAACTTTTACATGATAGATGTTGACTCTTAACTACCTTTCTAGCATATGTGTTCTCTTTAATCATAGGCAATTTGGTTATTACCCAGTTGTTGGATCTTATTAACCAATTTTGGCTCTTTGTATTTCTTCTGTGATTGACTCATAAGGGTCAACAGCTTCATTTGTATGTCTTCTTAGTTGCCAACTTCTTTGTCCTTGACTTCAACCCTTTCTAGAGCAGGTAGGAGTAATGTTCATTCCTCAATCAACTCCAACTTCAAGATTTCCTATCTAGGCACCTCTAGGAACTCTTATTCATTCTCTCTCTCCCTCTCTCTCTCTCCTTCTCTCTCTGTCTTTCTCGTGTCTCCATGGAGTGATGGCTTATGAGACTTTACTTTTTTAAAAGGATTTCCTATGTCAAGTTGATTTCTCTAATTGAAATCAACTGGCATCAAACCAACAAAAACCTAGTTGAGCCAAACCAGAAAAAAAAAAGAAAGAAAGAAAAATAAAATTTTATTGAAAGGGTTATAACCACAAAAGGAACAAATACAGTCCGGGGTCCAAATGAGAATCGAAACTGCATTGTCTCTAGAATGTTAACAGATCTTTTCTCCACATTTTGGCTTTACTTTCATAAGAAAGATTTTCTCATCACAGGCAACATGGACTCTCCAGTCACTGAGTACCATACCCAGAATGAGAGTGACCATTTCTGTCTTGTTCCTTGAGTTAAAAATTCAAGGAGATCTTCAACTTGGACAACCAAGATTTGACAGTTAAATTCTGTCACTCAGGATTTCTTTGCTCAAAGATAAAACCATTGGGCATGGGACAGAGACCGTTTCCTAGAAAGAGTGAAGATGGGGAATCCATTTCTAAAACAAGAAAGTGGGAATTGCTAAATAGACAAAACAATGCCTGTTTACTGGCATAATTATCCAGCTGGCCCATTAATTTTTGGTCTTTCTAGTTTTTCATTTTCCCTCATTAGCTCTCTGCCTTTTGTTTATATCAAATTGTTTAGATCAATGAAGAGGGAGGGGAAAAGAACCTGCAAAAAGTTTTGTCAGACAATTAATATTTTAAGAGGACTTGTAAACAAGCCCAAAGTGAGATATCTCCACTTCAAATAAACAAATTAGTATTTAGAAATTTTTTTTAAACAAAATCTGCATCAAGATGGTACAGCTAGCAAGGACTGCAATAGAAATGAAAATCAGTGCATAGGCACTTGAAAAGGGGAGATTTCAATGTGGCTGGGACAGGCAAGAATTATAGGGGAAATTGTGAGGAAACAGTACTTGGTTACTAGGGCTCATCATCTCCCTTACTTTGTAGGGATCAAATCCAAGAATAATTCAGGCCACATTACTGAGTTTTTAGTACAAGACGTATAAATAAATACGTGCTCTCCCTTCTTTTCCTTGAGATCTATTTAACTTGTCGTCTCAGTATCAAGAAGGAAAGTGGAGATTAGGGTGTGGACATGGAGAAATGGAGCCAAGGAGACCAGCTGTCCTGCTGAGTGTAAATCTCATGATAAAGACTTTCTCATAGTATGATTATCATATAACAATTCTATGGAGATTTGCTGGAAAGCCTTTTGGAAATGAACAGAATGGTGTTTTCAAGATTATTTCTTGGCATCATGACATTTTGAATCCACAGAGGTGTTAAACAGCCATTGGAAGATTCCTGGATCTTAACTCTTTGTCAAACACCATTATTCTCTAAGTAAGAGCTGCTAAGAAATGGCTACACATACAGAACATGAAGATAATATGATACTCTGTACTCACAAAATACAAGTACTTCTCACTGACTATATGTAGTCTTGTGTTTGGTTTCAAGAGGCTAAATAGTACAGTGGATATACTTTGAGGCATTCTTTAGCCTAAAACTTTACCTCAATTCTCAAGATTATTTTGTGATATAAGTATCAAGAATAGAGAATCATTGGCAGAGATCACAGGCCAGCTCTGACAGGAATTCATAAAGCAGCTAACATCAATTCCTGATTTATTTGAAGGAATCTACCTGAAGGATCCATGCAATGAGTAAAGAAACAGGGCAGAGTTTCAATTCCCCCCCCCCCCCCCGCTAGCCCCCTCCCCCCACCAAGCCAAATTCCCAGCCCTGGAGGCCTTTCTTGTTATACTACTTGTGGCTGTAAAGAGCTGTTCTAGCTCTCTAATTAGAGAACTGAAATATTCTCGCTGATAAAGCAATATATGTCTTTGCATCACAGAGATATCCAAAACCACAGCTTGAGTTATTTTTTTACAATGCTTTAAGGCACAGCAAATTATGACATAAACTATGAATTAAGTTAGTAGTATTAACATGCCCAATTTAAGTAGCCTAGAAAATATGAAATTGATGTCATGGGAAATCTACATGAAAACAAAATTAAAGGAAACAGACAAATAGAAAATAAGACAAATGGGATACTTCTTGTATTTTATATACAGTTGCACTGGATACAGTTTTAAGCATTCAGCAAAGACACAAAAACATAAGTATGCATATAATGGAGATATATAAACAAAAAGACCAACTTAGAAGAGTAAGGCACAAAAGAGTCATATACTACTTAGTTCTAATTATTACATGAATTTCTCTAGCTGTACTTTGAGCATTGGTCCCTATTTTTTTTTCTTGTGGGTCATGGGGCTTGAACTCTGGGCCTGGGCACCATCCCTCAGCTCTTCAGCTCAAAGGCTAACCCTCTACCACTTGAGCCACTGCACTACTTCCGTCTTTTTCTGTTTATGTGGTACTAAGGAATTGAACCCAAGGCCTCATGCATGTGAGGCAAGCACTCTACCACTGAGCCACCTTCCCAGCCTGTATTGGTCCCTTTCAGCTCTCAAAGGCACTTTTGGTTGTTGAGTCCTCTTTGCAAGAACAGTACCCTGATTTTTATTCTTTTTCTTCTGATGTTTATTCTTGATCATGGGTCTATTGTATTTTAACAAATACCTCTTCAAAATATGTTTACCATTATTGTACTATTATATTGACCAATTTTGTTCATTTTAGTTTCTTTATATTTTTATTAATATTTTTATCTTTGACTATAATTTATGCAGGCAAAATCCACCAACAACAAGTGTCCCTTTAATAAAATACCATAATCGCATTAAACCGCTCATAAAAAATATTACTTATCCTAATTACCGTATGTTGAGTGTATAGACATTTGGTCAAACTTATTTCACCTTATTTAGCCTAAAACAAGATGATTGTATTATGCAAATAAGGATTAATGTAGCTGGGTTGAGTTTAAGAACATACAACTTCTAAGTGGTGGTGTTGGAACATGACTTAAGAAAACTTGTCCTGGCTTTTCTAGAACTCAGCAATTTCACTGTCAGTCATCTTTGGTCTATTCTTTTTTTTTTTTTTTTGTCAGTCATGAGACTTGAACTGGGCCTTTGCGCTGTCCCTCAGCTCTTCAGCTCAAGGTGAGCACTCTACCACCTGAGCCACAGCATCGCTTTCGGTTTTCTGATGGTTTATTGGAGAAGAGTCTCACGGACTTTCCTGCTCAGGCTGGCTTTGAACCACAATCCTCAGATGTCAGCCTCCTGAGTAGCCAGGATTACAGGTGTGAGCCACCAGCGCCTGGATGATCTATTCTTAATATGAATGTTCCTTGTTCACCCTCTGTTACTCTTTGGCAATATTTTTGACAGTTCGTGATAACGTGGGCATTCTTTCATAGTTCAGTGATTATTACTCAAAGACCTATTTTATGAAAGCCACTATAGGAGATGGAGATTAGCTGGACCTAAGCTGTAGCCTTGTGGAGTTTAAATTGTAGTCTGTGAACAAATTTCTTTCTGTTTCAAGGCATGGGCAGGGCTAAGGAAATGGTTAAAATACTGTAAATCTTAGAGCTAATAGCATTAAGCTTTCCACTAGAAGGTCTAAATAAGCTAAAGGATGAAACTACAATGGACTGAGAAAATAATGATGGGTACATGAAAGGAGCTGTAGAATTTGTTCAAGAGGGGTTCTATCAGCAACCTTCTGGGAGAAAACTGAGCTCACTGTATTCTACCTCCCACCATCTGCTCAACTGGGGAGTGTACAGCCAGAGGGGAACAGTGTACATTATAGTTCAGTTACAGAACAACCTCGTAGGGGCAGAGCAGAGTGGAGGAGAGAGGACAGAGAGACTGGAGGAGAATGTATCCCACCCTGGAAATCAAGTGGGTCTGTGACTGCTGTCTTTGCTTTTTCTTCTCACCAGTGAGCATTCCTAAGCAAAAAAGCATTTGTCTTCATTGAATCCCCTGGTACTTCACAGGAGCTCCATAATTACATGACAAATGACCACTGAATTAAATATTTGGAACCTGTGTTTGGAGATTGGCCCAGAATAGTGACACAATAAATATTTGCAAAATTCTCATTCCAGTGAATCTATATGGACTCCTCTAGGTTTTGAAGACAACCCCCACCTCCAGGTATTAATGTTCACAGGTAATCCACTGAGGAATGATAATCAATCTTTGTTGCTTTTAGTGACCTGCAATGTATCTTGTAAATAGTTGCTTTCCAACAAATATCACTTTTGACTAAATTGAATCCAATGTTCTATTTAGCTTATGTACCATTACACATTTTGGAAATGTAGATCCTTGAGAATTCTTCATCATCTGTCTCATTTTCTGGAGTGATAGGAAAGGAAATTGCAAATGGGCAGTGCAATGAGAACCCAAACCTCACTGGAGCCTTCAATAATAAGAACATTACTCTGGGAAAAACACACTGTGTGAAATGGGATGAAGCAGACTTCCTTACCTTTGGCATTTTTTTTCATTTGTCATGTAAACTTGATCTTTGGATATTTAGAAGTTCAGCTAAATACACCATAATAAATGTCTTCAACATTTTTTTTCTCCCAGTGCTTATGGTGTGAAAAATACAAGCACCATGCATGTTGTCTTAGAAGACTAGATCCACAAGCTCCATTACAACAGAAATCTTAGTTTTCTACTGCTGTGTTCAAATTGCAAGTAAGGAAGAACAGATCCACAAGCTGTATTATTATTCATATTCACACTGAAAAGGTTGGGTTTTACAAAATTAATAGAGTTCCTGGAATTTTCTGTAGTATAGAAATCTCAAAACTTATTGACAAACACAATGATAGATTCAATATTCTAGCACTACTTATAGAATATTAATACTCCAAAGTACTAATATATGCATATGGTTGTCTTGTATTTTTTGAGGGGTCCGGTCGTGGGGCCTGAACTCTGGGCCTGGGTGCTGTCCTTCAGCTCTTCAGCTTAAGGCTAGCGCTCTACCACTTGAGCCACAGCGCCACTTCCAGCTTTTTTTTTTCTGCTTATGTGGTGCTGAGGAATGGAACCCAGGGCCTCATGAATGCAAGGCAAGCGTTCTACCACTGAGCCACCTTCCCAGCCCGTTAACTTGTATTTTTAAGCAGACCCATTCTCTTTGTTTCTTCTTACTTCCTATGAGCTTCATAAACTGCTTACACTTATATGTCTTCTACAATATCAATGTTTCAGTTCATATGCCTGCAGAAAACGAGTATAGGAAATTTGCAAAAAAAAAAAACAAACAAAAAACTTATCACCAGTAATAATCACCAGCTATGTCTCTGTCACAAAATGTGGGTCTCACTGTGTTCAGTTGCACCATGAATCCTTTCATGAATTTTAAGATATTAACTGTGTGTGTGTCATGCCACACCTCAGAACCTTCCATTCCAACAGATCAGGCAGACACACACATTTTCTTTAAGTTACCTGTGTTTTCCCAGGCTCCGACCAAGACTGCTGTTTCTGAAAGACAATAGAGGGTAAAGGTTGGAGCCACAATGAGCTTCAATCTGGGCATTATCATTAGCAAGAAACATGACCCTAGAGAATCTACTTAAGTTCTCCCTTGATTTCCTGATCTGTAAAATGAGAATCAAAACAGCATCTACTTGTGTAGCTGTTGACAAGATTAATCAACTAATCCTACCTTATAGGATGAGATCCATACTCTTTCTCCCTCCACTTTTTTTTTTATGAATAATTGGCTTTGCTAACCTTCTGGGTGTGAGAAGAAGGAAGTTATAGCAATATAGGGAGAGGAAGTTATAGGCGATATAACTTCTAGAAGCAGCAAGAGTCCCTTGGATATCCCAAGGGGTATCTGAGATACGCTGTTTCCCTGATTCAAGAACTGCAGGAGGCAACAACAAGGCTTAGGAGCAGCCCTAAATATTTAAAATTTTCTTTTACTTGAATGTATGTGATCAACACACCTTGTTAAGAACCTCTTAGGTTGAATTGTATGGAATTAGCAATGGTCTAATGGGATTAGTTCCATACAATTGAGTAAAAGATGTCTAAATAAATAAGACCAAGGGAATCATGTCCTTACAAAGCTAATGATCCAGGTTGACAAGCTACTTTAGTAAATATCATCCACCTGTCCTCTTCAACCAGACTCAGAGGGGTAAGAGTAGGGTAAAAGCCAGGGAAAGTCTCTTCTCATAGAAACCAGATAAGTGGTCATAAGTGATTTAGATAGTGTATGAGTTTCTTGCAGCAGCTGTAACAAGTCACCACAAGATTGCTAATTTATAACCATGCATACATTAATTAGCCTATTATTGTAGAAGTCAGCTGTCCAAGGTTAATTTCACTGGACAAAAATCACAGGTTAGACAGAGTCCAGGTCCCTCCAGAGGCTCTAAGGGGAAATCTGTTTTCTTGTCTTCTGCAGCATCTAGAGTTACAGTCCATGCTCTCCTAGCTTTGAATGCAGTTTGCTTCACTTCCAAAGCTGACAACATACTGTTTTTACTCCTGTCACCACATTCCTTTCTTCTGTGTACTGAGTCTCTTTATGTCCCCCACAACCATACAGATGCTTATGATCAGATTTCTGTCCTATCTAGATAATCCAAGATAATCTCCATACTTAAGACCTTTACCGTAATCACAACTCTGTTGACACACAAGGTAACCTTTATAGTTTTAAGGGTTTGGTACTTGGACATCTTTGGAGGATCATCAAAACAAAAGAAATCCTAACTCATTATGCAGTATCTTAAAAATCAGGTTAAAATAGGTTCCAGAGAAAAGGAAGGGGTGGGTTGAAGGGAGGTGGGGTAAGAATGTTGAAGGAAGTGACATTGATCAAGATGCATGGTATTTATAAACTACTTTGTTAAATGGCATCTCCTATGTACAATTACTTAAGTATATATATTTTTAAAAACACCGCTTCTTACATCTATGCTGATATGACTACTTCTTACATCTATGCTGATAGGAGTCTTTCTCTCCTGCTTCTCACTTTCCTCTCAAGCTGTCTGAATCGCAGCCTTCACTTGGATTCCATCATGCCCTGCCTTCCTCCTCACTGAGAGTGAACATGTACAATGGTCCTGAAAAGAAGAAAGGAGAACTATTCTTTATGGAGCACCTGTTACAAGGCATGCTAGGCATTTCCTGGTACGTTCACTGTATTCATTTTTAACTCTACAAAGTGAAGTAGAAAATCCCTATTCTAGGTGAAAGACATTGTGCTTCATGGTGATTCATTTCTTCTCTCTGTGCCAGGCACTGGACAGGCCCTAGGCTAGAAGATGAGCTATAGAAAGGGCCCTGGGTCAGAGATCCTGGTGGGGGCAGGATCTGAGGTCAGATTCTTTGGCTCATGCCTTTCTAACTACATCATAAATGGGGCTTGATTCTTGTTATCAAGGTCTTGTGTTACTAGGGCTGGTGTTCGAGAAGCTTGCCAAGTTTCTGGTTCCTTGGCTGTCCCCACCTTTCCCTCCCTGGCATTCTCAGTTGATGGCTGCCTGCCCAGTCAGACTTTGGCGTCCTCATATTACGTTGCCCTTGGGTGTCTGCAGCCTCCTGATGCCTGACTGCCCACCTGGATACATTTCCTCTTTGGTGTGTAGCCAGCTATGAACTGCTCACCTGGCTTCAATATCTTAATTCCACTCTTAAATCCAAAACCCTCTTGGAATGGCCACCCCGGTAGAACCCAGGTTATTTCTAGTTTCCAAGTACATGAAGTACCCTCCCATCTATGGCTTGCCATCACTATATCCTTAAGTGAAACAGGTCCACAGAGAGTGTCTTGCCTTCTCCATGCCTACTATTGCACACTAAAAAAAGTGTATTGACTTATATTCCCTTTAGGCAGAGGGAGGAGGAGAAAGATGGGAAAAGAGGAGGAGAAGGAGGAGGTGGAAGAAGAAAGAAAAGGGAAGAATGCAGTCAAGAATCCAATGTCTATCCTACAAAATTAAGAAGCGTGGAGGGAAAGGGTAGGTAGAGAAGGCATGGCTGAGAATGGTGAAAAGGACGGCATTGATCAAGATACATTGTCTTCATGAACCACTTGGTTAAAGGCAATTCCTTTGTACAACTCCTTAAAGATACAAAAAAGAAGAAAGAAAAAATGTGGGAGAGAACAATTTTTTCTAAGCACTTTCTTCTATTTAGGTCATTCATGCTAGAGATGATCATATCTAAGAAAAGATGATCATATCTTATAGAAAAGAGCTGGAATAATTTTTGTAAAGGAAAGGAACCTGTCCAGCAGTAATTAATCAAATTCTAATATTCAGTATGCAATGGTCCAAACTACAGGCTATAGTTCTTTTCTTGCTATTTTTAAAAATATGAATAACTTTTTAACTAATCATAATGTATCTCCTGGTCCGAGATAAGATATGAATGTTTAAAAGCTCATGTTTCAGGCTACAAAGTAATTACTGCAAAGAACAGCATTCTCTTACACATTAAGAGAAACAGACAGATAGACTAGACAGTTAAAGACAGAGACAGACCAAGAGAGATCAAAAGACAGGCAGATATAGAGAAATACAGAAGAGTGCCAGTGGGCAAAAGATGTGAGAAGAAAGTAAATCTGGTAAAGTTAAGGGATTACCTTCAATCTTGATGTCACCACCATTTAAGGGATAGAAGGAAGAAATAAAGAACAGATGTTTTGCTCTACCCATATACTTAGTTTTGCTTTCCAGCAGGGCTATCTCCCCAAGATAATACCTAGAAAATCCCAGTTCTAAAATCCCCAGAGTTACTCCAATACTCCTCTCCGCCCAGAGGCTGAGATCCAGAAGACCACAGTTAGAGAACAGCCCATGCAGAAAAGCTTGTGAGATTCTATCTCAAAAATAACCAGTTTAAAAAAAAAAAAAAACAGGGAGGGAGAAATGGTTTGAGTGATAGATTGCCAGGCTTAGGAAGGTCAAGGTCCTGAATTCAAGCCTTCGTGGTGGAGAAAAGAAAAAAAAGAAGTCCTCAGAACTACAGTGCAGTGAAAACAGTTTATCTTTCTCAAGTATTTCAACGGCAACTATAAGATGAAATCTCACAAAATTGATTTGAATTCTGAATGCAATATGGAGACTGGTCAAGCCTTTTCCACGTTCTTTCCCTTGCCATCAGGAATGGTCTTTTCCACACAGGCTGCACGGACTGAGATTGCAGAGTTGTGATTCATTATAGGAAATTCAAAGTCCTGATTACACTGGATGTTGTAGGGAAACTTACAGGAATGAGAAAGGAAAAGTAATGGCTGAGTTTGGACATGAAACCACGAAAAGCATAGGAAAGAACTGACGGAGAAACAGAAAGCCAGAAAAACCACATCCTTGTGCATATTCCCCATGTCATAGTACTATGACTTACCTTGCCCTGCAAGAAGAGACCAAAGCAGTCCTTCTATGAGGCTCCTTCTACAAGGCTATAAGAGGCTCCCTAATGCAAGTAAACAGGTGCATGCCTAAGGAGTAGCAGACAAACTTCTGAGAGATTAATTCTCTGGTGGTTCTGGGTTATTTTTTTAAGTTTTCCACTGTGTGTGTGTGTGTGTGTGTGTGTGTGTGTGTGTGTGTGTGTGTGTGTGTACATGCATGCATTGCACCTGTCTTAGGACTTGGACTCAGGGCCTGAGAACTGTCCCAGAGCATTTTGGCTCAAGGATTGCTCTCTACCACTTGAGCCACAGGCACAGATTTTGGTAGTTAATCAATAAGATAAGAGTCTCAAAGGGCTTTCCTGCCTGGACTGGCTCTGAACTGCAATCCCCAGATCTCAGCCCCCTGAGGAGCTTGGATTACAGGCGTGATCTATCTATTCCAGGCTTGCTGTTTTCCCTTTCCATGCTTCATTCTCCATCCTATTGCTCCTGCTGACCAAAACTCATCACAGGCTCTGACTGCCGGATTTAGCAAGTGAAAATATAGATGCACTCAGCTAAATGTGAATTTCAGATAAGCAGCCATTGTTTTTACAGTATTAGTTTCATGCAATACTTGGAATGCATGCATCAAAAAGATTATGTGTTATCTAAAACTCAAACTTAGCAGGAAACCTAGAGTCAAACTATTAATTTAACTACCACAGGCACACACTTAGATGCTTTACTAAGAACTCACAGAGGCAGTACCTATCAAGAGCCAATCACCTTTCAGAGATTTCTGCAGCAGCTAGATCTACTCAGCTTCTGGAAATTGCCTACTCATTCACCCATGCCAGGGCTGGTTAACAACTTTTCCTGATTCTTTCCAGAACTTTCCTTCCCCATATTCCTCCCACAGTTGTATAAATTTGATTGCTTAAAATACATACTTTATTTCATAACAGTCATGAATTTTCTACTTGCCTCATTAAATGCTTAACTAATACTGACTACGACTTTTAGAGGAAAGTACCATTACTATTCCTATTTTACAGAGAAAGACACTGCTGTGGCAAGTACCTGGCCACACATCTGATAATTAGTAGCACTAGGATTCAAACTCGGTGTAATTTAATAGTTGGCCTAACTACAACAGGCTATTTACATGACAGCATCTATATATGCACAGAGAGAGGAGAGTGTCATTTTGTAAAATTCCATAACTGTATTTGTAGCTTGCATATAGTCTATATATCCCCTATACACTATATAGCATACCCTTTCTAAATAGAACATTTATGCATAAACTTTACAGCCGATTATCAATAATAGATGTAAATGTTGACCCTGTTGGTGAACATTAGTCCCAGAGTCTCATTGAAATTTATTTTTCAACTGTTTTTATTAGTGGATATCAAAATAGTAATTGTGAGGATATCGATACATAAATATTCTCAACTTGGCTCACATCCACCAGTAATAACAGCTGAAAAGCCAGTTCTTATAGAATGCTAGAACTCAATTATCAGATGAGTCAAAACTATAGGTGCCATTGCTTCTCTTGATAGTGTTTCTTTGGAGGTAAAGTGACAGCTCATTAATGTTCAAATGAGAGTGTATTTGAAGAGAGAAGGTTAATGAGTACCAGCGTGGGAGGAGCTCTGAGACAGTCTCAAGCCTGGAAACAAATGCAATGTTGAGGAGAAAATGATAGGTAATTCCACTTAATGAGTACATAGCAGACTAATTATTGTCATGAAATATGGTTAATTAAAAAGAAGTCTGTTTTCTAATGATTATATGGACTGTAAACTAGTTTGTAAAACCCCAATGATACTTAAAGACAACACATACAAAGGTTGCAGGGGAAATTTACAGAAGGACAGATGAATTTATCATTATGGTTTACAGTTATCATCCTAGCAATCCAAGGATAGCTTACATTTTAGCATAAGATCCCCTGGCTTTTTAAGGGAGTGTCTTATTAAATAGGGCAGAAGGAGAGATGTAGGAGAAGCATTTTATTTTTTATTTTTTGGGGTCCGGTTGTGGGGCCTGAACTCGGCCTGGGCGCTGTCCCTCAACTCTTCAGCTCAAGGCTAGCGCTCTACCGCTTGAGCCACAGCACCACTTCTGGCTTTTTTCTTCTTGCTTATGTGGTGCTAAGGAATCAAACCCAGAGCCTGAGGCATGCAAGGCAAGCACTCTACCACTCTACCACCTTACCAGCCCCAGGAGAAGCATTTTAATATGCTTAAATTTGAATTTGGAAAAGATAGTTTTCAATATTGAGTTTGTTAAAACTCAAAATGTGGAATTATAGCAAATTTCATTCAGGTAATCAGTGCCATAATCTATTCACAAAGTGAACATATCAACCAAGACTGTGCACCTGTAGTCTGTGGTATGACTTGAAAAGGGTAAATAAAGCATGGTTTCACCCCCAGTCACTACTAGAGTCCCAATAAATGGGGACCCTACAGCATCACCAAGAGTAGAAGAATCAGGAATTGCAGTACAGAGATGCCAAAATATGCTTCCTTCTGTCTCTGTGTGTTGTGTAACAGTATGTTTACATACTGTGTCAACCATGTGTGTATGTGTGAATTTTGGTATATGCTTTTCTTTTTTATTTCTGATTACTCTCGTATATATCTTCGAGAAAAATTCAATCTGGGCAAAACACATAATAATACATTTTCTGGGCCTTGAATCCCCCACTCCCAGCTTGCAAGAATTTACTATCAAATTTTTAAGTAATTTTTTGAGCACTTATTATGCAGAACCATTACTATAATTTAAATTATATAGCCATAAAGTAGATACATTATGTTGAAATGACCATGGGGCTGGGAAGGTGGCTCAGTGGTAGAGTGCTTGCCTTGCATGCATGAGGCCCGGGGTTCGATTCCTCAGCACCACATAAGAAGAGCTGAGGGACAGCGCCCAGGCCCAGAGTTCAGGCCCCACCACCGGCAAAAGAAAAAAAAAAAGGTGACAGAATCACTCAAACTGAGCAATTGCTAATTACTTCCCAGTGATTATTATGTATACTCTACGAGGTATCTAGAACTACCATATCCATGGAACAAATCATACTACACACTGCAACTTGCAGGGAGCTCACATTACTAGCTTGAATTTGACTGTGCTGAAAATACTTACATCATGGAAATCAGCACATGCTACAAAGGAGAGCTTCCTTCTACTCTAGGTAGTTGTTGACTCGTCACTAGGATATCATTGAATAGAGGTCAGTATGGGGAGCTGAACCATGCTGTATAGATCCCACGACTGGAAAATGACACCAGCTCTTTGATTGCTTTTGGATGGAATGAGAAGAGGTGAGCTTCATAACAAACCCATCAGAGGCAATCTCCATGAGTTGTCCCACTGAGAAAGTGAGGCAGAGATACCAAGATTCTGGCTATGAGTTTGCAATGAGAGTTTTAAAAACCAACAAAAGCAGGAGCACATGGAGTAGAAGACATGCAGTGAAACAGAAAAGTATTCAACAAAAGTAGCTAACAGGTATGATAGGGCAGATAGCAGGTATGAGGAAGGAAGGAACACTAAAAAGGAAAAGCACTAATTTCCACACTTAACAAACTTTGCTTCTCTAAAATGGGCTCTTCTCCCTCTTCTTCACCCTTTCATGTCTGATGTCACAATAAATAAAAAGTGAGGAAACTAAATTAGAGCAATTTACACTGCCGTATGATTAATACCATCAAGTCGGAGTGAAGGCATACACATACAAATACATGTTCACATGCCTGCACCCACAACACACACACACACACACACACACACACACACACACACACACACCAGGTTGACTAGACTAGCATTCCTGGGGAAGTACTATTAGAATTAGTAGTATATGCATAGGTTCCAAGTTGTTCATTCATTGTGGAAGGTTGTTCAGAAGACAACCAAACTTTGAACTGTGAACTTTGAAGTTGCAGAATTTGACAAACACTGGCCCCTCCTTGGTGTGATAACCTGTTAAGATGTGGCAGACACTTGGCTCCATTTGTACCCTTCCAGTTTAATCATGGTGGTGGAAGACAAGTCTGCACTGGGCATTGGGGTGTATGCCTTGTTATATGATATGTCAAATTAGAGGTGGCATCATCACAACAGATTTATGGTTGGAGGTACATCAGTTCTTCTTTTGCTGTAATCATGGCTGGAGCCCAAGGCTTACATTAGCCTGGAATGGATTTAGCCTAAGAAATGGAGACACAGCCAAATACCACGGACTGTGCACAGGGCAGCTACTTTTTTGGGAGGCCTGTCTTAGACAAGTTTATCCTTATAACGCATTGACATAATACCAGGATTCTCTAAGAATCTCTTGGAGACTCCCAGTTGTGAGATGAGTTAATCAACCCAGATTAATTGGTGTCCATGGCATGGAATAGTTCAAGGATTTCTTTCTTAATCAAGTAGGCCTTCTGTTGCCTTTCCTTCTGCCTTGTAGAATATCTCATTCCTCTGTCAAAACTTCAGCTCTTCATCCTGTAAATCCCCTGTATGAACACCTGAAACCCAAGTGCCATCTGTTCTGAGGAAGAGTGCTATGATTAATTACTGATGTCTGCTATAGGTATGGGGGTAAAGGGTAGTATGACATATGCCATCTGTCATTTTATCTAACTCTCCAGCAAATTATTCTCTCTACTTCAAAAACTGTATTTTTAGTCATCTGTTCTACTCTTGAAAAATCCTAAGTTCAACTGTGACATATACAAGTTTTCTATGAAAGAAGGAGTATGAAATTTATGTACTTAAATGTAACTAAATGGTCAATTTTGATCAAAAGTCTCAAGTTGCTGGAAGTGACTATAATTAATGTGCCAAGTAATCCATGGATTAGTGAAGATGAGACAGAGTCTTAAACTATAGGAGCTCATTGAGTTCCACCTATCCTGTGAAGGAGGTCGGTTAGTCTCTGCTGATCAAATATTGGAGACTTTGCTAATCACTGGGAATCTATCAGACAAACCTGAATTTTCAGACCTTATACAAATCTTTGACAACTGTCAAAGATGATGAAAACCAAGAAAAGTTAGAGTCCCTGTCCCAGGCTGGAGACTAAGGAAGTTGAATGACTAAACATAATGAGGTAGTACAGATGGGATCCTGGAACAGAAGAAAGAAGACAGCAACAGGAAAGTCAATGGGATCCAAATGGAGCCTGGACTTTACATCATAGTAAATACTATGACATAATTGTAAAAGTAGGATGATTGAGGGAACCAACAGAAAGGAGGAAGAGAATAGAATATCATAATACTAATCTTAATAATAATAATAATATTAAGGGTTTAGATCCACATATGTGTGAAAATATGAGGTATTTTCCCTTTCTGATCTGGATTTATCTTGTTTACATGATAATTAATCTTCAATTCCACCCATTTTCTTGCAAATAACATAATTCCATTCAATCTTAGTGTTGAATAATACTGTGCATATGTAATGATAATGTGAATATGATAATCTGAATAATAATGTATATATTTACCACATTTTCTCTACCCAGTCATTGACTGTTGGCTACCTGGATTGGTTCCAAAGATTCCCAGGCATCTGTGCTGCTATAAACGAGTGTGCAGGTATCTCTTTTAGACATTGTTTTAACATTCCTTCAGATATATTCCCAAAAAAATGACATAGGTTCATCCTGAAGATCTATTTTTAGTTTCTTGAGGAATTTTCCAACTGATTACCATCTTGGCTGAACTAATTTACATTGCACCAACCATGTTCCTTCCCACCTCCCACCCCTCACATTCTTGCCAGCATTTGCTGTTGTTTTTTTGATAATTACTATTCTGATTTGAGTGAGATGAAATCCCAGTATTTCTCTAGGACTAAGGGTGTTGGACATTTCTTCATGTATTTGTTAGAGATTTGTATGTCTTCTCTTGAAAACTGTTCATTTGCCAATTTACTAATTGTATTATCTGTACATTTGGTTTTCCATTTTTGAGCTATTTATATAGTGGGGATATTAATCATTTGTCCAATGAATAGCTACAGAGGATTTTTTTCTCTTATTGTATATTGTCTCTTTATTTTCATAAGTGATTACTACAAAATGAAGAAGGTTTTTAATTGGCTGCAATTTCATTTGCCAATCCTTACTCTCATTTCCTGGGCAAATGGAGTCTTGTTGTAATTACCTATGCCTCTTACCATGTTCTCCTGTAGGAGTTTCAATGTTTCGGCCTTACATTAAGATATTTGATACAATTGCAATTGACTTTTGCACAGGGTGAGCTACAGGGTGCTAACCTCTCTTCTTTGTTCCAGTTTTACCAAAAGCATTTGTTGCATACTCTTTTCTTTACAATGTTTGTGTTTTTTCTATATCTTTTGTTCAGTAGCTTACTGGTGTTATTCTACTCTCTTCTTAAATTTCTTCCTTTGGGAAATTCATTACTATTTTCTTTTATCTTTGATGTTCTGTGGGCAATGTGGCTTTTTGCTTGATGGGGTGTTATTTGTTCTGTTTTGATTTGTTTTGAGATAAGGGTCTTGCTATGCATCTTAGTCTGGCCTTGAATTTAGGATTCTGCCTCACCCTCTAAATGCTGTTATTACAGTAATGCATCACTATGTCTGGCTTTTAAATGAATCTTTATTTTTAATTCCCTTAAAGATTTTCTATTTCGTATTGCTTTTAAGTAATTTATGGCATTCCTTGGCTTAGATTTCTTCATGTTCCTAATTTTAGGTTGCGTATATGACTATAACTGACCAAAAGAGACACACTTCAGTCATTGATTTTCCAAATATTTTTCATTCTTTTCCTTGCTTGTTGCCCTCTGATAGTGTAATCAAAATTATATTAAAGTACTGAAGTTATCCTACTTTTCAGAATGTTCTGCTCACTCTGTATATCTTCCCCGCCCCCCGCATGAATTTCATATTGTTTTCTCTGACTTCAAGTTAACTAATCTTATCTTCTACAGCATCTAAAAGCTGTTGTTAATCTTCTGCAGAGTACTTTTATCTCTCAGTATGGATAGCTGCTAGTTTAATTTGGGTCTATTTTATATCTTCTATGTTCTGCATGATGTGTTCACTCTTTATTCTGAGCATGTACTATGCATCATTGTCTTAATGGTCTTGCTACTGAAAAAATCATTTGGGTTATTTCTGCATCTATTTATAGTAACTCCCTACATTGTCATCATGATTCCCAGTTCCTGATTTTTTTTTGTATGACTGGATTCAAGACACTGTGAAATTTATGTTGATTGCTAGACAATTTTGTGTTCCCGTAATATTTGTGGGTATAATTCTGTGATCTATCTGAGTCATTTGAGCCCTGCTTATGGTTGTTGTAATGCTTTGCAGTACAGAATTGCAGCAGCCTTGGTCTAACATTTTTGACTTTGCCCCTAGAAAGGAAAGCAAAACATTCTGAATACTCTATTCAGTACTCCATTAATTAGGAAATTTTTCACTCGATGATGGAGAGGTGAAGTATTCTTGGCCCTCTATGAACTCGATTGTACATCTGCTCCTTTGGCGTGTTCTCCCCTAGCCCTGGGTAAGCTACTTTCCTTTGTGTACCAGTCAGTACCCAGCTGAAGATCTGTGGGGCCCTTTATTCACTGCTCAGGTTTTACTTGGATGTGGCTCTTCCCTGTCTCATACTCTGTGGATTTCCCCTCCTGTGACTCCCTTAATTCACATCTTCACTTCCTCAACCTGTTGGGCTTGCTGGATTCTACCAGCATCTCCCTTCCCTAGGCTCTAAACACTCCCTCCAAGCTGGGAAGAACAGGGAGTGGTCTTTGTTACTTTCCCATCTCCAGTGGATCACATAATTCTTGTATTTCTTGATTTGCAATATTGGAAAACTATTATTTCATAGATAGTTGTTTTAGAATGTTTTGTGCAAGAAAGGTAAATAGAGAATAACAAATTTTGGTTACTCTTTTGGAAACAGAATTCAGGTGTTTCTGGTTTAGGTGATAAAGAAAAATGTATACCTGTCTATAGAGGGGCAAAAATTGAATTTATAGTAGAAATTAAAAAGTGAAGAGAGAGAAAAAAGGGAAAAATCTGTGAATTTGTTTACTAAAGGAGCTGATGAGCTCTCCCATGCCTGCAATTCTATCTACTTTGGAGATCAAGGAATTTCAGTTCAAGGCCAGCCTAGTATGGAAAAGAAGTTCAAGAGACTCCTGAAATCCTACCTCAAAAACAACCAGTGCAAAATGGGGTTGAGCACTTGCCTAGCGAAGTTTAATCCCCAGTACCACCCAAGAATATTTAAAATGAGAAATAATAACAAAATGAAATAGTGCTGAACTTTGCATGTGGAAAGAGACATGTAATGAAGAGGAAGGAAGGAAGGAAGGAAGGAAGGAAGGCAAGAAGGAAGGAAGGAAGGCAGGAAGGCAGGAAGGCAGAAGGCAGGAAGGCAGGAAGGCAGGAAGGAAGGAAGGAAGGAAAGGAAAGGAAGGAAGGAAGGAAGGAAGGAAGGAGTGAGGAGAGAGGTAGGGAGGGAGGGAGAGAGGGAGGGAAGGAGGGAAAAGGAAGGAAAGAAAGACAGAGAGACAGAGAAGACAGAGAGAAAGTGGTGAAGCAGAGAAATTAGAGTTCACTTGTTACTTGGATTTGTATTATGTAATGTGACTAAAGTTCATCTACTTCATGCACTGAGAGGGAGAGTGCAGTCTGAATCCCTCGCCACTCCCTCCAATCCCCTTTTCCAATCCTCTCATTCCCAAAATTTTCATATTTTTGACAGAACTTAAGGAGTTATAGATTGCCTAACAATTTTGTAATCATCCCACTTTAAAACTTCTTGTGGTCTGATATACAGTTGACATTCATATTTGATATCTGTCCTTTCTTACTACTTCTACTGAACCTTGAGATTTCCTGTCCTGTTACAGAACACTAAGAGACAGGAAATAAATAAAAATATCACTTCAATCTGATAAGGTATGACAGTGTGAACAAGGCATAAATGGAAACACAGAGGCTGGAAGGAGACCTATGCCATCTTGAATAGGCAGAAATAGGCTATAAAAAGCACAGGCCCTTTGAACCAAAGGAATTGGGCAGGAAATAGGTTATGGGGTATGGAAGTAGTAAAAAGAATGAATCACCAACCAAAGGGAGGAGAATGTGTAAAGGTTAAAAGCTGAAGAGGGCTGAAACTGTAAGTGGATTGATGAGTGTGGAAAATCTGATCCAAAGTCACACCCAAGAAATACTTTAAATGCCTGCTATGGTGTTTGGAATTGAACCTAAGAAAGGTAAGGGGGTCTTAGGTGAGTTTCAAGTAGAAGAATAACAGAAGTTGGTTGGGTCTAGAAGTCATTTTTATGTCAGAAGACAGAATCCAAGGGAAGAAAACACGGAGTATATTCGTTGTGAGCACGGACAGTACTTTGTGATGCAGAGTGTAGAAGTGGGTGTATTCCAGGATGGAAATGGCAGAACTGCAAAACCTGGCAGATGGCTAGATATGTGACAAAAGAAGGTGGTACCAAAGGAAACACCCAGGTGTTTGTCCTGGAAAATTGAATGAACGTCAACATTACAAGTATTACTGGTTAGATGTTTGAAAGTCCTTTGTAAAAAGAGAGAAAGGAGAGCAGGTTGGAATGGTCTGGCTTTGTTTTCATTCATTCAAGATATTGTCTGCTTTTGTTAGGTGCAAAGACTGTGCAATGAAAAAAGGTATGAAAATAAGGAAGAGAAATAAGGGAAGGGAAATTGAGGAAAATGACACCTGGCAATTCTTCAGGTCCAACTAATGCTAACTAATGTGATCAGGAGTGGATTTCAGTGTTGTCCAGCAACTCTGGACAATGACAGGATCAGTTAGAAGTGATGTTCACGGTGGGCTGAACTCAGGCTGAAGACTATGGAGCCACAAAGGTGAGATCACAGTTAAATACATGATGGAAAGCAGCCTTTGGGGCTAACTCAAGCATCATCAAGGTGTCCGCTTCAAAGAATCAGCTAGATAGGGCAGCCAGAAAATTCTAGAATGGGACCAATGAGAGAATAGGAAGAGGATAAACAGCTAGAGATCAAAGAACTGGTCATGAAAGAGAAATAGATGAATAAAGGAAAATCACCAATAAGAACTGAAGCAGCAAAATTCCCAGGTATATACAGTGGATCCAGTTGTGATTTCATTGCATTAAAGGTGGCAAGTGGCAAGATGTATAGCAAGATGGTTGAAAGTGCCAATCTAACACTTCAAGAAAAGAAGTTCGAAGAATATCTTCCACGTTGGAGCTCAGTGAGCCACAGTCATGGATGACAAAAGAGTAAAAGGTTAAGGTGTTAAAAGTTCATGTCCAGGTCAGTCTTTTTCATTGTACTGATCACTGAAAGCAGGTAGCAGAGACAAAGTAGGTATGAACAGGGATCCAGGGCATCTGTGAGCACAGAACAAAAAGAGTACTATGACACATTTTCTCTTTGGTGGCATTTTTAAAAATAAATTCATTTAAAGCTGAATCATTAGCACTTCTTAAAACCCCCAAGGTCATTTCAAGTTCATTTACTACAATGTTTTGGGTACATCCTGGTACCAAACATCTTCATAATAAATTCTTTGATCTCCCTTTGTAGGTTTTTTAAAAAATTGATTGTGGAGAACTTTTAGACTTAAAATTAAACAGAAAGACAATTCTTGGCCAAGCAGGTCTGATGAAAGAATGGTCAAACATATTAATGTAGAAAACTTAAAATTTCCCATCAAACAGCACACATCAAACACCAGAAAGTGATGAGCAACAGGTTTATATGACAGGAGGTATTACACAAAAAGTTTCCTCCACACCTTGTTTTGTGGTTTTTTACACTGTAGCCACTACCACACCTAGGAGTTTCGCTTATTAAAATAATAAAGAGACAGGGTAAACCCTGCTGACAGTCAGGTTTTACTGCATAGAGCAAACACAGTTCCTCAAAGGTAAAACTGGAATGACAAGAACAGGATTCAATTTGGAGAATGTCTGATATTAGCTAATTTTTTTTTCAAACTTAGTGTATGTGCGAGTGCTACGTGTGTATTATTTCCAACAGATCTTTGAGCAAACGAATATCATTTTCTATTTCACTTATAAAGCAATGACACTGAAGTCAAAAATAACACAGGGACACAGAGACAAATCCAAGTATGGACCTAAATCATAAGGTAAAATCCTTTTTTAAATATTTAAATAGCCATGGAAAGAGGTAAATTTCTGAAGGGTGAAATCAACAATTAAAAGTTCTTAGCTGGACACTGTAGTTCTACTCAAGAGACTGATTGCTGATAGTAGCATGTTCAGAAGCCAATCTAGGTAGAAAAGTCCCCTCGACTTTTTAACTAGCAAAAAGCGAGGCTGGAGTCATGACTCAAGTACAAGAGCACCAACCCAACAAACACAAGGCCCTGAGTTCAAGTCACACACACACACACACACAACATAGATTCAATTTCTCTGCGGAATACATCATCTATGTTACAAATGCATGTCCACAGAGCAGTGATTCGTGTGTGAGAGCTAGAAAAAGAGTTGTCATCATTTCAACTACCACATGAAGAGCACTTACCACGGACCCAACCCCGTTACATCGTGTTTGCTACATGCATGTGGTAGATCGCGCTGGGGAAGAGGTGACCACAGGGCTCAAAGCAGCCAGACCCAGGCCACTGAAGTATGAGAGCCCAGTCATCTGAACCCCCAACTTGCAACAGCATTTTCTTTTATTAGAGTCTAACATACGCACCCCACTTTGCAGGGGGGCGCGTGATCTCCAGCTAGCCTCTGAATCCCAGCATCAAGATCTTCCTACCCAGCTGTGGAAAGTTGGGAGAGGAAGTGGAGAGGAGGGAGAGGGGGGGATGGACAGGTAGAGGGAACAGGTGGGCCGGGCTATTCTGAAGCAGGTGAACTAATGATCTGGGGAGGGCAGAGGGGAGGGCAGAGGGAGGTTCCCTCCACCACCCCCCGCCCCCCCAGCTCACCTGGCCGGACCCACGTGACGGGGCGGGGCCTGGCGGCTGGAGGGCCACGCGGCCACGCCCCCTCCCGCACGCGCGCCTCGCCCGGGACCCCGCGGGCGCCCTCGGCCCGAAACCCCGGGAGGCGGCGGCGGCGGCGGCGGCGGCAGCGGCGCGCGGAGACGTAGCGACGGCGTCGGCAGCATGTCGGCCGGTGGAGCGCCGATCCCGCCGCCCCCGAACCCTGCCGTGTCCTTCCCGTCGCCCCGGGTCACCCTGCCCGCGGGCCCCGACATCCTGCGCACCTACTCGGGCGCCTTCGTCTGCCTGGAGATTGTAAGTGGGGCTCCGGGCGAGGGTCGTGCCGGGTGTGGCCGGGGGCCGGGGGACGAGGGCCGGGCACCCCCCCGTACCCCCCCCGTGCCCCCCCTCCTTCCCTTCGACCTGACCTTTCCTGGGTCCGGTGCCTCTCCCGGCCCGGGCGCCGCCGCCTGGGGCCTCCGGCCTGGCACCTGTTACGCCCGCACCTGCTCGGCCGCCGGCTATGGGGAGCACCCCTAAAGAGCGATCCCGGGGGGCGGGGGGCCGAGGGCGCCGAGGGACCTGGAGGGGACTGGGGGGGGGCCAGGGAGGACTGGACTTGGGAGCGGCTTCGGGGACTTCGGGGCTTCGCCAGGGGCAGCGCAGGGCTGGAGGAAGCACGGGCGCTCCTGGCCTGGCTGGCCTGTTGCTAACCTGCCATTTTGTTGGGGTTGGTGCAAAGGTGTGTTAAGCCCCCCCTTCCCCGTGCCCTGGGGTGACCAGGACACTGCCAAGATGTGTGTGTGTGTGTGTGTGTGTGTGTGTGTAGGCAGGGGGAGGGAGGGAACCGGGGCGGAGGCACCAGGAAGAGGAGGCTGGAGACCTGGGCACGGTTGGCTCCCCACCCCCTCCACGCACCCTTGCCATCCGGAGTGCCCTTTGGCTTAGGGAACGGAAACGCCAGGCAGGGAGCAGGCTGGAAGAAGGGTGAGGTGAGCGCCTGGCGCTTGGCAGCTTCGAATCAAACGGCTGAGAGCGGTGGGGGAAAGGTGGTGGCCAAGCTCCCGCCTGCCTCTCTCCCCATCTCTACACCTTCTGCCTTCCCAGCTGACCTAACCGAATCCCAAACCACCCCGGCAACCGGGTTAGACCCACCAGGGGGAAGAGGGCGGGGAGGGGGAGGTCATCCCGCCTGCCCCTGGCTCCCTTCTTCCAGCTAGACACTTGAGCTTTTTAAAAAGGAATTTTCTGGAGTTTGGAAGCTTTTGAAGCTCCTTATTTATGGACAAGAGGGGGGTGGGGTGGGGATGTGCAAATATGAATTGGGCAACCAGCGTTGCATCATGCCCTGGGAATGACAAGGAGAGTGAAATATTAGCAAGGCAGTGACTTTGCTGCGAGCAGGCTCATTTTTGTTTGCTAGGTTTGGAGTTGCCATCTCTCTTTCCTGTCTCCTCTCCAGTGAGTTTGCATAACCTGGATTTGGGTCACTCCGGTTTCACTTTTGTACCTGTGGGGCTGGAACACCTTGCGGGCATTGATTTTCTGCCCTATTATGCCAAGGGAGCCCAAGGCACCCTAAGTTAAGGTTAGCCTAGATTTGAATCTGAAGAAAGACAAGAGCAAGTTGGCTGGATGGTGACTGCAAAGCGGCAAGAGGCTGTTTTGAGTGTGAGCCCCAGTCACAGAGCTCAGGATGAGCAGCCCATGTCCATAGGAGTAGAACAAGGAAAGGGTGGTATTGGGTGAGCTGTGCAGCTGTGAGGGACACACCTTCAGAACAGGAAGATCTTCACAGAAAGATTTCCTACTTTCTGGGCTTCTCTTCCATCCCTGTTGGGCAGACGGCAGGTGCTTGCCTGCCTCTTTTAGAAGTTTACCTCACGCTCATATCTACACTCCACCTGTGCCAGAATTTGCAAAATATTCATGCAATCTTTAAATTTAAACTCCTCTTTAAAGTTAGCCATTGTGAAATCCCAAAGTTGATCAAGAACCTTTGCTCCCTGAAGAATGCCTTGCACACAGTAGGTATTCAGTGAGTGATTTGGAAACATCCATTCAGTAAAACACCAAGAGATTTAGAAACGGATTGTGTTTTCTATCCTAAACTGGAAGGCTTGGCTTTGCAATACTAACTTAACATTTACTCTGTGGCATGGATGAACTGGTAAGTACAGCTGAGGTCCAAATCCAAACGTCTGGCACATACCAATATTCTCCACTTAAGAATCCAGGGTCATTTTACCTAGTTCTGATAGGCTATCACTATTTGCATCTCTTGTATTATCTCTCCAAGAAATGGCTTATACCTGTGACATTGTGAGTGTAGTATATCTGGGGAGATTAGAATTGAACGATTTGAGCACAATTAACGAGTTAGTTTGAGAATGAAACTCCAAGATCATCAGCGTAGTCTTCCATTAATACTCAAACCCATTCCTACTGGACAATTGGACATAGATGAAGAAATCTTGGAGACATATGAATCTGGATGGAAGGTCAAAATGAGTGAATTTGAAGACATCAGATACACTGGCAGAGGCTAAAATAATTGGTCTTCAAAATGGGCTTAGTATTTGGAACTATGCATGACAAACTCTCACATGTTTAACCAACGGAGTAAAGAATGTCTAAAGAGCCACAGTAGACTATGATTTAAGAATCAGAAAGGATTCTCGAAGGTGAATTGAGCTAGCTGGGGTAAAGTGCCTCAAAAGTACGTAGTTAAACTAGGAGTGCTGGTGCGTGCCTGTAATCCCAGCACTGCAGCTCCTGGGGCAGGAGGATCTTGAGTAGATGTCAGCCTGGGCTTCGCAGCGAAACCTTCTGTTATAAACTAACAAGGCGGCTGATGTACGAAAAAGGTAAAGGAGGTAAAGTAAAATAGCTCTGGGAAGTGATATACGTCTGAGACCGGTTTTAAAGGTGGTAAGGTGCCAGAGGACATGAAAACAATGACAGGAATCGACTGGATCCGACCATCCCCTCTCTGCCAGCACAGGGATAATTTGCATTTATAGAACTGTCTTCTCTACAGAGGCTGGACAAGCCTCCCGTGGTTGCCAGCCTTGGCTGTGCATTTCAATCTACAGGGGAAGACTTAGCTGACCCTAGGTGGTTCCCCAGAGATTCTGATTTAATTAGTATGGGATGGCAACAGTATTTTTTTAAGCTGCCCATTTATTAAATTCAGCAAGATTTGAGAACTAACCACTGTGGGAGAGGGGGTAGGGGTGTGGCTAGGGAATATTGAGTAAGTCATTTCCTGCTTTTCTCCCTCGTAAAACTACACAGTGTTTCCAAAATTGTGGCATGGCCACAGGTGGTTCGTGTGTGTGTCAGTGTCACATGCACATACATGCCAGTTCTGGGGATTGAACTCAGGGCTAGTTGCAGTCCCTGAGCTTTTTTGCTCAGGGATATCACTCTAACACTTGAACCACAGCTCCACTTCTGGCTTTTTTGGTGCTAAATTAGAGATAAGAGTCTCACAGATTTTCCTACCTGGGCTAGCTCAAACTGGAGATCCTCAGATCTCAACCTCCTGGGTAGCTAGGATTACAGGCCTGAACCATTGGTGCCTAGCCAGGTTTACTTTTACACCCTGGAAATAGGGTAATTCCTGTCCTTAGAAGAATTTGTCTGGTGGAATATCAAGTCAAAAAAGAAATACATGATCATATATGAAGTGCTAAAATAAGTTCTTGTATATGTTAGCGGAAAGCTGGGTACAGAATATCTGACAGAGAACCAGGACACAGCTGTAAAGAAGATAGCATTTGAGTGAAGCCACATAGGATGAGCAAGAGTTCCTTAACCACACAAAAGGAGGACAATTCCAGGGATAAATGAGGGCATGTACAAACCTCAGAGAGAGCATGGCAGGAAGCTTCTATTGACTGTTGACCTTCTTGACATGCCTGGCAGGGGTGACAGAAAAGTCAAGAAACTGTACAGCCAGAGTTGAGGTTGTGGTTCACTGAGAGTCACAGCTTTGAGTCTATGATGGGGGATGGAGGATGTCCTCTATGGAGGACAGAGATAAACCTAGTTAGCGTTTTGCCTCAGGAATCCTTAGTGAAGTTTGTATGAAAAACACAGAGCTAACAGCAGGTAGATTGGTTAAGGGGCTAATTACTCTACTGGAGATGAGGGATGGTAAGAACTTGAACCATGTACCTTGCCCCCCACACACAAAAAAATAGAATGTTAAAGGCTAATGGTGAGGGGTTGAGGTTGTATAGGAGGAAGGTGACTATCATGCAGCTGAAGGCATTTCAAGATATTTTCAACTAAAATCTTAGAGACTAGACTCACATAAATGTTCTGATATATACAGTTTTCTTTTCTTGGCCAGAAAGTGAGATCTTGATTGCAAAGGGACCTGGTATGCTTGCAGTGGGCAAGAGGGTGGTTTCCATGAATATATTTTCCTCACTAAGTAGATCTTAATCCCATAAATAAGATTTGTCCTGGGCCTGTTCATTAAAGATCTCCATCCACATGGAAACAACCTTTCAATTTTCATGAGAGAAAATACATTAATGCCTTCACCTAAGCTTCTTCCTACCAAACATTTGTTCTGACTCATAGACCTATAGGAAAAATGAAGAAACAAAATTCGGAAAATCTTAAACCAAGTTGAGGGGAAGGTTGACCTTGAGCCTCAACAGAAAAGGTCAAAGAAGTGAGATTTCTATTTGGTTTATATAGCCCAGTAGAAATATACCTGATCTTAAAGGCAGTAGATACGGTATTCCTACAGAGATATGGCTGAATAAAGGACCTACAGTGGCAAAGGACAGGAACTGAGTAGATATTACCTATATGCAGTTCTTGATGAATGTTCTATGATCTATGGTACAGCATGGATGGTGTGTGAAAATATTCTAGAAGGACTGGCTAGAGTGGATAAAGGTAACTTTGGAGTAGTTACACTCTGTATGTCTTACCCAAGTCAACATGTAATCATTCTTCCTGGTAGCTACACTTTGACTCATGTGTCCTATTTCATGAAAGAGGACCAAGCCTTTTCATAGGCAGATTTTATATAATGACTTTCAGAAGGAAAGAGGCAAAGAGAATAAACAGAGGGATTTGTACAGCTCATAGACAAATAAGGCAGGGATATTTTTAACCTACATGACAATTAATTACTTATAAGCATGAAAATCAAGAGAAAATATAAAGAAGAACATAAAGGAGCCTGTACACATTTCTTCTTTATGATATGTGCCTCCCATTTTAGGATGAGCATCATGTATTTAAAGAACTGAAATGAAGCCAAGTGCTAGTGGCTCATGCCTGTAAGAAGAGGCTGAGGTCTGAGGATTGCATTCAAACACAGCCTAGGGAAGGAAAGTCTGTGAGACTCTTATTTCCACTAAACTACCAAAAAAGCCAGACATGTAACTGGGCTAAAGTGGTCAAGTTGTAGCCTTGCACGAGAGAGGCTCAGGGACAGTGCCAAGGACCTGAATTCAAGCCCCAGGACTAGCAAAAAAAAAAAGGTGAAAGTTTGGGTCTGATAGTGAGGACGTAAGTATAATCTTATATGTGAGACATACTTCAAATGTAAGCCATTGAGCTAGACTTACAGGATCAAGAGAGCATGGGTAGGACAAAAGAAGACAACTTGGTCAAAAATTCCAATGGCAGCAGGGCACTGGTGGCTCATACCTGTAATCCTAGCTACTCAGGAGGCTGAGATCTGAGGATCAAGGTTCAAACCATACTGGGCAGGAAAGACTTGAGACTCTTATCTCTAATAAACCACCAGAAGACCAGAAGTGGTACTGTGGCTCAAGTGGTAGAGCGCTAGCCTTGAGCTGAAGAGCTGAGAGACAGCACCCAGGCCCAGAGTTTAAGCCCTACGACTGACCCCCCCCCCAAAAAAAAATTCCAAAGGCAGTGTCTGTAATAGTAGGTTATCCGGACAAATCCAGGGCCTTAAGAAGGTGTTAAAGTGCTGTTAATGAAGGAAGCATTCTAGAGATGCCAACTTACTCTTGATTTTCCATTCTAACCTCCTAAGATCTTATGGAAGGTGGTCTTGTCAATAACTACTTGAAAATTGAGAGGGACTTCTTACTTCACTACTTCTCTTCTGAGCAACTTTTGTGTGCCAGAGAACCAGCTGGGCTCCAGAAGACTTGTGTTCCTAGCATTCCAAGCTACACTTCCATTTGCTGTGGAACCATTCATTACCCATGCCGATTGGCTTCTGTTCATTTCAAGGAGTACATAAATGTCTTGAGTTTTGAGGTATCCAAGACATTTAAGACAATGTCACCAATTCTGACCTCTCCATCCATGGGTGAAAGGCATGCGAGTCTTATCATTTTAGTGTAGAATGTGTAAATGTTAAGAAGGATACATATATCAGTAAACATGTAAGCACTGAGTATGGTATCCAGCCAAGAGAGTCTTACTGGAAGATATGGTACTAAAGCCTAGTTAGACAGTAAAAAAGGGAAAAAGGATGGTTGTCAGAAACATCAATGAATGTGATCCGTTCTTTGCAGGATATAGGATGACGGGCAGGAGCTAGAGTGGAGAAGAATATGGAAGGGAGACTTTGCAGGATATAGGATGACGGGCAGGAGCTAGAGTGGAGAAGAATATGGAAGGGAGACTTTGCAGGATATAGGATGACAGGCAGGAGCTAGAGTGGAGAAGAATATGGGAGGGAGAGCAGCATTGCCTTGCTGGGGAAGGCGGGCTGTAGTATTCCAAAGTGTTGCTCCCTCTGGACTGCACTACATCGTGAATGAACTTCTACTCCCATGGCTTGCCTTAAAAAAACGTACCCACCAGTTACAACATAGTATCTGTTGTCTGAAGTACGTTTCTAGTTCTTAAAAAAAAAAGTCCTTTAGGATAAAAATGAAGCTAAATTATAGAAATTATAGAAAGTAAGAAACTTCTGGGCATCTTGAACACTTGTATACCATAGTAGTTTATGAGTAGGTACCCAGTAAGTAAGCATTCATTAAAATAAGAATGCTTAATAGATAAGGTATTCTGAAATTTTAAGTGACCACAAACCCCATTATGATTGACATGAAAGTTGTGGACTATGTCCTAGAAAAATGAATATGTACTCATAAACTCTGGAAACCTATTACCAGACTCAAATCCTAGGTCTAACATTTAAGTGTGTGTCTTAGAAAAAGTCATTACTGACTCTGTACCTCAATTAACTTATCTGTAAAATGGGATTATAGGTATCAAATTGGCACATCCTTGGAAGAGTGCTTGGAGCATAAAGAATGCTCGTAACATAAGAAATGTTTGCTAATATTTCGGTTATCCTTGTTACGTTTGGCATACTGTTAAAAAAAAAAAAAACTCTACAAGTCATACCAGGTTTTTGTTTTGCTGGATTTTCTCCTCTGTTTTTTTCTCTCCCTGAAATGTCCAATGTGTAATAAATGGCAAGACAATTAGGAAATTGTATGTTGTACACAGAAAAAGCTAAATAGTATTTTTCTCTCTGGGGGTGTTAAAATGGTATTTTATCTCTTCAAATTCACATACTTCTTTATAGTCTCATTCTAACCATTAACTAAAAAAAAAAAAGATCTGAACAGGGATTAACATGTTTACTCAGTTCTATAATGTATGTATACAAAAGACAGAGGTGTTACATTGGTTTGCAGAGTATTTGCGGAAGTCAGGTTGTACGTTTAATAGCAGTCCTTTGGGTAATAAGTGGCAGTTGAAAAGCAAAGGGGTATTTGTGAAAGGAATACCTGGAGAGACGAAGCAGGCCATTCATGTAGGAGACAAACTGAGATATCTAAGGCAGAATACAGTCTGAATATCAAGCCTTACTTGCTCCCCAATGGCATATTTTCCAGGGGGGGAGGGGGGGGGAGAGAAGGCATAGATGTATCTTTACCACCAACTTGCTGAGATTTGTGGAAGAATACTTCCCCTGGTCTTCTCATGGAAGAGATATGGAAAAGCCATTCCTTCCTGATCTACAGAAGCCAAACTAAAGTGACAAGTATATATTAAACTTAAAAAAAAAAAAAAGACTCCTTTTGGGAATGGGTATCAGTGTAGTAGCTGCAGTTCAGAACATGCACATTTGAGTACCTGTGATGTATGTGCTAGTCTATCTAATGTTGGGCCAAGAAGAAAAGGGAAAAACAATCCCAGGGGAAGCTTGTACCTACTTCTAGGAGGGTTTTCCCTTTGCCTTACTTGGAAGGAAATCACATTTGGAGGTGTGGAGTCCTGATCCCTGACTTAGGTTCTATGGGACATTCCAAATTGAAGTGTAGTTGGCTGTTTGGTACATAATTCTCAGACTCTTCAGAACCCTGGGAAGTAATGTAAGAAAGGTAGACAGCAGTCAGTGTGGACTCAGGTCCAAGGCGGCGCGATGTGGGTGAAGAATGGCATTCTGAGTGCCTTTCTTTGTGCTGTGTGCACTCTGCTGCTGCTATGACACTTTATCAACTGTTCTCCCTTCGGTTTTAATCATTTGAATCTCTGTTTTCACCTCTAAAACAGGACTCCCTCCAGAGTCACTTATACTAAACAGGCGTCTGATAGCTATGGCTGGTAAATATCTAAACTTTCCAAAGCTTGGAGAGAAGCAAATACACAGAACATTGATTGTATATAAATAGACATATGTAATGTTATTCACATGTGTATGCATACATTGATTATACACACACGCATAATCAATGTTCTGTGTATTTGCTTTCTCCTAAACTCAGTTTTTAATCTTGAGCCACGTTAGGAAAATTGGGAGGAAAAGTAGCCTTTGTCAAAAGGAAGTTGTGGAATAGGAAAGAAATAATTGTTTCAGAAAGCTAGTGTGATGTTTTTGAATGAGGAAGATGGCTTTCCAACATGGGTTTCGTTCTTTTCTCTGCTCATCCTCTGTCATCCAAAGCTAGTCTCTGACAGGACTGGACCCCGGTTTAATGGAGAGGGAAGGCCGTTTACACATTCTCTCCTCTTTCCCTTGTCATACTGCACACACACATCACAAATGAGGAGGTGAGTTTGATTGCTTTTCGTGTAAGCGCTGAGTTCCTCTCCAAGCCTTTGAGGTGTGGGAAGGGCTATAGTAGTGAGTATGACTGAACACTTCACTTCATCCATACTGTTGTACATTGTAAGCTCCTCTGGCCAAACATGGGTCTGTACTGAAAGCTGACTGTACACCAGCCTTCCTGCCTCCCTGCCCTACCCCACTCCCAGCTTTATATTTCTACTCTCTGCTCCCAAGCTTGCAGAGCACCCTGTGCTGAGTCTCTCTCTCACACACACACACACACACACACGATCTAGATATAGATGTATAGTAAAAACACTGTACAGAGGGGTTACAGTTACATGAGTAAGGTATTGAGTACATTGGAGCATTGTTACCTCCTCCTTTGTTTTCCCCCTACCTCCCTTCCCTCCCCACCTCCCCATCTCCTCCCTCTCCCCTCTACATTGTAAAGTTCATTTTCAACACAATGCCCTGTACAGCTCACAATGGGTCAACCTGCATCCTCATTTAAGCATTCCTTTAGATCCCTTTCCCTCCCCTGTTTTCACTGCATTTGATTCTGGTGTTTTGCACCTTCTTGTCTTTTTCCTAAAAGTTCTTCTTCAATCCCAAGTAGATTTGAGGCTGGTCTGTTTTATTTATAGTCTAGGTTTATTAAATGCTGTTTCATTCCAGAGAATTATTTGTGTTTATCTATTTAGTTGGCCTGATAAACCATGCCCAGTTATTCTTTATAACCTGTTGGACTTGCACATAGGCTCCCAGTAAATGGTTCTTGATATCAAATAATGATGAACATTTCCTAAACTATATTTAATGCAGTGTACATCCGTAGTGGCAGAGTTAAAAACAACAGCATCTTTTTGTGTTGTTAAGAATTGAACTTAGGACCTTACATAGGTTACTCAAGGTTTCTACTAAGACATACCTCCAGTCCTAGACTGATCCATTAATGACATTGTAATTACCATAAAATATTCATCAAGTGGCATAAAAATTATACAGTCTATCAATAGGAGCAAGTTTATTTCTTTAATAATATCTGATAGTGATAATTTTAAATTTTAATATGCATTAATATTCATTACTTCAGAGTTATTTTCTAAAACTTTCTGGGTTGATTGTTAATTTTTCATTTGAAAGTTGAAATTGAGATATTTCTATAACTATAAATTTGTTAAACTGATGTTTTAATTATCATTACATTACCAGTCAAGCAATGATTTATTATGTCTGAAAATGTTTCTACAAAGTAGTAGCAAGTTATATGACTGAGCCTTTTTTTAAAAAAAAATCTTTAATTAAAACTTGTATTTTTGGCTTCCAGTGATTTTTGTGATTTTTATTAAGTATATAGATACTTAATAAGCTCAAACTGTTATGTGAACACTAATCTTCGCTAAACATGCATTTGATAGTGCTGGATGTGTATGAGAGAGAGAGAGAGAGAGAGAAAGAGAGAGAGAGAGAGAGAGAGGAAGAGAGATAAAAAGGAGGGAGAGAGAGAAAAACAGAGAGAGAAAGGGGGGAGGGAGATATTCCAGCCTACCTGAAGCATCTTCAGAGCCAGTATAGAGCTGAGGTTTTGGTGTTACCAAATCTAGCAGAGTACTTGACAATTAATAAATGGTTTGGGATGTGGAAACAAAAATTAGTGTGCTGCCAAGAAGGTCTATTAGTACAGATTGAATGGAAGTTGGGGGTATTTGATTACTGTATGTCTTACCCATCAGTGTGAGCAATCCCTAATAGGGAGAGGGGCTGGGAAAAGGAGGGGTACCTGAGCATGAGGCGAAATGCAGGAAAGATTATTTTAGGTGATGGGCTCAAGAATAAATATGAGTGGGAGCTTCTCAAATACACACAGGAAGAATGGCATTCTGGAACAGCAAATAGCAGGCCACATAGTTGTGAAACAGCTTTATGTTTGAGCTGTAGATTTTTTTCCTTTATAATACAAAATGTGATGGACTTAATAACATAAGACAAATAACTGAATAACTGAAGGCCTTTAATGCCCTGCAAAGGATGCATATTTTGCATTGCTTTTATAGTCGCCTAGAGGAAACCAAAGGCTTTAGATTCATAACTCATAGATTTTCTTTTTTTTTTTTTGTTTTTTTTGTTTTTTTTGTCAGTCATGGGGCTTGAACTCTGGGCCTGGGTGCTGTCCCTCAGCTCTTCAGCTCAAGGCGAGCGCTCTACCACTTGAGCTACAGCGCCACTTCCTCATAGATTTTCTTTTTGTTTTATTGTAAGGATGATGTACAGAGGGGTTACAGTTATATAATTAAGTACATTTCTTTTTGAGTGGAAAACCCATTTTCTTTATCCCCTATTTCTCTTTCTGTATTCTTCTACTTATAACTAGTTGCCCAATTTCTGGGTGCTAAGACTTCCACCTATAATCCTAGCTACTCATGAGTCTGAGATATAGAAGATCATGGTTTGAAGATAGTCCAAGAAGAAGAATCTACTAGACTCCAGCTCCAAAATGACTAGCAAAAAGCAGGACCAGAAGCATAACTCAAGAGGCAGAGTCCTAGCCAAGCAAGCTCAAGGCCTTCAATTCAAACCCAGTGCTGAAAAAGTTACCCACGCCAGAAATCCATCCACTTCTCTGTGTTCGCAGCAACCTAGTGCTAATAAATACACATCGTTGTAGTCAGTCTCTGGTGTCATCTCCAGTTCGGTGTACCTTCTTCTCGAGTCCATTCTCACAATCCTGCCCAAAACACTGGGAAATGTAAGCTTGACACCCTACTTCCTGCTGAAGTTGATCATGACCTCCTAGTCTCTCAGCAGAAATTCATCTCCATGCCGCTTCAGCTCAGTCCCTAGCCAGCTCTCTCACTGCTGGCACTTGGCACAAGTTGTTCGCAACTGCCGATCTGTGGTCCTCACCTGGGCTAGACTTTGCGATCTGACCCTGGATCATTCTCACCTTCGTCTGTTTTACTCCTGCCCTGTCCTTGGTATTATCGTTTCTAGAATGTATCTAGATGCTAAACATAACTGTGTGGAATTGCAGTGCACAATAATCGCTCGGTTGTGACATTTATGTTTAATCATGTTCTCAGTTGTCCCTTTCCTGTAATAAACTGAGTTCTGAGCTGGCAGTGACCAAGCGCAGCTTGCTCGAGTACCATTTCATTTCCAGCACCTAGAACCGTGCTCAACTTATAATTTTGTGTGCTAACTATCCAATCTATCTATCAGATGTCCAGTACATCGTAGGTTACAATGATTGCTTTTATTGCTGTTATGAATTCTGTACAAAATGGTACGGAGTTGTACAAGTAGGCCGTGATAAAAACCTGAAAATGATGATTGGCTATGGGAAATTAGAAAGTGATTGCTTCAAGATGCATTGTGTTCAGAAACTGACATGTTGAATTGAAACCCCTCTGTATAACTACTTAACAATAATAAGAAATAAATGAAAGTTTGGTTTTTTTTTTTAAAGAAAGTGATTACTGAATGCCAGATGTCCTCTTGGAGAAAGGGAACTCCACTGGAAGGTCAGGTCCATGGTCAGATTCAGTCCTTTGGGGAAGGAGGTATCTTGCATCATATTAGAGAAATGGTATCTAACAGAATGGTAAAAAATGTGGACAGGAATCTCTGTAGAAAAAGAAATACTGAAATTGATCCAGGCACCAAAGGCAGCCATTTTACACAAGCTGATTACCCCCTTTCTTTGTGTTTTTTTTTTTCTTTCAGTTGTTTGGAGGTCTTGTCTGGATTTTGGTTGCCTCCTCCAATGTCCCTCTACCTTTGCTACAAGGATGGGTCATGTTTGTCTCTGTGACAGCCTTTTTCTTCTCCCTCCTCTTCCTGGCCATGTTCCTCTCTGGTATGGTGACTCAAATCAATGCCAACTGGAACTTCCTGGTAAGGGACTTTTATTTGTTTTATATCTGTTGTAATAAAATATTAGAAATTCGTGAGTACCTCATTCTGTTCTGAAATGTCTATGTAGTGGTTCTGTTTGTTGTTCCATATGGGAGAGAAGTAAGACCACAGAAGCCACTGTGGTTTCCCGTGGCTGCCTCTCCAGACAGCAGAGCCTCAGGTTGTAAAGTACCTGCACTAGTAGAAATGAGAAGTCATTCTGTTACTCTGTTATGATTCGATCTGAATCGTAAGTTTTTTTGCAAAACTTTCACATCATGCAAAACAAATGAATTTCGTTATATTAATTGAGTATGTAAACGCATGCCTTTGAGAGCTGCCTATTATCATATTGTTTTGAAATTTTCCGCTGAACTCTTCTTTAGACAGTTGCATGTGTCCAGTTGTCCCCCCAGGTCTTTGCAGTACCCTTAGAGGTACTAACTCCATTGATGCTCAAGTTCCTCAGAGAACCTACAGACAGGATCTGTAGTCTGTGCAACCTACAGACATTTGCTATGTGTAGATTACTTACAATAACCTATTATAATATAAATGCTTTGTACATAGTTGTTTTACTCTACTGCTTAGGAAACAAGAGAAAATAATGATCTGAACATGGTTTATACAGGGATCATTTTTAAACTTTTTCTATATGTGGTTGATTGATTCCTTACAAGCAGGACCCATAGACCCTCAGGGCCATATTCTTAATAGAAAACCATATTCTTTTCTATATTCTACAATATACTTACAATATATACTACAATATACTTACAATAACCTATTATAATATAAATGCTTACAATATATACTACAATATACTTACAATATAATACTTACAATATAATATATACTACAATATACTTACAATATAATATAAATACTTACAATATATACTACAATATACTTACAATAACCTATTATAATATAAATGCTTTGTACATAGTTGTTTTACTCTACTGCTTAGGAAACAAGAGAAAATAATGATCTGAACATGGTTTATACAGGGATCATTTTTAAACTTTTTCTATACGTGGTTGATTGATTCCTTACAAGCAGGACCCATAGACCCTCAGGGCCATATTCTTAATAGAAAACCATATTCTTTTCTATATTCTATTCTCCAGATACTTTGAAAGGAGCATATTTTATACTCAATCCCTGTCCCGAATCAGTAAGAACTGACTTTAAAAAAAAACTGAGTGTTGAAGCAGTACATTTGCAATCAAAACCATATTTTAAATTATGACACCATTCAATTGGATCAACTTCCTGTTTTCCATGTAATATATGACACCTGTCTTTCAAGTTTGTGGCTATTAATTCTCTGGGCCTATTGCAGACAGGCTCACGAGAGCATGATGCCAGGCCATGGTGGGGAGTGTTTTAGTGAAGTTCGTGAAGATTTTTCCCATTGAGTGCTAATCACAGTTCAGTATGTAGAAACTTGAATCTGACCTTTATAAGGCTTTATATATGCTCTCCCAACTATACTAGCTTTTTATTCGGCAGAATTAAGTATATTTCTACAGCATAAGACCTATAATCTCAAATGTTGTCCTCAGTGAACTGTAGCAAAGGTGATTGTACTTTAAGCCAGCCTCTCAACAATGGCACAGCTTAATGTAAAGCTAAGAAGGAAGTAGAGTTCAAAGGTTACAGTTATTCACAGACTTTATATTTGTTTTCTTATTTCTGGGTGGTGTTAGGCCAAATAAGTGGGATCTCTGAATTTTAATACTTTCTTTACTTGATACCATTGAAGAATAAAGGAAATAATGAGTGATTTGGGGAATGGATTATAATAAGCAATCAATAATCAATAATCATCCTAATTCCTTAAACACACCAAGACTTATAGTTTAGACCATTGATAGCCCTTTTACTTGTATTAATTTGCTAATAGTATATTCCTAAATTTTCTCCTATTTTCTCATTAGTGATGAGAAAATATTTCTGTAAGGAATACTGAGGAGCAGAGAGGACCAAATGACATTACAGAGAGAGAGAAAGAGAGAGAGAGAGAGGGAGAAAGAGAGAGAGAGAGAGAGAGAGAGAGAGAGAGAAATCTGCCAAATGGTATTTGAAAAGGGGAAGGAATAAGAGGAGGATTGAGGGGAGGAATTTGAAGATGGCAGAGGAGGTGGATTTATTCAAAGTGCACTGTGAGCATATGTGAACCCTCCACATGGAACCCTCTCATATTACCAAAGTATGCATGCCAATTCAAAAATATAATCAAAATATGCTTTAAAAAAAGAGAACACCTGGGGCTGGGAAGGTGGCTCAGTGGTAGAGCGCTTGCCTTGCATGCCTGAGGCCCTGGGTTCGATTCCTCAGCACCACATAAGCAAAAAGAAAAAAGCCTGAAGTGGCGCTGTGGCTCAAGTGGTAGAGCACTAGCCTTGAGCTGAAGAGCTGAGGGACAGTGCCCAGGCCCAGAGTTCAGGCCCCACAACCGGACCCAAAAAAAAAAAAAAAAAAGAGAGAGAACACCTTAAATTACTTGGTCATGTGATGAAGATCAAAGATCTATAATTAGGTTACAGATCGATCCCAAATCACTTCTTTTTAAATGCTAGGCTTTCCCATAAGTTGTGATAATAAAGTAGTGTTATTGTTGAGGGAAACCAGGTACTTTTAGTATCAGTCTTAAAAAAAAATGCTGTTAGACCAGTTTGAACCTCTGTAGCCCTACTGGTGCATCACTACTCAATAATCCCTTCTATAACTTACTTCTCCCATAATGCCGTACCACCCCCTGTCCTGGCCTTCCTCCTGTGACCTTCCTGGATCTCCTCGTAGCTTGACAACTAAGGTGTTAATCCCTAGAAGCAGTGTCTCCAGTGACCTACAGTAGCTAGCATTTTTTCAGTTGTTCAATGCATGTCTGCACTAACATGTATATATTTTTGAATATTACTCATGATCTGAGTAGACATATGTCCCAACTTCCCACACACACAATTGGGCTTGTATAAAGTATTTATTACCTTTGAAATTGAGTCAAATATTAACATCCTTCATAATTTAATTTAATTAGTATTTCACCAATTTATGGCATTCTATCTACATTCCATCTGCTCAGTGAAATATAAATGATTTTTGCTGTTTCAACCATACAACCACATGCAAGTGACATTTAAAATTGGGAGACTTATCAGTCTGTCCTACAGGTCATCTGCAAAAATGATCTCATATATACATATGAAAAATATTACTACATATAGTATACATAACTATATGATAAAAACTATCATATATATCATATATACTCAACTTATAATAGACTACTCTTGGTGAGTCAAAAAAACTGGTTCAGGTTGAATATGTCATATCCAAAAGTCATGGCACCAGAAGTTTTTCAGATTTTAGAGGTTATTGGTTTGTTTTTATTTTTTGAATATTTGGCAGGATCTTACTGCTCAAAAATATTCAGATTGTGAAGCGTTGTGGAGTTTGGCTTTTGAGTTTAGGGATGTTCAACCTGTAGCAGCCATGCACTGTGTGCCATAGTGATTGTCACATACAGGGCTCAGAATACAATAAGCCTATTTTCCAGGAGCCAATTCCTGCCTTCAAGGTTTTTATTAACCACTTCCTTATTTAGAAATTTTTGAGCAGTTGCTTGAAAAATAATTATTTTCTCCTGTAGTAATACTTTAATGCTATAAGATAATTAAATTTAATTTAATATATTAATTTTAAGATTAATTAATTTAAAATTAATTAATTATTAATACTTTAAAGCTATTTTATAACATTAAAGTATTTCTTTTTTTAGAAAATAATAACTGTTTATTTACCCAGTCATAAGATACATGTAATTATTTTGCTTAAGTAAAAAAATCTCTTCCTTAAAGTCATTTGATTAAACAAATGTTTATTAAGAGCAGAGCAACATTCTTTTTGTTGTTGTTGGTTGTGGGGCTTGAACTCTGGACTTGAGTGCTGTCCTGAGCTTTTCAGCTCAAGGCTAGTGCTCTACCACTTGAGCCACAGCAACACTTCTGGGTTTTCTGCTTATGTAGTGCTGAGGAATTGAACCCAGGGCCTCATGCATGCAAGGCAAGTGCTCTACAACTGAGCCACCTTCCCAGCCCAGAACAATATTCTTTTTTTTTCTTTTTTTTATTGTGAAAATACTGTATAAAGGGGTTACAATTACATGAGCAAGATAATGAGTACATTTCTTATCAAGCATTGTTGCCTCTTCCTTTGTTTCCCCTTCCCATCCCTTCCTATCTCCCTCCCCTCCCCACCAAAGTTGTAAAGTTCATTTTTCGACATAATGACTTGTACACCTCATTGTTGCAATGGGTCCACCTGTATCCCTATTTAAACAATTTGTTTTTTCCCTTCCCCTCCACAAATTATACCAACATCAAATATAGTGAAAACAGGACTTATACTGTGGGGGAGGGACATACAAAGCAACAAAGAAATCATCTTATAAATATGTTAGAAACAATTACATGAAAGAAAAAACATTTGAATATTTATCTTGGGGCTCATTTCACCTAACATCAACTTATCTGACCTTTTCTGCTTGACTCAGACATATACTAGTTATTGCAAATAAGGGAAACCATGGGACCTATGTTTCTTTGGGCCTGGCTTACTGATTCACTTTCTACAAGTATTTGTTAAAGAATACCTACTATAATATTTTTGTTTTATTGATCATTCAACTAAGTTCATATTCACAGCAGTAGGTACCATGTTCAGTATTAAGCTAAAAATTTTCCCATTCTAAACAAAAGAAGAAAAGCTTTTTGATGTTGAAATTGTCAGGTGCTGTTATTATTTGTTTTGTAACGAACAAAAATAGTATTTGGCCTAATTTTGAAGAAAAGACTCCATATTTTATATCTTCCCCCTTTTTAGGAGTAAGTATGCTAAGGAAGAGGTCTTCTAGAAAATTAAGAGCTGATGACAAATGCTGTATAATTAAACATGTTTTCCTTTATTCCTCAAAGGTGTAACTGATCCACATTTGATTATTTTCCTATTATAGACATCATTTAACACTGTAAACATCCTGATCTGTGTTTGCCGCCCCACCCCATCCACTTCTTTTTTAAAATTTTTATTGTAAAGATGCTGTACAGAGGGGTTACAGTTACATGAGGAAGACAATGAGTACTTTACTTGTCAATCATTGTCACAATATTTTGAAATTGGTGACAGGTGTTTATTGTCATTCTTGATAGACAGTGAGAAAAATCTATCACAGTGTTGTCAACCCTTTCTCCACACCGCTGTTATGTAACCAGGATTCCCCCATATACAGTGAAGCTGTCTTTCTTATCCTGACTACTTGGCTAAAATCTTACCCTGAACAGAATTTCAACATGGGCTAAAGATTAGAATGTGCAAGCTGTCACTTGTTGCTGACAAAAAAAAAAAAAATCCAAGCAATGTTTGAAGCTAAAATTCTTTGAAGAGGGCTGGGAAGGTGGCTCAGTGGTAAAGCACTTGCCTTGCATGCTTGAGGCCCGGGTTCGATTCCTCAGCACCCATAAGCAAAAAACAAGCCAGAAGTGGTGATATGGCTCAAGTGGTAGAGCGCTAGCCTTGAGCTGAAGAGCTGAGGGGCAGCGCCCAGGCTCAGAGTTCAGGCCCACAACCGGACCCAAAATAAAAATAAAATTCTTTGAAGACAAGAGGGTAGTGCTCTAGGGTACATAAGTCTTGAGATTGGCCTCTGACTAGAACATCACCATCAACTGGAATCATATCAGAAATACACATTCTTGGGTTTAATCTAGTCTATTAAGTCAGAAATTCCAGAGTTACAGTGTAGTCATCTGTTTGACTAAGCTCCACAGGAAGTTCATAGGCATAGAATTACTTGCCAACCTCCAGTTTAGCATAAAGACCTGGCCTATCCAAAAATGTGTGTCAGGCAGAAGATCTTTTTGTGTGTGCCTACTTCATGCACAGTAGGAGTTGGAATAAAAGACCCAGGATATCAATGTGGTCTAGCTCTCCACCTGTCGGGAATATTTACTGGAAATCCTGCCTAGATATACAATGGTACACCAGGTCTAGAAGTAAAAACAGCAGTAAAGGAATAATCATTCAACTAGGGCTGATTAGACTTTGGTAATGACCAAGAAGGAAAGACATACCAGAGAAGCACTGTGTAATCTCAAGCCCACTGCAGAGGAGATGGCCTTATAAGAAACATTTAGAAATGCAAGAGGGTTCTCTTTTTTTTGTTGTTGTTCTTCCTGTATTACATGGAGGGAGAAGAGAGCACTCCAGAAAAGATAATGCAGAAGTAAGTAGAATAAGGCAGATTTGGGTATGATGTTAGCCAACTCATGAGTGAAAAACCCCAGAGCATAGCCTTCCCTTTCAGGTCTTGTGTTGGGCACAAGTCAGCAACTACTGATTGCCAGACTGTGCTGATTCATTTGGGGGCTGCCCAGGAAGAATGTAGCCTTAGCTCAGAGACTGTAGCTTATCTCCTGTCCACTGAAGCTTAAGGTGTTCCTCAAGACTGTATCCTAGGACCCAAAATGAGGCCAAAATGGTTGACACTCAAGATGTCAGCTAGGGAAAAAGATACGGGCCAGATCATGCAACAGTGGGAGGCCACATCACCAGAATTTATCTTTAAGATGGAAGGATATGTATTGAGTAAGAGGCTCCTTGGTATGTTAAAGTGCTTAATGAGCCCCAGTTCTCAGTTATTTCAACTAATTATATCTATTACATTTAATCTCCAAAAGCAGTGATCCGAATCTAATGATCTGGAGTTTGACCTGCACAGATAAGCATTGGTTACACAGCCACATGTATTTGAGCATCTCCTGTGACTTAGACATGTGGCCAGTGTTCTTCAGTCTTTGGAAGGCAACAGTGAATCAGTTCATAAATGAAGTGTTCAGTAGAAAGCATTAATAGCATTATGCTTTTGACATTTTCACCTGTGATAAGATAACTTTGTTCACTCATGATTCTAGGCATAAGAATAATTCCGTGGACAAAGTTGTTTTCTGCATGGGACATTAACAAAGGAAGTACACTGTTCCTTCTTATAATGTCCTATCAATAATAAAGGCAGTCTCTAATGTTGAGAAAAGTAGACTTTGAATGGAATCTTTGGACACTATTGGTGAGGTGGTAAATTTAGTACAGGTGTTTCAGAGATCAGTATAGAGGTTTCTCTGAAACTGAAAAATAGATCACCAGTCTAATCCAGCCTTCTACAGCAGAGTATGCATCCAAAGGAAATGAAATCAACATGTCCAAGTGACTGCGATAGCCAAGATATGAAATCAACCTGTCTATTAACGAATGAATGGGTAACTAAAATGTGCTACATAAGAATGAAGTGTAGCTATATGTAACTATAATAAAATTATATAATTTACATGATATATTTCTTGAACTTTAAAGACAGCATGTGATTCCTTGTTAATCCTATGTTAATTAATATGATCTGTGCATCTTAATCCAAATTACCATCATATATTTTACTAAAACATTTATTACATTAGGTTTGCCACTATACCAAATACAATGGGCTCATTGATTTCCACTTAGAATTCAATGCACTGATATGATAGAAATAACCAAAATAAGCAATGAATACTATTAAGGTTGATTGATGACATCTTCTGTGCTCTCTAAACATCAAGTGAAATAAAGTGCAGAAAACATACCAACAAAAAATAATCCTCTGTCTCCCAGGATTTTGCCTACCATTTTATAGTGTTTGTCTTCTACTTTGGAGCCTTCTTATTGGAAGCAGCAGCCACCTCCCTGCATGACCTGCAGTGCAATGCAACCGTGACTGTGCAGCCTCTCCTGAATGACAACCAATACAACATCAATGTGGCGGCCACAGTAAGTATCCCAAGGGTACAGCTCACCAGCTCACCAGCACTGCTCCTCCATTCTCTGGGTCTCCAACAACTCCCCAGGCAGCATTGATCTCTTTTAATGTAGCCATTGAGCATTGTGCTACACACCTGTAATCCTAACTATGCAGGAGACAGTGATGGGAAAATCGTAATCTGGGGCCAGCCCAGGCAAAACTATAAGACACTATGTCTTAAAAATAATGAAAACAAAAAGAGCTGAGGTGCTTGCCTGGCAAGAGTGAAGCCTTGACTTGAAACCCCAGTCATGCAAAAAATAATATACTGGGCTGGGAAGGTGGCCCAATGGTAGAGCGCTTGCCTGCATGCATGAAGCCCTAGATTCGATTCCTCAGCACCACATAAGTAGAAAAAAGCCGGAAGTGACACTATGGCTCAAGTGATAGAACACTAGCCTTGAGCTCAAGAGCTGAGGGACAGTGCCCAGGCCCAGAGTTCAGGCCCCACACCCGAAAAAAAAATTATAATGATAATATACATACATAAAAATATCTGTATAAGTGTATGTAAATATATATGAATATGTACACAGGCATATATCTGTAATTCTAAAGGGAACTCAGTTTCCAAATGTGGTAAGGGAACTCAGTTACAAGAAATAGGGGAGCCACCACTTTATTGGAGAGCTGGTGGACTGTTGTCTCAAAGACCAGCATGTATCTGTATACACGTGTGTCCATGTATATGTGTGTATACACATATATTATCCATTAGCCTTAAACAATAATCATTATTGAACACTAAGCACAAAGCATTTGACAGCCATGTAAGATAATAGCAAGTCAGTGCTTGTTGACTTGGACAGCAAAGTCTGCTTCGTGAAAAAAAAGAAAAAGAACTAATTGTGTTGGTCTTCTTTTGCTTTTCAGACATGTTAAAGAAAATTTGCTCTTTTTAGTACTCTGTGTCATTTTTTGTACTTTATTTACATTGAGTTAGTATTTACCGCAGCCTCCATATGAGTCTGGGGATATGGTGAGCAAGGTGCAGGTCCTAATACTGAGGAGAATGCAAGGGAGCAGGAGGGACAAAGTGCCAGCCATTGCAACAGACAGGGTCTGTGGAAAGCTACCAAACTGTTCAGACTCCGGGATGCATACATTAGAGTGAACCTGTCAGTTTGTATCAGCATAGGTAATATGAAGAAATGACGTATTTTGTGTCTTACAGATAATGTATGAATGTGGGTGTTGGTGTGGGTGTCCGCAGGTACTAGGGTTTGAACTCAGAGCCTGAGTGCTATCCCTCAGCCTTTTCACTCAAGGCTAGCACTCTAGCTCCTTGATCCAATATTGCTTTTTTGGCAGTTGATTGGAGATAGTAGTCTCAGTGATTTTCCTGTCTAGGCTGGCTTTGAAACACAATCCTGAGATCTAAGCCTCCTTAGTAGCTAGGATTACAGGCATAATTACACCATCACCCAGCTTCCTTACAGATAATTTTTTAACTATCACAAGCTTAAAGTGCTTTTTGAAATGCTTTGCTAGCATGTTAATGACTCTAGTGTTCTGCTATATTATCAAGGTTGCCTATAGATAGCCTATACTCCCCAGGTAGTCATCAAAATCTGTTTAGAAGAGTACATTCCAATAAGACTTTTACAGTCATAGTTAACACTCTATCTTTGTGACCCAAGATGGTATTCATTTGCCACTTATGTCTTAGTATTACTAAGGAATTGAATTTTCAATATTACTTAATTTTAATAAATTTAAGTTTAAATAGCCATCTATGGTTGGTGATTATTACATTGGACAGCACAGGACTGAGTCTGCATTGCAAAGGCAGAAGACAGATGATTTGCACACCTCTGATAAGCATCCAAGTCTGTTAGACTTATCAGAACTCATTGTCTGTCTACAGTGAATTACACTGAAGGTAGACTTATGATGAAGGTAGACAGTCAGTCTCCTTCTGGCTCTGAAAGCTTTATGTTTCTGATGGGTCATTTTTTAACATTCTCTTGTAAGAAATTAAATCATTTTATTTAATAAAAATGTATGTCATACCCAATTATTTTCAAGATAAAAGTATAGAGGCCCTACCTACAGGTGGGGGCACTGAGTCTCAACTCTCACCTCTCTCATTTTCATGAAACCACCTCTACCATCTTGTCATCCTGTCAGACAGAATGAAATTTTTCTCAGTCTTGTGATCCAAGGATCTCAGCTGGAAAAAAATGCTTGTTTTATCAATGTTACAAAACAGAAGGACTAGAGTTGACAGTTTCCCATCAAAATTCCCACCAAATTTTCTCCCTGGGGTTTTTTAAGGTCTAACTCATCCTTTTCTACAGTGTTAACTAGATTCTCACTTGCTTAGACCATTGAAAGTAGCCACAAATTTGTCCACTGATAAGTCACCCTTACTTCTTGCTTTTGTAAGAATAGAAGGTACTCTGTTTGATGGGCTGATATCACTAATTGCTTACAGCACACTTTTGCCCCAACAACCCAATTTTCAGAGCTGTTCATAGGGAAATTCATTTCTGGTTGTACCTCTTTTCTGACTTTGTCTCTATTGTCCTTCCTTCCTAGATGCCTTTTAAAAAAAGAAAAGAAAAAATCTCCACATGCTTCAATATTAAATCCCATTTCATCCATATACTCAAGTCTAGGCAAGTCTCTAAAACCTGAGTTTTGGTCAACCATTCATTTTTGACATTGCATTAAAATCTTTCACTTTTCTTTCTCTTTTAGTATGTCTAAGAAAAAAAGGAAAATTCCTCTTCATTAGTAATAGATCTCAAAAGCAATTGTTCTCACTCAGAGGAAAATAGACATAAGATTTCTGCATGTGGATATCCAGTTTTGCCAGCACCATTTGTTAAAGGGACTGACGTTCTTCCAGTTTATGTTTATGGCCTCCTTATCAAATATTAGGTTGCTGTAGGTCTGTGGGTTCATTTCTGAATCTTCTATTCTGTTCTATTGGTCCTTAGGCCTATTCTTGTGCAAGTATCAAGCTGTTTTCATTAGTATGACTTTGTAATAGAGTTTGAAGTTTGGTGTTGTTAGTCCTACAACACTGTTCTGCCTGCTAAGGTCTGCTTTTGCTATTCAGAATTTTTGTTCCTCTATATGAATTTTTGGAATGTTTTCTCTACTTCATTGAAGAATGTTGTGATTTTTGATGGGTATTGCATTGAATTTGTAAATTGCTTTGGGAAGTATTGCCATTTTTACAATGTTAATTCTTCTAGGAACATAGGTCTTTCCATTTCCTTAAATCTTCTTCAATTTCAAGTTTTCAATATGTGGTCTTTCAGAGTTCATTGTATATACTACAAAATTAAGACAAGTAAGGGAAGTGGTACAGCAGAGAGGGGTAAGAATTTTGAAGGAGGTGACACTGATCAAGATGCATTGTATTCATAAACTGCTTTTTTAAATGGAACCTCCTATGTACAACTACTTAAAGATAATTATTTTAAAGAGGTGTATCAGAGTGGGCTAGGAATGTACCTTAGTGATAGTTTGCCCATCATTTGTGAGCCCAAGGGTCTAATCCCAAGCATTACTTTAAAAAACATCAGAGAGCATCCACTAAAAGAAAGTGGAAAGAATAGTAGTTTAATTATAGGTAATTAAGCTGGGAAAATACTCTACAGGTGATTCTGACATTCCTTTCCTGAGTACTAGTTTCCTGCTAAGAATTTTTATACTATATCATAACCTTTTTCCATATTGAACTATTTCTTTATGGATTATAAACACAAAAGGATATGGTCACTATCTGCTCTTGCTTATAGTAGATACCTACACAGTTGGATCTAAAGGAATCTTCAGTGAACACCAGGGATGGTCATTACAAGCTGGCTGCAGACTTGTGCTTGAAGCTTGTTTCCCACCTAGGAAAGAGCAGACCTGTGATTCATCTCTTGAGTTTTATTTGTTGACTTCGAAAGTCACAGAAATGATTTGCTGCATCTTTAGGTTTTGATAGTTATTATCTTCGTTAGCTATAAAGCCACAATATGAATAGATAACTCATATTGAATTTTTAATACAGTGCCTGGGATTTATAAATACTTAATAACTGAGTCTAGGATATAAGCAAATGTTCAACAGAAGACTGTCTTCAGAGAGAAAATTATTATGAGCCAGTATGTTTAAAAGAAGGTACAATGAATGGTGTAAAGGGATAAAATAAGCAGTACAAATGACCAAAAACTCAGCTGGATACCAGTGGCTCATCCCTATAATTCTACCAGCTCAGGAGGCTGAGATATAAGGATCATGACTCAAAGCTAGGTCGGGCAGAAAAGTCCATGAGATTCTTATCTCCAGTTAACCATCTTAAATGGGGGACATGGAACTGTGGCTCAAATTATAGAATGCTAGCCTTAAGCACAGAAGTTCAGGGACAGCCCCCAGGCACTGAGTTCAAACCCTAGAACCCACATCAAGGGTTCACCAAAGCCAATGTATGGAATCAGTCCAGATGCCACTCAGTGAATGAATGGATCTGAAAATATGGTGTATGCACACAAGGGAATTTTACTCATTCATTAGAAGGAATGCTGTTGTGCCATTTGTAAAGAAATGGAAAAATTGGGGGAGGTATTTTGCTAGCTGAAGTAAGTCAGGCCCAGAGAGATAAAGGATCCATGTTTTCCCTTTTATGTAGAAGCCAAAGTTAGCCTACACACTGATAAGTAAATAGGTCGATGGTTTACAAGTGTATACAAATGTGTGAACTGAAAGGGAGATCTCAGTTTAATTCCTTAGAAAGGCAAAACTCAAAGTTGAACAAAATAAAACACCAGATAGTGGGTACTGAAAAGGGGTGGAGTGGGGTCAAGGGAAAAGAGGAAGATGAATGAAGAGAAGAGGGGGGAAATGCAGGTAAGAATACAGTGTACATCCTACAAAATTAAGAAGAGTGAGAGGAGGAGTGGGTAGGGGAGGGATGGGTCAGAATGTTGAAAAAGGTGGCATTGATTAAGATATATTGTGTTTATTAACTGCTTTGTTAAATGGCAACTCTTTTGTACAGGCGGTAGAAGAATGAATGGGGGAAAGGAGTAGAATGCAGGGAAGAATTCATTGTATATACACCACAAAACTGAGAAAAATAAGGGAAGGGGTGGGTCAAAGTGGGGTGAAAATGTTGAAGGGCTGACACACATCAAGATGCATTGTATACATAAATTGCTTTGTTAAATGGCAAAAAAATTCCATACATAGCCTAAAAATGAAGAAAAGTAAGAGAAACAGTGGAGTTGAAAGGGATGGGTGAGAAGGTTGGAAGAGATGATATATCAATCAAGACACACTGCATTCATAAACTCTTCCGTTCAATGGCAATTTCTTTATACAACTACGTAAAGAAAATAAAAATAGCCAAAAAAGAAAATAAAAAATAAAACACATTAAAATAAAAAAAGATCAATACAAAACAGTTTTGTAAATATTAAACTATCTTCAGCTAAGTTGGTCAGTCTTCATAGTTTCTCTTTAGAAACTACGAGTTTTCCTCAAGTCAGTGTCATGAGTCTGATGCCGGTTTTTCTTTCTTTTTCTTAGATTTTTGCCTTCATGACAACAGCTTGTTATGGTTGCAGTTTGGGTCTGGCTTTACGAAGATGGCGGCCATAACACTCCTTGGAAACTAACAGCTATTTGTCAGTTTCCCTTGTCAACTTTATATGTCTTACCCATTTGTTTAGTGTTTTGTCCAGATGGAACCACATTCCATAAGTAATTAACCTGGTAGAGACAAAGAGGGAAGCTAAGTGAAGTTTTGGGATTATTTTATGGGTGGGATTCTAACTTTATTATATTAGAGATGTAGTCTTTTATTTTACATTTATCTCTTTTCTTTATTTCTAAAAAGAAGTTCCCCTCTATGTTCATAAAATATAGATATTTTTCATGAAAAAAATAGTATCCCTTTTGTTTGGTTGCTAAGTGACCTGAACCTTAAAATTAGTAAGGATCTTAATAAGTATCTTAACACATTTCAAATGGACTTCCCACTGAATTTCTAATATCAACAGGATACAGGTGCACTTTTTCTACAAAGGGGACAGATGGTACTTATTTAAGCTTAACAGGCCATCTAGTCTCTGTCACAGCCATTCACTTCTGCTGTTGCATCATGGAAGCAGCTATATAGACAATATGTAAACTAGTAAGTATTGATGTGTTCTAATAAAGCTTTATTTACAAAGATAGGAGGCAGACAGAATTTAGCCTACAGTCTACAGTTTGTCAACTTCTGGTGTAAAACTTTAAATATCCTGTTTTTATGGAACTGATCATTAAAGTATATAAACCTCATTAGACAAGCCACATCATATGTAGTATCATTCTGCAATAACACTTTTTTGTTAATTATCAAATAATTAGCCTTAGAAGGGCATATACATACTTTCTCAAGCTAATTCCAGCATGTCTTGGGTATAGGAAAAGGCAATTTATGAAGTGAGCCCTAGTTGTTTAATTAAACTAATGGTATCTTAACAGCTGTGCAAGACTCTCCTTGGAGAGTTCTTAAAACAGGATCCTCCAAGATCATTAATCACTACTGGAACTGGAATCTAGCTATTTATGTCTTATTTTGGTTTATTTATGCTTCAGAACACAGTTGTTTGCCCTGTGCATGAATAGATGAATATTTATGTATATGAAGCTTTTCCAAATAGAGCTGTCTAAAGAGGTAACTTCTAATTAACTTTCTGAGTTAAATTTGAGTACATTATTAAATATAACAGAAAGCTATAGATTCTTCTATGTTTTGATAATAGTCAAAAAGTCTATGGGATGTTTTTGTTGTTGCCGTTGTTGTAATTTGATGACAGATAGACAAAATCAGTTTAAAAGCAGAGCTAACACAAAAACCTGTGTCTTGCCAAATAGTAGAACAATGTTAACCCTTTGTAGAAGCCCTGGTAGTGGAAACATACCACATAACTTGAATGGAAGAACAAGTTGGGGTTAGGCTGCAGTTCCCACACCCAACTGTCCACACAAGGTATTTCCTATTTCCCTAACAGGGCTATTTGTAGGAAAAGAGGGTTTTACATGGCTTTGATTTCAGGGTGAATCATCACCTAAGAAAGCCATATACAATTGAACTATTGGACTTCATGGAACATACAAAAACTATGAATGAGTATCATGCTCAATATCCAAGAATCAAATACTGATTGTCTAATACTTCCCTATGAAGAAGAAATTTGTTAGAGCCTGGTTTGTGGTAACATTAAAGACAAGAGACATGTATAAACATGTGGCTTAAAGAAATCAGTCTTGCGACTTTATACCCACTTGTTTCTTTTCTTTCTCTTCTATCATATCTGACTCCCGTGGTGTTTTTCTAGCTCCATACCACACACCTAACCCTGTATTATGAATTATATATTATAAAGTTATAAATGTGCCATAAAGAGATATTGTGCATTCTACTTGGAATCATGTAAAGGTATTCTACTAGAATTTACTGGTGAGTTTTTATTTTGGTTTTTTTTCCCACAAGGAGCAAACAAGACATGCTTGGTGGCATTAACTGATTTCATTAAAATGTATTGGTGACATTTTTGTAAATGGGTTGCTTCTATATCATTGAGAACCAAACCTAAAGCTCACCTAACTGTGAATACTTAGATTTATAGATTAATTGCATTCTAGATTTGTGAATTGAGTGACAAAGCACTTGAACAAGAATTATGACATTTAAGAATTTCTTGACATATCTTAGCTGTAAAAATGAGAAAGTGTTGGTTGGTCTTAAAAATCTGGTAACTCCATGATGAAAAGAAATTTATTTTATAAGTGTTATGACTCTAATAAAGTATTCATTTGATAATCTTTTTGTCATTAATTTTTTACACTGTTCACTTTGAAATTCATTTAAAGGTTGATATAAACTTGATAGAACTTCTAGGCTCATATAAAAGAACTGTTTAAAATAGTTCTTTGTAAAAGAACTCTCAAAAATGTCAGTAAATCTTTTTCGCTTTGGTGAATATAAAGAAGTTGTTTGGGGAGTAACATTATAAAGAAATTTAAATGAGAAATATATCATATTTCATTTTCAAGGCATATATATATATATAATTTTATACGTGCTGGGTTATGTTCTAAGTATTTTTTAAGTATTTATTCTTTATCAGAACAGCTGAAGGAATAGATACTATTATTTTGCTTTAACTCTTACACCTTTAAAGACACCCAGGCCACTAACTAAGTGAGGAAACTGGACGTTAGAGAAGTGGCCTCTAAAATTCAGGCTCATAATTTCTGTGGGAGCCTCAGTTCCTCCATATACACATTCACACTTGAACTTTCTTATCCCCAGTGACTTGTTAGCAGAATGTTTAACAGCATAGTTATTTTAGTTATTTATGGTAGATGTCTTCTCTTAGAATATTGTTTTGTCATAACCAGGGATAGTTATAGGAATGTGGCCAAACCTGCATGAAGAGGATTAGAGAACAAATGTCCCCAGAGTGTTTGGCTGTTTCGTTCTCCAGTCTGTTAGTTCTGGCGTGGACTCTGGGGCTTTATTCTGCCTCATTGTCTTACATTGAGACAGTCTTTGTCAGATTATCAAGGCTTCCTGGTCATCCTTTCTGATTTCAGAAGGGCTCTTTGGTCTGAGATTCCTCGGGATTTTACACATGGTCTATGAATTTCCATCTTTGCATCTTGCAGAATCTAAATTCTAAGTCATTGTCACAAAAATTCTATACTTCAAGTGAGCGAGTGGTTCTGAGGGCACCGTAAAATATTCATGGCAGAGGGGACGAGACTATGGGGAGAGATGACCATCTCTAGGATAGGCTTATTTTAAAATATTTACAATGTACCACTTTGTACAAAGAGCACATTCATAAAGGGATGTACCTAATTCCGATCTCTAGTGGACTCTTCTCAATTCCCTCCCGCCTTCCTTGAGTCGGTTTTTTTAGCTGACTCCTTTGGAGTGAGGCCCCACCTGAGAATCAAGTTAAAAATTGAATCTCACACTAGCACTATCTGTCCTCCTGAATTTTCCTCCAAGGTATTATGACATTACTATATATACAATGAAGATATTTTAATTTGTTCATGTACAATTTATATATTTAGTTTGTTCCCTTCTGCACTAGAATGTGAAGTCTGTACAGAGGAATCACTTGTTTGGTGAACTGCCATACCCCTAATACTAAAACCCAGCGCTGAAAACAGCAGGCACTCCATGTTTATTGAGTGAGTGTGTGGGTGAATGTTAATGGCAATACTTTCCTATTGAGTTCCAATCAATGTATTCTGTCAAAATTCATCTTGGTAGCATCTGAAAATTTCCAGGATGAAATAGCTAGCTATTTTTAACCTAGGCCAGGATGTCTTTAGCTTTACAGAGTCTCTGGTAATTAAATGTATGTGTTGTAAAAATATGATAGATCAATCTCTATATTGTAAGAACTGAACAGATAAAAAATTAGGCATCTCATCTGAACACAGGTCATCATTTCCATCCTTTCTGTAAGTAAAGATGTCACTGTAGATCATTTCTAAATGAGAACTACAGCTGTTACTTCCCTGTAACTCGACAGGACTATGGATAATAGTTTCAGGACATAAATAGTGGTGGGCATTGTTCTAAAATGTATATGCAGTGCTGTGCCTTACTTTTTTATGTCTACCAACTCTGGGCTTCACCATGGTTGATGGGGCCTTTCCTGTTTCCCTCACTTTTTCTACAGCCACATATGACTTCTTCCTGGTGAGGACCCAAAGCTCTATAGAAGAAATCCCAGGCTCAATGGATATATGGAATTATTTAGCAGCCCTCAATCTCATAGTCTTGCCTGTATGCTGCTGCCTCAGCCATGCTTCGGCATGCCATTCCAACAGCCAGGCTGCTGCTTGTGGCGATGTACCATGTGATACCATCCATCTCCAGCCAAGGGGACAGCTCTATGGCTGAATGCTGAGTTGAGTGTGCTGTCAGGCTTGCAAATCAAGAATTCCTAAATCCACTGTGCATGAACCTGTGTGCATATTCTTGTTTTATGTTTTCTTGGTTTTTTTGTTGGTTTTGGGGCCTGAACTCTGGGCCTGGGCACTGTCCCTCAGCTCTTCAGCTCAAGGCTAGCCCTCTACCGCTTGAGCCACAGTGCCATTTCCGGCTTTTTCTGCTTATGTGGTGCTGAGGAATTGAACCCAGGGCCTCATGCATGCAAGGCAAGCACTCTACCACTGAGCCACCTTCCCAGCCCCTGTGTGCATATTCTTCCTCAAGGTATTTTCCTTCTACCAACAGTACATGAGATGAACTCAGAAACAAAATAAACAACCCATAAAGATAAACACTTTGGCTTTGGACTTAGCCATGGATTCTTATGTGCTGTGCTAAAAGTACAACAAAAGAAGAAATAGGCAAGTTGGACTTTAAAAACTACTAGGCATCAAAGGATGCTATAAAGCAAGTAGGAAAAAATAAAACAAGATACAGAATGGGAAAAAAATCACAGATTTCATAAAGGTTTACTGTGTAGAGTATATAAAGAAATGTTGCAGCTCAAAAAATAACTCGATTTAAAAATGGACTAAGGACTTCTAGACACATTTCTACAAAGAAGAAATATAGATTCCTCACAAATGCAGGAATAAAATGTTCAACATCACTAGCCATCAGGGAAACATGAATCAAAACCACAATGATCAGCTGGGCACCGGTGGTTCACACCTGTGATCCTAGCTACTCAGGAGGCTGAGATCTGAGGATTATGGTTCAAAGCTAGCCAGGGCAGGAAAAGAAAGTCCATGAGACTCTTATCTTTAAGAATTCCAGAAAACCGGAAGTGGTGCTGTGGCTCAAGTGGTAGAGTGCTTGCCTTGAGCTGTAGAGCTGAGGGACAGCACCCAGGCCCAGAGTTCAAGCCCCATGACCAACAAAATATAAAAAAATAAAAAACACATGATCTCCCACTTTATTCCTATGGCATAGATGGCTATCCTTTTTTAAGGAGAACAAGTTGGGCGTTTTACACATTGCTGGTGAGAATGTAAAATGGTGTAGCTACAATAGAAAATATTTTGACAGTTCTTTGAAACATTTTTGCAGGGTAAAGGGAATTATGGATTCCTGATTCAAAGGAATCATTCAAGTGGCCCCATCCTGTGATTCAGGCCTTCATTCTCTCCACCAGGATACAGAGTTTAGTATTATATATTTGCTTTGGCTGAACATGCTATCTTAGAAGTTCAGTAAACCTGTCAAATCTTGAGTGTGTTCTTTCATCTGTGTTTCCCTTTAATTGCAAAAGATAAAGTCCTCCTTACAATTGAACATATAAACTGGTACATTTAGTTTTCTTTGTTAGCAACCCTGAGTTTCTCATTATCCTTCTGGAGGGTATGGGTGAAACTAGCCTCCAGTGTTTGCTGTTAGGTTGATAGTGTGTTCTTTGTTCAGTACTATTTTTTTTAACCATACCTTTTTTTTTCATTTTTTTATTGTTATTGGAAAGGTGATAGACAAAGGGGTTGCAGTTACATAAGTCATGTAATGAGTACATTTCTTTCTAAGGCCTGTGTCATCACGCCTGCCAGAGCAGTCCCCCTCAATGTTGGTGTTCTCATGTTAGAATGGTTGTATCTACCTGGTCAGATATGTATGCTTTTAAAAAGAAAGATCTGTCTCAGTGAGTAAAGGAATGTGGAAGAATGTAGTCATAGTATTCAATATATATGTGAAAATAGAAGTAGGAAAATTGGGGGTTGGGAGAGAATGATGATAGGGTGGCATTGATCAAGATGCATTGCACTCACACACTGGTTGAATTGAGAAGCAAGTCTGCAGTTCAAATAAAAGATCTGAGTTTAAATATTTACTGTTTATGAACTCTAAATATTTATTTACTGGGTAAACCTGGGAGAAAACACAAAGAAATCATGATTTTCTTCTCTATAAGACTGGAAAATGCAATACCTGCCCAAATTGAAGAGCTGTGAGTGCCGAATGGGAAGTTGCTGTAGGAAGTATGAACAACCATGTGAACTAAAGCTCCTCTGACTGTCTATGGCTCCCAGTTCAGCTATCAAATAGTTGTCACAAATGCTTGTAGAATATACTGTACTTAGTATATCACATATTTAAGCTAATGTAAGCTTACCATATTTAAGCTAATGTAAGCTTACATTGAGACAGTTGATATATTATAGATTGGTAGAGCTTCTTTAGAAGAATGTTAGGGGTTGACTTGAAAATTTTGTATTGGTTTTTTCTTGAGGTAATATCTAAAGAGTCACCTCAAGTTCTACATGCTTCCTAGCAAAATTCAAGAAGTCTTTTCAACTATTTTAAATGTTTTGAGCACCTGTTTTAGGCCAGAGGTGGGAATGTGATAGTGTAGTGAATTAAACCTAGCCACTGTTCTTAAAGAGAAGGACCTACAAGAAAACATATGATTAACAGAGATCAGTTGATTTTTAGAACTAAGCATAGAATGTTATGAAGGTTTATCAATCTGGTACTGAAGTGAGTAATAGCAGAATGTTTCTGGTGTTGCTAGAATGTGAGGTAAACAATAGATATGAGATATCTATTCATTAGAGTCCTTCAAGAAAGAAGAATGGTGTTCCAAGCAGAAGGATCCAGTGGCAAAAGCTCAAAAGGAAGAAGTGTATTCAGGAAGAGATCTATTCAGGAAGCAAAGTGGGTTTGTGCAGCTGTCACACAAAGAATAAGAAAGTGATGGAGGGCTCATGCTTCAGGTACTTGCAGGGACTCATTACAAAGACACTTCTCACTGTTCTAAGGAACAGGGCTTTGTCCTAAGAGGTTCCAGGCTGCTCCAAAACTAGATTGCATCTGTCCAGCCATCTTCTCATAATTGCTGTCTGTTTACCAGTGGATTTTTTTCCTGGTTCAAGGGCTATGATCTTGGAGTTTTCTCAGCTGTCCTGTAAGTCTATCCACCAGTCTTGGATCCATCATTTAAACCATAGAACTCTAGTAGTTCATTTTGCATATACAGCAATTCATCCATAGCCACTCAGTGGGCAGAATCTTTTTTAACACCACTTTTCTTTCTCTTTTACCAGCTCACACTCATAATCCTCTAATCGATTTTGAAGGTGTTCTGGGGCCTAGTATTCTAACACTTCGGTGCACAATGATCTCCTCTTTTTAATTTCTAAAATTTTAACTCATCAAAAGTCCATCTTCCTCTACAATTTTTTTTGTGGGTGGGGGGGGTGTCCAGTCATGGGCCCTGAACTCTGGGCCTGGGCGCTGTCCCTCAGCTCTTCAGCTCAAGGCTCACACTCTACCACTTGAGCCACAGCACCACTTCCGGCTTTTTTCTTTTTGCTTATGTCGTGCTGAGGAATCGAACCCAGGGCCTCAGGCATGCAAGGTAAGCACTCTACCACTGAGCACCTTCCCAGCCCCCCTCTACAATTTTTTGACTCGTCTTCTGTATGGTATAGTCATGTGCACAGTTACTGCATTGATGCTACATAAAAGGCAAGAAAATATGGAAACTTGAGATCATTATTGTCTGGCCATTTTCAATTTGTGTTTTTCCCTCAGTGTGAATGGTGAATTCCTATTCATCACAGGTTATAGCATATAGCAATCTAAGCCTTTCACAAGAATTCTCATTAACCTATAAAATTCAAATCACATCTGACATTTCAAGCTACCTATTGAATACTTGACCTGAAGACATTTTAAGGAAGAATTTATTTAAATAATGGAATAGTAATTACTTTAGGCTGTGGAGATTGGGATGGGGGAGGTAAGAAAATGTTGGTCATTGATATTGAGTAACAGCTAGATAGGGTTGATAAATTCCAGTAGTCTAGTTCACAGTAAGCAGACGGCAATAATTAATATTCATGTATTATACACTTTCAAAGAGCTAAAAGGGGGTTTTGAATCTTTCATTACAAGGAAATGACAAATATTTGAGTTGATAAATCTGGTAATTATTTTGATCATCATGAACCACATACATATTTTGAAATATCACACTAGACCCCATAAATCTGTACTAAAAAAACTTAGAAAATAATTTGCCCTATTTCAAAATAAAGAAAAATTATTCCTGTGTTATGTTAGTCTCAGCCAGGAAACAAACTGTAATGCAGATCAAGAAGAGTAGCCAAGATATGCAGGGTGTTTTGAAATCACTGTAGTTCTACTGTCTGAATATTCAGAATGCGTTGGTGGCAAAATTTTTAGTAAAGGACTTGATGGATCCTTTAGGGAATAGAGCATTTGACCACTCCTTTTTTTGGATATAGAACAGCATTAACCACTAACGTTTTTGAGCAATTATCATGTGCTTATCACCAATCTAGCTAAGAAATTTGCATGCAGCAGATTTACTCTTCATAATCACATACTGTCATGATCACACTCTTGTGAACCTTCTTTTAAGTGGTGTTTATGGAAGTTGGGGGTCTTGTGTAAAGGAACGTAAGCTAAGAGTACAGCCATACATCAAACCCAAGCCAACTTGCCCGAAGAATTTTAAAAGTCACAATTCTGAACCAGAGGCAAGATGCTAAGTACATACACACTTTTTAGGGTTTATCACAGTCTTAAATATTGGCTTATCAATGCCAGATGGTTTCATATTGAAAAAGAAGATCTCTCCATAGATCTCCAGCCACTTCTTTTCTTACACTTCAGTCTGATCCATCTGTGGCTTTTTATCTTCCAGTAGACTGTCCCCAATGAGCACCAGATATGTAGTATATAAATAAATGGACACAAATGTAACATTCGTGTTTCCATTTTTGCTAGCTTCCATTTGAATTCTGTGGGGTCAAAGTCAACCCTAACCAGAATGCAGATGAGCACGGTCATTCCTAATAGCCATGGAACATTGACCAAGCCTTCTTACCAACCTATATGACAATGTAGCTTTTTAAAAAATTCGTTTAATCAGGACTTATACTTGTGTTATGTCACAGAAGAGAATTCTATCAGCCCGTTGTTTCTCTGTTATTTTGCCCATAAAATTCCACCCAGGACAATTCCATATTTTTAAATTCTTTCATCAAAGAATGTGCAATACTATAGCTGTTCTTTTTGGCGCTTCTTACATCCCACCAGAAGAGGGCGATCAAAGTACGTTTTTGAGATTTTTCTAGGCAGCTGCTCAAGGGTGGGAAAGTTCAGAAATACTTTCCATTAGAATATGATGTATTCTTGAGTCCCTTTCCTCCGGGGAACATGAAAACCCAAGTTTAAAGGCCATATGTAGCATGCTGCTTTAAGTATGAACTGAGAGCTTTGGCCCTTTCTAAAGCCAAAGTTCAATCATTAAACTCAGTGAAGAGCAATGAATAAAATCAGACTTTCTGTAAGTCAGGGGAAAGGCTGGGGAGAATGTGAAGACTGAAAATCAGAGTGTCTTGCATGACCTTGAGATGCTATGCTATAATTAAGAGCTACCTTTTCAACACTTTCCAGTATCATTTACTGTGACTCCAGATGCAATTTGTAAACTGGCTTCCCTCTGTAAGCTTAGATCTCCCTTCTGCTGAGATTGGCCACTGTCTTCATCCTTCACTAAGAACATTCACAGACACTGAGTTATTCCTAACACACTCTTAAGGCTGCCATGCATTCAAGGGAAACAAGGGGGAAAATGCTACATTTTATGGTAAAGTTGTTTGTCTCTTTGCTGTTTTTGTCACGTGGATGGAAGTCACAATGATGCCCTCAACTGGCTCATGTAGGTGCTTCTGGGGAAAGAAATATGATGCATCTGGGAACAAGGTAGAAGTTATTTGATGTGTTAGCTCAGTGATGAAATTTGGGCTAAGTCTCTTAATTTCTAGGTCAACTTATTTTTGTGTGTGTGTTCAGACTTTATTGTACATCAGGAATTGAAGTAGGAGCTACAACTGCAGCTGGTGTTTGTGTCATTCATTTTGAGCATTTCAGCCAGACTTCCCTTCAAAAGTAGCTAGGCCTTTGTTGTGCTCCACTATTACAGATATTAGCTCAAATAATTCTGGCTTTTGTCTCAGTTTTCAAGCAAATGCAAAGCCTTACACTCAAGCCCCGGTAAAGCCATATACACACTCAAAACAAAACAAAAATCTTATGTCAAAATAAAATTATTAGTCTATGAAGAGATCCAGAAGCAGATAGTTCCATTTTCAAGCTCCTCCCACCTTTGAATGTTGCTTAACTGTTGGGAATCACAGTGAATTTAGCAAAACAAAGACCAGAAGAGCATATCGTCATTTGAATGTTAAGAACTGGAGTTATTCATTGCAAAGAACTGAGTTCTAGTTATTTACTTCATTTTTCAGTATTAATTACAGGCATTTGTGCATGTGTTACTAAACTCTTTATTGTCAGTAACCTAATAAGGAATTGCTAATGAGAGTCTCAGATGGGTATAATGTGTATTTTTAACAGTATGACAAATTAATATCGGGGCCAAACTGCATGTCATGGCTACATCACATCGGCTTTTCATATATTGTCTCATTCAGACATCCAAACAACCCTAGGAGTTAGTGACCATTACTATTACACAAGGTCAGATAAGGAAGAGAAGGTACATGGGGGATGTCTTTTCAAAGATCTTCATGAGGTGATCATGAGAAATCAAGATCTCAGTGAAGCAGGAAACAACCTGTCCCAGTCCTTAGATGATACACTAGAGGTTCAAATTTTCTTCCTGCAAACTCCAGAGAAACTGCAACCCAAGGGACTGCTTTTGTAGAATTATCCAGGCTGTCGTATGTCAGGTGAACAAAGGGGAACAGCAGCCCCCTAGAGCTACCATCCAGACATGAGAAGATGGTGGCTAAGGGAAGAGGAGCAGGGAGAGAAGGGAAAAGAAACATTTCCATCAAGGTGGATTAAATGGCAGTGAGAGAATTCTCTAGATTTAGAAGCTCAGAGGCAGAGGTGAGGGGAATGCAAGCTGGCCAATAGGTACTGAAACCCAACAGATGCGATATATTCTCCTGTTCAAATAATCTATGTATTTTGAGATCAGAGGAGTTCATATTCTCTAAACACAAAACAATGATAAGGAAATTCAAATATTAACTACCTTAATTTGATCAGTACACATGTATACATGCATTGAACTATCACATTGTATCTCATAAATATATTCAATTACTCTGTCTTAATCAACAATTAATGTTGGGGATGAACATACTAACTGAACTGGCTGGATCTTTTCATGTTGTATCCTTATATCAGATTATCACAATGCACATAAAAACTGTATATTATTACATAATAATATTTTAAATATGTAGGGGCTCAGAGAATAAAGCCTTCGGATGATGATGTGGGACAAGCTAGAAGGTAATTTTTACAAACTAATTTGTGATTGTAAACCATGTTGTAGTTCCTCATAAATGTACAGTTCTCTATGTGGAAAAGCAAAGTGGAAGTCTCCAAATCAAAAAGCCTGCTGGTTGCTGAATATTATAAATGCTCCATGGCTGTAGGCACTGATAAAGTTGTCCTGATGTGCATATAGAATAAACTGAGGCCAGATGAACTTGGAGATTACAGGTTACATTAACCAGAATTTTAAGAAATTAGGAAGATATTAAATGCTTTATAAGAGCCTTAATATGTAAACGGTGTGTGTGTTTGTGTGTGTGAGTGTGTGTGTGTGTTCATTCTTTCATTCAAGACAAGTTTATTGAGGATATTTTAAATCAGATATTGTTCTAAATAATGAGGATATGAACTTCCTGTCCCCTGTTCCTAGCTAGAATAGATGTCATCAACTGTTCTATAGATGTACAGAGAGGGTACTTAATATGAACTGTGCATGAACAGAAAACTTCCTGGAGGAAAAGATATCTAGAGTAAATTTGAGTCATAAATATAAATAAGTTGGCTATTTGAGAGACCAAGTAGTTTTCAAGACCAGAGAAGAAGGACAAGTAAAATGTGATTTTAGCATGCTAGGGGAACTACAAATGGTTTCCTGTGATTGCTGTACAGAATGATATTCTAGAAATTCGGATCCATGTAGCTTGAAGTATGATGTTGATGTAAGGAGTTTGGACTCAATCGTAAGAATGAAGAAAGGCACAGATTGAAGCAGGGCCACAACTTGATCCAATGTTTGTTTGCAAAAGACTTCTCTGCCAGCCATAGAGAGAATGATTGTGGAAAATGGTGAGAACAGCAAAGGAGTTGAGAGGCTTGTGAGTAATCTAGGTGGTGAGTTTCCAAATATTAGCAGCAAGGTAAATGATGGATAAGATAAATACATGGTAATGATTTAAAATGAGATATACTTAATAGAGCATAATAATTCAGGAGTCTCTTTTAGTTACCTGGATAAATGGTGTTTTCTCAGTAAGATAAGGTAGGGGTAGGGCTGTGTGAGGGGGCTGTGGGGGGGTGTGTATGTGTATGTGTGTGTTGGACAAGAGGTAGGAAGAAAGAAGAACTGTGTTTGTTTGTCAGTTGTGAGGCTTGAACTCAGGGTCTGGGAGTCATCCCTGAGATCTTTTGCTCAGGGCTAATGCTCTACCACTTTGAGCCACAGTTCCACTTCAGTGTTCTGGTGGTTATTTGGAGATAAGAGTCTCACAGATTTACCTGCTGGGGCTGGCTTGACCCATAATCCTTAGATCTTAGCCTCCTGGTAGATAGAATTACAGGTGTGAACCACCAGCACCTCTCCAGAAGGGGTGGTTTTGAACCAAGTTAACACAGTTGATTTGATAAATGTCTTATCAAGTATAGGTCAAGATCCAAAGTTAGAGATTGGATGAGATATGAGTTAGAGGTACAGGTTAGACGAATGTGAAAATGCAAGTAGAAGGAGAGACCTCCAAGCCCCTCTGTTGAAGGCTTGGTCCCAGCCTGTAGCAAGATTAGGAGATGGTAAGAGGTAGAGCCTACTGGAAGGAATCTAGGACATTAGGGACACACCTTTGAAGACATTATGGAGATCCTATCCCTTGTTTTCACCCTGTTTTTGTCCTAGCTGCCATGAAGTGAGAAAGTTCCTCCACTAAGCCCTCACACCAAGATGTGCTGCCTGGCCAGAGGTCCAGAGCATTGATCACCCAACCATGGGACGAAAGCTCGCAAACCATGAACCAAGATGAACCTTTCTTCTCTTCTAGTTGATCATCTCAGAGATTGTGTCAAACACCATCAGAGGTCTATTTGCTCATCAATGGAAAATAGGCAGAAGTGTAAGAGAAGAGAAACACAACAACACAAGAGGAAGAGGAAGAATAGCTAGAGCAGATCAAGAAGGGAGTGATGTGAATTGATGAAAATCAAAAGAGAGACCCAGGGAAAGTGCTCAAGGAAGCATACGCTGTAGTCATTCTTTGAATTGCTATGGGCCATTCAGAGAGGTGGAGGCGTGGAATGATAACACATATGTAACAATATGGCAAAAATAGATGGAACAGATCCTTTTCACAAATAGCCATTAAATGTCTACCATACCTGCACAGAGGGAAAAGATAATGAGGTAAACTGCACGTATCTTGACATTAACTAATGTCAAGAAAAAGGTTTAACTTATTCAATGATGTTTCAGATATTTTCTCTCTCTCCCTCTCTTCTCCCTCACTCTCTCATTCTCCTCCTGTAACCCATCCCAAAGCTAGTTACTAAAGGTTCATAGTTTCTTAACCACCACTGTAAAACTTAAAAGCTCTGAAAAGTTATTTTTTAAAAATCCAATCTGAACTGATCTAAAGGGAGACTAATTGTTGGTCTTTCTCTCAATAAAACAGTCATATTCATACATTTCATTGCAGGAATACTTTACACATATACGTGCGTATATGTCTACAAGAACATGTATATATACATATCTGTGTGTATATGTGCATACATGTGTATATACGTGTATGTGATTGCAGTGTGCTCTGCTATACCATGTACTTAGTAATATATGGTGCATGATATCCAAAAAAATTAAATCCCAAAGTACATATGATTTCAAGGACTCCAGATGAGAAATTATAAGCATGTAGAATTCTTACAACATTTACAACACCTCAGAAATACACTATATATGTTTTTCTTTCCTGATTAGGCAGTGCTGATGGGAGCCATATATAATATTTATTTTGAGTGTAAAACTTTGTGGCAGAAGCCAAGTTCTTGCACCAAACAACCGTCTATTTGTCCCTCTCTATGGCAACTATCACCCTGCTCCAGTGTGCTGCCTGCAGAGCAGCAGGGCTGGAGGGCGCTCCTCGGCTTGCAGAGCCGTCCTGTCCTAGGATTGACCTCCTTCCCCAGAGCATTGCCTGCGCTTCCTTCTCTCTATGGCCCAGGGTCTGCTGGCTCCCTTTTCTGCCCTGCACCTGGGGCCGCTTCCGTTTTGTTTTCCATGAAGTTCTAGGCCAGGAGAATCTTCCCATTCTCATTTGGCAAGCTTGGGATCATTACCATTTCAGAGTTGGAAGAAAAAAAAACCCTTGGAGAGAACATTGAGGTCAATCCCCTCCTTTTAGAAATAAGGATACTGAGGTGCAGGGATGTGATGGGACTTGGCCACATCAGCAAGGTAATTTATGACCAAGTATGGACTACAATCCAGGCTGCTGTTGCAATTGTCCCCACAAAGAGATTCAGACATCAGAAGAATGGAGGCAGTATGAATATTTAGGTATTTATTTGTGAACAGTCAAGCATGGTAATGACTTTCATTTGGCTGTTTGTTGGGTTGTTTATTTCACTAAACACCTCAGGTTGCCTAAGAAATGGCCACGTGTCCATTGCCTGGTAGGTCAGGCAAAACTCATTCAGTCTCCATTGAAGCACATAGCGGAAGACCAGCCAATCAGAGCATCACGACCTTTTAAGCACAGTGATTGGCTCAGAAATCATCCCCAGAGCCAATCAGAGATGGGGGGGGGGGTTCTCACTATAATGACTGGGAGAGAAACACACAAACATCGGTTTACTCCCTCATTAGATTTCCACTAAACCAGGCAGTACCTAGCCTCCAGTTACAGAAAACCATTTTGTCATCGCGTGAAACCAGGAGAGGAAGCCAAAGTTTAAAGCTGTAGAGTTGCAGAATTTTGTTGACTCTGCTTGAATCTCTGCATTTGACATTCTCATTTGAGGGGCTAAGGTCTCCCGAATCTAAAGGCCTCTCTCACCTTTGACTTTTTCAGTCACATCAATCAACCTCTTTTGCAGTCACAGGGCTTTAGCCAATAAAATGAACTCTCATAAAAACTGTTCAGATGGTGTCAGTTTATGATTAGATGATCCCGCACCTCTACCCCCAAAGGTCTGAAACGTCTGCAAAGCAATAACTTACTGCACTGAAATTAAGTGAGGAAATGAAGGCGGGTAAAATGCTTGCTTCCTAGTTCTCTGCTACAGTTTTCCACTGTACATAAACCGCACCCTGGGTTGTGGTACCATAGTTGATTTTTCTTTGTCATGGATGTGTGAATCTATTTGGCTCATTTAAAATTTACACAAGCATCATAAATTTTTATCTTCAAACTGAACTGTAGAATTGGACGTTTTCATTTATTTGTGTTTATGAAATCATAATTTCCTGTTCTTGAGAAGAAAAAGTTGAAAGGGCCTTTTAATGTTAATTAGTTGTGGGTTTTTTTTCTAAGTCAATCTCAAGAGGTTTCTTAAACTTCAAACCACTGTGAAAGAATGACATGGAAATGAATTAAATGTAAATGAACCAGAACCAGCCAGATTGTTTGTCTTCAAACCCACTCGAGTTTATAAACCAAAGAGAAAGATTTGATTTTTAAAAATCCCATGAGAAAGTAGATAATATTTAACATGTTTTTTTCCCTAAACTAAAGTAGTCCACATTGTTAAATAATTACCTGATTAGCAAAGGCAAAATGCCTTCCCTGGGCTCCAATTAGGGAACTTGTCTGAGTTGTTTGAAGGCAAACCACAGGTTATCAAATGGCTGGAGGTTTCAGAGAAATGCACAAGGATTAGTAAGACATCAGCAGTGACTGAGTCCGTCATCATTTTCCTTCAATAAGGTGAAAGGAAACCTTGCTTCTTGTATTCCATTTCCAAATCATCTGCCGGCTTTTTTCTGTTCTTGTTTCTGCTGCATCTTTGATTTTACCTATGCTATTCTCCTTGTCCTAACTCCTCTTGAAGTATACCATAACCTTTTCTGTAGTTTGAGCTTGAATGCTTCCATATTTCAATGTCTTTGCACAAGCCATGCCCTCTGCCTAGAAAGTTCTATATTGATGACTCTTCTACACGATGGTCTACACGATAATCTCAGAGTGACATTTATTGCTAATACAATCTGTGGAGTTTATATCCTGTTACTCTTTCTTTCGCATATCACCTTGCTAACTTCCTTCAGAATTGTTTATAATATGCACACATATCTTACTTGCTTTTTTGTCTATGATCCCTCTTTAGTACAAGGAGAAAGATAATTTTCTTTTTCGTTCACTGATGTTATCTCCAGAATATTGAACAGTAACCTAAACAGTACTTGTTCCATAAATACTTACTGTTTGTCATAGCAACTAGGTACCTATGTAATAAATAAGAGAGTGAAGAAATAACATATGCAACTGAACAAGCATGATCCTTTTTCTTCCTTTCTCACCAAGATTTTTTTATTTTAAATATTATTTTTACAAAGGGAAGCTTAATGTGCTCGACTATTAGCTACACTAGGTGGGGTTTGGGAAGAAAGCTATGCTTTATTGGTTTAGCTTCTATTAATTTCCATTAATAATTGCAATATTATAGGATGAAGGCATGGCTAAAGTGATCAAATACTTGCCTAACAAGCATAACGCTCTGAGTTCAAATTCCCATGCCATCAAAACTGGGAAAAGGGAAGAAAAGAAGGAGGGGATGGAGGAAGAAGAGGAGGAGGAAGTCACTGAGAAATAGAAGCTTCCCCACTATGACCAGGAATAGAGAAAGAGTGTCACTTCTCACTATGCATGAATAATGAAATAAAGAAGTGAAAGTATACACATTGGAAAAGGAAAAAACGCCTTGTTCATAGCACCCTCATCTTTTCTTTTTAAAAAACCTAAAAGAGTCAACAACAACAAAACTCCTGAAATGAATCTCTCTACCTTCTGCTTCATTTTACTGTGAACTTAAAACTCAAAGGAAAGCTTTAATTTGCCGTGGCATGACCTGTTGGCTAATTTTGGCCCTCAACCCTCTATCCCGTGTACTGCATCACTCCATCCTCTTGCTGGATTCTTTCATAGACAATACGTCTTCCTCTAGTCAGGAAGACAAACTCCTGAGCATTAGCTTTAAATGGCTGAGTATATGATACATTATCCAAGCATAACATCTCGGTTTTGGAGAATGAAAAGGGAAGCCACTAAGCTGTATAGAAGAGACCTGGACTACAGCTGACAAGTAGAGACATGTGAACCACCCTATTATGCACACATTCAGGCCTGTTCTTAACAACTTCACCCTTCCTACTCAATTCTTTCTGTACTCTTGTAATACTGCATCACCACATATCTCCCCTGAATCAATTACACTTTAAAAAATGTATTACTCAGGCTGCAATGTGGGAAAGCAAATGCAATGTCCTGGGTTCAATCCCCAGTACCAAAAAAAACAGACAAAAAATACAGCTAAAATATTTCTAATTAACTCATCCATCTTTACCAGATTTTCTTCATCTAGGCAATTCTGTTACTTCAGATCCCATATTAGAGATTTTATCCACTGAGAAATCTTCAATTTCCCAAGGATGGATTCAGTGCTGTTATCATATCTGCTTCACCAAGCACAATACCCACAGTGTGTGTGTGTGTGTGTGTGTGTGTGTGTGAAAGAGAGAGAGAGACAGATAAAGAGAGAGACAGAGAGACAGAGAGACAGAGAGAGAGGCAGAGACAGAAAGAGAGGCAGAGACAGACAGAGAGACAGAGACAGAGAGGGGGAGGGAGAGAGAGCAAGCAGAGCAGAGCCTAGGCTCTGTCCCTGAGCTTTTTTTCTCAAGGTTAGCATTCTACCATGTGAGCCACAGCCCCACTTCCAGCATTTTAGTGGTTAATTGGTGATAAGAGTCTCACAAACTTTACTACTCAGGCTAGCTTTGAGCTGTAATCCTCAGATCTCAGCCTCCAGAGCAGCTAGGATTAGATGCTAGTCAGGTTCCTGTGGCTCATGCTTCTAATCATGAGCCACAGGAACCTGACTAGCATTGTTTTAATGGTCTATATCATGATTACCTATATTTTTTATATATCATTCTCTCTGATTAGATTTCCCTTTGGGTCATGATTCTGTATTGCTGTGCTCATGAACACCTAGCCCACAATAATTCATAGTCATGTAACACCTATCACAGAGCTCTATTCCTAGCATATATCAGGAATTTAGAAAGTGATTTAATAAACATATATTGAATCAAGATGAGTGGAAACAGAAATAAATAGTCTCCAACGTTATAAACAACCACTATAATACATTCTTTATAGCTTTTATGATAAACACTTCCTAACCAGGCTGTCACATTTGAATCACTAAGTTGAAATACCAACTCTTGGCACCAATGAATTGACATATTTAGCAAGATTTCTAGTTGATTTTTGTGCAATCTCAGTTTGTTTGGTCAGGATTTAAGAACTTATTTCTTCCGTGATCATCTTAGAGACTTCATTCCTATACAGTTTGCTCTCATAGGGAGAAATATGAAATTTGCATGTAAAAATAATAAAATTTTCTTTGGAATCATTAGATTATAATGTTGCCAATCTGACAAAAACAAAACAAGAGCAGAATTCTTGGTAAATGAAGCTCTTCGAAGAATTCAGCATGGCCAATGGATGTGAAAATAACAAAGGTAGACCTACCCAGATACATAAGCTAGAAATGGACATCTTCTAACTAGAGCTAGTACCTATTGGCTCACTCCCACTGTCAACATTTTGAAGATAGAAAGGATTCCTTGGGTTAAGCCTGGCTAAGGGTGAGGAGAAAGCGAGAGTCCTCCTTAGGGAATAACATTTGCTGATTATTTTTCCATTGCCACATTTCTTATCTTTAGCATTTAAAAGTATTGACTGTACTGAAATTTATGACAGGTTGACTAGGGACATTTTTAGTGTAGCCTGATCCAAGTATTGCCTTTGAAGTAGTGTTTCTAATACCATGCACTTCGTTGAGGAAGAGAAAAGAAAAACAGGCTGTGTCCTTGAGGAAAGAGACGAGCAGGCTGCAAACATGAATTTGTAAACCACTTTCTGACCAGAAAAACTGAGCTGCTCAGAGAGAGTAACCAGCATGAACTATCTGCACATCTCATTCAAATATATGGGAGGCTGGAGAGGGCCAAGACTTCTTTCCTCTGACTTTTCAAAATCATTCACCTCTAGACTATAAACATGTTAATAAAAACAAATTTTATATATATGTATATATGTGTATGTATGTATATGAGAGAGAGAGAGAGTAGTTTGAACTCTTAATAAAGGCAGGGACATAGAGGTCAGAAGACAGACTCCACCACCTTTTCTGTTGCCAGTTTATTGTAAGTGTTGGATGAATTACTCAAGTTCAGGGATCAGTATTTTATCCCTTCATAAAAACATAAGCCCTGCAGTATTTGCCCCAAGTGCCAAACCTAATTACCACAATTCATCACCATAAAATGCTTTCCGTTCCTTGCTGAAGGCTGCCATATAAAAGGTCAAATACCAGCCGAAGCTTGTTTTGTTCTTAGGAGCTTTATTGTAGAGATTAAAATTTTAGCTTTATTATTTAAGAAAACCTCTCAGACAAGGTTGAAGATTCATAAACATTGAAGTTGTCGGTGATTTCGCCTATAGGCATCTGGCTGTATCATGGATGAGAATTTTGCCAGGCTTTGTATCTCCATGTAGCAGGAAACTGATTGTAAATAAATCAGCAGGGTCTCTCTGAAGAACATAAATTAGAAGGCAACTGGAAAATGAGTAGGTGGACATCAAGATTGGAGGCAGCATGGTTGAAAACTGTTGATCAAGGTGTGTTGTATTTATGAACTGCACCTCCTGTGTACAACTACTTACAGATAACTTTTTTAATGATGAGTGCAGTTCAATCAGAAATTAAAACTAGGTAAAGGGAAAACTCATATACACATTCTGAAAGCTTCTGAAGGTATTTAAAGATGTCAAAACAGAAAGATCTTATGCAATATTCCAGTTTAAAAATGTACATGTTTTTGAGCTTTATGTTTTGACATCATTTGGGACAGAAGAGTTTCAAAAATAGCAAATTCCTATCTTTTTTCTATCTTGACTTGTATCACTGCTTTGCAAAATATTATGGTCATTTTTGTCTAGTGATATTTTTCCTATTTCTCTAATTACTTCTACATTGGATAATTAATATTATAGCCAAGGGAGAGTTACCAATGATCATTTAATCTTTATTCAATTTTTTAGGTAAGTATGGATTGAACTATTTTATCCTATACCTATTTTTTTTTTGGGTCCGGTCGTGGGGCCTGAACTCTAGGCCTGGGCGCTGTCCCTCAGCTCTTCAGCTCAGGGCTAGTACTCTACCACTTGAACCATAGCGCCACTTCTGGCTTTTTTCTTTTTGCTTATGTGGTGCTGAGGAATCGAACCCAGGGCCTTGTGCATGCAAGGCAAGCGCTCTACCACTGAGCCACCTTCCCAGCCCTTTCCTATACCTATTTTATCTGTGTATTATCTATTTTTATCTATATATCTTAGTCTGTTTAATTTTAGCATCATTTAATTAGTGTCATTTAGTTTTTCTAGTTGAACACATACCTTTGCAGGCACTAGAAGAATCATGGTAAAGACCAGGGTATACTTTCAACATACATAATGCCTAGGGGTATGATAAACAAAAAATTAAAAGTTACAATTCAGAATGGGAGATCCTGTCATATTGGTGGTGTCTACATTCAAAAACCTGTCCCAGAATATAACACTGTAATAACTAGTAATTCCATCTTTCTAGTAGTTAAAGCCACTGCCATGGGAGTTCCATTTTACTCTTTTCTGTCTCTGATAAACAACCCTCAATCCACTGGCACTTTCAAAATCCATTAGGAATAAGGCCCCTTCTTACCAACTATTTTTAATATCCCTGAGACATCACCATCCCTAACCTAGAGGATCTTAATATTTAACTGGTCTCTTTGATATTATATTTTTGCTATCTTGAGTTTCTTAATATAATCACAAGAAAGAGGTTTGTAAAATATGAATTAGGTATTCCTGACAGCTCTTTGCCACTTTGGGGCAAAACCTGAGATTGTACCCATTTCTGCATATTTAACGGAGATCTTCAGGGTCTTATTTACCTTCAAATTCAATATTGTAATATGGAGTAAAGTTATGGTTTCTTAAAATTCAAGGCTAACTTCTCCTGTCCTTGGTCAGTTCTCTAACACCTGGCTCAGCCTGATCCCACAATGTTGCCATTATTTCTGTAACTCTGGAGTAAACATGATCTTTATTTATTATACCCATGTTCAGCCCAACCTAATGAGAAATCAAACTTTGCTTTCCCTTCCTGACATAGAAATATCAGCAACTGAAAAAAAATATTCATAATACTTCCCCACTCTCAGGTCCTTATGAATATTAAAATAGAATCATGGATAAATATCCAACATACAAATATACCTGGAACATAAAAGCCAAGAAATGTTACCAGGGTATAGCGGTACATACGTGTAATCCTAGATACTTGAGAAGCAGACAGGAATGATCATGACTCAAGGCCTAGGCAAAGTTAATATGAGACCTTAACCTGAAAAAAAAAAAAAAACAATTAAAAACAAAAGAACCAGGGGCATGGCTCAAGAAGTAGACTTACCTAACTAGCAGCAGGGTCTTAGTTCAATCCCCAGTTTGGGGGGAAAATAGCATTTTCCTTGTTTTTTCCTCTGCATACCAGATGCAAGAGAAAATATGTCTTCCTCACCAAACTGAGTTCAGAGGATGTAATGGGACAGAAAACAAAGTATGTGTGAGGAATGCTGCTGTACTGACAAAAAAAAAAAAAGATTTTTCCTTTTTCCCCAACCCCAGATCTCTTTCCGTCTTTTTTACTTGTTACTTATTTATTTTACATAGGCCATAACTAATTTGGGTAAAGCTTAGTGAAACAACTTGCTGAGACAAAAAAGATTATTCTTTGTAATAAAGCCTTATTTTATTCCTATCTCTATAAGCATTCATTTCACCAAAGATGTGCTTTCCAACTTTCTTGATATAAATAGGATTCCTGTTGTCCACTGGACAGATAAATTGAATTTTTATTTGAATGGGCACATGCCTTACATATTTGATGATAAACTTTTTAAATTCCAGCATTTTATTATCTTTTCTTCTACAGTCATGGCCTAACAGTAGAGATATAGTAAGGATGGTGTCTTTCATGGAGCTTTCAAATCTATTAGAGAAAGTAAACAAAATATAATATATTAAAATGCAAATGAGTTCATAAAGAAGAAACGCTATTCTGTAAGTAAATAAAGAGAATGAACTATTCTGGACTAGATGACTGAACTGATATACAAGAGTATGTCAGAGCAAGTAAAAAGTGGGAAAGGACTAAAGGATGCTAGTATAAAGCCATAAATAAGGAATGTGAGGAATGAGCAAAACCATCAGAAACTCTTGCTGGCCATTTAGGACAGGTTAGAGATGCTAATATTAACCAGAAGAGTAATGAAATTTATTGTAAGGCTTTTAAAAGAGGTGAAACGTGTTCATATTTGTGACTTTTAAAGATTACACTGACAGTCCATTTGCTAATGGGATTATAGCTAGAGCCGTAGAGGATATAAAACACAATACAGAACATTACTTGTTGTAGAGCAAGCAGGAAATGAAAATATTTTTTATTTGGCTAATGGTAGTGGAAAGATAGAAAAAAAGAGAGAGATTCAAAGGATGCTAGATGGTAGAACAAATCCTGACTTGGTAATAGACTAGAAGTAAAAAGCTGAGAAGGACAAATGTATAAAAAATAATTTCCAGATCTCTGGTTTGGACAACTGAGTACACAAGGGAGCATTCACCAGAGTAAGAAAAAGGAGACATTTGCCAGGGACGTTCATGCCTTTAATTAGGACATAAATAATTTTGGAGGAAGCAAGTGTAAATGTCAAATGGGGAATTGGATGTATGTACATGAAACTCAGGAAAAAAATAAATGATGCTGAAGATGGGAATGTAGAAGCTCTGAACACAAACAGTCTCAGATGATTGGAGAAATGGGTTCCCTATCAAGGGAGATGCCGAGAAGAAGCCAATAATGCAAACGTGAAGGGAAAATATTAGACAGAGGAAGATGAGTAGCAAATGTGGCTGAAAGTGAGTGTTAGAGAATTGTCCATTCAGTTTTACAACTGGACACAATAAATGGAGAAAGACAACTAGGCTGATAAGGAACGTAGAGTAGGCACACAAGCTGCATTCATGGAAATGATGAGCAAAATAGTCACTTCTTTTTTCCATTAACTCCTAGCCTTCTCCAGATGATAGCTGAACTGCTGGTCAGTTGAGAGATGAACTGGAACAATCTATCAGTGTATCTACACATGACATTCTTGTACTAGGCATTAGTTGACTAGCTCTCAATTTCAAATCCACCCTTCCTTGCCCTTACTGTGATATAACTGCTCAACTTTAGAAGACTTTATTAAGTATTCATGATCAGCTTGTGACACACTAGACTTTTCAACAGAGGGGACAGAGATGTCATGGCAAGGCGACAAAAGCAGGAAAACAATCTCTCCTCATTCTGTGTGGTGTCTTAGGGACCTTGGTGTCCAAACTCCAGCTGTACATCCAGCCTCATCCTCCCAGTAAGAACCCTACAAAATTGACCAAAAATACCTTTAGAAAAAAAGAGAGTTTAAATATATAAGCCATGAATAGAAGATGAGACATTACACAAAATTTATGAAGGATCATAAGAGACTAAATTAAATATATACCAAAAAATTTTAAAACCTGGAAGAAATTAATAAATTCATAGATACATACAGACTAACAATACTGAATCATAAATAAATAGAAAATCTGAACATAATAAGAGTGACGAAGGATTCTGAATCAGTAAGAAGAAGAAAAGCCAGGGCTGGGAAGGTGGCTCAGTGGTAGAGTGCTTGCCTTGCATGCATGAGGCCCTGGATTTGATTCCTCAGCACCACATAAGCAGAAAAAGCCGGAAGTGGTGCTGTGGCTCAACTGGTGGAGTGCTAGCCTTGAGCGGAAGAGCTGAGGGACACGCCCAGGCCCAGAGTTCAGGCCCCATGAACAACCAAAAAAAAAAGACAAGAAAGAAAAAGAAAAGCCAAGGACATAGTGGCTTTACTGCCTAATTCTACCAGCCATTTAAATATACCTTCTTAAACCTTCCAAACACTTCAAGCCTTCTTAAACCATCACTTCCTAATCAGTCCTTAACCAAACCTTAAACCTGTCCAAAAACTTGAAAAGGAGGGAATTCTTTCAAATTCATATTTTGAAGCCATCATTATCGTGCCAAAGACACTACAAGAAAAAAGAGAAAAAAATAGTAGGTCACTGTCTCTGATAAGCATAAATGTAAATACTCAATATTATACTAGCAAATTGAGTTCAAAAGATAATTTTTATTGATCAAAAGGGATCTATTCAAACAATGCATGAATGGTTCAACATAAACACATCTATAATTGTGAACTTTTAAAAACTGTGAACCAATATTATGATCATTGCAATAGCTATGAGGTATTTGACAAGATTCAACATCCTTCCATGATTAAAAAATAAAAATGTACCAGCTGAGTGCCAATAGCTCATACCTGTCATCCTAGCTACTCAGGAGGCTGACATCTGAGGGTCACAGTTTAAAGCCAGCCCTGGCAGGAAACTCCATGAGACTTTTATCACTAAAAAACTACTTTAAAAAGCCAGAAATGGAACTGTGGTTCAAATGGCAGAGCACATGCCTTGAGCAAAAGAAACTCAGTGACAACACCCAGGCCCAGACTTCAAGCCCCAGGACTGGCAAAAAAAAAAAAAAGCACAGCAAGCAAGCAAAATAAGTATGTAAAAAATGGACTCCGACACAACAAAGGCCAAAAATGGCATATCTTCAGTTAACATTATACCAAATAGTGAAAAGCTGAAAACTTTTCTAAGATTAGGGAAAGCATAGTCACTTCTATACAACACTGTGCTAAGATTCCTGGTTACAAGAACCAATTCTAAATGGATCAAAGAGCTCAAGGTAAAAGCAGACACCCTGAAAATATTGCAGGAAGAAATAGGAGAAACACTAGAGATCAAAACTTTCTTAATAAAGTTCCAGAAACACAAAAAAAAATCAAAGAAAGACTGGATAAATGGGATTGCATGGAACTGCATGGCAAAGGACATTGCTAGCAAGATACATAGAAAGCCCACGGATTGGGAGAAAATCTTCACTAGCCATACAACAGACAAGAGCCTTATATCTAAAATATACTTAGAGCTCAAAAATTTAAACACTCCCAAAACAAATCCTCAAAGAAACAACCACCCCATTAATAAGTGGGCTAAAGACTTTAAGAGAGCCTTCTCTGAAGAGGAAATACAAATGGCCAAGGGACACATGAAGAAATGCTCAATATCTCTGGCTATGAAAGAAATACAAATCAAAACAACACTGAGATTCCACCTTACCTCAGTTAGAATGGCTATAATCAAGAAATCTAATAACAACAGATACGGCTGGCCAAAGGGGAACACTGCTACCCTGTTGGTGGGAATGAGAACTTGTCCAGCCATTCTGGAAAGCAATATGAAGATCCTCAAAAGACTAAACGTAGAAGCCTCCTATGATCCAGCAACCCCACTTCTGGGCATCTACCCAGAGGACCACAAACAAGTTCCTACTAAAGCTACCAGCACAACTATGTTCATTCCAGCATTATTTACCATAGCTAAGATATGGAACCAACCCAGACGCCCCTCAGTAGATGAATGAATCAAGAAGATGTGGAATATATACACATGGAGTTTTATGCTTCCATCAGAAAGAATGACATTACCCCATTTGTAAGGAAGTGGAAAAACTTGGAATAAATTATACTAAGTGAAGTAAGCTATGCCCAAAGAAAAGTAGAATGCATGATATCCCTTATTTGTAAGAACTAGAATATGTCTATGATATTCTTAACAGGGGATCCCAATAACCCATGTGCTTTGGACCCTATGTAATGAAGCATATCAACATGAACTCCAATAAATGGAAATAAGTGGTTATTAATATGTCCTGTATGTAATTTTTTTCTAGTTTCTCTTAGTTTTTGGTACCATGTGCTTTGTATGTAAGACTGTTCAATATGTGGAAGGGAAAGAGAATCACAGAAACAGCAGGACAAAGGATAGACCAGTGCAGCAATGATACTCACTAAACACTATGTCTAGTGAGAACCTTACAACTGTGAGGGGGAGGAGATTAGGGAGGGGTAAGTGGGAGATAATGAGAGATTGGGTGACAATGATTAAAAACAAATGTTCTCATTAGCTTACTTATGTAACTGTAACTTCCCTGCTCATTACCTTTTCAATTAAAAAAATTCCTGGTTATAGCAGTTGATAAAAAATAAACATCAAAATTGCACAGAAAGAAATTAAACTGTTTTGCTCATGAAATCTTTAAATATGTGGAAAGCCCTAAAGACTACACATACATGGACATACACACACACACACACACACACACACACACACACACACACACACACACACACAATACTTTAGAACCAGTAAATAAATTCAATAGAGTTGCAGGGTGTAGTGTCAACAAATACATAAAAATAAGTAGATTCTATATATAAGAATGAGTCATTCTAAAAAGAATTCAAGAAAATAATTCCATTTACAATGGTACAGAAATAACATGAAATATTTACAGTGGTAAACCAAATTGAAAAGAAACATTTTGTTCACGGATTGGAAGGCTAAATATTATTAAATGTCCACACCACTTTATAATTATCAATAGATTCAATGCAATCCCTATTAAAATATAAATGGCATTCTTCACAGAATTTTAACATGTAAAGTAGAGATGACATTCACTTGTTTTCTTTAGTCATTCATCCTGTAGATTCATGTAGGTGTCTCCATCTGGAGCTTTATTTTAAATCTGTTTGGAATGTCAAATAGAATCTGAAGAACACCATGAATCTTTCTTACAGAAAGCAGGCCAAGAACTGTGATGAGAGTGAGAAGGAATTCATGCATGTAAAATTCAAACTCACTGATGACTCCACAGAGCAAACTCCAGAGGCAATTCCAGCGCTCACAGCACAAACCTACATGAGACAAAGGCACACCTTCCATAAGGGGAAAACTCTAAATTTTTGTAGCCATTCCTCACAATTTCCCTATTGATAAAATTGACCTATAGAAAGGACTCAACCTTCCCAAACTAGAAAATGGCATTGTGTTGCACTAAGCCTAGTGCATTGTACCATAGAACATCATAACAGTAGATACACAAAAGTCAAAAGTATGAATAACTTAGTTTGAAAGACCTTTGCAAGGAGGGATACCACCATCCATATACACTGGTCAAGTCCAGCCCAGAGAAAGAGGCAAACCACTCCAGATTTATAACTAGTTACAGATATATTCAGGGAAATTTTAAATGTGAGGCAAACTTGGGCAGTAGCAAGACAAGGTCGATCTCTGTGTTTACCCAGCTAGTCATCTATCTCCTTTTGGTTTTCTTTGATTTTGTTTGTTCAGTTTTGAGCCAGTCCTTGGGCTTGAACTCAGCTAAGGTGCTGTCCCTGAGCTTTTGAACTCAAGGTGGTTAATTGGAGATAAAGAGTTTCATGGACTTTCCTGCCTGTGCTGGCTTTGAGCCTTGATCTTTAGGTCTCAGCCTCCAGAGTAGCTAGGATTACACACACCTGAGCCACCACCACCTGCCTATCCCATCTTTCATACCATGAAAAGAAAATAAAAGCTTAAGAAAGCTGCTGATAATATGTTAAGCCATCTGATGATTTTCTTAACCATTTAAAGAAACATTTGTGTTTCTTTAATCTATTCACCATTCCTGCCCTGTGGAAAGTAGTAGGCAGTAACTTGGTCTTCTAGTGGATGTGTTCTGCAACTTACTCTTTGGTTACCTTCCCAGAATACTTTCATGCAACATCTCTATACTGAGCCTTGTTCAACTGTCTTCTAGATCACACTGAGGTGTCTATTAGGACAAAATAGTCATCATATTTGCACCTGTGCACATCTTGGGTGTTTAAAAGATGCTTCATATACAATTGAAATATCTCTTAAGTCCCTAGTATGTGGCACACGTGATAGTAATTTCAGTTAATGTAAAGCAAAATGGCTAAGCCTCTCTCTCAAATGCTTAGTTTTTCTCTAGTATACTACAGAATAGTTTGTGGATCTAGTGGCCTTCTGGATGCATGTTCACACAAGGGCATCATCTATAATCTTAGCTGCTCAGGAGTCTGTATCTGAAGAACAAGTTTTGAACCAGACTTGCTCTATTGCCTTTAACTAGCCAATAGGAATTTCAAAAAATCAGAAAATAATTTCTCCTCTTTGCGACATACTTACCTCTCTGAGTCCGAATTCCCTCAGTTGCTCTAAAGAAATAGGAAAGAAGAGATGAATAGTCTTTGTACTCTCACACATACCATTCAACACAGAGAGTTAATTTCTTCTCTTCACAATGTATAGAGATTTCTTCTGCCTTGATTTTCAAGTGGGTATTACTGAGTATTTTTCTAATTTACTTCAATTCTCATAGTCTCTACCTAGAAATGGTATCATATTTCACAGACTAAGGACTCAAATCTCACAAAATCTGTCCTCCACTTCAAATACTGATCACAATCCTTAAATTGCAACCTTCTTTTTTGCTCTGTCAGCTACAGATTGAGTGTTCTACATGTCTTGAGCAAGCTATGTCAGAAACATAAATGGGCACATTTGTGTCTTTCCACAGAGTCAGAATATTTTTCGTGAAAAAATTCACAATCTATGTCAATTGCGTGAGTGTTCATTCACCAAGTCCTCCTGAATTCATTTGGAATCCATAGCCATTAGTAAACATGCTTTCTTTTATTCTAAGCTGAATTACTAATATGAGCTATCAGACTATCCCTTATACACAATATTATACATAACTGAAGGCATAGACAGAGAACTGATAGAAATACAAGCAATAAGACCGTGTAGGGGAATCTGATAAGGCATTTTATAAGCTGCAGGTGTAAATTTACTCAGAGTGCAGAGTTGAAAACTGCAGGTCAGGATAACAGATGATTATATGCATCTGTTTGATGTGGCTATGTGTCATAGAGACAAAACTATACTTGAACTGGACCCTAGTGAAAGAGATGAGGTCCTTGGCTACGGCTGTTTTCCTGGTTGTGGCTCATGACAAATGACAGGGTGATGGGTCTGGGTGTCTGTCATGTTTTAGACTTAATATACTCCATCTTCATGATCCAAGTCAGAAGATTATATATGGTGTGGTTGGTAAGCTCATGTGTCTGCTGTTTATTATGATTTAGTATACTTATGATTAATTGGCACAGATATTTATCAATTTGTGCCTTGTGGTATGCAGGCTGATAATGGTTGTCTGCTCATATAAGGAAGATGTAGACACATTCTGCCTTGTCATTTATAGTCAAAATGGAATAAAACTTGCTCTATAAAAATGGATTCATTCTACTCAGGAGGCTGAGATCTGAGGATCATGGTTCAAAGCCATGACCCAGGCAAGAAAGTCTGTATAACGACTCTTATCTCCAATTAGGCACCCAAAAAGCCAAAAGTAAAGTTGTGGTTTAGATGGTCAAGCACTAGCTTTGAGCAAAAAAACTCCAGGACAGTGCCTAGGACTGAGTTTAAGGCCACCCCCCTCCCTGCCCCACACACATTCAGATTGATTCAAGGCTAAGCACAGCCTTGAAATCTTCTGTTTTACATAACACAGAGTAACATAAAGCAGGCCCAGCCTGTTCTCACCATTACATTTGGGGTTTTATTCATTTTCTAGAGCAGATTATAGAACTCAAAGAAATAATTTGTTTACACTTATTTTTAAGGAGTTTACAAATGATTCCAGTGGTCACCAGATGAGAACAATTCATAGCAAAGTATGAGAGCAAGAATGTAAAGATTCTATGCCCTCTGTACACACGATGCTTCAGCAACCTCCCTATGTCCCGTGTACCCGGAAGTTTTGGAAACTGTATCCATTGGTGTTTATATGAAGTCTTCATTATATGATTGTATATTATCTGTCATTGGTGATCAGCTCAAGTTCAGGCTCTACCATTTGTGGAGATTGGGAGGTAGGGTTGAAAGTCTAATCATACATTCATTTTTAAGATGACCAATCAGCATTATGAAGAAACTACCTAGGGCCTCTCAGTCATCAGTTATGTCATTAGAATGCAAAAAATTAAAAAACACTTCTAATCATTCAAGAGATTTCAAGGGCTTCCTCTAATCTGTTGATGTGGGCACTCATAGCGATAACCTTTCCTCTGAGTACTGTCTTTGCTGCGTCCCAAAGGAGCTAATATTTCATGGCTTCACTTACACTGAATACCACATATGTCTGAATTTCTCAATAATTACACTTATATAGATAGACTTATAATAAATATAATATAAAAATAAATATGCATTATATATGTAATTAAAATTTCAAGAACATTTCTACTAATAAATAAATAAGCATTGTATCTCTTCCCAAGTTTGTCAAATTCAGTGTTTTGCAATATTTGCTTCAATTATTATACATAATTTTTTATTTCAGAGAAATACAATGATAGATGTATAAACCTTTCTGATCTTGTTCTCCTCCCTTGTAGAAATAACTACTATCCTAAATACTTATCACTATATAGTTTGTAAAGTTGTTCCACATATCTGAGCCTACAAATAAGGCACATAGTCCATTGAACTTTTAAAAAATTATATAAATCATTAAAGATACCAATCTATCAGTGATTATTTTATACTTCATCTTGTAACAGGCTCTAATTTTTTATTAAGTTGCATTTACACTAAGAAAATTTAGTGCCAGACTTTTTTATATGCTATAATTTGTGGTATGCTTTTGTGTCTTTAGCATATAAAATGTTTTTGTAATTTTAAAGTGGAATTATCAGATCTACTTATGTAATTCAGAAGAAGAATGTATGCCTAAAATGCATAAATCCCTGTGTTTGATCCTTAGCACTGACAGTTAGATGATATATAGATGATAGATACACACACAGATAATAGATAATAGCTGCATCAATAATAGATAGATATCAGAATTATCTAAAAAATCTGCTCACCTACCCTTAATGACATTAGACCCACCCCTACAGTTTCAGAGACAATTCTATTCTCCAAGGACACAAGAAATATATTCATGATGGAGATCTGATGATATCCAGGAGCTCTATGGTGGTTGTTTGGAGCAGAAGAATGACAAAGAGGATTACTACTATCAAAATACTTCTGGAGGTCAATCAACTTAATCCTGATGCCCTACTGATTTATGTTTAATTTTTGTAATATTATGTTTGTGTGAGATCAGAATTTTTCTTTAAAATGTGTCCTTCTACCCAGCTGGTCTAGCAATGATAATAGCTACTTATAAAATAATGTTTCAAACATTCTTACATTATACAAAGCATACAAAGAAGCAGTTGTCTGATTATCTAACATTTAATGAGCACAGTGGATATGTTTATTTCAGTACACAATGAAGCTATAAGAATTTTGTATACATTACACTTTGCTTTTGTAATTCAGTTAAATGGAATGTACAGACTTGTTCTGTGGTGAGTGAAAATTAGAGCAAGTGGTGAGGAATGAGTGAAAAGTAAATGCCTAATACATGTTTATAGACTTCACTTACTGAGTCCCAAAACTTCAAAGCAGAAGGGCACTTAATCAGCCCAAGTACAAAAGCACAAACCCCAACAGACAGCAACCTAAAGGGCATATAGATATCAAACAAACATGACAAAAGATTCGCACCATCTATCATCAGAGAAATGCAAATTCTGAAATGGCATATACCATTGTGCTTCTAATGGAATGGCTAAATCCAGAGCTAACAGTGAATATGTCAAATAGGAACCCTCTTCCACTATTGGTGGAGATGCGTATAAGTATTATCCACAATGGAAGATAGTGTAGTGACTTCTTTGACAATTACTGTATATTCCTACCATGTAACTTGGCATTTCACTCCTTCATGTTTATCCAAAAGAGCTGAAAATTCATGACTTCACAAAATCCTTCGTATGGATGATTATAGTAATTTCATTCAGAGTTGCCAAAACTCAGAAGCAACCAAAATGTCCTCCAGTAGGAGGATGAATAAATGAACTCTGATATATCCAGATATTGGCTTATTTACTGCGCTGAAAAAGAGCTAGCATGCCATGAAAAGATGAGGGGAAGCTTAGATGAATATTACTAAAGATGCTAATTTGAAAATGCTATACAGTTCATAATTCCAGTCACGTGATATTTTGTCAACGGCATAAATAGGAAGACAGTCAACATATTGGTGATGGCCAGAGGTTGAAGGGTCCATTAGCAAAACACAGAGAACTTTGATCACCATGATCCTTTTCTGAACAATAAAACAGCAATGGAGAATGTGTGCCATGCATTTGTAAAAAAAAAAAACATAGATTGCACAATAGAAATAGTAAACCCTAATATAAATATAGATGGTGGGCCGGGCGCCGGTGTCCCACACCTGTAATCCTAGCTACTCAGGAGGCTGAGATCTGAGGATCACGGTTCAAAGCAGCCCAAGAAGGAAAGTCCATGAGACCCTTATCTCCAATAAACCACTAGAAAACCAGAAGTGGCGCTGTAGCTCAAACAGTAGAGCACTCACCTTGAGCTGAAGAGCACAGGGAGAGCACCCAAGCCCAGAGTTCAAGCCCCACAACCGACAAAAAAGTTAGATAGATAGATAGATAGATAGAAAGATAGTGAGCAATAATGACGTGTGAATGCAAGTTCATCAATTGAACAATGGCGCTTTCTGATAATGGAAGAAGCTGTCTTGTGTGGAAGCAAAGATTATGTGGGAAGTCTCTTCACCTCTGTTCAATTTTACTGTGAATTCAAAATATCTCTTTAGAAAAGTAGTATCTGCTGGGTGCTGGTGGCTCACGCCTGTAATCCTAGCTACTCAGGAGGCTGAGATCTGAGGATCGTGGTTCAAAGCCAGCCTGGGCAGGAAAGTCTGTGAGACTCTTATCTCCAATTAACTACCAGAAAAACCAGAAGTGGCGCTGTAGCTCAAGTGGTAGAGTGCTAGCCTTGAGCTGAAGAGCTAAGGGACAGCGCCCAGGACCAGAGTTCAAGCCCCATAACTGATTTTTAAAAAAGTAACATCTACTCTTTTAATTTTATTTTATTGCAAAGGTGATTTACAGAGGGGTTACAGTTACATAAGTAAGGTGATGAGCACATTTCTTGTAAGCCAAATCTCTTTAAAAGAAAAAAGGAAAGAAGGAAGAAGAACAAAAAGGAGGAGGAAGAGGAGGGGGGAGAAAGGGAAAGGAATGAAAGAAGGAAGGAAGGAAGGAAGGAAGGAAGGAAGGAAGGAAGGAAGGAAGGAAGGAAGGAAGGAAGGAAGGAAGGAAGGAAGGAAGGAAGGAAGGGAGGGAGGGAGGGAGGGAGGGAGGGAGGGAGGGAGGGAGGGAGGGAGGAAGGGTGAGAGAGAAAAGTTGTGGAAACATGAGGCTTGAGTTGTGTTGGGGAGAACTAAGTTTAAAGATATTTTGGAGGTGCTCAGGTGCCAGTACTGGAACTTAAACTCGGAGCCTAGACTCTGTGTCTCGGCTTTTTTGCTCAAGGCTAGTGATCTTGAGCCACAACCCCACTTCCAGCTTTTTGGTGGTTAATTGGCGATAGGATTCTCATGGACTTACCTGCTCTGGTTGACCTTGAACCATGATCCTCAGATCTCAGCCTTCTGAATAGTTCAGATTGAAGGCACCAGTAACTGACACCTGGCTAAAGAGGATTTTTTTATGATGCAATAACACTTTCTATAAAGCATCCACCATGGAAGAAACACAGAATAACTGACCAGAAAATGTCTTAATCAATAGACATTAGCTAATACTTGTGAGCAGCCATTGCCTACCCCAGCATTGCATGAGTAGAATGACTTCAGCTGTGAAAATGAAGACAACATGTGAGCTTCATGTCAGCAATGTCCTTGAATGACTAAGCTTTAGCCACAGAGTTGGAAATGGTCCCATGGCATTATTCTTTGAGGGGACTGTATTGAACTGTTTTGAATCTCATGTCTGCTATGAGTCTGATGGTATCTGCGTTGTGTGAATAATGGCTCTAGACACCTTTTCAAGTCCTATATGCCTTTCACTAGAAAGTTCTACCCTGGAACTAATTTCAGAAGAAGATGTATCAAATATAGTTTCCACTTTTTCTTCTGTGATATAGAAGCAATTTTGAAGGAGATGGTGGTAGAAGAAAGTTAACCCTTATCAGAGCTGATTCAGCACTATTCATCCAGCACTCACCCACACCCTACACCCCTACTGACAATTTAGTTTCCAAAACAAGAAACTAGTGACAGATAGAAATGAGAATATTGGTGGGTAGCCTTAGCACAATTTTCAAGTTCAATATAAGCATCAAGAAAAAGAGAGAGAGAGAGAGAGAGAGAGAGAGGTGACCCAGACAAAGTAAATAGCTTAGCCAGGTGCCAGTGGCTCACACCTGTAATCCTAGTTATTCAGGAGGCTGAAATCTGAGGATTGCGGGTTGAAGCCAGCCTGGGCAGAAAAGTCCCTGTGAGACTCTTATCTCCAATTAACCACTCAAAAACCAGAAGTGGAACTGTGGCTCAAAGTAGTAGAGCACTAGCCTTGAGCAAAAGAGCTCAGGAACAGTGCCTAGGCCCTGAGTTCAAGTCCAGCACCCAGACCCTGAGTTCAAGCCTCAAATTGACATAGATAGATAGATAGATAGATAGATAGATAGATAGATAGATAGATAGATAGATAGATAGATAGATCGTTTATCTGTTGTCCATGGGGGGATATTAGGTTTTCTTTCTTTGTGTGGTGCTTAGGAGCATTTTTATGAGGAGCAAAAGAGTACAGCAGTAAATAGCTTAGCCAGGCACCGGTAGCTCACTCCTGTAATCCTAGCTATGCAGGAGGCTGAGATCTGAGGATCACAGTTCAAATCCAGCCTGGGCAAGAAAGTCCATGAGACTCTTATCTACAATTAACCACCAGGAAAATGGAAGTGGCACTGTGGCTCAAGTGGTACAGTGCTAGCCTTGAGTTGAAATGCTCAGGGACAGTGTCCAGGCCCAGAGTTCAAGCCCCATGACCAACACACACACACACACACACACACACACACACACACACACACACACACACACGCACACACACACACAGATTCATTTTTATTATATTTAATGAATATTAATATTGTACACAAAGGAGTTGCCATTCAACAAAGCAGTTTCTGAGTATAGTGCATCTTGAACACCATCACCCCTTCCAACGAGTTCTCAGCCACTCTTTTCCATTCTCACCCATTCTGACCCACACATTTTTCATTGCATTCTCCCACTGTCTTTTCTTCATTCACCTATCTCCTCCTCTCCTTGGCCTGACCCTACCCTTTCCAAGTACCCATTTCCTATGTTTATTTTGTTGACCTTTGGTTTTGTCTTTCTAAAGGACACTGAGCTCCCCTGAATCTACCATGTTTCAGTTAATGCATTGATGTTCACTTTCCCACCACCCATTTACTTAGTTATTTACCATATATTTACTAAGGTACTTATTCCTTATATTTGCATATGTATTTATAAACTAATTCTAGCTTTCACATATGAGAGAACACATGCAGCCTTTGTGTCTCTGAGCCTGACTTACTTCACCTAATAATTTTTCCCATGTCAGAAACCAGAAATGTTGAGTTTGAGTTTGGATTTTATTCCTCTTTCCTATTAGCTTGTGATATTGGACAAGTTAAGGTCTCACTATCTTTCTATAAGAAATGGAAGTTGGAACACCATCTGCTTTCAAGAGTGATGAGTCAACCTGTTGACAGCTGTTTAAAAACATCTGTGTCAATGCTGGTCAGTGCGCTAGTGAGCAATCTGTAGTTTGGCTGTGATTTTTTTTGCCTGTGTTGATAGCATGACTTTGAAGACACGAGTTTTGATCATATTTTCTAAGGAAGTTTCATTCTCAGCCTCTGTGCACAGAACACAGGCTCTTAAATTTTGTCTGGTCCACACGGCTGATGCATGCTCTCCTCAACCATCGGTCTATCCTCCGTCATCCATCAACCCAGATGGTCAGGTCATCTTCTAATCAAAGCCACCAACCTTCCTTTCTCTCTCTTCCATTTGAAAAAAAGACTTGTTGGGATCGTTCTTAAGTGTTCTTCCTAGACAGAAACTCTGATTTGATCCAGGGAGGAATAACGTCAACCTCACTCCTAGGATGGAATTGTAAAAGGCTTAAATGTAATGCCAGCATTCCAATTTGTAATTGAGAGGGTCAGGAGTTCCCTAGTCACACACACCCGCGCTGTTTCCTCTTGTACGACTGGTAACATCAGGCTGGAAACTCTTTTAAGGACAGCTTGTGTTTTATTCATCTTTGTATCTTTCCTAGTAACTAGCCCAAGACTTTGCTCAATAAAAGATTGTTAACTGGGAATAAATGGAATAAAATGGAAGTTAATGTTCTTGGAAGGTTATGGATACTTTAATTGCTTAGCAGTGTGGTTATTTCTGGGGTTATTTTCTATTTGTTTGACATTGATTTTTAATGTAGAAAATATGTGACTACAATAAAAATGCCACAACCCAGAGATAACCACTATTTAATCTATTGGATTTAATGTTCATATTTTTGAGGCCTTTTTCTTAGATGTAATATTCTTGTCTATATTTTCTAGAAGTTGAATTTAACTGAATTGGTTTTCCATTGCTTACCTTAAGAAAAACATTGTGTATGGCAGACCTATGATTTTTACCATTTTATAAGATTTATTTCAAAGTTAATATATAGCAAAATTCCTTTATAAACAACTGAGTTCGACATTGTGATCAATCTCGAAAGGGGGGCGCAGAACAAATTGAACCTATGTTTCAATGAAAAGAGAGCAAATAGAAAGAAAAAGAAAGGACAATTTATAAAACCTAGCACTTAGGGATATGTACACTTTGATGACTTGCTTTCCCTTCTTTACCTCCTAGTCAATTCTTACAACATTGAGCTTGGGTTTGACTGGTAGATTTAATATTGTTAAACTCTTATTACCAAACACATTGATCTACAAATTGAATACCATTTCATCAAAATCCCAATGGTTTTCTTCATAGAAATAGGAAAGTCAATCCTAAAATTCATATGGAAGAATAAAAGAACACCTGAAATGCTAATACATGTCTGAGCAAAAAGAACAGGACTAGAAAGTACTACACTACCCAGTTTCAATTTACACTAGAGAATTCCTAGGTTTAGAGATGCATTCTTGTCATTCCTAGTGACCCAGGAAGCACAAATAGGCAGATCATAGCCCAGGCTGGCCCAGGCATAAGAGAAGACTCTACTTCAGAAACAACCAACACAAAAAGGGACAGGAGGCAAGGCTTAAGTCATGGAACTTGCCTTGCAAGGGTAAGGCCCTGAGTCCTGTCACCAATGCCACAAAAAGAAAAGAAAAAATACATACTATAGTGCCATAATAACACAAACAGCAAGGTACTGGCACAAAAACAGAGATTTAAACCAATGGAATAGAATATAAGACCCAGAAATAAACCTGTCTGGTTACAGCCACATGGTTCTCAACGAGGATGCCAAAATCATGTTGGAGTAAAATCAAAAGCTCCAGTAAGACTGAATATACACATGAACGAGACTCAAGGTATCTATTTCTCAACGTATATAAAGATATATTCAAGATGGACAAAAAAAGCTATATAACAACTGAAACTACAGGCAGAGTTCAACTAATTTATTAACAGGGCTTCAGTAGCTCAGGAAATAATATCAACAATAGAAAAATGAGATTATATCAAATTAAAGATCTGACCAACAGGAAGTAGTGCTGTGGCTCAAGCGGTAGAGCTCTGGCCTTGAGCTGAAGAGCTGAGGGACAGCACCCAGGCCCAGAGTTCAAGCCCTACGACTAACACACACACACACACACACACACACACACACACACACACACACACACACACACAAAAGATCTGACCAACAAAGAACCATTACTAGGGTAAAGAGATGGACTAGTGAGTAAGTGAAAAATCCAATACCGATTTATTATTCACACATAGAAATAAAATTATTTACTATAAATATGATATTTCATCTTCAATATACTATGAAACTTCTTTTGAAACCTTTCTCTCACCCTTGAAAATTTATGGTACAATAAAAAGCATCCTAAAGAATCTAAGGAAAATGAGCAAACTAAATTTAAAGCAATAGCACGCTAATTTAAAATTTTTCTTGAAAAATAGATATAGCAATGGGTTTTGCCAAGAAAAATGTGTTAGAATAAGATTATAGTGCATTTCAAAAATTCATATTTTTGTTATATCTATAATGAAATTTTCTGCATTAATGGAGTTAACTCGTAAAGATCACATTATTGCATGTTGTACATCATAGAAAGAAAAAATATTTGCATAAATTAAACACCAATATGTTAGTTAAAAATAAATACTCTTAGGAAACTAAAAATAGAAGAAAATGTTCTTGGTTTGATCAAGACTGAATATCAAAGACCTACAGGAAACCTACAATTCACTGAACAAATATGAGATGCATTCTTTCTTTTATCTGGAAAATGACAAGCATGCCAATAATGTTTATTCATGTATTCACTCATATAGTTACATTTCAACAAATAGTTTTAGGGCTTCTTGAATGTGTTAGACACAAATCTAAGCATTGAAAGTACTGGAAGTGAGGAAAATAGACAAATATGTACCCGTTACATATTTGTAGGATGGTATTTATAGTCTAATGGTAAGATAAGTTGCAAAAGGAAATATATCTATGTAAAAATCACAGGCTTTGTTTAATAAGCGTTTTTCTACCATGAAAAAAGTAAGCAAGAAAGCAAGACAAGAAATATTTGCACAGGCATGTCATGTCCGTTTTTAAATGCCCCAAGAAGGAGAAAACTAACCAAAGACTTTAAGGGGGGTGAGGGAGCAAACCACAAAGATATTTGAAGTATGAGAGTTCTGGGCAGATGTAAAATTAAATGTAATGAAGACCTTAGAACAGACTGAGGTAAGGGAGACACGTAGATTGTAAGATACAAGTCAAACAAATACAGGTGACCCCATGAGGTAAAACAGTACCTGTCTTGTTTCAGGAATTAGAGTAATTAAGCACCCAGTGTACCTAGAGGAAAAAGACCAGTGTGGGGTGCACAGCTTCTGAAAATTATGGATTCCTGAGACCAGGGCTCTCAGCTGTTGTAAAGCTGTCAGTCTGGATCTCAACAAGATGAGCAATTATTGTTGAATTTTGAAATGAAGGGTTTAATAACATAGAGATAGAATAATATAATAGAAAAATAGAGATGTAAAAGATTGAAGGAAAACTTGTGGTCTTTGCAGACATAAAAAAAACTAGCAAAATCAACATCCCATGGACTCATGGAATACATATCCAAAGAGAGTGTCCCTCTATAGCACAGGAAATAATGAGAAATCAATAAAAAGTGACCAATGAGAATATACAGAAATCAACATGATTTACAATAGCTAATTTTACAACTGCATTATCTAAGTGCTGAGCAAATAAAAATGTCTGCAATCTTTTTGTAAGAAATTAACTATTAAAACTTTATAAAGACAGAAATATTTCGTATTTATTGGGATGTGGTTCATGCTGAGGATTTAGTATGTTTTACTTTTTGACAGTACTGGGGATTTATTTTATTTTATTTGTACTTTTTTATTGTAAAAATACTGAGGGGTTACAGTTACATGAGCAAGGTAATGAGTACATTTCCTATTGAGCATTGTTACCTTCTCCTTTGTTTTCCCCCTACCATCCCTTCCCTCCCACCTCCACAACTACCCCCCCCTCCCCGCATGCGCCAAAGTTTTCAACAGTGTCTCTAGTACATCTCATTGTTACAATGGGTCAACCTGTATCCCCATTTAAGCATTTTTTCCCTTCCCCTTCCCGAATTAGAGAAGTGTACATACAATATGCAGGGCACCAACATCAAATACAGTGAAAACAGGGGTTATACCATGGGGGGAGGAACATACAAAGAAATTTTAAAAATCACATGGTATATTATAAATATGTTAGAAACAATAGCAAGAAAGAAAAAAGATATTTGTGTTCCTACCTTGGAGTTCATTTCGCTTAATATCATCTTATATGGTCATATAGTACTGGGGATTTAATTCAGACACAATGCTTACTAGACAGACTATTAGTTGACTCGCACCACCCAAAGTCGTTTTTTTCAGGCAGGATTTACTCTGGGGCTGGCTTTGGACTAGGATCCTGTTTGTTTTTTACTTCTACCTAGTTAAGACTGCTATGCAGTTACATATCACTCTGCCCAGATTTTCGTTGAGATGAGGGTTGTGCTAATATTTTCCCTCTGGTCTAGACTCAAACTTTGATCCTTCTAACTCTGCCTCTATATTAGCTGGGATTAAAGATATGCGTTTCCATTCCTTGACCTTCAGGATTTAATTTTGAGAGATAACAATTGTCTCCCAAGAATCAATAAATTGAGTACAAAAAATACTGTTTTTATCAGAAACAATCCATTAAAACTACAATAGAACTGGTGCCAGTGGCTCACGCCTGTAATCCCAGCTACTCAGGAGGCTGAGATCTGAGGATCCCGGTTCCAGCCAGCCTGGGCAAGAAAGTCCATGAAACTCTTCTCTCGAATAAACCACTAGAAAACCAGGAGTGGTGCTGTAGCTCCAAGTAGTAGAGCACTAGCCTTGAGCTAAAGAGCTGAGGGACAGCACCCAGGCCCAGAGTTCAAGCCCCACAACCGACCAAAAAAAAAAAAAAAAACTACAATAGAAACCAAATTATTTTCAGATAGCAACACTCCTACCATCTCTTTTATGAAAATCCACTAAGAACTTGAGGAGACATATTTAAACTCTATTAAAATACTTAAAAGAAAATTTACATAAGATGATAATATGCCATATGTTCAAAAAGGAAAAAACAAACATGGTACATTTTCACAAAGTAATTTACAGACCTAATACTATCCCACTGAAAATTTCACAAAAAAATCATTTGAATGTTTAGAAATATATATGTATATATAAAGATAAATTAATAATTCTCCATTTCTTAATTAAGGACAGGAGCTTAATCTGGTCAGACAGAAAAACTACTATCAGCCATAGAAATAAATTACTGTGCCATACAAAAGAAAAAGTAATAAACATATAAAACATAATGATCAGCTCAAAATAGAACTATATGTACATGGAGAACTAATTTATCTTTAAGGTGACACTCATTAAAAATGAAGATAGATGAATTGTTTTAAAAACAAAACAAAACACCAAGGTTGGACCATACCTGGTTCATACCTATAAAACTAGCTACTAAGGAGGTTAAAATCTGAGGATCCCAGTTTGATACCTGCTAGTCAGGAAAGCCCATGAGATTCTTATCTCAAATAAACTACTTTAAAAAAAAAAAGCTGGAAGTGAAGTTGTGGCTCAAGTGGCAGAATGCTAGCCTTGGGCAAAACTATTAGATGTCTACCTCACAGCATACAGAAAAGTATATGTAGTTTGAACTTAATATTGAAAGAGAAACTCTGTAGCTAATAGAAAAAATTTTATGACCATATAATGAAGAAGAACTTTAGCAAACAAAACCATAAGTGAAATATCACATGAGATTTACAAATGTCTATAAAGTAAAAGACCTCCAAAACAAAATAAAACTACTCAGCTCTACTAGGAAATATACTTACAATGTCCAACACAACATAAGATTAGGACCTAGCATAAATTTTACAGTTATTGCAAAGGTACATGACAGACTACTGAGCTAAGCGAAAAGTGGGCAAAGAATTTCAATAGGCAATTCCCAGAAAATGAAACCTACAAGCAACAAATACACAGAATGCTTAAAATTGAAGTAATCAGAGGACTTTGATGCATAATGCTACTAAACTACTATATGTAATATCATATATTAAATATATATTATCTGTATGTATAAATTATCATACATATTATTTGTGCATGTATGCAAAAATTAGGATAAGGGTAATGCTTAAATATAGGACAGCGTAAACTTACAGGTGGAAACCTAGATTAACACAATCATCCTAGAGAGAAATTTGAAGAGATCAAATCAAGTTTTACTAAATGCAAGGAAGCCTTCTGTAATATCCATCCCCAAGTCCATAAGAAGACACATCTAGGAATGTTCATCTCAGCATTATATCAGTGAGAAACTGATAACAAACTTGGAATGCATCTCCAGATGGATTGATGAATGTGTGGGTAGAAAGTAATAGAGGTTTCGAGGCTTACTATGCAGCAGTTAGAAACAAACAACACAAATATACAATGGAAAAGGACTGAGAATATAAAATATTTGTAAAATGTAAAACACTTGTACATATGAAATAATAACATAATATTCAAGGAATCATATACCTTTTATGAGCACATTAGGGCACCCATTCTGGGAAGAGCTGAGTGAAGATTGTACTAAGGCAAAAAATACTAAAAGGGAATCAAATAAGAATGGACATGAAGACTAAAAATAATGTTGATGCAGTAAGCAAGGTGATCAACTCTGTATTCTATCATTGAAATATAAAATCACATAAAATTATAATATAGATAATATTCGGAGGAAGATGATCATCTTGGAACTCACTACCCACTCTGATGTTCTGGTTTTCTGTGATACATGAGATTTGTGCACACTGAGTGAGCCTTGAGAGATCATTTGTATCATTTTCCATGACTGGAATGAAGCCAAACACCTGCAAATCTTGTAAATGCAGACAAAGTAGACCCAGGGGAACCAGTTTCACATCATCTGTCAACAAGAACATCAAAGAGAGCGGGGAGTGGGAAATCAAAATCATCTGTATCTGGGCTACAAGCCCTGGCTCAGACTCCCCAAACTCAAATGGTGGCAACTCTCCATGTTCTTATAACCTTGTGCATCTGTTAATTGCTTAGGGCTCCATATTCTCCCCTTGGACACCCATCTGTTTTTCCAGTTTAGTTAAGGAGTTGGCAGGATCAATGTGTAAGTTAGATGCATAGCGCCCCTCAACAAATGTCTCAGGAATCCACAGTGTGGTATGAAGATAGTTATTTAAAAAAAAAAAAAGAGCTCCAAAACAACAACAACAACAAGAAAAAAAACGGGCCCCAGTGGCTCACGACTGTAATCCTAGCTGCTCAGGAGGCTGAGATCTGAGGATCACGGTTCAAAGCCAGCCCGGGCAGGAAAGTCCGTGAGACTCTTATTTCCAATAAATCACCAGAAAACTGGAAGTGGTGCTGTGGCTCAAGCAGTAGAGCGCTCGCCTTGAGCTGAAGAGCTGAGGGACAGCGCCCAGGCCCAGAGTTCAAGCCCCACGACTGACAAAAATAAAAATAAAAACAGAGCTCTTAGACTGATTTAAATCCAGGAAGATTTCGGTAGGACTCTGAGAGGTGTTCACACATAAGTAATTTTGCTATTAATATAGCAAAAATAAAATATCCTTACCTAGAATGGGTATAAATGAAACAGGCCACAGCAGGTCATGGTGAGGCTTGTGTTCCTGCGTGCTTGTTTGTCTGATAGAAGGAGATGGTGTGAAAGATCAGCAGTGGCATGAAGAGGACTTCCCACTGGAAATGGCTCTGGTCTGCCCGCTTCCATCATGGAGAATGTGTGGCTCCTTCAGGTGCGTGTGCTCTGTGTTTGCATGGGAAGATTCGGCTTCTGAAGAGGCCGTGTGAAGTTCCACGCATAATCTATGTATCAAGCTCTTCCCAGTCACTGGGAAAGCCTCAGGATTGAAAATCCCAGAATGTCCATCAACACACTATTTTCCCTGAGGAGACTCATAAACATCAAAATGGAACATTGATGTTTAATTGGATGCCACACAATGACATTTCAATCGATGATTGGCCACTTGCATGATCATGGGCCTGTATGATTGTGATCAAGCTGAAAATTCTTGTCTCTGAGGATCATTATAGCGGTTCAATGCTGTCCTGCAATACAATTCACACATGGTGGCGTTGCTGTCAACAAACCTGCTGTGCATACATAATACTTGATCATGACCATAGTGACTGTGTAACCAGCTTAGATATTTACTATACTATAAATTTGTCATTATTTTAGATAGATTCATCTTATACTAGAGAAGCCTAAGACTTTTCCGTGTACTGTGTCTCTTGATTACATCAAGCTGCCATGTAAGGGCTGGGAAGGTGGCTCAGTGGTAGAGCACTTGCCTTGCATGCATGAGGCCCTGGATTCGATTCTTCAGCACCACATAAGCAGAAAAAGCCGGAAGTGATGCTGTGGCTCAAGTGGTAGAGCATTAGCCTTGAGCTGAAGAGCTGAGGGACAGCGCCCAGGCCCAGAGTTCAGGCCCCACAACCAACAACAACAACAAAAAGATGCCATGTGAACTAGTTGGCCTCTTCCAATAGGCTGGAAGTATACTTCTTGATTTTTATACAATGATGAAGAGAACATGACATTACTCAGCCCACATCTCATCATTGAAATGATACATGATTATAATTGAGATTCTCAGGAATGATAATGTAGTGTTCTATGTGATTGTTTTGTTACTTTCTTTTATTTATTTTTTTGTGGTCCATCACAAATGTTTGTTTTTTTCTGGTCTAATTGAAGTGTCAGTTACAAACAAAACTGTTATATAATTCGAGAGCATAATACGATGATTTTTATAAGTGTATACACTGTGATTGTCACAATTTAGATAACAAATCCCTTACCACCCATAATTACCTTTATTGCCATTGGTGGAGGGGAAGATATTCAGAACATTTATTTTGCTTTCATTAAACTTCAATATTGTTGCTTATCTCACTGTAAGAAGAACATACACTAAAATTTATTAGTTAACCTTCTATTGGGTACATATGTGCCAACTGTCTGCTTTTCTCTTTATTGAGTGCTATCACTCATACTCAACAAATAACTGTGCCAGCTTCAAAAAAATCCTTAGATATATTGCACTTTTTGAGTTATTGCTATGTATAGGATCTTATAGTTAAGAGAGATTTAGAATTAGATTCTGGAATATAGAAAGTACCAAGAAGCATTTATTAGATCCAGTGTTCAGGTTTCACTGTATTTGATGTTGGTATAATTTGTGGAGGGGAAAGGAAAAAACAAATCGTTTAAATAGGGATACAGGTGGACCCATTGCAACAATGAGATGTACAAATCGTTATGTAGAGAAACAAACTTTACAACTTTGGCAAGGAGGGGAGGGCACGGAGGAGGGGGAGATGGGCAAAACAAAGGAGGAGGCAACAATGCTTGATAAGAAATGTACTCATTACCTGGCCCATGTAATTGTAACCCCTCTGTATGGTATTTTAACAATAAAAAATTAAAAAATAAATAAATGAAAGATAAGTATCTCTGTCCCGTCAGGGTATGCACTGTGCCAGGAACTCCAGCTTCTGTGGAACTCTGTCCTGAACTGGCTTCCTGCGCTTAACATGATGGTCTCCACCTCCATCCATTTCCATCTTCAGTCTTCCATCAGGACAACATAAAGGCACTAGGGGTTGAAGTAAAAAGAAAGCCGACATGGCGCCCTCTGGTGTTATATCTAGTGTTAAGTCTAGCCTGGAGGTCTTAATGGCTCTTGGTACCTCAGGGGGAATATGAATCCCCTAGGTGAAGATGCACTCTAGCACCGTAGCCCTATGTGTTTGTTCAGCATGACAGACACCACGCCAAGCCAAAAATAAGGTAAGATCAACTACGTTATTTTTAAATATATGGACTGGCCGTGTTCCTTCACCTCTTGGGGTTGTATTTTTAACTGTAGTTTAGGAATCATACTTTATCAATACTGGATTGATAAATGAGACATAGGATACTGTAATAGAGTTACCAGAAAACTACAAGGAACCCTACAATTCAAATGAAGCAGGATGGTAATCAGTAGAAAATATTACATGGTAGGTATCCCAACACAATGTGATTTTTAATTCACAGCTCTAAATAAAAATGAAAAGGTATTTTTGAAAAGAAAAAAATCAACATAAAATGTCATGAGTTTGAAATGCACATGCCAGAACTGGTCTTAATTCTGGTCTTGTTTACCTTACTTGGGTCAATTTGTAAATTAGACAGTGCCATAAAATTCAGCTCTATTTCACTTCCATTTCAAATGTAATTCAAATGCCTTTCAACAAAGATTCCTCTTGCATGCAATTCTTTTGCATTCCATTATGTTAGTATATTTTATTTTTACAGAACTCCAAATTGATCTGCTGTTGACATCCAGCTGTTTATTGGTAGGAAGTAGACACTATCTGTTAAAAGTAAAAACTGTCCCAGAGAAGAATCACATGAATTTTAACTGTAGCTGTAAACAACGATCTTTTTTTCTGTTCCATGATTATCATTATCATTTCTAAAATGCTAAGTCCTGATCTGTGACCTGATTGGTTCCTAAACTTTCACCCTTTTGGACACCGTAGTCTAAGCATATATTCTGCTTGGAAGAAAACAAACAAGCCTGTCATTCATGAGAAGGTGTCTGTGATATCTCCTCTCAGTTCTGCCTTAGACATTGCTTGGGTCTTCCCAAGTCAGTTCTCTGAACCTAACTATTCTGATTTTTTAAAGAATCTAATTTCCTTAACTCTATCGTTTGAGTACAAAATAATGCAGGAATTTTGTTGTTAACTATATAAAGGATTAGAATTTGGTCATAAATAACATATTTTATACCGGTATGCACATACTCATTAGCATAAACATTCCCTTTTCTTAGCTATCGATTTGGGCATGACACTAAGATACTGGGTTAGTACTAGGAACAATAGAAAAAATATCCTTGTGATGAAAGTAAATAATTATTGAAAGGTTTGTGTGTGATAAGACTTTAGTTGGATGATTTTTCAACAAGTTCTCTGTCATAATTAATATCAAAGAGTTACTATATAGTTAGTTGACTCTATTATTAGTTATGCATCACTTATTGTACATAATTAGTGTCAAAGATGGAAGTCATCTTTTTTCATGGCATGAACGAACAGCACACAAAATCCTTTTATCTTTAGATAACATGAACTATTAGAAAATAATTCCCTACACTGGACCTAGATTACTTCAGGCCTCTAAAAAAGCATGGATATTTTTGTTCTTTTGTTTGTCTTCTTCAACTCTCTGATGACAATTCTATGTCATTATTTCAGCCATCTAAATGTACGTACTGCCTTTACTGTCATTACCACATGCTTTTCCTACATACTCCATTTGCTCTGCCCCTGACAAATCTATGAGGTACAGAAAAGGATCTTCTATTCCAGCTGTGACTTTAACTGTGAAAAATGAAAAGGGAATATTTATCTACCAAAAGGTTATTTAATAAAGCAAACTAGAAGATTCTAGCTTTCCATGACAGTACATTATCTCAAATTCAATTGTCTAGTCTGATGTTTTGGATGCTTAATTAGGACCACAAATACATTTACATGTAAACTTCACCACATCAAAAAGTAGGACATTCAACAATCATACTTTTTAGGCTTTATATGTCATCATAATTATTGCATTGAAGTCAGCATGAATTCTAGTTACACTGATAAAGGTTTAATCACTTGTCTGCTGGGTTTTGATGATACACAGTTAGTAAGTTTGCTTTTCTTCAACACTTACTATATTGCAACCAATCTGCTAGTAATTTTCCAACTGCCATCTTGTGTTAATTTTTTTAACTTGTTAGTAAGTTAGATGGTATTATTTTTTCCATTTTTCTTAAGAAACATAAGACGTACAGAAGTTGTATCATTTGTTCAAGCACACACATAGACAAGGGACATGTGCAAAGTTCCCCTGGTTTTCAGTTCTACAAACATTTGTTCTTTCAACATTTCATCTCTGAGTTCCTGGTGCACTAGATTTGTACTTTTCTTCATCTGTTACAAGACTTTATTTATTTATGCTTTCTTCCAGACTAGTTTCTTCATCTCTCTTTTGCATCCCTCCTTCCTGACTTCTGCTTTCTCTTCCTCTTTTTTTTCTTCTCTCTTTTTTCTTCCTTGTCCTATTTGCTCATTTCCCCTTCAATCTATTTCCTTCCTTCCTTCTTTCTTCCTTTCTTTCCTCTTGTAATATATTTGCATAGTTGTTGTGCATCTCTTTATGTCTTTCCCTTGTGAGAGACACAGATGACACCTGCTTGTTCTAAATAAATTTCTACTGAATAGAATAAAAATGAAATTTCAAAAATTGTATTCTCTTCTATTGTATTCTCTCTTCATCTCTGAGTTGCCCACAGAATACTTACTCTTCTGTCTAGTTCTTGAGTTGTGAGTGCATTGGATCCATTCTCTAGGTTTGTGGCCAGTCTTTGAGGGAAAGACTAGGTGCTTCTTTCTCTTCATATATATTTATAAAGATCCAGAATCTCAAGATGACTTCATCCTGTGGTGGAGAATTGCCCCTCCCTCCGAGTCCACTGCCCTGATTCAGCCCACAGCTAGAGACTCATGGTGAGCCTTGGTTGTTTTCCTGCCTCTTCTAAGATCCCACATTCATGTTGTAGTTTAGAAAGACTTTTCTTATTTTCAGTTCACTTCTCTCCAAATTGTTATGAGTTTGGGGGTGGAGAGGTTGTTCATAGGAAATTTCAAGATTTATCTATTGAAGTTAATCATTAGTCCTTACCATCACATCGGAGAAATAAGAACATGGTTATACCATAGCAAAAAAAAAAACTTTCTGTTGTTTTTCATTTCTTAAAATACAGGAAGAAAAAAATACAGGAAGAAGAATAGGTTGTGATTACAACTTTTTTCTGAAGTGTTAATCTTATTTTTTAACATACATGCATTCAAAACAGCTCATTCAGTAATATGTCTTATGTGATAGTATTATGAGTGATAAAACCTGTGTCATAACCTTTCGTAATCTTGAGATCACTTTAGAATAATAATCAAATACTATGCAGCTAGTAATTCTGTACAGGTTTTATATAATATATTTTTATGCAATATATTTTCAATCATAACCTTGACCATGTCACAGAAGTTACAAGTCCCAAGCTCGTCAGAGAAAGTTTTGCAAAGATTTTCACATCTTATTAGTATAAAATATTGCTAATTGTGTGACAATTTTTGTCTTCTTCATTTCCAGGACTTTTAACAAAAGAGCAGAGCAATGGGATCATAGCATTATCTTAACTACTACATTGCTCCTTTGTTGGAGATTCTCAACCTAATATCACAAGTACAGAATATATTTAGAAGATGCCAAGTTCATAGAATTTTCTATGAGAATAATTATTCCTTATCAGAGAACTGCCAAGAGGAAAATGTCATATTACTGTTAAGAAATTAACTAGAACAGTTAGAGATAAAACTAACACAAAAACATTGCAACATGAATATTGAGTCAGTATTAGACACCATTGGTTGTTCACTGGTTGTTAGTCATCCCTGCCCATCACTGAAACTTTAGTATCTCATACTGTGAGAACACTTTTACTGTATTGTTAAATTTTAAAAAATAGGACATAGGATTATGCCTGGACTTACAAGCAATATTGAGATTATACATCTATGTAATCAAACTCTGAAAGAGAACACAGGCCAACAAAAGGAGGAGTAGAATCACACATACAATGACTTTTAAGAATTCTTACTTAGCTGTGCACCAGTGGTTCACACCTGTAAACCAAGCTTCTCAGGAGGCTGAGATCTGAGGATCATGGTTTGAAGGCAGCCTGGCAGGAAAGTCTGCGAGACTCTTATCTCCAATTAATCACAAAAGCCAGAAGTGTCTCAAGTGACAGACTGCTGGCCTTCAGCAAAAGGAGCTCAGAGACAGTTCCCAGGCCCAGGACTTAAGCCCCAGGACACCCCACCACCACCACCACCAAAAAAAAAGAATTCTTACTTAATATTGATCAAGATGCACTGTACTCATAAACTGATATGTTGAATTGAAACCCCTTGGTACAACTACTTAAAAGATAACAGAGATCAATAAATAAATAGATGGCTGGAGGTATGGCTCAAGACCCTGAGTTCAAATCTTCCTACAGCTTAAGAAAAAATTTTTAAAAAATAATTCTACTTAGAATCAATTTTATTAATTAGCAAAGAAAAATATGGTTCTTTTATTAAATCTTAAAAACTCTACCTTTGTATATTTCTAGCATCTGAAATGTCTACCACAGAGCACTTAATAACACATTTTGTAGAGTAAATGAAGGTAAGATCTTACTATTCATACTACATCGAAACATTGAGACTTTACCGAACACTTATCTTTCTCTTCCTTCTACACTATAGGTATCAAGTTTCCTGAAGATTTCCTTTGTCTAGGACGAATGTTCTGATTCCTTCAACAGTTTCTAAAATAATTTGATTTCTTGGTGCCTTTATTGATTGGCCTCCAAAGCATATGACACTCTGAAAGTAATAATTCATGTGAGGTACAGCCAATACACTCATGTTGGGGTGAGTGAGGGAAGAGAGGACTGAGGTTGGTTGCCAATTGTTGCTTTCTCAGAGTTTTCTGGTGGTCTCTTCCATTTCCTTTCTGGTGCTTAAGTCTGCAGATATACTCTCAGCTTTCCTTCTCACTCCCAAGTCAGACCCATGAGAGACTTTTTACCTTGTCCCTCTTTTCTGCCATAAAGCTGGATGCTCTTCCCAGATTATTCAGTATCGTTAGCTCTTAATCCTGACCTGGACTTTGAGTGATGCAAAACTACTTAAGAAAATAGAGACTGCCACTTCAAACACAGTTTTAACTGTGCAACCATAGCCCTTGCCCATCTTGATGACATTTGAAGAAAAATACAATGTGAGATTTCCTTGGCATCTCCAAGAATAAATTCAGCAAGTATGAATCAATTCCTTGAGGCCCATTCCTTTTCTCTCCCATTCGAATGAAATATAGGTTAAAGATCAAGCTTTATATCTAAGAATACAATTTAATAACAAAATCTAAAAGAAAAACACTTCCAGATACGTTTCAAGCAACCAAAGTATAACATCCTCAGTATCCATGGTAAGCTCTATCATGACTGCACTAATTAATTTATGTAATTGGAATGTTACCAAGACATAAATTTACTCATACCTATTTTTGAAGACAAAGAATATTGATTTTGGACCAGCCATAAATTCCTGCAATATTTGTCTTCAGTAAAAAGGCCAAGACAATTCTAGTCTATTCCTTTTTGACTTGAAAACATTATGCCAAAATCATCATTGGGTTGGCTGCTTGCTTCTTGATTTATATTCGATGAGAGTTGTAAAAGGCTTTTATAGAGGAGACAGCCGAGTGACATTTTCCTATAAATCATGACCATTTTTACTGCCACAAAGTTCTAAGGCTGAGCTTCAAATACAAGCAAGCTGTAAACTCTGTGGATGGAATCACATTCTTGCTGAATGAGAAACATGTTTCCCCTTTTCACCGTGAATGACTGCACATCCTAGTGCATCTCTGGTAGACTGAGCATCGCTGGGGCTCAAGGACCTGCGCTCAGCTCGCAAGTAGCAACCCAGGAAGCACAGGTCACCTAGGACAACTTAAAATTCTGCTGGGCTATCAGCCTCATGAATCATTCAGATTGGCACAGATGTTGGGTGTCAAGTGGAAAGAAACTAAGCATCAAAAGATTACAAGGGGATGGGAGCTAATTTTGCAAACATCGGCATCATGCTCAGAAATAGAGCCCTACGGAATAGCATCATACGTCAGGTCATAGGAAACCTCATGAGAATATTTCCTGGCCATGGAGAAGTCATCTCTATACCTAACTCTCCAAGTTCTCCAGTGACCACTGTTTTGATCGAAAGTTATTTGTGTTTTGTATGTCATGTGAACAGAGGGAAGAGAGGCAGGGATTAGAAGCTCTGAATGTTTTCTTCAACTGTTTCTGTGAGAAATACCTAGGTTTTGAAAGCCAAAAAGTGGGCCTGTATGATTTTCAGTGATAATACTAACCCTCTTCAGCCCTGATTGCTTTGTCTATAATAACATATTCTGTTAAAATATAGGTTAAAACATAAAAATACAGTTGCCAGTTCTTCATCTCAAGTCAAATCTGGTTAGTGAATTACTATTAGCAAAACCTCAGAGTCATTTCTAGAATTCTCCATTCTTTGGTAATTTGTTAGCACTTTGGTAATTTGTTAGACTTTCATAGTCAGAGAGGCCTTGATTGAAGGTCTAGACTTCAGTCCTAAGTAGCAACTTTGTGATTGTTTCTTTCCTAAAACTGTTACCCGCTTCTGGGCACCAGTGGCTCACACCTGTAATATTAGCTACTCAGGAGGCTGAGATATGATGATTGAGGTTCAAAGCCAGCCTGGGTAGGGAAGTCTGTGAGACTCTTCTTTCCAATTAACCACCAGAAAACCAGAAGTTGCATTATGGCTCAAGTGGTAGAGTACTCACCTTGAGCTGAAGAGCTCAGGGACAGCGCCCAGGCCCAGAGTTCAAGCTCCATGACTGACCAAAAAAAATCCCAACTGTTATCTACTAAAACACATGCATCACTCACTGGCAGCACATAATTTTATGACATCTTCTGAAAAAAGCTTCATCTAGGCTACTGCTTTGAGTTCCAGCTCTCTTGGAACCGACATGACCCCCAGTTCATCCAAGTACTTTCTACCTTCATTTCAGAGCACTATTGGAAGTAGGAATTCTCCAATCTACTTACCCTGTGTCCACATTTGCAGTTGGGTGAAATCATCTCATCATTTTGACCAAGTTTTAGTTTAAAATAGAATCACAGCCTGCATCCTCATTTTGTCTCTGAAAATGAAGCTTAAGGACCAGCCTGAAACGCTTGTTCATGCTCCGGTCATGGCATGTGGGAGGTTGAATAAGGTAGAGAGGGAGAAAGAGGGAGAATAAGGGGAGGGAAGAGATGTATCACTGGCTCCTAGAAATAAGAACTTAGATCTGCTGGGTTTTCCTGAAAGAAGATGGAAGGTAAATATTTTTGTTTTACTTCTTGGTGAATTTACAGAAAGAGGTAGGAAAAAAGACATTCAATTCTTTCATTACGTGACATCTCCTCTCTAAATTTACATTAATTACCAACTAAATGACAGTTGATTCTAAGGCTAGACTTGCATCTTGTGTTCCTCTCCTGAGCTCCATCCAGATATGTGTATTCAACCCTTCCCGAGTTCCTCTTGGCAACACATCAAATGGTAACCTCTTCCTCTCTCCACTGCTCCAAAAGGCTCTTTCTCTTTGGCTACATCTATCTTTAGATGGCACTGTCATCATCCAGCCAGAAACACAGGTAACAGCTTTGAATTTGCCGCCTTTCCCTATCCTCAGATAATCAACCATAGGTCCTACTGATTTTGCAGTCTTAAAGTACCATAAACCTGTCAACCATCTACCTTTCCATCATCCATGTACTGGTTTTTTTTAATTGATTCACAGAGAGGGGTTTCATTACGGCAGTTCTTGCCTGCATGTTCACTCCTCCAGTGCTGTCCTTTATTCCTCTTCCCCTCCCTTTTTTCCCTTTTCTTTCCACCACTCTAAGCAGTCTCACCTCTATTTTCTGTTTATGTGGTGCTCAGGAATCGAACCCAGGGCCTCATGCATGCTAGGCAAGCACTCTACCACTGAGCCACCTTCCCAGCCCTCCCACCTCTATTTCCATGGACTTTGCTTTGTTGTTTTTTTGCATGTAACTTCCACAAATCAGACAAAACATGTGATCAGAAAGACTCATGCATTGTGATTTGAAAAATTAGATAGCATGAGCTGGATATTTTGTTTTTTTTTATAATCACAAAATGGTTCCAATTCCTCATACCAATAGAATGGTATTGAAAAAAATTATATATGTATATAAGATGCTTTTTGCACATGCTCAGACCATATACTTAACTCTGATTAGGGAACTAAATGGTAGATTAGAAGGAAAAAAAATATTTACATAGCAGGAACCATTTCCCTTTTCAGAGGGAATAACAGACAATGCCAAACTTTCCCTTCTCTCTTCAAGTTCTCTTAAGATTTAAAATTTTCAAACCACAAAACTCAAGTATGAAAAATATGTAAGTATCTTTTCCTGATTTCTGTCCAAAACTCCTATGGCACCTAGAACAGAAATAGAATTTTGCAATTCCAAGGGAAATTCAGCCACTTAAGACTTTTCTCATTCAGTTCCAAGAAAACTCTGTGAACTTAAGGCTCAAAATCTCCCTTATTTTGTATGGGCCTCTAAAAGTCAGAAGACAAAGTATCTGAGGAGAGTAAGTCACTGAATTTTAAGTCATCAGCTGACCCTAACAACTGCCACTAAGATTTACAAAGCCCATTTGATTGGGGCTTGTTCTTGGACTTCCTTGTTTGGTCTTGGTTTGTACCTGCTGCCTCTTATATTTTGTCCCCATTTGCACAGCCCATGCTTCTATCCACTTTGGCTCTCCTGACTACTATAGCCTCTTTGGCACAGCTGCACTTTCTACTATCGAATTCTGTGGTTAAAAAACAGCAATCTCTCTCTCTCTCTCTCTCTCTCTCTCTCTCTCTCTCTCTCTCTCTCTCTCTCTCTCTCTCTCTCTCTCTTTCTCTCTTTTGCTCACCCTCTCTCCTCTCCCTCCCTCCCTCCTGCCCCATCTCCTCTACTCTATACACAATCACTTGGAAAAATGTCTGTGTTTATGGGTTCCAGCAGTTCAAAGGGGAAAATCATGGTAACTTCTCCTTTGTTAGAGATGTTTCCAATTATTCAGGTCTATCATTTCCTGATAAATAATACCAGGAAAATCTTGGAGCTCGGGGAGCCATCCGCCTCAAACTCACTTGCTTCATGTCAGATTCTTTCTTTCCTTCCTATCTTAGTGCGTTCTTCAAGTTTAGAAATGTTTGTTCACACTTCAGTTTTGAAATTTGAAGGTTATGCATTGCATACTTTGATCTCTGTTTCATGGAGACAGTTCTTTCTTGAGAATAAGAAGGCTTCTATCAGCTTTTCTGGCAAACTCTGCACCTATATCAAATCATTTCTTTATCACTGAGAAAGTAAAGGAGTCAAAGAATAATCTTGTCTCTCAGATAGTAAGTTGAAGGCACCTTGGATAGACATACTCCTGCTTGATGTCTTTGAGCTCCTCATTCCATTCTCAATGTTTTCTTGTCAAGTAGTTCTTTTGATTCTCACATTAGTGGTCGGCAAGCATTTCCTATATGGGACAGAAAGTAAATATTTTAGTTTTTCCCGATTTTGTCATGACTTCATTACTTGGCCATCAAAGCATGAAAGTATTTATGACAACACATAAATGCAAGAATATTGCTGCGTTCCAGTGGAGTTGATTTATGCCCACTAAAATATGAATCAACTTTCTACGTGTCAGTACATGCTATTTTGTTTTAAGCTTCTCAACCATTTATGAATTTCAAACTTGATCATCTACAGAAATAAACAGCAGGCCAAATCAGGCTCCTGAGCCCTGTTTTTTTGTTGTTGTTGTTGATTCTTTTCTCTTTTTTTCTTGTAAAGGTGATGTGCAGAGGGGTTACAGCTACATTAGTAAGATAATGAGTACATTTCTTTTGTTACAGTTATATAAGTAAGATAATGAGTACATTTTGTGGGGGAGGAGGGTGTCAGTCATGGGGCTTGAATTCTGGGCCTGGGCACTGTCCCTCAGTAATTCAGCCCAAGGTGAGCCACAGTGGCAACATGAGCCACAGTGCCACTTCCAGTTTTCTGGTAGTTAATCAGAGATAAGAGTCACTTTCGTGACCAGGCTGGCTTTGAACCACGACCCTCATATCTCAGGCTCCTGAGTAGCTAGGATTACAGACATGAGCCACCAGGGCCTGGCTGAGTACATCTCTTTTTGAACAGTGTTACCACCTCTCTCTCTTTTTCTCCTGTTTCCTCCCTCCTAATTCTCCTCCCCTGCCCCATAAGTTGTACAGTTCCTTCCCAACATAGTGTTTAGTGCGTATCATTGTTGCCTTCCTTCACCCTTGGTCCAGCGTTTCTGTGATTCCCCTTCCCTTCTGCAAATCAGATACAGTTATATACAAGACAAAGGGTACAGAAATCAAATACAGTGACAACGGCATAAACCAAAATGGGGGGAAAAGAGAAAAAGAGAGAACTGCGAACAGTATACACCCTGGGTTTTAAATCTTTATTCCACATTACTTCCTTTCTTTACTTAACATGTAATTGACAATCAAGTATGCTCTGCGCTTCAGTGTCTTACATTTTTTAAAGTAGCATTATCCTCTGATTCTTTAAGAATTTCTAGCTACTCTATTACTTACCTGTGAGCCTTCACACCAAGTATATTTTAAAACTTTTCTATGTATTAAGCATTTTTCAAATTCTTACTATGGATTGTACTAAATTCTTTTTTTAATTCTTTTTCAAATAATGTAATGCTGTTTTCATGCCATTTCTCTACATTTCTTTTTTTTTTTAATCTCTTAAAAAACGCATCAGAGATTTCTCTTTCCAGGTCTAATCTTTTTATATTTTACTCAGCTTCTCAGTAGATTCCAATCCAGCTGATGATTCTTTCCTCGGAACATTTTCTTCCTGGCCTATGTGAACTCAAGTCCTTGGTACATTTCCTCAGTCACTCTTCCTGCCATCCTCTGTCTGCCCTTACTACTCTGGTGTATCTCACCCCAGCCTGCCTGGGCAACTTCCTTCCTATGAGGATTGCCATTTCTCTTTGTCTGCCTGGTCCCAACTCAGAAAAGATGGGTAAGACAACTCAAGAGAAAGTCTTTATTTGGACCTGATGTTGAAAGCACAGAAGCTCATAAGGGAAATTATCTCCCGATTGCTTGGGCAATTGTTGAGTACAACAGTCTGCTTATATAGAGAGAAGGGGGTAGGGGCAGGAGGGTTTCCACCAATCATGAGAGTCTCCTCATGTTGGTGTCAATCACAGGTCTTCTGTTGGGCCAAAATGCCCCGCCTTCACCCCACTGGCCTGAGTAAGAGGGTAATTATGGCAAGCTGGTCCTCTGTTGAGCCAGAGCACCTTGCAAAAGGGGGCTTACAACAAAAGGCTTATCAGTAACAGTCCTTTAGCAATAGTTAATCCTGCTCCAATAGTGCTTCATTTCCGTCCCAGTGTCCAGGGAGAAGTGGGTTCCTATTATCTGTGTCACTGGTGTCATCTAGAGCCATATCTGCTCAATATAACCTCTAAAATGTAATCTAGTCGCTCCTCTTCATTTCTACGCTGTAACGCTTATCTGAGCCACCACCTCTTTTAGTGAATTGACCATGATTCTTTCTCCAAATCTCCCTTCTACTTCTCCTTCCAGTACATTTTGTGTTCTTGCAAGAATCAATCTTCGTAGGTGGTTGGGACAAAGAGTCCAAAAACAAAAAAACAAAAACCTGGTTAACAGGGCTAAGGTTAACAGGTTGCTGAGGACTACTGCAAAAGTATGGTGAGTGGTTCAAGTAAGACCAATGGAACCCCGCAATGCAGTTTGGAGGAAGGGGTTTAAATCACACAGTGGTCAGAACAAAAATGACTACTCAAGCTAGAATGTGCCTGGTTTATCTCAAATGGCTATCAGAAACATCAGGCACATTCCTGACATTGATGTAACAAGGTTCCAGTTGCACAGCTCCACATATCACTCTACCCAGGGTGTCTACTTAGAATACACTGAGAAACTGCGAGCACAAGACAGAATGGGCTGCTCAGAGGCCCATCACGGGGGTGATGACTCAAGATGCCTACCCTAGGCCAGCACAGAATTGAAAGCAATCGTTTTATATGTGAGTTAAATCATGTCACTCATCTGTTTTACAGCCTCCTGTGGCTTTCCATTGAAGCCTCACAGTCTGCCAGCAGCTGCTCCAGTCAGCTCGTTCAAGCCTGACCACCTTTACATCACCCATCTCTTGATGAGAAAATCTTCCTATGGCTTATATAGATGATCATCTTGAGGCTTGAGATCTTTCATGAACACAGTCCACCGCAGCCTTCTACCTGTGACATTTCTCCTCTAAGCCAGCTTGACTCCTCCTAGTGACATTACATACTTAACAAAAATTGAACCTCAATGCATACAATTCTGTATTTGTTCACCACCATGATCTTGTGGCTCACTAGGAGTTGCATATAGCTCACTACTGCTGCCCAAATTGAAAAAAAAAGTGTCAGGCTGCCTATCACTAAGAAAAGGTCAAAATTCCAAGTTTCTATTGAATGTGTTTCATTTGCACATTAGTAGAGTCAAAATGAAATCAAGTCATTCTATAAAGGGGCCTGTCTGTGTGAGGATAATGATATCTATGCATTGTTTCCTGTTAATTGCTTGTCTCTGACTAAAATAATCTTCATGGAATCAGGAATCCTATCTTTCATCTTCTTGACTGTATGCACTGTATTATACAATAACTGATGCATATTAGGAAGTCAACAAATGAACATGAATATCATTAAAACCAAAAATAACTAAGTGAAACATACGATGGGCTGAGCGAAGCATCAGTGGCTCATGCTTGTAATTCTAGCTTCTCGCGAAGCTAAGATCTAGGGACCATGGCTCAAAGTCAGCATGAGCAGGAGAATCCCTGAGACTTATCTCCAATTCACAGCAGAAAAATCAGAAGTGGACATTTATCTCGAATAGTAGAATACCAACCTTCAGTGAAAATGCCAAAAGACAGTGCCCATACCCTGAGTCTAAGACCCTTTGATGGCACCAAAAAACAAAACAAAAAAAAAAAACTATTGTCTGAGTGTTTGTGGACCCTCCCCTCACCCCAATTCCTATGTTTTAGTCCTAAATCCTCAATGTAATAGAATTTTGATGTGGGGCTTTTAGAAGCAATTAAATCATAAAGCTAGAACCCTCATGAAATAGTAAGATAACCATCATCTGCAAATCAGAAACACGACTTTCACTGGGAACAAAACAGACAGGCAGCTTGAGCATGGGTTTCCTAGTCTAGAACCATGAGAAACATCTGTTCTTCAAGTGACCTAGTCTGCAGTAGTTTGTTACAGCAGCCTGGGACATTACGGAGTTCTTAGAATATTAAATTTGAAAGACACAGATAGTGACAACTGGTCTAAATTTTACAAATAAACTGAACCTGAGAAGATTTGTTGGTGAATTAAGTCCTGGCTTTAACTGGACTAGAATCCAGTTCTTTCATTTCCAATCCAGTGTTTTTTGTCCTACATCACAGGAGGCAAAATCAAGAGCTCAGGGGTTTAATCTTATTCTCTACTTCCTACCCTTTTCGTTATTAAGGTTAATCTTTTCAATCTCTAAATGACTGACTGAGAACAAGGACAATTCTTTTAATTTTCTTAATATAGGAAAAAAAAGAGAAAGGGAGAGGTTGCTGAATAAATTTTTCCAGACATTTTGTTTATAACTCTAAAGTCAGTGTGCAATCGAATTTAAATTGAATTTAACCTATTTTTAATATTCCAACCCATAGTTGGTTCATGTTTTCCATATAAAATCTGCAGTTCCATCTTAGCATTTTGCATTTTCATCTCTTTTTCCACCATCAAGTGGTCTGGCTCTCCCCTGAGTGTTGCAGCCAGATGACAAATTCTCTTCCAAATAACCCCAGGAGTGGTTTCTTGTCCTGCACCAGGTCAAGGAGCCAGCTCTGAGAGTGGAAAGAGCACAGGTTAGAAGCCCAGCACCACTTCACCATCCTGGCTCTTTCATAATTCCCTATGTCACTCTAGACAAGTTGCTGAAACGCTCGGGTTACTACAACCTTCTGCTTTGTACAATAAAGAATTCAAAATAAACGCTTCCCACAATTTTTCCAGGCAGCTTTAACTTTCTAGGTTCTAACTTGTATACATTAAATAAAACCTTGTGCTATAGATTAATTTGTTTTATCTGCTTTTCCTTCCCATTGTATCCCATCTGTACTCCTCCTTTACAATGTCACCTCCTAAAAGAATCTTTTCAAATACACATGACTCCAAAGAGTGCCCAATTTCTTCTCAAAATGTTCCCTTGTCTTTTCAGGCTATTGCTTTAACCAAGAAAAAGCTTTCTGTGATGGAGATCAATTACCCAATAGGCAGCTTCAATGTATGCTCCAGATACTCAGAGACAATGTTTTCTGAATATTTCTTTTAAAAATGCTAGAGGAATCTTACAGAACCTCTGAAATATGTTCTTCCAAATTCTACCAATGGCAGAAGTGGTGCTGTGGCTCAAGTGGTAGAGTGCTAGCTCAAAAGCTGAAGAGCTGAGGGACAACGCCCAGGCCCAGAGTTCAAATTCTAGCAATAGCAGTTAGATATGTGCAAACATCCAAGAATAAAATATTCTATTATATAGATATTTTTGTGTTCTATATATATACTATATATAGTTATAGATAAAGAAATATATAATATACAGTATGTAGAGAACATATATATTATATAGAACATATAGGTTCTCTACATATTTGAGAGTATATATCTATATTCTATAAGATCTATGGAATATATAGTATAGCTGTATATTCTCTATATGTAGAATAGATATATATTCTATAGGATCTAATCTATAATCTATAGACGATATCCATTCTAAATAGTCTAGATTATATAGAGAATAGAGAGAGAATATATAGAGAAAATATATACAGTATTATATATAGAAAGCTTCTATAGAGAAAAAGAATATAGAGGAAGAAATCTATATAGTATATATGTATATAATCTATTATAATATACATTTTGTATGTTCTACTCCCTACCTAAAGTAAGAGCACTTAAACTACAAACCTTTATCACCATTATCAATGCCAGGGTTCCTCTGAAGACTGAATGACTTCACATGAAATAATGCATGCTTTCATTCACTTATATATATTTAACAAGTAATTTTAATAATTAATACATGCTAGGCTCCAGATGATGTGCTGGTTTAAAATACAACAGCAATAGGAAACTAGATAAGTAAGGAGATTAGAGAGTCAATATACTTTTTGAGAATCAATATACTTGTCTTTGCATTTCAAATATACTTTTTATTCCAATAATCTTGTTCTTTTATGTCCTTGGGGAGATATGTGACCTGAGGTATGTCATTTAACCTCTCTGTATTTGGATTTTCTCAGAAATACAATGGGTCAGGAGAGAACTCAAAGCACATCTTGAAAGTTTGTGGTATATAATTTAGATTTGACCAGTTTGATGTGTTGTGTTTTCTTATTGTGTTAAAAAAAAACACTGACTAGTCACAAACTGTGAAATCTCAAGAATGTACAGATAAATATATGTCTCCCAGAAATGTTTAAGATTTGGCAAAACTAAAACTACCCAGTGTCAATGCTCTTCCATAGCTGGTTTTTCACACTCTCCCTCTAACCAACCCCACACCTGTCCAGCCATATGATTTCAAATTGTTAAGAATTTGTGCTAATATTGTTGACTCTGGTCAGGACTTTTCTTGTTACATTCTATAATTTTGTCACTATTTTGTATCAACTGGCAGAGATCATAAAGTAATGCAATTCATAAAGAAATACTGTATTCCAGAATTCTACTACCACCACCACCACCAATTTTCATTCTAATTCTCAGGACTATGCATATAATTATATAACACAAGGAAATTTACATATATTCTCAGAGGTCACCAAGCAGTTGACTGAATTCATTGTAAGGGAAATAATCCTGTCAAGCCCAGACCAATCACATAAGGCTTTCAAAGCCAGAGTTCTTCTCTAGTTGATAGCAGAGGAGAAGTAAAAAAGATTCAGGGTAGGGAAAGGACTTGACATGTCAGTGTTGAGGATGGAGGGAGACATGGAGGAAGATCAGAGAGCTCTTGTCTTAGGAGCCCTACATCTGGAAAAACTGGTGGGCAGAATTTCTCTCAATCTCCAGATGAAAGCCCAAGCAATCAATGCTCATTTCTGCCTATGAGACTCTTAGCAGAAAACCCAGTTGATTTCCCTTGTATACTCTTGGCCAACACAACAAATAAGCTAATGAGCTAATAAGAGAATGCGGTGTTAGCCTACTAAGCTTGTAACACTGCTGTATGAACAGCAATAGAAAAGTCATATATAGAGAAAATAAAGGGGAAAATGCATCCTGCTACTCAGATGGAGAAGCAGAAGTTATCAGTCAGCTGGGGGACTCTGGTTGTTCCTCAAGAGGCTCCTCTAGGTAGAATTTATTACCCTGAAGAGCTTGTCATAGTCTACCACCTGTAGTCTCCAGCTTCTATCAGAGACATGTTTTCTTTCATCTAAACAGCTAGATCTCGGGGGAAGATTCACATGCACCAAGCTCATGATGTTGATGTATAAAACTGAAATGTCTGGTGATGATTCACAATAACTTATATAACTCATGAACAAACTAAGATATAAATTGAAGCCTGAACATCATCATTATTGGGAAATAGAACTGTAGTTCTCCTGATGAACAACACTTTGATAAATATCCTTGTAGATAAGCTTAAGCAAAATAGTATAAATTTCTTTAATTTCCTAGGACAAAAGGTACGCACATGTTTAAGTTTTTCGATGCATTTTGCTCAAATGCTTTCCAAAATAATAGTCATGTTTGACCCCACCCACAGTACGTAGAGATGAATCTCTTCTCAAATTGTGCTAATATTGGTGATTTTTTTCCCAGCTTTGTTGAAATAATAGTTTACAAATAAAAGGTAAAGATATTTAAAGTGAATAATGTAATGTCTTCATATAGGTTTGCTCTGTGTGGTGATCACTAACATCAAGCTAATCAACTCATCATTTCACACAACAATATCTTTTTCTTGTGGTGAGAAGTTCTACTCTTGTCACATGTTTCTGGACACACTGCATTAACGTTCATACAACAGCCAGACCACATATGTGGTCTCCAGAACTTATTCATCAGGGAACTGAAAGAAATATACTCTGAAATGACAAAAATGTTTTAAAATTTGATGATTATACTTCTTTGTGTACATTTTTATTGTAAGAATACTGTACAGAGGGGTTACAGTTACATGAGCAAGGTATTGAAAACATTTCCTGTTGAGTATTGGCAGTTTTTCTTTCTTCTTCTTATTCAGTGCTAGGGATGCAACCCAGGGCCTTGTACTTGTTAGGCAAGCAATTACCATTGAGCTATATCTTCTCTGTCCTAAAACTGGCTATTTATGCTCTTTGACTATTTTCCTATTGGCTTGTCTATATTTTTTGCACTGTCTTATCAGAACTTCTCACATGTTAAAAATGTAAGCAGTCATATATTTTGGAAGTGTCATCACAAATTTTTTTCCTCTGCCTTACTTCATTAAGGCTGTTTAAGTAGGAGTTATTTACTTTTCCTTATTTACATGCCATAAAACCTTTTATCAATCTTTCTTGGGTGGAATTCTTAGAAATTTTTTATCCCAAGGTCACATTCATCCCTAGATATTTTCCTCCAAATTTCAATGGTTTTACTTGTTCCATTGAAACACTTAATTCATCTGGAATTCATTTTACCATATGGTATAAGAGAGTGACACACTACTTTTTCCCCAAATAGTTAGCCAAGTCTACCAACATCATTTAAAGAATAAATCAAGAACATATCATGTCATAGTTCATGCAAATATTATGATTGCTATTTGAATAATTTTCTCCAATGCTGAAGCTCCTTTTCTCATGTAGTTAGTATCTTCATGGTATTCCCCCTTCTACTAAAAAGAGCTACAAGAAAAGAGTCTTACCAAGTCATTCTGAATAAGGCAACAACATACATAACTCATTCCATCTTCAGGGACTGAAAGCTTCTATAGGCTGTGCTCTAACTTGAGCACAGGGATGAATCAACCACAGCTGGTGTCAGACACGTATATTAGGTGAATGATGAGAAACATAATTAAAATCAGAGAAAATGTTTTGTTGCAATAAGGCTGTTAGAAGATGCAACTTTTTTGCACTTGTTTTGTTTGTGCCAGTCCTGGGTATTGTCCCTGAACTGTTGTGCTCAAGGTTGACATTTAAGCCACGCCTCTACTTTTGGCTATTTTTGGTGCTTAATTGGAGATAAGAGTCTCACAAACTTTCCTGCCAGGATGGCTTTTAACCACAGTCATCAGATCTCAGGTACCTGAGTAGCTAGGATGTGAGGCCTGTGCCACCAGTACAACTACCTGCAACTCTTTGTAGAGTACTTACTGTATATCTCTCACTGTACAAAATATGTCCAATCATGTTACCTTCAGTGCAATGTAAAGCACTACACTTACTCTTACTTTTTACTTCCTATTCTCATTTAGGATTGATTAATGGAGTCCATTTTTCAAGTGTTCAGATTGTCTGGAAGGGTATCATTTTCAATCTAACCCAACTTCCTAGAGAACATTTCAAAGTCACAGAAAGCAGTTAAGAGTTGTTAGATAACAGTAGGTTATCCCTAATGAGCTCTACTCTTGAGTGTTCTTCAGAGGTTCAAGGCTGAGCCAGCACCAATATGCAGAATTCAGAGAACTGGTACTGTGATGGGAGGCTGGAGCTGTAGGTCTGCCACTGCCTTTCCTTCCACTGACAACAGCTGTATTGTTTGAAGAGAAATCCTTTTGGTGGTGGTAAAAAGTCTTGAGCTGTCTGTTTTCAATCTTTTGACCAAATGCAAATGGTAGATCAGCCTGAATAGTTTCAGAGAAAGAAGTAAACACAATTCTAAAAGGAGACTTAATCTCTTGACAGTTGATAAGTATTATGATAGATGTGTTCATGATTTGGAGTTAAGGTCCATCTGTGGTTCCTGTACAAGCTCAGTGTTAAAAGACCAGAACATCAGTTAAAGCAGACATCAATGATGAGAAAACAGTCAGAAAAGAAGAGGAAGGGTAATGAGTGCAGCTTTATAAACACTGCTTGTGAGGTACATGTGGCCACTCAGGAGACACATCGGAGTATGTAAGAATAAGTTTAAAAAGACAGAGTTGAACTAGAAAGGCGAATTGTAGCAGCATTACTCATACAACATGAGCACAAACCATAATGAAACTCTTGGTAAACTTAATATATACACTGATTAAAAGCACAGAAAATGAACCTATAAGGAAATAAAGGAGGAACAAAAGCAAACCACGGGACATACAAAAATTTTGTGCAACAGGAAAAAAAACTCTCTCTAAAAGATGGAAATAGACACATCAGAGAAATACTTTTTAAAATACTAATGAGAAATAAGCCTGTCAAGGGAACAAATGAAGTGATATTTTCAAGTAAAAAGAAAATGACCAAAAAAAATTTGCTGACATTTTATTATCCATATGAAAAAAACAACTCTAACTTTATTACGTACATAAAAATAAATTTCAAGAGGACTTAAAAAAACTAAAATATGAAAGTCACAACTAAAGAATTTTTAGAAGGAAAATAAGAAACTGGCTTGGTGAATTATGAGTACAAGAAATCAGTACATTTGTCACAATAAAATTTAAAATGTCCTCTCAATAAAACAAAATAAAAGAAAACAAAAACAAAAGTAAAAAAGACAAGTTAAAGTATGAAAATAAATATATGCTTAATGGGTGTATCCAATAAGCTATGAAAACTCAAACTATACTTTCCTCCTTTCCTCCTCCTTCCTTCTCTCTCTGCCTGCTACACATAAAATCAAAAATAAAGAAAATTCCAATGGAAATCTGATCAAAGAATCTGAGCAACAAATAGATTTTTAATCTGATTTACTAATAAGCATTTGGAAAGATTTCAGTGAAAAAAATAGTGAAAATAATTATTTCATACTGCTTCATACATCTCAGATTAGCCAAAGTATAAAACAATGACATAACTATTCACAAGATGCAAAGCAATGTTTCTCAGTCTAATACTCTAGGCATTTGCAGTCACACATTCACTTTGTTGTTGGAATAACCTCTGGCATGGTAAAGTGGCTAATAGCACATGTTTATAGTCTTAAAAATATACAGTTCCCAATGTCACCTAGATGCCCTCTCTACTTTTGTTAAGAAGCACCAATACCAAGTACTGATGATGCAACAATATTTGAAATGCAATAGTTACTGCAATTTTATGATGCAGTTTTACTAGTAAGTAAAACTGAATATGTAAAGAATCAATGATCCAGTAAGGTGCTCTCAGGTATATACTTTCGGAGAAATTCTTGTATAAATACTCAGAGACATGTTCAAAACTGTTTCAATATCAATTGTTTATTGAAGATTTGGACAATGTAAATACTTGTTAAGTAGTATAAGCCAGTTATACTGCATTCTTTAATGCAATTGTATGTATAATAAAATAATGCATAAACACAGTAGGACAATAAATACCACCTTAAGTCATCCTTACAAATGCGGAAGGATGAAGGTCAGAGAAGTCAGAAGCCAGTGACTGTGCCTCTAATCCCAGCTACTCAGGAGGCTGAGATCCAGAGAATCGTGGTTCAAAGCCAGCCATGGAAGAGAAATCCATGAGACTCCATCTATACAATAACCAGCAAAACATCAAGCTGGCAGCAAGGGTCAAGTGGTAGAGTGTGAGCCAAGTAAGCAAGCTGAACAAATACAAGGCCTTGAATTTGAACAAACAGAAAATTTGAAGAACTCATCGATAATGCCATTAATGTAAAGCTTGGAAATATGGGAAACAATTTCAAATATTGCTTACTGTCACATATGAATTTAGTAAATCAAGGTTGATGGTAAGCAATATTCTAATGACTTGAAAGGTAACAAGAAGCAACCATGTTAGCCTGCAGGTCAACATGGGGACAGAGCCAGGATGTCTCTAACACCTTGGGTCTGGATGCTGTTCACATTGGCACTGAGCATCACAGCCCCAGCTCCTAAAAGCCTTAACCTTCTCTTTCAGCTTCTGATTCCAGTCTCAGGGCAGGTGTGCTGCTCCCTTGCAAAGGGTATTTAGCTTCTACTAAGTCACCCTCATGGTCAAGGTTGGAGGCAATGAGAGGCTTATGTGCATTCTGCTTTATCGCCACTCTGCCCTACTTTATCTTCTTAATGACCTGCTCTACCAAGAATCACACTTCAGGACCACAACTAGAGACAGAGACAAGAGTCTTTCACCTGTGCTGCAGCTCCTACCACCCTATACAATCCAGTCCCTATCCCAAACCCTTATTCCATAATCACTCACAGTGGTTCTGCTTTGCTGTAGTGTACTAATTGATACAGTGCGTTTGAATGGTATATTATATACAGAGATTAGTAGTAACTCTGGCAAAAGAAGGAGGAAAATGGACTGGTCCTAGTTCGCAAAGGTCCTCACTATTATTTAGGAAATAAGTTATAAACTTATGTGTTGATATATTTATTGTAATAAATTATAAATAAATAGTAAGTTTATTTAAGCTATGTGTATTATTATAATATAATGCATTATGAATGCATTTTGAAATGAAATGCATTATAATTATAATGCATTGTGAAATGAAAAAATTTCTTAGGCTACTTGTGGAGTATACAGTAGTTGAATGAACAACTATGCAACTTTCTGAATCTTTTATTTATCTGCAAAATAGAAAGATTAAAGTATATTCGTAGATCTTCCATGTCTAAAGCTTCTTAAGCTTTAAACAATGTGATCTATTGGTTAACAATGTTAGGAAATTAAAATATTCCTTTTTCAAATATCTGAAACCCATTATGGAAGATGGTGATTTGCTCAACTCTCGTGTTGATTTCAAGAACAGTATAAGAAATGTTTTCCCACCAATCAAGATTGTCCACTAATGGAAGAAAATGCCTTTCATAGTAATGTTCTCACTCTTTCCAGAACAATTACACCACAAGGCAATTATTTATCGAAGGACTACAAAAGAAAAATGATCAAGTTGGATGGCCTTTAACATCTCTCAAACTTAAATTGGCTGTGTATTGGTATAAATACTTTCCATTTAAACAATTAGCTTAAATGGTTACAAAATAGTAGTCCAAGTCCTCTTCTTTACAATTGTAACAGATATAACATTACATTTTATAATAGTGGATCGGGGCATCTTGCTTGTTAATTTGAACATGTAGCCAGAAATAAATAGCACACAGAATGTGTAATGCAATTCTAAAAATGTTTTATTGGAACAATGCTGAGACCTCATACAAGGAAATAAAAAAAAAACGAGAAATGTAAATGTATGTGATGTCAGACTGATGAAGCAAGTCTCCAGAGATCCTTGCAAGTTAGAATGGATTTTAAAATTCATTATGATTGAATTATAAAGTAAATGAAAACCAGCAGGGTTAAAAATGAGGTTGATGAAGGCAGGAAAAGAAAGTTCCTTGGATACCCATGCAAGAAATACGCAAGTTCAAGTTCATTTCTAGGGCAAGAACAAAATCCCTACCAACTCCTTTTCACTCAATATTGACTCTGTACCAGGCAATACACTGGTCAATTGAAATAAAAAGCCAAGAATTTGGGGTTGACCATTCAGGAGTTTATGTTTTAAGATGAGAAGTTGACATATAAAACTTGGTAAAAAATATTATTAATAACAATAAGGTAATAACCAAAATCTATTAAGCACTGACCAATGTCTTAAGCACTGTTTCTAGTATTGTTTTTATCTATTAACTCATTTCAATCTCAATCAACTCCACGAGAAAGGTACTGTTATTATTCCTGGCACACAGATACCAAAAATGAAGCACAGATGGGTGAAGTAGCTTACACTGCTCGCACAGTTGGTATGAGGCAAAGCTAAGGATCAGACTGAAGCAAATCTAGATCCAGATTCTGTTACTGACGAGATACTTATGGCTTGTCAACATGAAAATTCTTCTGGATGAAGAAGGCTGGAGATTGCGCCTATAAAAATGCTTATTATCATTCTTATTCCATGTAATTGTTCTGAATATCCAGATTTTCAGTGCACAGTAAAAGAAGACAGGAGCATCCATAACATTTAACCCTGATTGGGACAGAGACTTGAGTGTACTCAATAGTTCAGTCCCCCAAAATTTGTTGATGCAAAATAAGCCCACAGTTCATCTCAATTACATTCTGTGTTGCAAAAAACAGAAATTTGCATTACTGGAGGATAGAGGATAGACATAAAAGAACCTTCCTGACTTTCAGAAGCTTAAATTCTCATAGGTGAGATAATCCAAGTCCACAAGACAGCACAGCGTAGAGCACAGAATCATGAATGTCACAGAAGGTGAACAAAATGTTTAAGGAGTTAAAAGGAAAGAGAAGACACACCATTCCCTCATATCTAGCTATTCAGGGGCTGAGATCTGAGGATCCCACTACGAAGCCAGCCCAGGCAGGAACATCTGTGAGACTCTTATCTCCAATTAACTACTAAAAAGCTAGCAGTGGAGCTGTGGCTCCAGTGGTAGTGTGTTAGCTATGACCAAAAATAGCTCAGGGACAGCACCCAGGCCCTAAGTTCAAGCCACAGATCTGGCACAAAAAAGTAAATAAATATAAGAGGGAAGAGGGTTTTCATTCCACAGAAAGATCAAGAAAAGCTCTCCCAGGAAAATGACTTTATGAGTAGGATTTGGACAGCTTAGGCAGAACACAGGATAAAGAAGCCTGACAAAGGAAACAATGGAGGAAAACGGGAGTAGAATTCCAAAGAACAATTCTCAGCATCAATTAGATGAAAAAATTGAAGACGTAGATGAAAAAGTAGGCTAGCCTAGTGTGTAATAACCTAGGAAGAGGTAACTCAGAAACATAATGATAAAATATCTCATTTACTAGGGCCATAGTTATACCCATACTAGTATGCTATATGTTTTATCTTTTTTCTCTCTCTTCCTGCTTCACTTTTACATCCCTCTCACTTCCCATTTTTCTCTTTCTTCAGAGTTTGGTGTACCTAGCTCACAGATCACCAAATATCTTAACTGAAATATTATACAATTTATTTTTTTCTCTGTGTTCAACGAGAAAAAGAAAACTGTAAAAATTGTTTTACATGAGCATGGCTGCATAAGATATTCAAATATGAGAAATTGAAAGTATAATATAATCTTATCATTTTGTCATTCATTGAATAAATCTTTATAATGAAGAACCACATTCTCCCGGTACAAGAAGCTTAGGGAAATTTAAAATTCCTAAATAAGATTCATGTCTCTTGAGTGCTCAAAAATCATAAAGAAATGGTATAAATAGGGATAGACAGGAGTGGTGAAATGAAGTAATGAAGCAAATTGACAAGAATGAGTTCTGAACTATGGAGGAGACAGGAGGAAAAACTAGCTGTCAAGGTAACCAGTGAGTGAAGTCAAGAGAAATTTGCCAGGTGGACTCAAGGGGACAACTTCTACAAAACTCAAGAAGGATGCCCTGTTTACAAGATGTCACTGGAGCATAAGATACAGCAAAGAAAGTGGCAGAGAATGTTATTGTGAGTGTGAGTTCGGGTCCGTGGATGGCAGGTGAAGAATTTTAAGATTTGTGCTGGAGGGCCTTTGAAAGGCTATAGAGAGAAGAGTAGGTGTAATTCAGTTTGAGGGTAGAAGTGAGCCAGCCATATTAAGGCTGAATAAGAACAACACTATTAATATAAAGTCTAGTTAGAATGTTATGAGGATATCCAGACCATTGATGACAATGTCTAGAACGGCCATCTGAGAACCAATTGCCAAAGTAGAGAAGAAAGACAGAAGGGCCCATCAAATTCTTAGCACATAGTTGATACTTTTAAGTTGAGGCATATTTGAGTGTCATGGCTCTTAAATAAAGCTTACTATTCCAGATCAGCAAAATTCACATGCCACCACTTCTTCTAAATTATCCTTTGACTATTGGAATATCGCATTTCAGTGATCAGTACCATATAATCATGCCAACTGACTGATTATACTGTTTATGTCTCTCACTTGCCATTAAAGAATGTATCCAGGTTTCTTTTTCTCTGGGAATCTATCTTCTTTAGCTCATGTTACCATCTTGCCTAGCATTATGGGGTAGCCTGCAGAAATAATATAAATAGCAGGTGAGAAAAATGGAAACTAAGAAGTAGAAGTGTGGACAAGGAAAGGAAAGTCACATAACTGAAAGGGTAGAGCCAACTGACCATGAGAACTAGTAAAAAAAATATTGGGAAATATGGACACAAAAAAGGAGCTACTGTGCTTTCAAGGTGTCCAACTTACATATGTTTACATATGTACATGGATTGAAGAACAAGTCTTCTAAATAAAGACTTACTAGTGATAACTGGGCTGGGAAAAGTGGCTCAGCCTGTCATACTAGCTATTTCAGAGGCAATAACCAAGAAATCACTATTTGATACCAGCCTGGGCATAAAAATTAGAGAGATTCTATCTCGATTATTAGCTGGATGAGGTGGTGTAGGCATGTCACCCCAGCTACTCAGGAAGCACAATGACTGGGCTCAATGTGCACATACCTTTCATCTCCAGTGAGAATCTTAGCCTAGGCTCACCTGGACAAAAAGCAAGACCCACCTCAAAATATAGCCAATGCATAAAAGTAACTGGAGTGGTGGGTCAAGTAGTAGAGTACCTGCCTTGCAAGCATGAGGCCCTGAGGAAGAAGGAAGAAGGAGGAAGGAAGAAGAAGAAAGGAGGAGGAGGAGGAGGGGAGGAGGAGGAGGAGGAGAAGAAGAAATTTATGGTAGGAAGAAATATATTGAGTTTTGGTTTGTGTTATATTGACTTTATAGCCGGGCACGGCACTGGTGGCTCACGCCTGTAATCCTAGCTACTCAGGAGGCTGAGATCTGAGGATCGTGGTTCAAAGCCAGCCGATGCAGGAAAGTCCATGAGACTCTCATCTCCAATAAACCACCAGAAAACCAGAAGTGGCACTGTGGCTCAAGTGGTAAAGCACTAGCCTTGAGTTGAAGAGTAGAGGGACAGCACCCAGGCCAAAGTTCAAACCCCATGACCAACCAAAAAACAAAACATAACAAAAAAACAAACAAACATTGACTTTATCCTATGTGGGTACAACTGTAGTGTTGAACTGACAGAATTATAAGCAAGTCAAATACAAATTGAAACAATTTAGGTGTTACATTAAATTGTTGGTTTAGATCAAAACAACCAAAAGAGGGAATATAGCAATGTGCCTGACAAAAAAAAACTGCCAAAGGAGAAATGTGAGAAGTTTAAAACATGCCCAGAAGACAAGGAAAATAAAGGAAGGTTAAAGAAGAGAGCTTCTAGAAGGTGGGAAAGCAAACATGGAGTCAGGCTTTGAACTGTCCATCTCTAAGGAGGGTTTGCTATTGTTTTAACAACAGCAGGTTTTCCAATGTCTCCCACTGGAACAGCTGCAGGGGAAAGATGAAATGAGGCGACACTGGATTTCAGGAGCAGCTAGGTAATACACCACAACCTCCAGCAGAAATGAGGCTTGTACAAATCTTGGCAAAGACAGAAAAAGGTAGAATGATGTAGGATTCTGAAACAAAGTTATGACAGAATCACTTTTTTGGATGTCAACATGCTTTTTACCTCTGTTCCCTTTAGGCCCTATTTGCAAATGATTTATTTTTTTCTGTACTTGTAAAGAAATTTCTGAATTAAAGATATCTGTAAAATTTATGTGTGAGCCAACGGCCGCCATTTCATTAGTGTGAGCTATTATAAAGTATCTTATTGATTTCCATATGACCAAATTTACCAGAATCCTAAAATTACATTTACTTTATATTTAATCAATATAGATTGAATTCATTTATACTCTGAATCCTATGCTCAAAGTATTGTTAAATTATGCAGCCAAAACACAATAACAATCAAAACTAAAACATTTATATTGTCAGGTACTATGTGTTTTTATTTTATCTTGCCTCTCCTCTTTAGTCTAGCTATAAGACTAGCTCATAACATTAGTCCCACTTACCAATTAATTACACATCAAGAGGCTTCGTCTTAATTTTTTAAATTGATCATTAAGTAGTTGTACAAAGGGATCTCAATACAACATGTCAGTTTATGAATACAATGCATCTCCCTCCATCAATATCAGCTCTTCTATCATTCTCCCATCTGCCCAAACCCCATCCATCTCCTAAGTAACTTGGTTCCATTTTCACATCTGTAGACTGTATTAGCCCTTTCCCCTCCCTGGTTTTCTGACCCTCTTCTCATTGATCCCCCTCCCCGCCTTCCACCACCTCACTCCCTGACAAAACAGGTTTCATCTTCCTGGTATTCATTTTGTTAAACTATAAGTTAGCTGTTCAAATGAGCTACATCATTGGATTCTTCCTTGTGTATCATACTTTAGTCACTTTGTTTGTGTGTATATACATACCTATGGCCCTGTACATGTTTGTATGTTTGTAATTTAGATCTAACTTCCATCTAGGAGAGAAAATATGGACATGCCTCTTTCTAACATCCCACAGACCATCCAGCATCCAGGAGCCAAGACTGACAATTTGCTGGGTATATAGCAGTGGCAAGCTTTCTATGGTCTTCCACCGCAACAGTAGAGGGAGAGAAGAAAACTAGGCCTACTCTGGATCCATGAGGAAACTAGCCAACACAGTTCTTACCAAAAAAAAAAAATCTTACAAAAGTTAGTGTAGAGAAAACCAAAGTATAGTTCAATTGGTCCCAGGCCTCAGTTTGCAGAAGTACAGCAGTAGCAGCTGTGAGTTGTTGTTTTTTTTTTGCGGGGGGGGGGGGGGGGGTGGGGGGGTGGGGGGGGGGGGTGGCAGTCGTGGGGCCTGAACTCTGAGCCTGGGCGCTGTCCCTCAGTTCTTCAGCTCAAGGCTAGCTCTCTACCACTTGAGCCACAGCGCCACTTCCAGCTTTTTTTTCTTTTTGCTTATGTGGTGCTGAGGAATTGAACCCAGGGCCTCATGCATGCAAGGCAAGCGCTCTACCACTAAGCCACCTTCCCAGCCCTGCAGCTGTGAGTTCTAAAGCAGGAAGACAACAGATCCCAGGTTGTTTGCCTGCCTGCCTGCCATCTTGACTGTTGCTTCCAAAGGTAGCTGTCATCACCCACAGTAACATTTCATGGGACAGTGCCTTATTTTTCTTCAGTACCTTTCAAGAGTTTATTTCTTTCCCTCAATTCAACTTGCACAATAAAAAAAAGATAGCTAGGCTATTCACATAGTTATACCAGTTTTCAGATGAATTCTAGCTTGGATATGTTTATCCCTATGTTTGAGAAGGTTCCTTAGCTACTCCAGCTCAGACTCCAGCTGGGAACAGACAAAGATCCAATTGGCATGAAGAGGTCACGGCCATGAGGCCTTTGGACAAAGGTATGTAATTGGGAGATATTAAAATGGTTTCTGATTGTCAACGTTGGAAATGAAACCTAGGGGCAAAACAAAAAAAAATTATTATTATTTCACATGAAAACCATTTATGATATTTATAGAAAATTTTAAAAAAACATTGTGAAGGACAAAATTCTTCATTCAGACTTGGGATCCAACTCTTGAGACTGCTTCAAAAATTCGAATAAAATAAAGGAGGGGTCATTTTTTTCTCTCAGCTCATATTAAATGGATGGTCACAGTTTGTGGCATGATTGCACACATATTTTTTCAATTTTCTTACTATGAGCTACACAGTGAGCAACACAAAACAATATGAGGTCAAAAAGTAAATGAAGCAACATGAAGTGCTCCAACAAAAACTAGAACAATACACAAATAAAGTAATGTATGGATTTTACAGTGAGGAGAGGGGCCCAAGCGCTTTCTGTGTTCCCCAAAATTCTAAAATGTATAACATGCTCCAAACTATAGGGATTCCTATTGAAAGCTGTAGCTCACATCAAATTACCATTGGTCTAGCTGAAATAAACAGTAGCTTCTTGAATGTTTAGAATCTAGCAAAGAAAAACATTTAATATTTTTTAACTCACAGAACATTGTGCCTGCTTAACATACCTTTTGATAAACATCATGGGAGCAGATGTAAGTATAAAATTAGAAAACAAGGGCAAAGAAACATGTGATAGGCTTTTAGATGTCTTCCTGTTCTCTGGGAACTTCACACACATTGCCTCAATATTCTTCATTACATCCATCTCTGTCTCTATAAGGTCTTATTATCACATAGTTTGTATCTGTGAAAAAACCTAAGACTCAGCATTAAATTAATGCAGCCAGGTTCTCTGAGCAAGTAAGTTACAGAGCTGAGACTAGACCCTTGTTCTAGCTAGTTTCAGAATTTTTTTCTCCTTCAAATATTTCTTAAGTAACATAAAGCTATGCTCTCTCAAACTTTGGATGAAACAGAAATGTCAAAAACAAATAATAAACATTCAATAGCAAAATGCTGGACTCGGTTTTCTAATAAAATAGATTTCTGTAACGTACGTCTTTTACATTAGAAAGTAAAATAAACCATTGAAGAAAAACTAAATTGTACACAGAAATATAATTTATCCTGTGATAGCCTATGAGAATCATGAAATGATTAATGAAAACAGAGACACTGATTTTTCAGACTTTGGCTTATACCGAAAAAGAAATGAATGAGAGTAGTATATTAATGGGGTGGCATCCAGTGCGTATGTTAGCAATAGAAGTTCTACAAGTGATTTTAGAAAGGATAGTTCTACTTCAGTTAATGAATATTGAACAAAAGGGGCTGACATCACCTTACTTGTGAAAATTGCAAATCAATTGAGAATCCATATTGTTATTGATAAAAATCCCAACTTAATGTTGTTTTAACAATTAATGTCATGTGTTAGTTCAACAATGGAAAGGACTTGAAACACGAGTAGCTTAGACAGGGTTGGAACAGGGGTTCAAAAAAAATCACACCCAGCTTACAGGGCTGGAACAGGGGTTCAAAAAAAATCACACCCAGCTTACACCTCTCTTCTCTGTTCTCTGCTTGGTTCTCTCTCTACCTCCCTGAAGACTAATAGTGCCCCCTGCAATAACAATACCTTCTATAGCAGCAGTCACCACCTCCCACTATTGAGAAAATAGTGGGATGACTTCATCCTATTGTTTGCACAGAGGAAAAATAATGCCATTTTTCTTTTTTTTTTTTAACTGCTCCCAAATGATCTCATATTTCATTAGCTCTGATTGAAAACCTAGTATACTATAATCATGGGAATTCATGGCTATTCATATAACTATCCAGAGTTGCTAGCCAGAAACTAGAGCTAGGTAGCCCATTCAAACCATGAGGCCTAGAAATGGGGAAACATTCATTCTTTTTCCAGAGAATGAATGGTACACTTAAAATGGGAAAGAGGTAACTTGGTTCCCTTTAAGTAACAAAAAAGTCCAGTAAAAATTGAAATTGTTGTTATTTTCTGTCTGGGAAAGACAATGATATGAGCACTGATAGCTTGATCAGTTTTAATAATGCCCCTATAAACAAAAGGTAATCATTGTATTGAGTAATAGGTATTGATTACTAAGGCAGAAGCTAAGTATGTTATACTTTACTTAATTTAAAGCTCTCCAGTATTGCGGAGAGAGGGGTTATTCTTTGCATACTTCATAGATGAGGAAACCGAGACCTAGAATATTTAAGCAGTTTCTCCAATTAAAAAGAAAAAAAAACTACAGAATAGTGACCTCTAGAGGTCAAAATTTTTGAAGGGGAATAGTAACACATAAATATGTATGGTGCACTTATTCCATGTGGATGTTAGGTTGATCACCAGGTGCCCTGCATTGGGCTAACTTATTACATTATCCTGAAACCACAATGGGCCCATTTACCCTTCTCATGGCGCCTCAAACCCACTGAAGCTGTCCTGCCTCTGGGCATTTATACAAGCTGTTCTTTCTACTCTCTCCCTACCAATCTCCTCAACCTTAATAGCATTGATCATGGCTTAAATCCTTGATATTCAAATCTTTTTACCTCAGCGAATCTACAGGTTAGTACCACCACACACACATGGCTATCAATACTAATCAAACTTCCAGTCCTGAACTGCCTTAGTTCATAGGAAATCTCTGCTACTTCTGTCTTCTTGCATTGCCATTTCAAACCCTTAGCAATCTCCTCAAATCTTTGATTTCTCTACCTTCTCCTTCTTCCAGCAATTGATATCATCTCATCTACCTTTTGTTGTTGATGATGATGGTGGTCCTGGGGCTTGAATTCAGGCCCTGGACACTGTCCCTGAGCACTTTGTGCTCAAGGCTAGTGCTCTACCACGTGATCCACAGCCCCACTTCCAGCTTTTACTGAGTAGTTTCCTGGAGATAAGAGTCTCACGGGTTTTCCTGCCTGGGCTGGCTTTGAACCACGATTCTCAGATCTCAGCCTCCTGAGTAGCTAGGATTAGAGGAGTAAGCCACCAGCACCCATAATCTTGGCTCTATCTAGTGACAGTTGTCCACAATCGTATAATTTACTATATACTTCCTCTTGAATCCACTTTGTAAAGACAAAAATTAACCAACCTGGTTTATGTTCTGAAGAAATTGCAATCAAAGCTAAGGAATTTTGGATTTGGTTTTTCTTTTAAATGGAAAATGTTGGAATTTTGGAGATGTGCTATGGCCATCACTTACCTTATAGATTAAACCAGTATTCTGCAAAAGGAAAGAAAGCTGTGAACTTTTAGAAGAAAAAGATAGGATTACAAGAAGCTTCTGTGTGAGCTTTCTTTTCTGTTGCTTAATTCCAAGTGGCTTCTAACTTGCATACACATTCCTTCACTTCCTTGGAGGCACCCTTGTCATCTTACAATTAGATTTGCTCAACAAATTTTGGTTGGTATCGATCACTCCTACTAACAATCACAATTATAAAATTCTAGCTCGTAACTGTGGCTGAAACTGTTGTTCATCCTCCCATCTCTACTACCAGATTCTGGTTTAAGCCATTATCATTTCTTAGCTAGACAGCAGTAATAAGCTTCTAACTGGTCTCCCTGGGGTCCCTTGTAATCCATCTAGTCAAATCTTAAAGCAGAGTATTTGGAAATCGTTTAATTCTACTATATAAAAGTATTTAGTGCTTCCCCTTGTAAAAAGGCAGAAGCCTTAATGTGAACCACACAGACACATTGTCTAATTTCTAACTGTATGGACAGCTTTATCTCATGACAAATTAAGTTGCCACTGTTCTTTGTCCTTTAGCTACCCATGTAAGCCTCATTTTGAGATCATCATGAATTCCATTCCCTCTGCTTGACATACCTTTCTATGCTTTCACTGACTAAATTCTACCCATTCCCCATATTTTGCATTTGATGACATTTACCACTATAAATAATGCTCATTTAGATACTTTTCAAACATCTGCTTCCCATACAAGACTGCTATATTAATAGAATACTGACAAAATTGCATCATCACATTCACAGTGTCTAGCACATGACAGAAAATCAATTTATATGTGTCAAGTAAAGGTATTTTATTTGTTAAATAAAGTACAGATCCAAGATATGCTACCAATGCACATAGAAATTTCAAGAGACAATATTACAGAAATACATGAAATACTAGAAGACAACTTGTCACAGAAGAATTAAGTCTAAACAGACAGAAAAGATGTTACAAAATGCAAGGCTTCATAATGCATCCAGACAGAGAAAGCAATATAACAATATAAAAAGATTCGTCACAGTGGTATACTCTACAGTCCTAACACACAAGACACTGAATTAGCATCTAGAAATGTCTTAGAGATAATCATTTGCAAATGACTATCTAAAAGACCAAATGGCCTACTGAACACAGACTTGGAAACAAAATTTCCTAAGTTTGAGTTTTGACTCACTCCATTTACCAGCTGTTTCATTTTGGCCAGGTTACTTAAGTTGCCTTTGTTTCCTTTAAAAGCTAGAGATGGTACCAGTTATTTCACTTAGAAATACACTCTATAACCAAGTGAGCTAATGCATGCTAGTTCCTAGAACAGCTCTATATAAATATGCTTCTATCTAAAGCAAAAATATTTCCACCCAGGAATTCTATGACCAGAAAAATCTGTCCTATTATAAAAGCCTTCTGCACATTCACAGTCTCCTAAGGTAACATAAAACTCACATGTGCTTCTTGACACAATAGAGATTTTTTTCACCTGAAACTAGAGACTAATAACAATTATTTAATCTTCAAATCTCATAGGTGAGGGTCTCAAGTTAGAAAAAAAAAGTTTAGAGGGGGAAAAACTTTTTATATAGAGCAAATAAGGACAAGGAAAATAAACAACATGAAAAAAGCAAGAAAAACTTACCAGTTTAACAATAAACAAATATGTATGCATATTAGCTATTTCAATGATTCTGTAAATTAAAAGCAATTAAAGTATAAAATGTTTCTGTGTGCTACTTGAAATAGACTATATGGTCCTAAAGCAAAATGATACAGTTTAAAAATCAATGAAACTTCAAGGATAAGTCAGAAAAAAAAATGAAAAATAAGGTGGGAGTCAAAATTTGTACCAAACAAAGCAAAGTAAGAGGAAAATATTAAAAGGTACAAGGAAATACAGTGGACAGAAAGTTACAATGTATTATGAAAACTTAGCCATGTATGGTATACAGTCAATATATAGGCATGCTCAAAATATTGGAATAGATTGATTACACGAAAAAATATCAACATGTTTCTATATCATAAATTTAGTAAATTTAGTATATTAGAGAAGAGCTTAAAAATGTAAGGCATAGGGGCTGGGAAGGTGGCTCAGTGGTAGATTGCTTGCCTCTCATGCATGAGGCCCTGGGTTTGATTCTTCAGCACCACATAAGCAGAAAAAGCCAGAAGTGGCACTGTGGCTCAAATAGTAGAGTGCTAGCCTTAAGCTGAAGAGCTGAGGGACAGTGCCCAGACCCAGAGTTCAACCCCCACAACCAGCAAAAAAAAAAAAAAAAAAAAGATAGACAGAGAGAGAGAGAGATACTAAGGCATAATGACAATTATATAACATCATAGCCATAGAAAATAAGCCTTTTCTAATTCTTTGAAAAATTAACAAACATTACAGTGATAACACTCAAACTTCAGAAAAACAAATAATCCACAGTAAAAATAAATTTACAAGGGAGAATTATCTAGTTCATTTTCATAAGGTAACATCATCCCTAACAAAAACTTTTAAAGAATCTATGAACTCATTTCACTTACAAAATAAAAACTAGCAAATCAGTTTAGAAATATACACTATGCCTAACTCAGCCTTTTCCAAAAAAAGAGAAAGATTTAATACTGAAACTCTGTTAATATAGGAAAATATGTATAATACATATACATTTGTGAGTGTGTCTCTCTGTGTGTGTATGTGTCAGTCCTAGGGTTTGAACTCAAGGCATGTGCACTGTCCCTGAGCTTTGGTGCTCCAGTCTAGTGCTCCACCACTTGATCCACTAATCCAATTCTGGCTTTTTTGTGTTTAATTCAAGATAAGAATCTCATAGACCTTCCTGGCAGGGAAGGCTTTGAACCCTAATCCTTAGATCTCAGTGTCCTGAATAGCTAGGACTACAGGTATGACTACCTGTGCCTGGCTTACTATATTTTAATGGGGAAAAAATCTACTCAATGTCTAGCTCTCCATAATAGAGTGCAAAATTTACACAGAGAAATGCATTAGACATTGATTTTGAAAGTTTTCTTCAAGTAAATATTGAATAGGATCTTGCTGTCACAATGCTATAGAGATTGCCATGCAATCTGCTACTCTTGCAGTAACATTATTTTGAACATTAAGAGAAATTCATTAAAAAAGAAAGAGAGAGAAATAAAATGGCAGGAAATACTAGTACAAATTAATGGCATTTGAAACTATTGTAATAGTCTGGTTTATTATCTGCAAGGTTATTAAAAATATGAAAGAAATGAGAACTAATGACAAATGTCAGTAAAATAATCATGTCAAATATGTAACAAATGATGTTTTAGAATATATTTTCACAATTGTGTCTATAAAATATAATAAGAAACAAACTTAACAAGAAAAAAGTAGTATCTCCATGAGGAAAATATTTACTTTTAAAGGAGACTATTAAAAAAGAAGTTAAGTAATATCGTATGTTCTTGGACTATTAAAAAAAGGAGTTAAGTAATATTGTGTTCAACCACATCAATAATTTAGTGGGTTGTTTTTTAGTAGGTTGTTTCTTTTGCTTTTATTTGGTGGCTCTCATATGCCAGACTCTCTTAACACTTGAAAGCATTACATCATTTATTCCTTCAAAACAATCCCTTGAGGTAGTTCAATAATTAATTCCATTGTTAAGATGAGGAAACACTTTATTTTTCCAAGTACACACAAAACAGTCACCAAGATAGATCATATTCACACCCATAAAACAAATCTCATCAACTTTGAAAGAATTAAAATTATACAAACTACATTCTTTAACCATGCAAAATTAAAATTAAAATAAATAATGGGAAGCAGTCTGGAAACCCTCAGATCTTTCAAAATCCCACAGTATACTTCTAAACATCCTATGGTCAAAGAGGCAAGAGAAATTAATGTTTTTAAAATGAGTGAATTTATTACAATGTATGTCATTCCACTAGCCAGTGCTTAGAGGAAAACATTCAATGATATATTAAAACACAAAAAGTATCTCAAATATAAAACATAAACCTAGACATTGAAAAACAAAGCCCAAAGAATGCAAATATATATATATATATATATATATATATATGGACAGAAATCAAACTCATGAAACAAATAGAAAAAAATACATAAATCCAGAAGTTAAATCTTGGTAAACATCAATAAATAGTTAAACTCCTAGCAAGAATGGTCAATAAATAGAGAAGACACAATATTGATATCAGAAATGAGAGAGGTTGCATCACTACAGATCCTAGACAGTAAAGAATAGTAAGATATTGTGAACAATACTGTACACATAATTCAACAACTTAGATGAAATGAATGAATTTATATATGCTATCAAAGCTCCCTGAAGAAGAATTAAATAACCCAAATACTCTTGTGCCTAATTATTTTTGTACTGGTATTTTTGTGTACTGGTACTAGGGCTTGATTTCAGGCCCTGGGCAGTGGACCTTAGCATTTTTGCTCTAGGCTGATACTCTTATCACTTGAGCTACAATTCACTTCTGCCTTTTTCTGTGGTTAACTACACACTCTCTTGCCTAAGTTGGCTTTGAACTGTGATCCTCAGATCTGAGCCTCCTGATTAGCTAGGATTGCAGGTGTAAATCATATGTACACAGTTCTCCTGAACCAATTTTTTAAAAATAAACTTGTAGTTTAAAATTTTCCCTTATGAAATGGAAAAAAATCATATTAAATGAAGTAAGTCAGACCCAAAGAAACATAGGTTCTATGGTTTCCCTCGTTTGTAATAATTAGTATAAGCCTAGGTTAGCCCTAACAGAGAATCATAATAGCTCAAGAGCTATGTACATATGACCATATAAAATGATGCTAATTGAAATGAACTCCAAGACATGGAAACAACAGGTGTTTATTTTTTAGTTGTCAGCCTTGAGGTCACCAAGGTACTGTATCTAGTTCTTTCTTCTTGTTTTATTTCATTCTTTTTTTTCCATTGGTTTATCTCTGGCAATCTCTGTCTTTGATTCTGGAAACCTCCATCTTGTATATATGCATCTATCTGATTGGAGGAAGGGAAGGGAAATAGCAAAATGCTGAAAGAGTACAAAGGATGACCCATTGCAACAATGATACAGGACACTGTCGAAAATGAACTTTACAACTTTGTGAGGGGGGAAGGAGTGGAGGAAGGAAGGGATAGTGAGAGAACAGCAATGGAGAGGGTAACAACGTTCAAGGAGAAATGCAACCCCTTTGTACAGCCTCTTTACTATAAAATTAAATTTAAAAATAATTCTTTACAGTCCCATTGTGACCATGTCTCTTGGGGTCCTTCAGCCTGCCATGCAGCCAGGACCTTCACACTCATGATTCTAACCTCTTTTGCCCATGTCTACACCCACATATGGTATCAAAGTAATGCCCTGCATGTGGACAAATTGATACTGTTGTAAAGTGCCAACTTTAGTACATGGATTTGACCTTCATATTTGGAAAAAGAAAAGACAACCAAAACACTGACAGAACCCAGTCATATGAGCACTGTAAATGACACAACTTCGGCAAAAAAGCAAACTTACAAAAGAAATTGCAAGGGAACTAGGTTGACAGCACTTCCCTGAAGAAGAAGAAACACATTATGCAGATGGCAAGAGGAGATGGAAAGCCCAATGCAGTGCTTAGTGGAAATGGTATTTTGGAGAAATGTAATAATGATCTGAAAAGTAAGGGCTAATGCTGCAGTCCTGGTGGTACAGCAATCACCTTCTCAGTTACAACACCAATGTGGGCAACAAGTAGAACTGGCTGAAGTCACAGCCATCTTCTGCTTACACTACATCAGAGTAATGGAATGGAATCTGGTTTGCCTGATTTATAGGAAGTCCTTACAGATTTTAAGTTAGATGAGGAAAATTATAAACTTATAGAAATGATTATAAAATTGTAGAGCAGAAGAAATAATGTAGCAAAAAATAACTACCCTGTAGTAAATAGTTGGTGGCGTTGAAAGAAACAACATTCATGTAAAAGATTTGGAACCTTCTAGATTTATTTGGGTATGGTTCACAAGTATAACTGAAAAACAAAAGGACCACTAACCATGAAAGATCAGCTCTTTCTAGAAGCACAGGGTCTCATTCTACTTGCTCTGTATCATAGAGCTTTCATTTACTGCTTCTTAAGACTCAAGAACTCTTACTGTTCACATGGAAACTAGTAAATAAATATTTCTTCAAAGGAAAGTTCAAGTTCAGATGGTTAACTGGTAAATTCTACCAATTTCATACAAATATTCTAGAAATTAGAAGAGTAGGAGTACCCTTTCCAATTCATTTTCAAAGGTCAACATTATCCTAATTACCAAAACCAGAAACTGAATTAAACTGGAAATAAGGAAAAATATAGAATAATGTTTATCGATATGTTTGTGACATTTTTCAACAAAAACTGGCAAGTTAATCTAGCACCATATAATATGTAACATGACCAAATAAGATTTATCTCTGAATGCCAGGCCACTTTGACATTTGAAAAATCAGTCAGTATAACTCACCATAGCTGCAGATTAAATAAGAAACAAGTATATGATGATTTTTACAAATGTAGAAAAAGGGCAGAGAAAAAAATCTATAATCTCTCTCTCTTTGTGATTTCAACCAAAAAAATTTTTGAATACAAAAAAATTACATGCTAGAGGAGTCTAAAAAGAAAACAATTCAAACAGCATTCTGGAAAGGGTATAAGTTCAGGGACCAAAAAAAAAAAAGGCTGTTAGAAGCTACTTGTGGAAAAAAGAAGCTTACTATAAAGAAATATGACAGAGGAAGTGGTGCTGTGGCTCAAGTGGTAGAGCACTCGCCTTGAGCTGACGAGCTGAGGGACAGCACCAAGGCCCAGAGTTCAAGCCCCACGACCAAAAAAAGAAAAAAAAAAGAAATATGATAGAATTTTAAAACGTGATAAAACTGTTCTGTATACTGATTACAATAATTATTTTGTAACTTTTATCAAAAATCATAGGTTTTGCAACAAAACAGATAACTTTTACTGTATATAAAATTATCTCAATAAATCCAAATATTTTATTGTTCTCAAATAGTTGTACAAAGGATTTCAGTTCAACTTGTGTGTGCAGTGTATCTGGAGCACAGTCACGCCCCTCTCCCAATTTATCCCATCCCAGGCATTTCCTTAATGTTCCTGATTTTAAAAAAAAACGAAGTTTCTAAATTTTTAAAAAGGGCTTTTTAAAGCCATGCATCAGTGACTCACGTCTGTAATCCTAGCTACTCAGGAGGCTGAAATCTGAGGATTGCAATTGAAAGCCAGCCAAGGTAGGAATCTCCTTGAGAATCTTATCTCCAATTAACCACCAAAAAGCTAGAAGTAGGGTGGTGGCTCAAGTGATAGAGCTGCTAGTCTTTAGCAAAAAAGCTAAGGGACAATTCCCAGGCCTTGAGTTCAAGGTTTTATATATGAAACAGAGATAAAACTCTAAGTTTTCTATAAACTTATAGATTACAGAGAGCCTAGAAAGTATTTTTTAGTATTTCTGTTATTTTAGTTTTTGTCACAAGTATTTTTAGAATTTTTGTTGGCAATTTTCTGATTTCATATTTAGCTAATAGAAAATAGAGGATGGAAGGAAATTATCAAGTAAATAATATAAACAAATAAGGAAGAAGCATAGCAAAATAGCCCAAATGTACACAATGGATCCAGATAGAAGATAGATAAGTATGGAGGTAAGTAGAAGAATAGATGGATAGATAGACAGACAGACAGATAGACCAAAAAACATAACTTCATAAAATTTCAGAAACCCACCATTAAATGTAAGTTTCTACAAGCTTTCAGAGAGGAAATTTAAAATATCATATAAACAGGTAATAAATAAATAAATAAATAAATGCAGAGATAACTGCATGTAGGAACTGTAGTATAACTGATAAAGATATCTGGTAAGGACCACTTCAATTTGGAATAATATGTCGCAGGACCCTAAGCAAAATGCCTCCAAAAAGACAGAAAAGGAAGCTGGTAATTTATCTGAAGTTCTTGGCCTTTTTTTTTTTTTGAGGAATTTTACAATTGAGGCCTAGTTACTAATGGATACAAAATAAAAATAAACAAATAAAAAAGATTAAGCAGTAACTACAGGAAAAACAAAGAGTTTCACAAGAAAGAAATTGTAATTATAATATGTTGTCAACTGTAACTTACATTAGCATTGTCAAACATTGTAAACAGTACTTATTTAAATGGAAATTTTAGTAGAAATAAGTTTGGTTATGGTATCTGCCAGAGAAGGAAGTAAATGGATAATGTGGAAATTTGAAAAAGCAAGTAGTACTGTAAGCTGCATTAGGGGATATTTGTCCACTGAGGGGCATCTACACTGATTCCATATTTGGCTATGGTGAGTGATATAAGGAAAATAGTTGTGCTGATAGCTTTACTATATTTGATTTTTGTTTTATTGGATAAATGTCCAGGAATGGGATTGCTAGGTCATAGGGTATTTCTTTGTTTAGTTTTTTGAGGAACCTCTATATTGCTTTCCAGAGTAATTGAACAAGCATGCATTCCTTCTAACAATATAGGAGTTCCCTTTTAGCCATATCCTTGCCAGCATTTGTTGTTTGTTTTCTTGATAGGGACTTTCTAACTAGGTTGAAGTGGAATGTAATTGTTGTTTTGATTTGCATTTCCTTTAGATGTTGTCCATTCCTTCATGTATCTACTGGCCATTTTTACTTCTTCTTCTGAGAAGATTCTCCTTAAGTAATTGGGCCATTTATTAATTAGGTTGTTGTTTCTTTGAGAGCTTAATTTTTAGAGATTTAATTTTTTGAGCTCTAAGTCTATTCTGGTTGTTAGCCCTTTGCCTGATGTATAAGCTGGTAAAAAAAAAAAATCTTCCTTATTCTGTGGTCTTTCTATTTAACTTGTCAAAATCCGCAAAAAAATTTTTCATGAGATAGAAAAAGCAATGCAAAAATTCATATGAAATAACAAAAGACCCTAAGTAACAAAAGAAATCCTTAGCAGGCACAATGTTAGAGTAATTAAAAATACCAAACTTCGGGGCTGGGAAGGTGGCTCAGTGGTAGAGAGCTTGCCTTGCATGCCAGAGGCCCTGGGTTCAATTCCTCAGCACCACATAAGCAAAAAGAAAAAAGCCGGAAGTGGCGCTGTGGCTCAAGTGGTAGAGCGCTAGCCTTGAGCTGAAGAGCTGAGGGACAGCGCCCAGGCCCAGAGTTCAGGCCCCATGACCGGACCCAAAAAAAAACCAAACTTCAAATACTATTATTACAAGGCCATAATAATGAAAACAGCTTGACATTGGCACAAAAATAGACATGAGGACCAATAGAACATAATAGAAGACCCAGAAGTGAACCCACAGACCTATAGCTATCTAATACTTCATAAGAGAGCCAAAAACATAGGCTAGAAGATAGCTTCTTCAACAAATGGCACTGGAAAAACTGGATATCCACATGCAGAAAACTGAAACTAGATCCACCTTGCATCATCAAATCAAAATGGATCAAAGACCTAAATGTAAGACCAGAAACCATGAAACTATTATGGGAAGGAGTAAAGGAAACAATAAGGCTTGTGGGAACAGGTCAAAATTTTCTAAGTAAAATTCCAGAAACATCATAAATTTTTTTAGAAGACTTGATAAATGGGATTGTATCAAACTTAAAATTTCTGCATAATAAATGTCATCATAAATTTTTGAAGAAAGATTTTCCTAAATCTATTCTTGACCATGCAACTCTTGAAGAGATAGATAGATAGATTAGATAAGAAGTTAGGTTGATTGATTTTTGTATATATTTTTATTGTAAAAATACTGTACAGAAGGGTTACAGTTACATGAGTAAGGTAATAAGTACATTTCCTATCGAGCGTTGTTACCTCCTCCTTTGTTTTCCCTTACCATCCCTTCCCTCTCCACTTCCCCAACTCCTCTCTACCTCCCCCCAACAAGTTATAAAGTTCGTTTTCAACATAGTGTCTTGTACATCTCATGGTTACAATGAATGAACCTGTATTTAAGCATTTATTTTATTTTATTTTATTTTATTTGAGAACATACTGTACAGAGGGGTTACAATTACATGGGCAGGATAATGCATACATTTCTTACCAAGCATTGCAGCCTCCTCCTTTGTTTACCCTTCACCTCCCTTCCCAGCCTCCCCCCTCCCCCCCACCCAATCCTTCTCCTCCTCCCCCCGCCCTGTATTTAAGCATTTTGTTTTTTTCCCTTTCCCTCCCCAAATTAGAAAAATGTATATACAAGATGCAGGGCACTGGAATCAAATACAGTGAAAATAGGGGTTATAACACGGGGGAAGAACATACAAAAGAAACAAAAAAAAATCACATATCACATTATAAGTATGTTAAAAATAATAGCAAGAAAGAAAAAAACACTTATGTCCCTGTCTTGGGGTTCATTTCACTGAACATCATCTTATATGGTCATATGTACATACCTTTGATCTTTTCTGCTTGTCCTAGGCATATACTAGTTATTGCAAATAAGGGAAACCATGGGACCTATGTTTCTTCGGGCCTGGCTTACTTCACTTGATTGATTGAATATTGAATACTGAATATTGAATATTGAACAAATATTGAATTCTACAATTAGTCAATTAAAACTTTCCCACAGTTGGAGCTGTGGGGTGTGTATGTGTGCATGTGTGTGTGTGTGTGTGTGTGTGTGTGTGTGTGTGTGTGTGTGTGTGTGTGCCAGTCCTGGGACTTAAACTCAGAGCCTGAGTGATGTGCTTGAGCTTCTTTTGCACAAGTATGTTACTCTACCACTTGAGCAACAGCTACACTTCCACCTTTTTTTAGTAGTATATTAGAGAAAAACATCTCATGGACTTTCTTGTCCAGGCTGGCATTAAACTCAAATCCTCAAATCCCAACTTTCTGAGTGACTACGATTACAGTCCTGAGCCACTGACACCTGACTTGTAATCTGTTTTTAAATTTTATCTCTCATTACCTTCTGTGTTCCAGATAAATTATACTACTTATGATTTCCTGAACATGTCCTGAAGTTTCCTGTCTTTATGCCTTTGGTCAACCAAGTTTGAAAATCCATCCATGTCTGACACAAATACATGTCTTTTTGTCTCCAAGGCAATGTGCTTTAGTGAGACACAAACATGAACAGTGAATTCAAGGCTTTCCCAACTCTCTCTCTCCATCCTGTACTACACCCATCTCACAAAAAAGAAATCAATTTGCTGGGTGCTGGTGGCTCATGACTGTAATCCTAGCTACTGAGGAGACTGAGATCTGAGGATCACAGTTCAAAGCCAGCCCAGGCAGAAAAGTCTGTGAGACTCTTATCTCCAATTAACCACTAGAAAACCAGAAGTGGCACTGTGGCTCAAGCAGTAGAGTGCTCACCTTGAGCTGAAGAGCGCAGGGATAGCGCCCAAGCCCAGAGTTCAAGCCCCACAACCAACAAAAAAAGAAAAGACAAGAAATCAATTTTACCCTGCTCTCTGCTTCTGTGCTACTTTGCTTATGTTCATTTATAGGAATCATTACATTCTGCCTTATACATTACTAGCTTTTTTATTTCATTTTTCTACTCAGTTATAAAATCCTTGAGGACATCTTTGATCCATGAAATAGTCATGAAAAGAATCAGACATTATGAATGTTCATATTGTCAAATACAACAAGATCTGTGGACATGCCTCTCCTAAAATCTAAATTCCTTGCTGTGAAAATTCAGAAATTGGATGGGAGAGACTGTGGAAGTATTTTCAGGCTCCAAGATATAATGTGGGAATGGGAATTCTGTCAAAAACTGCCTGTGAATTTTTCTGTTCTTTCTCTAGAGACATTAATCAGGACTTTGCCTGTACTCTAATATTATTTGGCCTCCAGACTGACTCCTGGTTAAACTGATGTCCATCCAGTCCATGTGAATGTGCCTTTGCTATTCTTATAACTTCTAGTCCTGGAACAGAAATGGTTTCTCCCTCACAAGCCATGATAGGTCACAGGGGATTGTAAGTGGTGAATAGCTACTTAACTTCCACTGACCCTCAGAAAGAAAAATGCTGTTGAACCTGTGCTTCCGGCACAGGTTCAACACTTCCGGTGTTGCCTGCATATAAGCTCAATAGTCAATTCTCCAGTTCAAGAAACTTCTTTAAAAATAATTGATCAAAAAAATCCATTTCCTTATACAAAGTCCTTAGCTAATTGTATAAATTAACTAATTTTTCATATGTCTCTGTGTCTTAGCTTGAAATGTTTCTTCCCTACTATTTAAGTTAGTCATTGTATTTTTTATTAAGTCATCAATTTTTTTAATTTTTTAAATATGAGCAATAGGAGAATATCTCCAAAGGACATAGCATGACCCATTATATGATTACATTTTTTACCTCTCATCATTGCTTCTTCTCTTCCACTTGTTTTCTTTAAAGGCAAAAAGTCAAGGGATCTGTCAGAAAAGCAAGCAGGTGTGATTGAAATTAGTCATATAAATGCACACCACACACAGCTGGTCTGAGTAATGTACAACAGAATTACCTTGTGCTCTACCAACTCCCCAAGGCCCCAGAAAAGGGACATACGAAGGAAGTTTAGAAAAATAAAAAAGCAACAAAATAATTAAGGTACATTAATTTATGAGGGACAGTATGAGAGCTATGTGGCTGGATAAACAATAACTAAAGACCCAGGAAGGCCTGAGAGATTACACAGAATGGAATGACTGAGAAGATGAGAAAGGACAGGGTTATCCTGAGGATGGCAACAACATGGTCACTCATCTCACTTGGTCCATTTTTAATAGAGAAGTTCCCATGCTTTATATTACAATTCTCTAGTTAAGAAGTAATTTTTTAAATCTTTTCTAATGGTGGGAAAAATGATGTAACAGCAATGAAAACTTTGTTACCTTTACAAAATAAGAGAGACTAAACATATTCTAGGTAGGAGTACTGGCTGGTTAATAATTGGGATATAAGTCAATGGACAGTCTACTGAAACAGAAAAAGTGGCCATGAGGCTTTGGTGTCATACCTGGAATAAGGGGAAGAAAAGAGAATAAGAAGTGAAGGAGGAGATAAATAGACCAAAGTCCTGACAGTCTCTAACCTTGCAGTGCCCCTATCTTGGTTGGCTGCCAAGCCCAGCCATTCAGTAAGTGTTTCTAATAAGATCTCGCAGAGACCTCAACTGCCACACAATTTGTTTCCAACCGGAAAGGATCACCAGCTGCTCTGCAGGCCTTTAGACTCTTAGTGCCATGGAAGTTAGAAGTTACCTATAGAAATAGATGGGTGGGTGATGGCTAAAAAAAACCAATGTAGCCTCTACTTCCTACTAAAGGAATCGTAGCCTCCAGTTTTGTCTTACCTCATCTTACATGGGATAGGGAAAAGTGACAAAATAAGCGACACCTCTAAATTTCAAGAATGGGCCAAGTATGCCTGTCTGGTGCATGTCTGTAAGTACAACTACGAGGGGGTGAAGGCAGGGGAGTCACGGACCAAGGCTCACTCAGCCAAACATGTAAGACTCTTTACCTAAAGGGAGAAATAGCCAAAGCAAAAGATGAACATGGCTCGGGTAGCAGAGTGCTTTCCTACTAAGCATAAAGCCTTGAGTTCAAAAAGGTCCAGCTGACCACTTGCCTTTCTCTGCAGTAGTAGTTGAGGATGTCACAGTGGATGTGACACACACATACACACACCCCAATCTCAAGGACTCCCGGGCAGGAGAAGCAAGGAGACCTTGAGAGCGACTCAGTCATTAAGTGCTAGAAGAGACAAGCGAAGCATACCAGGTCTGTAAAAGACCAGCCTCAATTACAGCGTGGAGGATTTTAGATACGATGACATGACCTGTTCGTCAGCAGCTAGTCTCACTTCAGTTCACAATTGCTGTAATGGGGGAAAGGGGGGTGAAGAGAGGAGGAAGCAATGATAGTAGATGACACAATGAGCGTGCTTCGGTTATACTTGCCAAGTGTACTTTCTTTATAATAAAAAGAACCACCTCTATTTTCCTAGAGAGCTGCTCTTCTGTCCCATTCCAACCCATATGTGTTAATTAACCCTATACCTTACCTTTCTTATTTCTACAGATAAGCCTGGGGTTAGCCCACGAACTTCTTTTCCACAGTTTTAGAAAAGAAGGGCTTAAAGAAAGGGACATCCGTTCTGAGCTGATAAGGTCATCAAATGAAAGGTTGTGGTAGGACCATTCTCCCTCATATAGATGAATCTGAACTGGGTTGTGACAATGCAGAGAACCAATAAGGTTAGAGAACAGATCCTGTAGGCCCTCAAGGCCTTGGGCCTAATGAATTGTAAAGCCTAGTGGCACATCTCTCATGGTTACCAAGGAACGTACGGCAACATCCTTCCAACAAATGCCAGAACTCATTCAAACTTGGCTTCCCTTGCTCATTATCAGGAGTCCTGAGTAGAAGCTCCCATTAGCAAGTTACTTCTTGATACTTTATCTTTATCTTGAAGTTACATCTTTCTGTCCAAGAGTTAGCCCAAGCTCCGTCTTGCCCATTTCTCTTCGTTGTGTCTTAGTTCTATTCATTCTTAGACAGTACTCTGGCTGTCCTCTAGCTATGTGTCAAGTTCTTCTCCACCTATGTTTCCCGAAAGTTAGCTCCCATTGCATATCTTTACTTTTACTTGTATTTTTATTTGCATATATTGATTTACAAAGTTTTCATTTCTATACATGCATATATGTACTTTGATCATATTCAATCCCTCTATTGCTCTGTCTTTATCACTTCTGCCTTAAAACAATTAATGAGCTGGGTGCTGGCAGCTCATGCCTATTATCCTACCTACTAAGGAGGCTGACATCTGATGATCACAGTTCAAATCCAGCCCAGGCAGAAGTCTACGAGACTCTTACCTGCAATTAACCAACAAAAAAGCTGGAAGTGGAGCTGTGGCTCAACTGATAGAATGCTAACCTAGAGAATAAAAGTTTAGGGACAGCACCTAGGCCCTGAGTTCAAACCCCTGGAGTGGCAAATAATTAATAATAACAATAATAATAGGTTTCAGTATTCTATTTCATATTCAATATAATATACTTTGATTATTCATACTACCCTCCCTCATTTCATACATACATACATACATACATTACAAACATAAAATACAAGAGCCAGCACTTGAATGGAGTATGTATGCTATTTTTTTTAATAACATACATTCTGGTTGTTTTTGATATGCAGCCAGGTGGAGGCGCCATTGAGCCAGATGAGCCATGAAGCCCAACAAGTTACCCAGCACAGGAATTTCCCATTCACGCGGTGCTAATCTATGGTTAAGCTTGGGATGGTGCTCAGTGTAGTGTCCCTCAAAGAATTATTGGAGGCTTGGAAGTGTGTGATAGCTGGTCCAAGCTGCTGAGCATGCTCCTGAAGGAACTGCGGGTGATTTCACCCTCTGGGGTCATCAAAGGGACCACCTGCTCCTTCACACAAGGTGCCTTTCATTTCCTTCATGCTGGAGATGGATGATGTCAAGGCAATTCATTGCTTCCTACAGTCTAAAGTTACATCACAGCCCTATGCGATTTTTCTTAAGGCAGCCAGCCTCAAATGAGTTGAGCACAATTTTCCCTGGGAGCAACAAAAAGGAGGAGAAAATTTGGTTAAATATTTTTCCACGCGATGTCACCTTTGGAGCAGTTAAAACACACACACACACACACACATACACACACACACACACACACAAAAAAAACCCTACCCCCCCCCATTGTTTTGAAAGTGTGTGAGAGATATATTTGATTTGATGAACTCTCAGCCAAGTCAAGCAAGTACCTGCTTCATTCCTCCTCATTTGACAGGTTTAGATACCGGCCGAGCAGAACCCATTTAAACTTTCAAAAGCTCTTGGCCGTTTAGATATACCATTCTGTGTTTGGCATGACACAGCAGGTGTTTCAAGATTTTCTTCTACCAAGAAGGAAGTCCCCCCCACACACACTTATTGTGTTTCATTGTGCTTTAATTTTATTTCGACCAAACCTGTGAAACTTGGAGAATGTTTGCTCTATATATTGCAACATCTACCACCTTGGCAAAACGATTTTTTGTGTATTATTTCATTGTTTACTTTTCCTCATATTCTCTCTCTCTCTCTTTCTCTCTCTCTCTCTTTCTCTCTCTCTCCTTTCCCCCCTTCTCTCTTCTCTCCCTCAACACATTCAATGAGTGCCCTAAACGGTGACAAACTTGCATGTGCTTTTCTTATGACTAACCCGCTGGGCCTCGGGCCAGTCCCCCACAGATGGCCCCCAACATTCAAGCATCTCACTCCAAGATCCCGCATTTGCAGCCCTGGTTGGAGCCGTCAGGGTGGAGGGGCGCGATGGGGAGTGGTGGTGTCTCCATCCTGTGGGAAGGTGAAGCAACTTCCAGGAGGAAACAGGCGTTTCCTTCCCACGCGCTCCAGTGCGCCCCGGGTCTTGGCCTTGGGGCTCCACCCAGGCCCTCCCGGCGCTCTGGGAAAAGCCAGTCGCCACACACAGGCACACGCAGGCCCCGGCGCCGCGCCCTAAGGAGAGCAGCCTTGGGGCCGATTGCCTTGGCAACCCCGCGGTTCCCTCCACTTCCCCACCCAGCCGGCTCCCCTCCTCCCGGCGCCGCAGCCAACCGGGCTTGTGCGCGCGCCCCGGAGCGCACTATAAAACCTGTGCCGGTGGCGCTCGCTGCTCAGCCAGACCTGGGAGGAAGGCGGCCAGTGCCCATCGCAGCGCCAATCCGCAGCCGAGCAAGTCTCGATCGTTCTGTCACAGTGGGGGAAAGAATCAAGCCTTAGCATGCAGAGTGTGCCGATCACCAGCTTCTTTCTGCAAACGCAGCGCCTTTGCCTGGCCTTCGTGGTCCTCCATCTTCTGGGTCAGGTAAGGGGTGCGCTCCCCTTACGCTGTCCCTGGATGGCTTTGCGCTCCCGGCCTGCTTGGTGTCCGAGCTCTCACTAAGGGAATTCTCCTCTTTGTCTCGCCGCCCCTTCCCCAGGTCTCTGCGAGTCCGCGCTGTCCTTCCCCGTGCCCGCACCGCTGTCCCGAGATGCCACCGACCTGCGCCCCCGGGGTGCGCTCCATGCTGGACGGCTGCGCCTGCTGCCTGGTTTGCGCCCGCCAGCGCGGGGAGACCTGCTCTGAGCTGCAGCCTTGTGACCAGAGCAGCGGCCTCTACTGCGACCGCAGCGCGGACCCCAGCAACCAGACCGGCATCTGCATGGGTAACGAGGTCCCCCTCCCCTCTCCTCTTCTATGCCTTCCCAGAAGGCCATACGCAAATAATTCTAGTAACGCAAACTAAGTGATCTTCGTGGAATATACTATCAGCCAGGCATGATCAAAGGGTTCTTGAAGGTTTGGGGGTGCCAAATGCCAGAGAGGAAACCTCACCAGAGAGGTGAGAAGTATTCATGGCTTACCTCTCTAGAGAAGAATCTGGCCTGGGGTAAAGCAGAGTTACTAGGGCCAGTGAAATCATTTCCTTTGGTCGTTTCCAGGGGAGCTGGGAGGGGGGGGGAGGTAATGGAAGTTTAGACTTAGTCACAGGTTTCAAGTCCCCACCCCACCCACCCAACTGCAGCCTAGCAAAGTTGTTTTCACACCTGTAATTGTCCTGTTGGGGCCAAAGCAGCTCCTAGGCTCCCAGGAGGACAATATAACCTCTGTCTAGGCAGCAATAAAATACAATGCAGGCAACTAGCCAATCAAGGCTCATGAAATTTAATCAATCAAGATCCGGGTCCCAGGTGTCGCCCCTCAGTAAGTGTGGGGCTCTTCCTGCCTGCCTGGATAGGAGAGCATGGGATGGCCTTTTATTTCTGATTCCTCCCCCTCTCCCCAGCTAGTGACGATTTATTGCGCTTCCTTGCCTGAGAATCCTACTGTTCTTCCCAATTTGACCAATTACCCTAGTTGGAAAATAGGAACACGCACACCTCTCTCTCTCTCTCTCTCTCTCTCTCTCTCTCTCTCTCTCTCTCTCTCTCTCTCTCTCTCTCTCTCTCTCTCCCCCTCCTCCTCCTCTCCTCTTTTCCCTCTCTCTCTCTTCCCCCTGTTTTTAAGCCTAAGTTGCTGGAGTAGAAGAACCTAAAGTGATTCTTGGAAAATGAATTGTCATTGGGAACAAGAGCTATGGGGGTCTTGAGTAGCTTTACTATGGCCTTTTCCTGTCATCTTATAAATGAAATTGCCTGGGAGGGGGGAGGGGCAATCTCAAAAGGTAGCAGAGGATATTATAGAAGCCATTAATTAGCCAGACTATTCATATTGGCAGTGTTCAGGGTTCCATTATTTATATACCTCTCTCCTCATTCCCAAGACCAAAGTGGATGTGGCAGGACTGGACGGTTTTGACTATTTCTTTTTGTCCTTTATAAGATCATCAGAAATCAGACCATTAGCAAAGGGACACCTATGGGATATGGCCTCTAAATTTTACACCACATCCCCAGTGCATTGTATTCTTGTGTTTCCCCCCTCCCCTCTCTCTCTCCTTTCCTCTACCTTGTTCCCTCCATGTTCTAGTGCTTGATGGAGACAATTGTGTCTTTGATGGGGTCATTTATCGAAGCGGAGAGAAGTTTGAACCCAACTGTCAGTACCACTGCACCTGCAGAGACGGACAAATTGGCTGTGTGCCTCGCTGTCAGCTGGATGTGCTACTGCCTGGTCCTGACTGCCCAGCTCCAAGGAAAGTCGCAGTGCCTGGAGAGTGCTGCGAAAAGTGGACCTGTGGCCCAAATGAGAAGGGGACCCTAGGAGGCCTTGCTCTTCCAGGTGAGAAGCTTAGCGTACAGAGAAATCTCCCAGGGTAAAGGCAGGCACAAAGCACATGAGACTTTTAGGTTGGAAGTTGACCTTCATTTCTGGCCAAGCCAGTGTGGATTCCAGTTTGCCTACCAGGCTCAATCCTACCGGATTTCATACACTGTCTATGCTTTCTCAGATGTCACTGAGAACTCTTGTCTTTCCAGACACTGTAGAAAAAAAAAGGCTCAAGTGGTACTTTGGGACTTTTTTGTTTGTTTTTGCACTATCCCATATAGCACATGATTGCAAGGAGTAGATCGGAATCTCAAGAGGCAATAGAGAATAATTTAGAAGTTATTTATCATACAGAATATGTATATTGGCCATATCTAGAGTTTTACAATCTTTGGAGATTAGAAATTATCAGTCTTTTCCTTAGAGACAGGAAAGCTGCCATATAGAGGAGATATGCTCTAAGGCTTATATATGAGTGTTGAGACAAAAGATTTTTTGCAATCAGAATCCCAAGTGTCTACACAGATACATAGTTAGATACATAAATAGATAGATAGATGCATAGATAAGTATATACATATACAGGTACATACGAACATGCATACATACACAGGCAGACATTCTCAGAATTAAATCCACCAGTTCTTCCTTCCCAAACGCAAAGTAGTGCTTTGTAAAGCAGAGTATTTTCATCATCGGTTTGACTTGGCTTGTTCTACTGACCCATTACAATTAAAATGTTATTGTGACCCTTTATATATATATATATATATATATATATATATATATACACACACACATATATATATATACATATACAGAATCGCATGCTTAAAACACTGCTACTTATGAAATAGTTGTTGATACTCACCTGTTCTATATTCTTAAAACTACTGAACTTTGAAAGACAAGTTGTGATCCTAAGCCTTTTAAGGCCCAGTTGGGCAATCATTCCAGAAAACTTTCTTAAAGTCTTACAATGTGCCAAGCATTAGACTGCTTACTAGATGGGTATAAATAAATCTATTCTGTGCCCTGGGAGGACTCATATGTATCAATTATAGAATTAAATGAAATCTACTATCTACTACTGGCTGACAGGAATACTGTCTGTGTGTCTGTGTGTCTGTGTGTGCGTGTGTGTGTGAATGTGTGTGTGTGTGCGCGCGCACATATACATGTGTGCGTGCATGCACAAGACAAGGGCTGAACTCCAAACCCCAGGTGCTGACCTTTAGCTCTTTTGCTCAAGCCTGACACTCTTATCACACAGCTCCACTTCTGGCTTTTTGGTGGTTAACTGGAAATAGTCTCAAGTGCTTTCTGCATGGGCTGACTTTAAACCAGAGTCCTCAGCCGTGTCTCAGCTTCATGAGTAGCTAGGATTACAAGATGTGAGCCACCAGTGCCTGACCACTATTTAATCCCCATATTTTACCCAAGATAGCTATCTTTCTTCATATGCCATAGCCTACAGGCCAGAAGCCACTGTAGGAGTTGAAGTCTCTGACTCCAGTATCAACTGCATAGAGCAGACCACGGAATGGAGTGCATGTTCCAAGAGCTGTGGAATGGGCATTTCCACCCGGGTCACCAACAGGAATCGTCAGTGTGAGATGACGAAGCAGACTCGGCTCTGCATGGTGCGACCTTGTGAACAAGAGCCAGAGCAACCAACAGATAAGGTAGGAGTGGGGAGAAATCTACTCGGAGCCTGGGCTTCAGAAAGTCACTGTGACACTGGTTGGCTCAAATCTACCTGGGTATAAACCCCAGAAAAAAAGGCAGAGAAGATCCTGAATCCAAGCTCAACACCTTTTTTTTAGCCCCCTCTAAATCCTGCCCCCAAGCTACTCGTAGCTGAGCTACAGGAAAAAAAGAACAGGGTCCGATGACTATTCTCCCCAATTGAGAATATTCTAGAAAATTCCATTCTATCCCTGAAGAAAATTGGCCACCCCATTGTCAAGCATAGCTGATTTTAGAGGTGTTTTGTTCAAGCTGTAGGAAGCCACAGTGTAGACTGATTTTGCCTTACCAATCCCACAATCCCCAGAACCCTACCTATTACATATGTGGGAATGATAAACATTGGTTTGAGAATACAAGAATGGGTGTCAGGGAATTCTTGTCTGCATTTTTCAAAGCCTGTTGGAAATAGAACATTGGCCAGCATAAAACAACATGAGCCAAATAAAATAACACATTCCCCCCACTCCCCAACCCCACTTTTTTTGCTGGAATTCTATTGACAAAATGTGTTAACTCTGGGAATAAGGCACGTAGATCAGAAGCTATAATTGGTTCTGAATGATATCACAGCCCTTGCTACAGATCTCTATCAGATAAATGTAATATTAACATTGAACTGTTAGCTATACCCTTGTACAAAGGTAAGGCCAAAATAAAACAGCCCTAGAAACAAGATTTACATATCTCTACACTGAGGAAATAGTATCTAATGTTAAGGAGACTACTCCAGGGCCAGACAGCCTGGCTTTAAGTCCTGTTTTTCTAATATGAGCTATGTGATCTTGGATAATTTCCTTAACCTCTCAGTATCCTATCCCTTCCTTGTGTAATGGAACCATTGAAAATATCTATCTTAAGGTTGCCATGAAGATTAAATAGAATGAATCTGTCAGATGCTGGGAATAGGTTAACTGCCCTGTTAACTATCATTACTTAAAATTTACCTATTGGTGAAATAAGAGTTCTTAGTGGTTGTATTAGTTATATAGTTGCTTAGCTATTTGCCTTTTGTGAGACCAATTTTAACTTTATATTTCTTTTACTTATTTAGAAAGACCACCTAAAAACATCTTTTCTCAAAAATTAGGAAATAAACCTGTAACAATTCTATGCACACTCACCTACGCAAGCAGCCCTGTGCACACACGTACCTATACATACACCCACACATACACACAGATAGATACATACACACATACACATTTATGCACACAAATATCTCTGGACCTTTCCTTTTCATGGCTATTGGCAATAGCATACACTATATATTAAATACCAAAAACTGAAGAAACAAGAATTCCTTTAATATTTTCAAGGACACATCATTGCTTTTAGCTGGGAAGAGTGATCTGAGAGAGCATTGAGATATGTTGTCCAAGCTAGCCTTGAATTCATAATCCTCAGTTTCCTGAGTTCTAGGGATTAGAGGAAACTCCATCTAGTCCCCTTTTCTTTATTAAGTAAGATCTTCCATCTTACTCTCTAACTTCTGACCTTTTCTAGTGTTTCATAAATTGGCATTTTGTTTTTGTAATATTTACCCCATTTAACACGAGAAGATACTGTATTTAAGATGTTTATAACATTTATATCCCATAAAGGTTCAAGAAATTTGCTTGGAGTCTAGGGAAGCAGTAACATATTAGTCATGTCTACCTTGTTTCCAAGAGATTCTTAACTCTGAGACAATGGGTTCTTAGAATACGGTCCCCAAACCACCTGCACATCTGTAGATCTCCCATCAGATGTGAAGATCAACTATCTGATGGCTTAGACACACAGTAGGGTTTGAGAGCCACTGATTCAGGAGAATTCTGGGTCTTATCACCCCCACACACTGTAAGCTGTGCCTGGAAACTGAGCAGCAGAAAGAACTGTGGCTGATTTGTAGTTTAAGTAGTCTAAATTAGGAATAAAGCAGTCAATTCTTTGCTGGGCTGACTATCCTGGGTGTTCTTGGTGGAATCTTGAATAAACTCTCCACTTTCCTCACCTTCAATCCCATCATCTTGGCTTCTTCCTGAGGTCATTGTACAATAGAAACTATGTATGGACTTTGCAGCAGACAAATTCAAATGTTGGAAGTTTTCTGATTGCTTTAGTCCTTGGAGATTGTGTTTCTTTATAAAATTTGAATAAATGTTCCTTCTATAAAGAATCATTCTTTGTATGAATGAATATTGTTAACGTTTAGTAAATTCATCCCTGAAATGTATTTGAAACATCTGGTAATACCAGATTTTATTCCCATTCCCATCATAACAACAAAAAATATATTTTTGCTTCAAAAGTACATAAAGTCTTATAAAATAGATAATACTTTCATCTTAATGTCCTTGGCCTCAGAATTCAAAGATGGTTACACAATTAGGATTGTGTTCATATTCCAAGCAGAAAAAATAAGGAAGGAATAGAGGTTAAAATGGAAAGAAAGGTAGAGGATTTCCTAGTTATCTTTGGTTAATATTGCCCACAAATTTATCCCAAGGCCAGCTTAAGCTCCTAGGTATTCAAGAGAAAGAACTTACTAGCAGGCCACATCGCCCAAAGACAGTTCACATTCTGTTAGCAAAGAGGAAAGAGCAATGCATAGTACTCAGGAAACTAGCCAGACACATCATACTGAAAGAACTGCCCTTCAATGGAATGGCAGACAAGCAGACATCTCCATTCATCTCTCTTTTTCTCCCTTTTGTTTTTAGAAAGGAAAAAAGTGTCTCCGTACCAAGAAGTCCCCCAAGGCCATCCACCTGCAGTTCAAGAATTGTACCAGCCTGCATGCCTACAAGCCCAGGTTCTGTGGGATCTGCGGTGATGGCCGATGCTGCACGCCCCACAACACCAAAACCATCCAGGTGGAGTTCCTGTGCTCCCCGGGGCAGAACATCAAGAAGCCAGTGATGGTCATAGGGACTTGCACGTGTCACACCAACTGTCCTCAGAACAACGAGGCCTTCCTGCAGGAGCTGGAGCTGAAGAACAGCAGAGGGGAAATATAACATGCTCCTCGCGGAGCTCTACCACCAAATGAATATAAAGAGAAACATGGAAGAAGCAGTATTGCATCCTGAGTCCTATGTATCTTTTCCATGATGATACCAGGTCATTTATGTTTGCCTTTTTTTTTTGACTGACAGATACTCCAACTGTAAATGTGGAATCAAGGTAAGCTGGGGTTATGGCTTAGAGGTGACTTACATTCCTGTGATGTTTATTACAAATGAAAACATCTATGAATTTGAAATTCAGATAGATGATTCACTTTGTAGATTGTATCACATGACACAGCTTAATTTTGTTATGCACTAGTGTAATTCTAAGAAAAATGACACTGCATTGAATGATGCAGTGAAATCTAGGATCCAAAATTTAGGATCTTTTATTTCATCAACTATTGAGATTTTTATTTGAGAGTTCTCTATTGGGCTCCATTTTGAGGAGGATAAAGTCTTCACTTCCAAACACAAGATTAACACAAATGTGTAGCACTTCAACATAAAGTCCAGAAACTTAATTTTTGGTTTAGTTGTATACTAAGGAAGCATTCTTTATCTACATAAATGAAATGTTTGGTAATTAAGTGTACTGGTGTCATGAACTTGCCCCGTTGAAGAAAAACTGACTCCTTTCCAGTAGAAAGAAGCTAAACAGAGAACTTCCAGTTCAGATATGCCTGGGTCTCAGACTACTCTGACATTTGTATGCTACTAAAACACTAGTTTTATGATTCAACAGAAATTGAGATCAGTAAGTATCTTCCTGAGTAAGTAAACGGAATACATTGAGACCCACTGTACTAGATTACCTCCCCTTATGACTTTTCAAGGGTTCTTTGAGTAGAAGAAGAAAACAATAGAAGAATAAAACAATAGGAACAAAATCCACATGTCTGTGACAGTGAGAAACCACAAAAGTGATGAGAGTTTAGAATTACTGTAGACTTATCCAGATGGGTCATCATTATAAAAACTCATAAGCAAAGTGTATGTGTCCACAAACATGTCTCTAACAGAGCTTACTCGAAGACAGGCTACAAAGCTAATCTATATATTCTTCTGTGTCACCCTACGCGTTCCACTTTTCTCCCTCAAAGTATTTATAAAAATGTAAATTATACGTTTTGTAAAATAGCCTTCTAACTTCTGTACTTACCAGTTATGACCAAGAAAGAACATGATGTTCTCAGAGTGTGACTCCGGTATAATTTTGTGCTGTACCTGTCTCACATTATTGCTTACTAAGTAGAAAATAAAACTTTATGAATTACAACTGGATACCTTTCAGAAGCATCAATTGAAAGCAAAGTGGTAATTGTGGAGTGAGTTCATAACTTTTGATTAAAAGGAAAATGAAAGACAGTTCTTATTGTATGAGATGAGCTCTGCTGCCCAGGTTTCAGTTATTCTCCATTTACCAATCCATGTCTGAAGCCCTGATTGGTTTTTCCAAACAACCCACCAGTATTCTGGTATTGAAATTTGTTTTTTGTTTGTTTGTTTGTTTTTGATTTGGGTGGGGGGGTTTGTCAGTCATGGGCTTGAACTCTGAGCCTGGGCACTGTCCCTCAGCTCTTCAGCTCAAGGCCAGCACTCTACACTTGAGCCATAGTGCCACTTCTGGTTTTCTGAGTGGTTTATTGGAGGTAAAAGTCTCACAGAGTTTCTTGCTCAGGCTGACTTTGAACCGCGATCCTCAGATCTCAGCCTCTTGAGTAACTAGGATTACAGGCATGAGCCACCAGCGCCCGGCTGCTATTGAAATTTGAATTCATTGTCTGACGAAACAAAACATACCTTCTTGACTTCTTTTTTTTTTGCCAGTTATGGGGCTTGAACTCAGTACCTGTCCCTAAACTTCTTTTGCTTAAGGCTACCACTCTACCACTTGAGCCACTTCCAGCTTTTTCTGTATATGTGGTACTGAGGAATCGAACCCAGGGTTTCATGCATGCTAGGTAAGCACTATACCACTAAGCCACATTCCCAGCCCCTCTTTTTGACTTATTAAGCAAATTAAAGGACTTGCCATCCTCCAATTATCCAGCTAAAACCATCAGCATTCTCTTGATCAAGTCTGCTCTTGCCATAGATCCCGAAAACCATCCAGTCACCCACTTATACCCATCAGCCCTGTACCCACGAATTCAGCTAATCATGGATTTTAAATATTCAGAAAAACAGCTGGGAACTAATAACTCACACCTGTAATCCTAGGTACTTGGGGTAGCTGAGACAGGAAGGGTTTCAGTATGAAGCTGGTTAGGAAAGCCCTTTTCAAGCAAAAGCTTGGCACAGAGGCATATGCCTGTCATCCCAGCTACAGGGGCTGAGATCAGGATGGTCACACTTTCAGAACAGCCCAGGTAGAAACGTCCATGGGACTCCATCTCAGAGGAAGAGGCTAGGTATGATGATACAAACCTGTTATCCCACCTATGGAAGGAAGCTTAATTAAGGTAGACTAAAGTCCAGCCACTGCCTGGGCAAAACGTGAGATGCTACCTTAAAAATAAGCCTCTGCCCCCAAAACAGTGTTCTCAGTAGCAGAGTGCCTTACTAGCAAGCATGAAGCTCTGAGTTCGATTCTCATGACTATCTCAAAAACAAATCAGGAAAGAGAGAAAGAGTTCATACCTGTAATTCTAGCTACTCAGGAGGCTGAGATCTAAGGCTCGGGGTTTGAAGCCAGCCCTGGCAGGAAAGTCCATGAGACTCTTATCCCCAATAAACCACCAGAAAACCAGAAGTGGTGCTGTCTCACCTTGAGCTGAAGAGCTCAGGGACATTGCCTGGGGCCCAAAGTTCAAGCCCCATGATCAACCACAAAAAAAGAAGGGAGAAAGAAAGAAAGAAAGGAAGAAAGAAAGAAAGAAAGAAAGAAAGAAAGAAAGAAAGAAAGAAAGAAAGAAAGAAAGAAAGGAAGGAAGGAAGGAAGGAAGGAAGGAAGGAAGGAAGGAAGGAAGGAAGGAAGGAAGGAAGGAAGGAAGGAAGGAAGAAAGGGAAGAAAGAAAAGTGTAGAGTGCTAGCCTTGAGCAAAAGAGCTCAGAGACAGTACTCAGGCCCTGAGTTCAAACCTCATGATGGACAAAAATAGAGAGAGAAAGAGAAATCTTAGGAAATACATATATAGAGATAAAGATATAGACATATATAGATATAGATACAGGTATCTATCTATGTATATATACACAGAGAGAGAGAGAATCACAAATATTGTTGTGGAATGTCTCCTACATAGTTAGGCCAATCATGGATGCATGGGTACTGAATAGATAGAGAAACTTTTTCTTGTCATTATTCCCCAAATAATACAATAAATCTATGTACATAGCTCTTAGATGGCATTGGGTACTGTAAATAATCTATCAATAGTTTAAAGACTAGGGGAAAATGTGAATAAAATAAATGCAAATATTGCACCATTTTGTAAAACAGACTGAAGTATCCACAGATTATGGTTTCTTGAGAGAGTCCCTGATTGACCCTGGGTCATGCAGAACAGAGCCACAACCACAGCTGCACTCTGGTAGGATGACAATTGCACATCACTTGACATTTGTGTTTTGAAGTTCCTAGCTGATGCAGAGACTATCTAAAATCCTTCAATCTAAAATCCTTCCATAATTTAAAAAGTAATGAAAAAGATTTTCCCCAGCTTCACTTCCTCTGTCTACAGCCTCCTTCCCATCCATCGCTATAACACATTTCTATTTGACTTTAAGATACATCAGGGAACAAATTGGACTTTCAAAATTGACTCACAGGAAAGTATCAAGGACATCTGACATTTACGGCAAATTTAGCATTGGGTAGAGCACTTTATTTCCATCATATTGCTTAATTTGCCCAATTTCATATGTAGCATTCAGCTTACCCATGAGAAAAAAAATTTAAAGAAGATGATAGCATAGCACTAGACTTCTAAGCAAAGTCCGTTCACTCCCACTGAATTTAAACATAACATGCATCTGTGCAATCATTTCACCTCTGGAACTACTCAACACCATACTATTCATAGTGAGAAAAAAATAAAAAGCAACCTCTCAAAGACATACCATACAGATTTGCCTATTTTTTTTTATAATGGACAACAAATCAATCTCAAAAATAAGAATGCAGAAAAAGATACACTAGGAAAATATATGAGAAGAGTTGTTTGCTTTTGTTTAGGAACTATTAAGTTTGGTGCCAGTGTCTCATACTTGTAATAGTTGCTACTCAGGAAGCTGAGATCCGAAGATCAAGGTCCAAAGCCAGCCCAGGCAGGAAAGTCTATGAGTCTCTTATCACTAATTAACCACTTTGAACAAAACTGCTTAGTGACAGTGCTCAGGCTCTGAGTTCAAGCCCAAGACAGGCACACACACACACACACACACACACACACACACATACATGACTAAGTCTTAGATCTGGAAATGGAGGTACACACCTGAAATCCCATATGTCAGGAGACAGAAGCAAGAGAACTGTGAATCTGAGGTCATATAGTGAGACTTGGTCTCAAGGAAACTAATTAACAGAAGTATCCATAAACATCAATCAAAGGAGACCAAGGAGAGAATGTGCAGAAAGTATTAGTAATTCTGTCAGGCTCGGCTCATACTGTTTTTCTTTTTCATGGTTTCTGCTAGCTATCTTCCTTAAGACTGAGAATACTCTTTATAATCAGGAAAAAAACATTTAAGGCTGAATTCAGTTGTCCCTTCCAGCAGTCCCTCTCAAACCTCTATTCATCCATATGGCAATAACTTCACCACCCAGCATCTAAAACATATTCTAGTTGACTCACTTCATTCATTCAACAAATACTGATTGCTTCTGTGTGCCTAGCATTATTTCAGATGAGAGGTAGGGCAGGATAGCTTTGACAACAAAAGTTTATAATAAACATTGTACCTATTTTCTGATATTTATACCCTGTTGGGAAAAGCAGGCAAAATAATGCAGTCAATATACACATGTGCATGGACACACACACACACACACACATACACACACACAACATACACATACACAAAGTATCAAATAGCAAACAAATACACCCTGTGAACAAAGCAAGATAAGATAATGGTTTCTAGATGTTGAAAATGCCTGAGTAGCCAAGGAAGCTGTTTCTGATCAGATGACATTTCTTCCAAGCTCTAACAGGAATGCAAAAGCAAGAGACCCTTCCAAACAGAGGTAACAGCTGTGATAAGAAAATATTTAAAAACTTGCAACATTAAGGAGAACCACGTAGCCCTATGTGGATCAAGCATGGGACAGGAGTTGTCTAGCAGCAGCTTGAGTAACAGAAAAGGGCTTACCTCTATTATCAAAGTTCTTCAATTGATTCCTTATCTTCCCATTGCCAGCAGCTTGATACCAGCACCTTAGTCTTGACTGAATCTGTCCTGTGTTCCCAATAGGTAGCAAGGCTTCATTGTTATATGACCTGTTCAGTGAATGAATTAATGAATTAATGAGTGATCTCTGGAAAGATGGAATGCTCTTTCTTTGAAATAAAATTTCCATTTTCATTGTCCATTATTCCTCATTCTCCAACAGATTCAGATACCCCCACATACATGCATTCCTGAAATTACAATTAAAGGTTAGAAAAATGTGATCTGTCATACAAATATTTGCAAAGTTCGGAATGTTCTACTAAGACAGCGAGGGAACTAATACTAACTGCTTTGGGTTTAAGGCTTCAGAATGTGCAGGCTTGAGAGTTATTCAAGCCTGGATTTGAAGACAGGCTTCTTCTTTCCTAGCTGTGAGATGGTGAAGAGTTTGCAAAGCCTCTAAGTTTCCATGACTGCAACATGAGTATAGATATTGTCAGAGTGGCCAACTGTCCTCAACTGAGACTATATTGGGGACACAAAACTTTCCATTGTAAAATCAAGACAGTAGAACAAACAACTCATGGCTCACACCTATAATCCAAGCTATTTGGGAGGCTGAGATCTAAGGATGTGTGGTTTGAAGCCAGCCCAAGCAGGAAAGTCCATGAGACTCTTTATCTTCAATTAACTACCAAAATATCCAGAAGTGGAGCTATGGCTTAAGTAGTACAGTGCTTAGCCTTGAGCAAAAATGCTCAGGAACAGTGCCCAGGCTGGACACAAAGAAAAAAAATCAAGGCAGTTGGATGAGTTGGTCACCCTAATACTGATTGTATTTGGCACACAGTAGATCTACAACTGTATATTTGTATGTTACACATTTAACAGAATGGCATTGCCCCCTTATTCTAAATAGGTAATATACTAAGTTACTGTACTAAGGTAGCTATTGTTGACTTGATCTATGTAGGGAAAGATACAGACTCAGAGAAGTTATTGATTTGTTAAGGACTCTGTGCATGAAGGAGCTAGGATTCAAATCAGGGTCTGCCTAAGCCCAGAGCCAAAACTCTTTTACCACAGTTACTGAGGCCAAGTGTATTTTCAGCAACCAAAACAATTCCAGCAGTTCTCATTTCTGTGCTATTTTCCCAAACTATAAATGTTCTCTTTTGGAAACAGCATTGCAAAATAGTGAGTCTGTTGAGATCACTCTGTGAATGTGAAATTCTGAAAACACTTAATCACTGGTGTAATGATAAGGCACATTTCATTGAAAATTATTATCAAAAGTTGTTTGAGGATTTCTCTTTATTTTTTTTCCACACCAGGATTCAATTAAACCATGAGGCAAAGATATCTTTGGCTACAAAAGAAGATCATTCGTCATATACATATCTACACTTGCTGAAATTGTCATTGAGGCTTCTGATAGAGCTTTTCTGGGCAGCGTTAGATTTTCTTCTCAATATCGTCCTTGTAGGTACATGCTGTCATGCTTCTGAACTGATTTCACTCCAAAATGTCCAATATCATAAGTCAAATCATCAAAACAGTACCTCCTTTTGGCCTGGTACTATCCAGCTTAGTGTAAGGATCCATTATTGTTGGGAATGTATTCGTCTTAGACACATCACATGACTCTTGCAGACATTTCTCTCCTGGCTTGACCACAGAGGGTTCACAAAATTCAATTACCACTTCAATAACATTGCTGGCACTTGCTGAACTCTCAATAATGAAGCATTCTCTGCAGCCTTCCAGCTGGGGACTGTAAATTACTGTTACATTAAGCCAGCTGTTCCAGGGATCATTAAGAGCTCCAAAGGGTAAGGATAGCAATGTTGTGAGAGTATACCTAAAGGATGGATGTCTTTCTCCTTAAGACAAACAAATGAAGGTCTGAATTTCAGCCCAGGGAACTCTACAAAAGAATGTACAGTTCTGTCCTCATGGCAAGACTTCACAGGAAAAAAAAAGAAGAAAAATAAAACAGTTCCCCCTGCCTCCAGCTCCATTGGAAGAATCTTAAAAATAAATATTTTATAATCCAGGAAGAAGATGTTGCTTGGACTTATATTTTATTTGCAAAATCTGAGAAGCAAGATCTGCCTGTAACATCAATTCAGAAGTTGGAAGAGGTTACAAAGTTCTTAACCTGAGTTCAATGTGGGGCAATATACTCCAAGCTGATCCTGGGAAAACTAGGCCACCCACCAGAGCCATGAAGAGCCTTGGCATGATGTGGGAGCCCAGGGAGAGGGGAGTTCTAGTTCTTCCAAGGGGCCAGCCGTGGAAATCTTCCCTGATGATTTGTAGAGTGTCACTGTATCAAGGAAGGAAACAAAAACTAGAAAATCTTTCCAGTTTCTTTATCATTAGGGTCATTTATCATAAAATGACCCTAAGATCACCTTCTCTGAGACTCTTGACTGGGACCTTTTTACCCCCAACTGAACTGATCACACATTTCTTTGTGTCCAACTGTTTCTTGTAGAATTGCTGTAAGTTTAGACACCCTATCTGTTATTTCTTTCCACTTTTGTCTCTCACTGGATTCCACTGCATAATGGTAAATACCATGCTTGATTCTCTTACTACCACTTTTCCTACTTTTGAAGTACACTCTTTCCTCTTGAAGTACACTCTTTCCTCTTGAACTAATATGATTAGTGCACATTAATTTACCAAGTGGGGGATTGTGTTATGATATTTCTATGCCTGGAAGCATAAATTCCATATATTCCCATATAATATAGCTTAAGCATATATGCATCCTCTACTACTCCTTTTTATTCTCCATTTTCTCAGCACCTCCCTTTTAATCCATCATAATGGATTCCATTATGATATTGTTATCTGTACATAGTGGATCATATCCCCACTCTCTTTTATCCTTCCCAGCTCCCACTGATTTCTTCCCAAATATTCCACTTTTTATGTTCTTATCACTTTCTTAGATCCAGTTTCTGCATAGGAGAAGAAAACATTCAGTGTTTGTCTTTCTGAGCTTAGGTCATTTTGCTTAAAATAATAATCTCTAGTTCTGTTTTCTTGAAGATGCCCTAATTTTACTCTTCTTCATTTCACTCTTGTTTGTGACTAAATAATTCTTAGATAACACACCATTGGTTGTGTCTGGTGTGTGTTTGTGTGTCTGTGTGTATGACATTTTCATGATCCACTCTCCTACTGATGGGCTCCTGTGCTAACTCCATAACTATTATGAATAACGATGAAATAAACTGGTGTTCAGGTTTCTCTATTGTAGGCTGACTTCCCTTCCTTCAGAAGTAGTTCTACTTTTAATTATTTGAAGAATCTAAATACTGATCCTATAGTGATTTCCACTAATACATATTCCCACCCATCATGTATGAGTATTAGAGTAATATCCTCGTATTGTTTCTAATAGCCTTTTCAATAAAAGCATAACTTTTCTTCTCCAAGCTTTATACTGACTTATATAGTTCATAAATTCTATGTGAGTTAGGTATGAACTTATAAGATCTTATTTTATACCACTTTTTTTCATATTTTTATTTGCTCTTAATTCTTTCTTTTACCTCTTTGATGAATAACTTGAAAATGTCCAGAGAAAATGTTATGTTCTTGAAGAGGGAAGAAAAATTATGACACTATTTGACTTAGACATCACTCTGAATGTATAGTAACAGCTATCTCTGTTATTTATATTATAAGCTAACCTCTACCCTGGCTAGCTACGTGTAGATGGCATTTGTACACAGGCAGTAAATGGAGAAGCAAATTTAATTTTATTGTCCATCAAGAGCATTTGTAAGGACAGGAAGGTGGCTCAGTAATAGAGTGCTTGTCTTGCATGCATGAGACCCTCAGTACCACATAAGCAGAAAAAGCCAGAAGTAGCGCTGTGGCTCAAGTGCTGAGGGACAGTGCCCAGGCCCAGAGTTCAGGCCCCATGACCAACAACAGCAACAACAACAACAAAAAGAGCATTTGGGGGGCAGAAGGAGGTTATGGGAAGGGATGGGAAGGGGAAACAAAGGAGGAGGCAACAATGCTTGATAAGAAATGTACTCGTTATCTTGCCCATGTAATGTAACCCCTCTGTATGGTATTTTCACAATAAAAAAAGCATTTGTAAGGTTCTAGCCATATTTACACTACGAGTGATGGTATATTTACAATACTCATGAGAAGAGACGCCTACTTACTTGTTTTCTCTATTTCAGATTCCCATCTTGGTGCATGACTTGGTCTTAAAGGGCAGCCATTACCCACGGACCAACCTAGAGCAGTATTAGAAGGGTGTTTCCTTGCGTCCAAGCTTATCCTGTTTGCCTCTCTGTTTTCTCTCACCACTGGTCAATGCTTTGCAAACTCCTCTTCAAAAGTGAAGACATTCAGCCAGGCGCCAGTGGCTCACACCTATAATCATAGTTACTCAGGAGGCTGAGATCTGAGGATTGAGGTTCAAGCCAGCCTAGTGCAAAAAAGTTCATGAGACTTTTATCTCCACTAAACTACCAAAACGCTAGAAGTGTGGCTCAAGTGGTAGAGCACTAGCCTTGAGCAAAAGAAGCTCAGGGACAGTGTCCAGGCCCAGAGTTCAAGCCCCAGGACAGAAAGAAAGAAAGAGAAGAAAGAAAGAAAGAAGGGAGGGAGGGAGGGAGGGAGGGAGGGAGGGAGGGAGGAAGGAAGGAAGGAAGGAAGGAAGGAAGGAAGGAAGGAAGGAAGGAAGGAAGGAAGGAAGGGAGAGGGAGGGAGGGAGGGAGGGAGGAAGGGAGGAAGAGAGAAAGAAAGAAAGAAAGAAAGAAAGAAAGAAAGAAAGAAGGAAAGAAAGAAAGAAAGAAGAAAGAAAGAAAGAAAGAAAGAAAGAAGAAAGAAAGAAAAAAGAAAGAAATCACAAACAGAGGATGGCTAGTATTTTATACCTATCATTCCTGGACTTCTAAAGAAAACACTTTTACCTTTGTAACATTTATTCTAGGAAGCTAAAACTATCCATCAACATTCATCTCAGAAATCTATTCAGAGTTCTCCCTACCCATACCAACTCATAACTCCCCTCCTTGGTTGTCTAGCATTCCTCTTTCTATGTCTATGCCTCAAGTTCTATTGTTTCTAGTCTCACCCTGGCCAAATTTCTGATACACATCTTCCAGCCATGCTCTCTCTGGCTTGCCCCTTCCATCTTTGCAAACCTGGCCAGCTAGAGTGACCAGCATTTCCCCCAATGTGTCAGGCTATAGAGATGAATGGTTTAACTATGTTGAAAAATGAACATTACAATTTAGGTGAGGGACAGGGTAGGATGTAGTTGTGGGAGTGGGGAGGGAAGGGATGGTTGGGGAAAAACAAAGGAGGAGGTAACAATGCTTGATAGGAGATGTACTCATTACCTTGCTCATGCAACTGTAACTACAGTATTTTTACAATAAAAATGTATAAAAAGAAATGAATGGTTTAGTTAAGTTGCTAAGCTTCAAATCAGCATGATTTAAATTGAAGTTGTTTATTTATTCTCTTTGGCCTTGCCTGGACATCAAAGACCTCTAATAACATTGTGCATTAGGCATCTGTCTTTGCCTTCAGATCTCAGATTTTGTTCAGGACAAAGACTGTAGATACTTTAAGAAGGTAGTATCCTCTTCAACTTTAAGAAAAATTATGTATAAAAGTAGTTTGCACACTCTAAAGCCTCATCTGAAATAAGTTATGATTGGGGTCATTAGCTATCTACATGACTCTAAGACATTTGAACATAAATTCAAAATTTTAATCATCCAGATGGCTGATATTTGAAAATCCCATTTGGCATTCTGGTCTCCAGCCTTTGGATGATTAATGGAGCAATAAGCAGGAAAAGTCAATGTTTGTCATCTTGTAGACACTTACCCTATAAATTTTAAGTAGTCTAACTGGACTGCAAACAGAGACAGAAATATATCTAGGTTTTCTTTTTAAATTACCTTATGCAAAACTCATCAGGCACTGTAAATCACTCAATGAAAAGAACAAATTACCAGTAGCAGATAAGACAATCATCCTGGTTAAGGTATGTTCCTGTAATTCCTGTTAAAGTAATCTTCATGGTGGTAGGAAGGTTCCATAGCCATCTATCTCCCTCTCTCTACTCTGAATTTAACCAAACAGCATCTACTAAGCAACCAGTCAGGCTACTAGCATGAAGGTGCAATGATTTTCATGCTTGTGATCCTCAATCTTCATTCCATGAAGACATGGTAGGTAATTATATAAGGATTGATAACCCAACATTTATTGAACATTTAAAGCAAACTCAAATATGGTACTGTCTTCCTTTCTTAGGACAGATGGAAGATAGTCATTGCTCACATATGGAGGTACTAGAAGAATTGTATTTGCTCTCCAGCCTAGAAGGAACGTCTCTGCTGCCCTTACTAAATTCTGGGTCTCTGGCCTGTACTTAGAACCATTCCATTTGTTAATCTAAAGAAGTGGGATGGTTCCATATCTTAGCTATAGTAAGTAATGCTGCAATAAACATAGTTGTGCTGGTAGCTTTAGTATGGTCTTGTTTGTGATCATTTGGGTAAATGCCCAAAAGTGGGATTGCTGGGTCATAGGGGAGCTCTATGTGGAGTCTTTTTTTTTTTCTGTTGGTCCTGGGGCTTGAACTCTGGGTTTGGTGCTGTCCCTGTGCTCTTCAGTTCAAGGCGAGTGCTCTACCACTTGAGCCACAACTCCACTTCTGGTTTTCTAGTGGTTTATTGGAGATAAGAGTCTCTTGGACTTCCCTTGCCCAGGCTGGCTTTGAACTGAGATCCTCAGATCTCAGCCTCCTGAGTAGCTAGGATTATAGGTGTGAGCCACAGACACCGGGCTTCTATGTGGAGTCTTTTGAGGAACCTCCATACTACTTTCCAGAGTGGTTGAACAATATAACCCCTGTTTTCTGTTTTCACTGTATGTTGGTATAATTTGGGGAGGGGAAGGGAAAAAACAAATTGTTTAAACAGGGATATAGGTTGACCCATTGCTACAAGACACTATGTTGAAAAATGAACTTTACAATTTAGGCGGGGGAGGGGGGAGGGGAGGAATGTAGTTGTGGAGATGGGTAGGGGAAAACAAAGGAGGAGACAACAATGCTTGATAAGAAATGTACTCATTACCTTGCTCATGTGATTGTAATCCCTCCTCTGTACTGTATTCTCACAATAAAAAAAAACTTATTTAAAAAAGAAAGGAAGAAAGAAAGAAGAAGGAGGAGGGGGAGAGGGAGGGGGAGGGGGAGGGGGAGGGGGAGGAGGAGGAGGAGGAGGAGGAGGAGGAGGAGGAGGAGGAGGAGGAGGAGGAGGAGGAGGAGAAGTTGTTGGATGACAGCCAGGCACTGGTGGCTCACACCTTTAATCCTAGCTACTCAGGAGACTGAGATCTGAGGGTTGCTGTTCAAAGTCAGCCTGGGCAGGAAAGTCCATGAGACTCTTATCTCCACTAAACCACTCAGGAAAAAATAAACAAACAAACAAACAAATGGAAGTGGCACTGTGGCTCAAGTGGTAGAGCACTAGCCTTGAGCTGAAGAGCTGAGGGACAGCACCCAGGCCCAGAGTTCAGGCCCCACGACCGGACCCCCAAAAAAAAAAAAAAAATTCTTGGATTTAGTATACTGTAGGAATGCTCAAAGGTAAATATGTTTGTTCTAAATTGCTTAGTGTAATACCAGAGATGAACAAATAAATTAGCAATATTAAATTTTAATTTAAGTCAGGCACCGGTGACTCATGCCTGAATCCTAGCTCAAAGGAGGCTGAGATCTGAGGACCACAATGCAAAGTCAGCCTAGGAGGAAGGTCTGTGAGACTCTTATTTCCAATAAACCATCAGAAAACCAGAAGTGGCGCTGTGGCTCAAGTGGTAGAGCACTAGCCTTGAGCTGAAGAGCTGAGGGACAGCGCCCAGGCCCAGAGTTCAAGCCCCACAACCAACCAAAAAAAAAGGAAGAAGTGGGGTGACATAAACTCAGGGGAAATGGCTCTCCAAAAGAGATCACTCAAAGTTATTACCAGGAGTGGTTTTTCCCTGAAAGCCACTAGCTTTTCCTTTACATGACAAGTCCCTTCTACTGGGCTATGGGGATAAAGGAAAAATCGAATAGGGTAGTTCTCAAAACAGTGCATGGCAGCAGAAGAGGTTGGTTTATGTCCAGCCTGCCCATTCCATTGTGACTCACTCAACAAGAACATCCTTAAAAGAAGGGTGGTGCTTCAAGGTGCTGTCTGCATTTTCTTCTTGATATTCTCTTATATTCCCTACTAGCTTCTCCCAGACAATTCTTCCTCTCAATCTCATTTTAATGTTTAAAAACTCAGGTGTCTTAGGCATTGAACTATGTTGACAGAAGTTCTATTCTGGTTGGTATGGTTTGATTTACAAGAAGAGAGTTCGATCCAGCTGTGAATAAAGCAGATAGTGAATGTTTTGAGTTTCACTTTTTAGTCATCAAGGGAGTCAGATAATGCCTTCGTGAGTTTACCTAAGATGGGAAATATCTTAGGGCAGGATTGATTTTTCCTTCAAAAGTAAGTTAACTCCAAACCAATAAACCCTAGCTTGTTCTGGCATTGTAAACGATGCTATGTCTCCTTGTAGTGTGACTTTCTTACTTCACCCTAGGATTAGTGGCATGAGAGCCTTTACCTTCTTCTCAGGCCTTAGTCTGTTTTCCTGGTAGGGTAACTGCTGTTCTTGTGAGGTTGGTTTTTATTGAAAATTACCTTATACACATAGTCAAATTGAATGCTTACAATTACCTATTGAGTTACTAATTTTTCCATCCATTTTACATGGCCAGATCCCTTAAGAACTCTCTGATTTTAGCTAATGATTCTGGCATTTAAGAAAAACAGACATGCTCTACACTTCAAAAGAAATAGTTTACAGTAAGTCCATTTGAACCTTCAGTCATGTTTCCCACAAATGATTTAACACCTTAAATTTTCTTACATTTCCAAAGGAACACAAAGGCTTCCTGTTGGTTTTCTGGCTTTTGCCCTTTTCTACAAAGCTTTTCAGCCTCTACTGCAGAACTTAGCAGAGAAAATGTTCATTAAATGTTCGCTAATCTATCGTCATAAACAGGTAGCATGCCTATTTTTCTGTATTTCAAGACCTAGCAAAATGTCATACAACACACTTTTACAGACTTTCCCTTTCACAACCCATTCTGTAGATGATTGCTCTACCTTAGAAAAATGAAGGCATGGAGGCTAAGAATTCTGTTTTCTGTAAATCAAGCTTCCTTCCAATTTATCCTCAGTATCAGAGGATAACGGATGCTATTTTGGATGAGCTCATTTAAACATGTCAAACTCTGTTCACAAAGATTAATTTGAGCGTGTCAGCTGTGTCAGTGGCATATACAAGCAGAGTGCAACTGTTCAATCTTTAACAGGACATGCACAAAATCAATACTTCAGGTTCCTGAGGGAGTTACAGTGTAACATGCTGCTTATGAATCGTCATTATGACCTCAGCCAGCCCCTCCTGTCCAGTGGGGAAAATGGAATTTCTCAGCCTTGGAGAAGAGACTCGGAGTCTAAGAAGTTTGCAGAGCCTGTGGACAGGCTGATGGTTTTCTAGAAGACAAATGTCAGATGTAGAATTTTCCTAGATGCCATGCCATAATGAGTCCCATCTGTTCCACGCTCAGCCAATCTTACTCAATGGAAAAGCTGAGGGACAGAAAGCTTGGGCATGTTCAGAGGCCATCCTGAGTGACAGGCCAACACAAGAGCTCTATTCCTAAGCATCTCATGTGGACACCGATTCCAGTTTCCTATGGGAGAGTTTACAATATAGAGCAGTGATGGAAAGCAGTTTCTGCTGCTTGATCTCTCTGAGCTGATGAATACTTTTCTTTCATTTCTGGTCTTTCTAACTCCATTAAAACAACAACTCTGGTTTCCCTTGTGACTTGGATGGTCCAGTTTCCGCCATTTCTCCCACTGGTGTTTGAAACATTAGTTCTGATTGAGGATAATCCAAAGAAGATATGGTTTAGGACTCACTAGTATAGTATTCTCAACCAGGGTGGGGATTATCTTCTGCAGAGGATTCTTAGCAATGTCTGGAGACATCTCAGAGTATAACAATATCAAAGAGATGCTGCCAGTATCTAGTAGGTAAAAAGCAGGGCTGAGTCTCCATATCCCCTGTGGACTGGTCCTGTACAGCAAGGAATGATCTGCCTGAAAATGTCAATCTTGTCACTGTTCAAAAGCCTTCTACTACCATCATGGTGAAAGCCTAAGTTTGCCCAATGATAAAAGTTCAAGTTTAACCACTTGAAGTGTTAAATAGTTGGCAAAAGGAAAGAGGAAGCTAATTGTTTCAAGGGTAGACAATAAAAAACCTCTACTACAAAGTACTACAGAAGCCACCAATGTGACAAGCTCATTCAAGCCAAAAAAGTAAACCACTTTGGAGTTGGCCATTAGGTTACAAATAACAATTTGAAAAAGTAAATCCCAGAAACAACTTGGGGGGAAAAATGGACACTTAAACACAGTTCTCTCTTGTGACACATTGTAGCTATCTCATAGGCACCCCAAATCTCCACAGTGTTACTTTCTAGAAAAATGGAAAGACTAGGGAGGAGGGTTAAGATAAACAGCTGTGAGTTATTCTTAAGCCACAGTTGGAGAAAGGTCCCAAAGTATTTTTTTCATTCATTTTTTTTCTCTTTATATCTTTCCTATGTGAGAAACATGGCAGGCGCAACTGGCGCCTATATTATCCCCTGGCCCCGGTTGCCTTAGCAACTGTCAATATTTGTCTGGTATGTCACAGTCCCAGTTGGCTGAGATCTGGTTCAACATCTACTTGTAAAGTTTAGTGAAGAGAGACACCCAGTGGTCTGAAGTGGCTCAGTGGTAGAAACATCTCCTGATCCATTCTCTTTCTGCAAGAACTGTTTAGTCATTTTTAAATCTGATCCCCTTTTAATGATCAACAACCTCAGCCATAAAAGTTACGGCAGCAGAGGAGAACGCAGTTGGCACGCTTACTTTTTCTGTAAAGAGCTGGAGAGTAAATATTTTAGACTTTATGCTCCATATGCTCTCTGTTGCATTTATTCAACCCAGCTGTTCCTGTGCGGTGCAGTTTGACAATATACAAACAAATGAGCCTGGCTGTGTTCCGATCAGATTTTATTTACCAAACCAGGCAGTAGTCCAGATCCCAGCCCCAGGCAAGAGAAGATAGAATCTATATGCTCTTTCAACCTGAACATACAAAGCACCCCCTACATCCCCCAACTTTCAGGAGAGCTGCCGGAATCACTGGGGGGGGGGGGGGGGGGGAAGGGGGGCGGGGAGAGACAGAACACAGCAAGAAACTAGTGGCTCACACCTGTAATCCTAGCTACTCAGGAGGCTGAGATCTGAGGATTCTGGTTTGAAGCCAGCCCAGACAGGACAATGATCAAGACCCTGATCTCCAATTAATCACCAAAAAGTCAGAAGTGGGGCCTATGGCTTAAGTGTTAGAAAAAGAGCCTTGAGCAAAAGGCTCAGAGACAGCACCCAGGCCCTGAGTTCAAACTGCAGGATGGGCACTAAAAAGAAAAAAAAAAAAGATAGAACATTAACATCCACTTAACATCCACACTCCTGGCACTGTTATCAGTAGCAGGTTAAGAAAAAATGTGTGTGTGTGTCCCCTCAAAATTTGAATGATGAAACCTTTATCCCCAGTGTGATGATATTTTCAGAGGAGTCCTGGCAGGGGATTCGAGCGTGAGGATGGAGCTCTCATGAATGCGATTAGTGCCCTTATGAGCAGAGTGTCTGGTACCTCTTTGTTCTCTGTTCACATGAAAAAATACAATGAAAGCTCTACAAACCAAGTAGATATTACATCCAGCAACACTTGGATCTTGGGCTTTCTGGACTCTTCTGAAAAATAAAGGTTCCTGGCATTCTGTTGTAGTTGCCCAAACTTACTAAAGTAGTCAATACCATCCTAGATACACAAAATGTTTCATCTGCTGAACAATAGGAAATCATGCTATCAGAAAATACCCAGAGAAATCAGGATAAGGAATGTTGATTTAAGAAAACATTGAATTTGAAAGATCACCTAAGTCTATTGCTACTTTATAGTGCTCATGGTTAGGATTTTTATCATTATCATCAACATTATTCTGCCTCCAAAATATTTGGCCACTGTCTGTGGGTTAAGTTTCTGACCTCAAATTCCACATAACATCAGAGAAACAATGAGAAATGTTGAAAATGTACCCTGCAGGACAGCTGAAATTTTAAGTAAACAGAATATATTTTTTTTTTTAAATCACTCTGAGGCCAGCTTGAGAGAAATGAATGTTATCCTTTCCTGGAGAAGAATTCCTCATGTAAACCAGCGGACTAAAGTCCTTCCAACTCTAAGCTCTTATATCCCAGTCTACTCAGGGTTATTCAGCTCAATGGCTTATCACTTCTGCATAAATTATCCCCTGGATCTAGCTCCACAGTATTTCAAGGTCATCAGATTCTTCTTTTCTACAGATAAAAAATAAAGTGACTTCTATATCTAAATCACACACACACACACACACACACACACACCAAGCATTTTGAGAATTCTCAAAAAAAAAATTCACCTAGGATCACCATTTATATCTATCAGCTACTGACATCATTCGGAGACTGTACTTTTTTTCTGTGTGATCTTGATTTCTCCAAGTCAATATTTGTCTATGCAACGAATGGAGATAGGCTATCTATCGTCATGGTCAAGAACAGCCTGAGAATGACAGTAGAATGTCCCAAAGTTGACCAAGGTTTAAAGTGTCAAAAGTACTAGGCTCTGACAAGAGTCGTGGAAAAAGAAGTCAAACATGTAAGTGGTAAACACACTATCATAGATTCACATTTCCATCTCGCATTTTCCTTGTTAACTTCAAAATGGCAAAGTTAGCATCAAAAGGAAAACATCTTACTTTTCTTGGTTCTCAACATAACTCTTGCAGATTCCCTTAAGAATATGTCTACATCCATTTATTCATTCCTCCATTCATTTACTCATTGAGTTCCTGCTGAACAGAGTTCCTCTCAGTAGCCTGAGAGCCTACTAGTTAAAGGTAAAGACTTCAGTGTCAGACCTATAGAGGTTCAACTCCCACTCTACTACTTGGTGATCACAATCAGGTCCCTTAGTCTTCTCTGAGCCACAGCTTATTCTTGTTTAAAATCAGAATCATAATAAACCTATATCAGAAAGTCGCTATGGAAATTACATGGGATAATCTGGGTAATATTCAAACTCCATCAAAATACAGTTGTTTTCATGCCTTCCTTGATTCCAGCATCTAGCCGGGCTTTGTTAATAGAAGTTGAATTTTACCTGTGCTAAACCGTATTGTTTGAGATGTGCCCAGTAGGCCCACTCAAAACCAGAGCCAGCTCAACCACAGACATCCAGTGTCTCTCTGTTCACTATAACTGACTTCACCTTCAGATGGTCCTGTCTTATTTGGCTGTGAACTTGCGCCTCTTCTCTTTGCCTCTGAGGACAAAACTTAACCACTTCTTCAGTTCTCTGTTTTTACTACTTTTACATTACAGTTCCTCATTCACTTCCGTATTGCCTCCACCCTAGTTCAAGCCTCACTCACATAGTTCTTGGCAGAACTACATCAAAAGTTTTCTAACAAGCAAGACACTGGTGGCTCACAACTGTAATCCTAGCTACTGAGGAAGCTGAGATCTGAGGATCGAAGTTCAAAGCCTGCCTGGGTAGAAAAGTCCCCATGAGATTCTTATCTCCAATTAACCACTCAAAAGCCAAAAAAGCAGTGCTTTGGCTCAAAGTGGTAGGCTGCTAGCCTTGAGCACTCATGACCAATAAAAAAAAAAAGTTTTCTAATGAGTCTTCCCATTTTCTCTCTAACAGTCTGACTCATAATAATGCAAATGAGGTCATTCTCATTTAAAATTAGTCAACATCTTACCAGTGTACTTTCAGCAGAAATAAAGCTTACTTCCATAAGAAGGAAAAGACAACTGACTATTCACTGAAACCAAGAAAGCAAGCAGGACTCCAAGTGCGTTTCATAAGTCCATGATATCACGAACAATCACTTTCAGGCTCCTGTTTAGAGGTTTTGTTAATTATCTTTAGGTAGTTGTACAAAGGACCTCCCATTTATCAAAGCAGTTTCTGAGTACCAGGTCACTCTCCTTCTTCTGTGTCTTCTAAGTGAACTGTCAAGTCAAGCTCACACAAAAGAGGTGAGAGTTCAGCTCCGCTTGGAAAGGGATTCTCAGGCTTGATTCGTGCTCTTCTTTCTCCTCTACTCACAAGATTTAAAACAAAACAAAACAGAAAAGGTTAGACCCAGAAAATGATGAAGCCAAGGATGAAAGCAACTGTGGGTTTCTAAATCACCATACTCAGGGCAGCTTTCCACCCAGAAGTCATCTGGGACATTAACTGAATAAGAAATAAGATGGTTTTTGATTGTGAGTCTCTACTTCGAGGTCCCTTTGTTTAGAAGTTTAGCCTGGCCTATTGCTTCTCGGCCTTTTGGCTAAGATCAAGCGTAGCCTGGCCTAAATGATACATATGGCTTACAAGGTCATCAACATTAGCTCCTCCTCCTTCCACTGTCCTCCAACCACTTCACCTCTGATACCAACTTCCTGCCAGTTACCCCATACACCTCCAGGTCTCTGGGTCTTTACACATGCTCTCTTTGCTCTTCCTTCCTAATATCAGAGTGACTCCTATCATCCGTTCAGACTTGGCTTAGTTGCTAGTGCCTCAGAAAGTTTAGGCAGGCTACTCTAATTAGATTCCCACATCGTGTGTGTACCCTTCACTTGTTTTACAGCACATACCATAAATTCAGACTGAGTTATTCCTTATTCAATGTCTGCCCCTGTGTTCCATATCTCCCACTGGGTTGCATCCACAAGGACTCTGGCTGAAGGGTATTCTTCCAAACATTCAGTTCCTGTTACACATCCCTACATTATGGAGTCATGTGCAGTCACATAGATGCCTTTGGTTAATGAAATATAAATGTAAATTATAGGTGCAATTTTGGAGCAGAAGCTTACATGTCCTCTGGGTGTAGTTGCTGCAATCTCTACTCTAGGAGAGGAGGGATAAGAAGGAAAAAGTCAGGAGAAATAAGGTGAAATTTGCATAGCATTGAATTAATCATTGCTATGCAAATTATTCTGAGGCCTGTAGGAAGCTCACCAGTTACTTTTATTCCTATGTGATTCAGGAGGGCGATGTGAGGCTCCTTATTAGATGCAATTATCACAGAAGTTGGAAATGGTAACAATTGGGAAATTGCCCCTTACTGGGTAGATTTTACTGGTTGATGGTTAGCACTCTTGATACCCATCAGATCAAAGGGAGAAAGAGGAATTCCTGATTCTGCTGAAACTTGTTGAGAAACAAAGATAATTATAAGATAGACTGAGGGAAATAAAAGATTTTTTTATAAATTGAGGCTTTTCTTTTGAAATTGCAGTAACAAAGGAAGGTACAAAAGCCAACTATTAAAGCTCTTGTTATCAGAATTTTCTCATGGGATTGCAGAGAATTGGAAAGATAGATTCACTTCTTTTCATGTATTCCTACCTATAAATAAAGGAGAGAAATAACAGAAAGAGAGAGAGAGAGAGAGAGAGGTATAAGTGGAGATTAAAGTGTTAAATAGCTTTAAATCTTTTGAGGGTGAATACTGAGCCTTGAACTCGGGACCTCATGATTTTGTTTAGTATTTTTGCACAAGGCTGGCACTCAATCAATTGGCCCACACCTCTGCTTCCAACTTTCTGCTGATTAATTAGAGATAAGAGTCTCAAGAGATGTGAGCCATTGGTGCCCAACTCAACTTGAACTCTTAAGCCATCCTATCAGCACAAAACTGGCCCCATCTAGAAAATAAGAAATAATTTCCTTGAGATAGCCTTTTTTCCTTAAATAAAGAACAAGGAGTCTAGCAATAACTTCATCAATGTTTGGAGGAAATCACAGCTAGATCAATAAAATTAACACACATTACTATCCAGAGTTATAATTTGCTTTATTTAAGAAACACACTTAGTACTCTACCACTAGAACCTGAAAATCATCTGGTGGAACTGAACTTGAAGAATATCTTTTTCAATTAAGGACATGAAGAAATGTGTTTGTTCCTGAGAAACCACACGTGGCACGCAGTGGATCTTCATGATTGTGTATGTGCTTTTTAAATTTTGATCAATTCACTGGTATATATTAATGCTCCAATCAAGTAAAAAGCAAAGAAAGAATTCATTCAATGATCTATTCCTCTCCTTATGAGTTTCTTGCTAATAATCATATCTGATGATTGAAACAACAGCATGGTACCATCAGTACTAAAGACAATGATATCTAAAAGTGAAGAAGATAGTTTTCCACATTTTACTTAAATTGGTAAGTATTGGTTCATTGTCTGCAAGATGACATTGCAAAACCCAGAGCACTCAGGAAGAAAAGTGAGGGAAAACATGTGCTATGTGTGAAGCCAACTAAGCCTCTCAGTGTGTACAATTAAAATACACAAAGAAAAAAACCATAAAAACACTCTAAATAAATTGAGAGAGAAAAAGAGAAGAAGAGACAGACCCAGAGTCAGAGACAGAAAGCCAGAGAGAGGCAGAGAGGAAAACAGAGTTCAATGAAAGACTTCACGTGACATGCCTTTAATTGTCAAAAGACACCAAATAAAGCACAGAAATTGATGACATGGATACAAAGAGAGGCAGAGAGTGGAGAGATTTCAGAGGCCAGAGAAGTTACTGAGAACTGAAGAAGAGCAAAAATGGAATGCAGAGCCATCCACTTTTCAAATTTGTTTCTATCTTGTTACCTCTAACCCTCTCAGAACCACCTTCTTCAATCTCTGTAATCCTTAACGCTTTTCTTCCTTTCATTCGCTTCCTCGGCAAGGTTGCTATTTGTTGGATGAATGCTCTCCTGATGTTGTGCAGTTTGTTACCAAATCAGTTCAAGTTACCAAATCAATTTCTCCCCTTTGTCCATCTCTGCTGCCATGTTTTGGAGATGTTTCGAATAACTTCCTTCCTGGGTTAGCATGGTAGACTTACAACACAAATGCCTGCTCTACCTCCTCCTCCATGCTAATCAGGGGTCGCTCACTTCAACTCCCCAGCCCAGCCCTGGAATGCTAGCTACTTAGGAGGCTGACATCTGAGGATCCAGGTTCAAAGTCCATGAAACTCTTTTCTCCAACTAACCAGCAAAAAGCGGGAACTGGAGTTGTGGCTCAGGTAGTAGTAGAATACAGCCCTGAGCAAAAAAGCCAAGCAGAAACATGAGGCCCTTGGTTCAAGCTCCAGTCCTAACACAAAAACACACATATAATCAATCTGAGTTCAAGCCCATTTCCACACAAACACAACTCCTTAATAGAAGACTCAGGCCTTCCTATTATCTGACACACACATATTCATTTCCTTCTGCGACTTTCTTTAAAGCCTCACAATAGTATGCTTGAGTCTCTACGAAAGAGACCCACTGCACGTTCCTGAGGATTCTGTGTGTTTTACCACTCTAAACTCTTGTACCATATATTTTGTCCACCTGGAAAATCCTCCTCTCACTCTACCTAACAGGCAACATATACATTGTCACCCTTCAAAGCACAATCAGAATTGCTTCCTCTTCACAAGAACTCCACCTACTTTCTCTCCTCCTTCTTAAGTCTTGTGCAAACTCTTTTCATCGCCTTTATCCCAATGAGTTATAGCTTTAGTTTATGAACCTATATTTCCCATTATCTTAACCAGCTTTGAGTATTTCGGATTTCTCACTATCAGACAGCAGTTAGGGAAAAGAAAATGATTTTGTCTTTCAATGTGTTGCTGAGAAAAAGAAAGGTCTTTAATATGCATGTTGATCAAAAGGAAGTAGTTTCTACAGAAACTACAATGTACTTTTATAAGCAACTGGAATATTCTCCGGGAAAATGGAAGCTTTCTTGTTTCTGCCTGCATAAATGATGTGTGTTGACTTCAAACACACTAGTCTGCATTTTGCTTGTTGTGTTCTAACAGGGTGTTAGACTGGTTTTGAACCTACTATGTCTCAGGCTGGCCTTGAGATAATAATTCTCTTGAATTGGCCTCCCAAGTGCTGAGATTACAGGCATAAACCACTGTACCTGCCTACTTTCTGTATTTATGAAAACCCAATGTATCTATTTGCTAAATACCATGTGAATTGTGGGGGTGCACTGGCAGAGACTGACCACTAGGTGACACCACCATAACACATATTTCTTTGTAAACTTTTTTTTTTTTTTTTAGTGCAAAAATTAACTTTGAAAACAAAGTGTTTTATGTCCATATATATCTACTCATTCTGATTTTTCAAAGCAAAACAGAAGTTACCACTTCATACCACCCTGACAATCTCTTTATAACTAATTGTCATTGGTAGGATATTTCCAAACAAGGAACTGAACTTAACTGCTTTTCCTCTCGTTCAACCAATATCCCCAAACCTCTTACTATGGAAATGTGAAGAGAGAAGTTTTCAACTAACGTTTATTAAGTACCTTGTACTGGAGTATAGAGGTGCAGGAAAAGTAAGGTTGGTGATATGTATCTCCTTCAAAGGTAAAAAAGGTAAATAATTTCTTGAATTTCATAGAAGCAGTTAATGCATCCTTCTGAGCATGGCAGCAAAGGAGTAATTTAGAAACAGCAAAGTGGAGTCTATGGGAGTTGGCCAGGCTCAGGGGAGGAAAAAGACCTTTTGGAAGAGCACACACAAGAGTGCATATGAGTAAGCCAGACCCAAAGAAACATTAGGCTCTGTGGTTTCCCTCATTTGTAATAATTAGTATATGGCTAAGATTGTTCTGGCAAATAAACATAACAGCTCAATATGGTCATATGTACATATGACCATGCAAAATGATGCTAATTGAAATGAACTCCAAGACATGGAAACAACAGGTCATTTTTTTTTTTGGTTGTTGACCTTGTTGTTGCCAATGTACTTTTTCTAGTTCTTTCTTCTTATTTTATTTCATTTTTTCTTTTCCCATTGGTTTATTCCTGGCAATCACTATCTTGGATGCTGGTACCCTCTGTCTTGTATATATATTTATTTATCTGATTTGGGTAGGGGAAGGAGAATAACAAAATACTGAACGAAGGACAAAGGACCCATTGCAACAACAATACTCACAAGACACTATGTCTGAAATGAACTTTACAACTTAGGAGGGGGTGTATAGTAGGAGAACAACAAAGGAGGGGGTAACAATGTTCAACAAGAAATGTACTCATTACCTTACTCGTGTAACTGTACAGCATCTTTACAGTAAAATTAAAAAATTAAAAAGAGTACATACAAATTTAAAAGTCAAGGCAAAATCTGCACTATTAAAGACTTACCTGCTACAGATTAGTGAGTCCTATATATGGATATGCTTTCTAAATTGGAGGTAAGGTCGAACTTTCCAAGTGAGGAAGAGAATAAGATAAGGAGAAACAAGGAGTAGGAGTAGAGGAGGAGGAGGAAGAGGAGGAAGAGGAAGAGGAGGAGGAGGAGGAGGAGGAGGAGAAAGTAGAAGAAAGAAGGAGGAAGAAGTGAAGGTGGAGGAGGTAAAGGAGGAGGAGGAGGAGGTGGAGGTGGAGGGGGGAAGGAAGAGGGAGTAGGAAAAGGGAGAGAGGGGGGAAGAGGGAGGAGGAAGTGAAAGTGAAAGAGAGGGAAGGAAGGTGGAAGGAGGGGGAGGGGAGGGAAAGGGGGGAGAGGAGAAGGAGTGGGAGAGGGAGGAGAAGGAGTGGGAGAGGGAGGAGAAGGAGGGGAGGAGGAGGAGGAGGATGTCTTTCTGGTTGATGATAAGGAAGGGAAAGCAAAAGCAGAGGTTGCCCAGGGCAGTGGTCCCAAGTGAGAATCACCTCTGCTTTCTGCCTTCCAGTGGAAGGAAATCTATATCTTCTTCCAAAGTACCCTGGGACGGACTTCCCACCAATCAAAAGCCACTATGAGACATCACCTTACAGTCAAAGGTCACCAATCACACAAGATGAGCCTCCTTGGAAGAGTCACCTAAGCAAGAAATAGCTTAGTGCCCTTGGGGCAGAGAATGTCAGCTAGCTACATACAAACGGTTGAAACGAATTACAACCCAGTACGTGAGTTGATCCAAAAAGACAAAAGAAGGTGTTTCTCTCGTATTCAGGTCACAGACACAAAATACAACTTCCTAGGCAAACAGCCAGAGGGCACATGTACCTACACATGCATATGGGTTATATACATATGTGTGGATATGTATACACACAATATATATGTATGTGTGTTCACACATATGTGGATGGATAGATAGATAGATAGATAGATAGATAGATAGATGTCCAAGCTGTTAAAGTGTAGTACACACAGAAGTGACACTCTGTATAGCTAACTCTGAATTGACAGATAATGTAACAAGATGAATATCAGGAAGCTGGAACATGTTTTAATTGGAGGGGAGAATGAAATTAAAGTTGTTTCCATGTAGAACTTGGCGCACCGTTTCAAAGCTACAGCAGAAGTGAACTGAAAGATCGATCTCCAGAATATACTGGACAGAAGAAACGAACGTGCAAAATACAGAAGTGGAGCAGTTAAGAAAGGCCAAGGTAGGACTGAAATACCCAGCCTGTCTCTCATCAGAATCACAGAAACGCAGCCAGAGGGGAGGAAGGAAGATATGCAATATGGAAGAGCTTTCTGAACCAATCAGACCTGAATCAAGACCTGAGGCTGTGGATATGCCAAGTAAGAGGCATAGCATTCGTGTTCCTTGTCCTATGAAGGGCACGGGCTAAGCTGCTGTCGCAGAGAACCGAAGATACAAGGAGTTCAGGGCGATGGAAACTTTCTCACCAAATGGCTCTTACAAACCTCCCTGGGATGCTGGGTCCCGAACAGTCCCCAGCAATCACGAATCACCAGCCAGAAAGAGGCCATGCCATAGATTCGCGCGCACATCACCTTGAGCACTTTTGACCACCAGGTTTGAAGATGGAGGAGCCCCAGACACAAAGACCATGTTTTCCATCCAGTAATCTTATCACAGAGGGCAAGTCCCAAGCCAGCGAAGCACTGTTCGCCCCTGAGTAGCAGGAGTGATGAGGGACCGCACAGCTGGGTCATAGGGCACGGAGACTCCTCGTTGGCCTCTTGGATCCCATCCTGTTAGAGAAACCAGTCACATTGCCACGAGATTCCCCGACTCTCCCACGACTAAACGGCACAGTTGGTGCGAACTGGCCAGCTATGAGTCTGAAACACATTGAAAGTGAACCTTTAGATAACTGGGGTCCAGCTGATGTCTCCCTGACACCAGGGAGAAAATAAGAAAATCCAATCGAAGGTTTCCCAGCTAAGCCCTTGTTAAAGTCTTCCTAATAGAATTCATGACAGAATAAACAATTGCTTTATTGCTTCTACATTTTATTTATTTATTTTTGTCAGTCGTGGGGCTTGAACCCAGAGCCTGGGCGCTATCCCTGAGCTTTTTCACTTCATGCTAGCGCTCTATCACTTTGAGCCACAGCACCACTTCTGGCTTTTTCTGAATAATTTATTGGAGATAAGAGTCTCAGGGACTTTCCTGCCTGGGCTGGTTTTGAACCACAATCCTCAGATCTCAGCCTCCTAGGATTACAAGTGTGAACCACCCACAGCCAGCTTAAGTTTTATTTTGTTACACAACACTAGAAACTAGATAAGAAGAAATGTACAAAATCACTGATAAACAATTTTACCAGAAAACCTGAGAAGATCAGGAACTCTTGAATAGCAATGATGTCAACAAGGCTCTTTCTCTCTCTTTTCAAAACTTTCTGTAAGTTGTCTGCCTCTGTTGGAAGGGCTTCGAGCTCTTCGTCTCTGCTAATGGAGACTTTCTTCAACAGACTTACTGAAAAATCTTATATTCAGTGAAATTTTATTTCAAAATAAAACCAGAACCAAGACATTTCCAGAGCATACAAAAAATCCTAGTGGAAGCTTTTCAGTCTAAAAGCAAATAGCCACAGACAGTAATTTGAACCCACTCAGTAAAAAAGAGTACTAGAAAAAGTAGTAGGTAGTTGCCCAAAAGAATACGATTGTATATTTGTTTTTCTTACTTGTTTTAACTGATATATATATATATATATATATATATATATACATTTGTGTATATGTATGGCAGTTAAAACATTAATCAGTATGTTTTTATCTGTTTACATATGTATACATATACATACTTGTGTATGTTTTATATATGCTACATACACATACATACATGAATATTACATAAAAATTAATATATTTGACAATAAGAAAAATTCAAAATAGATCAATTCAAAGCTAAACTATAAAGCCAGATGCCAGTAATCATAGCTACTCAAGAGGCTGTGATGCAGAAGATCATAGTTGAAAGCTATCCTGGGCAGAAAAGTCCACTAGACGTCATCTCCAAAATAACCAGCCAAAAGCTGTCACAAGGAACAAGAAAGACCAAACACAGACAAAAGATGAAATTATAGGCACCAACCTACCTATGTCAACACAAACACTGATATGAGTAAATAAACAATAAAAAGCAGAAAGTAGAAAAGAAATATTAGAGTACACAAATACAGAACAGATACAAGAAAATAATATAAAAAGATGGATTCTAACCAATTACATAACTTCTAATCAAATGAATATATTCTTAGAAAGGCACAAATTACTGGCACCAACTAAAGAAGAAATAGAAAATCTGAGCAGACATAGCAAGTAAACACTGAGTCACTAAAAAATAATAAAAACAAAAACAATCCACAAAGGAAATCTTGGGCCCAGATGGCTTTACTTGGTAATTCTACCAAATATTCAAATTAAAATTAGTACCAACTCCAAAGGCTCTTCAGAAACTTTTCTGCAATAATACATGAGTTCAGCAAAGTCGGATAGGATGGAAATATATAAAAGCAATTGCCGTTCTAAGTGCTAAGCAGAAAAAAGAAAAAACTAGGTTTCATATGTATATATAATGTAACAGAACAGAAACACTATGCTGGAAAGTATAAAATATAAGAGAAATAAAAGAATATTCAAATAAATAAAAAGACATGTTCAAGAACTGAAAAGCTTAACAATAAAGATAACTGTTCTTAGGCTGAGAATGTGGCTTAGTGGTAGAGTGCCTAGCATGCATGAAGCCCTGGGTTCGACTCCTCAGTACCACATAAACAAAAAAGAAGATACTAATAAGCAAAGGAGCAATGCTAGAACAAAGCCTACACTCCTACTCTACTAAAGGCAGAGAGATCAGCATGGGCTTATGTTTGTGTGTATGTGTGTGTGAGTGTGTGTGTATGTGTATTAGACTCTGTATATCTGTCTACCCATAGATCTGTATATGTATTCATCAGAACATGAAGTACAGAAATCAATGCACATATATGTGTATACATGTATTAATGAACTTAAATGTGTGTGTGCATGTGTGTGTGTTTCCTGGTTCTGTATTTCTTGGCTCTGTGCTCTGACTGAGCCTAGTGGTAGTCACATCCCACAAGGAGCAAACACATGTGGTGGCCAGATTTGGGTTTTGAAGTACCATTCTCTCTCATACAAGGAACTAGGATGCCTTGGATGATCAGTTCTGGGACTTACACAGTAAAAATAGACTTTGTACAACTTAGCCTGGAGAATATTGTTTTGTTAAAAAGCAAGGTTGTAATAATATATATAATATATTAACAAAAGAAAAAATAGGAGTCACCAGAAAGAGCCCCTAAAAGTCAAAGTATAGCTGGACTGAGGTTGAGGATTTGGGGGTGAACGCTGCCCCTCCATTTTATCCTCCATTATGCCAATGTTAATCACATACTTAGGTGGTGTCTGAAAGATTTCTTCGGTACAATTTTTATTTCACTTCTAGAAGAGGCAGAAGGAACCATGAGACAAATCTAGCTGTAAAAGTCCCTATATAAGAAGACATTGACTATAAAAGGATGGGCAAGAACTTTCAAATATATATATATATATATATATATATATATATATATATAGCAATAGTCCATAACTTAACTGGGGTGATGTTGACACAGAATAGTATTTAAATGGTGAAATAATTTTATATATAGAATGATACCTTAATAAAGCTGCTTTTGGAAAAAATAAAGAGTATAGGGTGGAGAAATGAATTTTAAAAAGAAGTATTTATGAAATAAAACAGGGTATAAAAAACATAGCACTAACTTGACCCAAGAACAGTCTTAGGTCTGTTTAAAGCTTTGAAAATAACCATAACACCCAAATTGACCCCCGTGTTCCGAGCACTGAAACTGGGAAATGTTCTACATTTCCAGGAAACAAGGGTGAGAGCAGGCCATTCCCACACCTCCAGATATTTCTGGCCTCCTTGGATAGTTGCTATCAATTAACAATTATTGAAACACCAGGAAAGGATCAGAACTCATGAGGCCACCAAGGGCTCACTTTCAAAATCAGGCCATTTCTTTCCTCTACTTGGAAGCCCTTCTACGAAACTGAAATGCATCCGTGAAAAGTACAACCCATAGCAGTACCGATAACTCATGCCTGTAATCCTAGCTACTCTGAGGATTGATATTCAAAGCCAGCCCAGGCATGAAAGTCCATGAGACTGTCATTTCCAATGAACAAGCAAAAAGCCGGGAGCTGATGTGTGGCTGAAGTAATAAGAGTGCTAGTCTTGAGCATACATGCTGAGGGACAGTGCCCAGGCTCTGAAAGAAAGTACAACCCATACTGCCAGTCATCTTCTTCCATCAGCATTTCCACCAGTCACTTCTCAGCACACAAGCATTTCCAACCCTCTTTCCATTCTGATATCGCTACCAACAACCTTTAGATCTCAAGGAACTTTCACCAAACAGCCTGACAGTGTTTTTAACTTGGCCAAAAGAAATCACATTTCCTTATCCAATCGCTCAAGATTCCCTCAGTGTGTCAACGTGTCTCTGCCCTTTCCTTGACTTCATAATCGTATTTTTTTTCTTTTTAAATTCTGACTTCCCACAGCCAGTCCCTCTCATCAGAGTAGACAATACCCTCTTCCCACCTCCACCCCAGGTCCCCTCATGGGGGCGCTCTCCTCACTCTGCCCTCGGGAGGAACATCTTCAACCTACTCAGGCCCCAAAGCTCTGTCCTTGCATGGATGCCCGTTGCATTTCCCTTGAGGTTTTGAGACCACACTTGAAGAGAAACTTCGAGGTGATTTTCATGTCCAGTCTGAGGTAGGCTGGGAGATGGGCAGTTTGGGTGGGTTTGGGCATTCATGGCAGTTATACCATATGTATATGTGTATCTATATATATGAAATGTGTAATGTATGTAATATATATAATATTTTACACATAGATATAGAGACACCCACCCCAACAGAGCTGCTGGGTTCTGCCATCATGACGGAAGGAGGTGAACCAGCTCTTAATTCCCCATCACCTTATGAAGTTCTCTCCTCTCTTCTTCTTTAGAGAATCCTGATCTGTCAGGGAAACGAGACCTGAAAGTTACGCTTCAAGTTATCACCTCAGCCAATGGGCAAATTCACTGCTCTTTACATTGCCATTTCTCAGTGGCCCAGGCCCAACCCTCTCATTGAGTTGACTGACTTTACGCCTATGAGAAGAACACATAATTCTTACTGTGCACAGGTTCTGTTGTGAGTTTGTAAGCAGCAGCCTTCGTACAGAAGTATCTGCCTTCCTCGGGCCCTTGTTACCATGCTCTGCACCACCATAACTAAGATATTGTCTAAAGACATCATCCAAAATGTCTTAATATGCTCAAATTTACAAAATACACACACACACACATATACACACACTTGACATTAAGTCTAGCAACAGAAAAACATCCACTCTATATCTTGGATCAGAATATCTTCTGCCCTTATGTCGAAAAAAGAACTTTACAACTTTTGCAGGAGGGGAGAGGAGGGAAGGGGGAGTGTGTGGTGGGGGGTGGAGATGGGAAGGGATGGGAAGGGGAAACAAAGGAGGAGGCAACAATGCTTGATAAGAAATGTACTCATAATGTTCATCATCCCTGGTGGTGAAGGAAATGCAAATAAAGACAACCCTGAGATACCACCTTACCCCAGTCAGAATGTCCCACATCCATAAATCAGCCAATGACAAATGCTGGAGGGGATGTGGAGAAAGAGGAACCCTATTACACTGCTGGTGGGAATGTACACTTATACAACCACTTTGGAAAGCAGTCTGGAGGGTCCTTAGAAAGCTAAAGATTGACCTCCCTTACAACCCAGTCATACCACTTCTAGGCATCTACCCTGAACAACAGGAACCAATATACAAGGACACGTGCACCTCCATGTTTATTGCAGCACTGTTCGCAATAGCTAGGATATGGAAACAACCCAGATGCCCCACCACAGATGAATGGATCCAAAAATTGTGGTATCTATACACAATGGAATATTATGCAGCCATTAGAAATGACAAAATAATGGTATTTGCAGGGAAATGGATGGAGCTAGAAGGAGTCATGCTGAGCGAGGTAAGCCAAGAGCAAAGAGACAAACGGTACATGGTCTCCCTGATAAGTGGATGCTAAATCCAAAATGTTAGGTGATATGACAAAACTAACAGGACTTAAGAAACAAAGAACTCCCACTCATCTGGTCGAACCACTACTAAATATCCCCATGCTGCTGATCACATGTATGGTGTATAACATGTATACACCGTTATATGTTATAGACTGTGATAGACAATTTGCTCCAGGAAAGTTAGAATGAACTTGTGACTTTAAATGAGCATCATTATTACACAATACTGTGAAATTCAGGAAATTATGTAATCACAATCAAAAAAAAAAAAAGAACCCTGGGGAAGGTAGGGAGGGAAGGGATGGTAGGGGGAAAACAATGGAGGGGGTAACAATGCTCAAGAGGAAGTGGACTCATTACCTTACTCATGTAACTGTAACCCTCTGTATAGTATCTTTACAATAAAAAAAATCATAGATACTTGGAAAAAAAAAGAAATGTACTCATTATCTTGCCCATGTAACCCCTCTGTACAGTATTTTCACAATAAAAAAAGAATATCTTCTGCCCAATTTGTTATATATTCTAACTAAATAAGTAGATCCCTATCATTCAAATGATAACACCACAATTATTTACAAGTTCGTAAGACCCACAAACATATTCACAATAGTCATGTGTCTTTGACAATGATAAGGCAAGAAGAGAAAAAATAGACACAGTTCAACCAGATCTCTCGTGTCCTAGGCTTGCTGACTTAACTGCTCTTGTACTACTTGAGATGCTGATTTTCCGGGTTATTTTCAGAGACAGATGTCATAAACTTTTCTGCCTGGGCTGCCTCCAGAATTAGACCCTCTTGATCTCAGTCTCCTAAGTGCTAGGATTGTAAGCCTGAGCACTTGCGGCCCAGCACTTTCTTCTTTTTTCTCCCCAGCACTTTCTTTTATCTATTTAAGATCTGGTTACAAAAAACTCAGCTTAAGGCTTGAAAAAGACTGATTTTCAGATTCACTTTCAGCATTCAAATAAGCACAAAGGAATCACCCATGTGTCTAGGCCAATGGGGATTTTGGTACAGCCACAGGCTTCTGACACTTCTTATCAGAGAATCAACTAGTAACAAACGCATGAAATTCAACATTTTAGTGACCAAGGATCCATTGCTTTCTCTCCCTGCTTTGAAGCACACTGGTTAAAAATACCATGTCAGAGGAAGTGGCTAGCAGAGGATAACAGTAAGGCAGCAACCGTGATGACTCCACCTGCCAGTCTTTCCTCAGCCAGGAATGTGACTAGACATAACCTTTACCTCTTTCCTACCTTCATGCCCAGATGAGCTTGCAAAGATGTTCAGTGTCGACCATGTCAACTTTCTCACCTTTGTGCCCCTCTCTCAAGGTCAAACCAGTGGTTTTCATCACCATCTCCACAGTGGCTATTGCCAAGATCAACTGGGACCATCTTGTCCTTACATCCAACAGATAAATACTTACCAATCTCTACTTAGGAGTCTTTTCAACAATAGTTGGATCTGGCACCGTTTTCCCCTTCTTGAAGATTCTCTCGGCCACCAAGAACAGAGAGCATCCTTGCCTACTGGCTTTCCTGCTACTCTCTAGCAGCAACTTCTTCATTTACCTCCACTCTCGCCTCCCGACTCCAGCTGACATGTTCACCTGAGTTGAGTCTTCCGTCCTCTAGTGTGATCACACACATCCACTCCCTTAAGTATAGGCAAAGAGCCATGACCAACGACTCCTGTCTGGAGTTCATTCCTGAAGCCCAGTACTCTAGATAATATTGTCAGTGAGCCTCTCTGTTTCATCTCTGATCATTGGGTTGTTGACAACACGGTGTCCAACACTGAATTCTTGAGCTGCCAACTCAAAAATCTGCCCTTCCATCTCTTTTCTTCTTTGGGGAATACAACCAAGACAGACTGCCAAGCCCAGACCCTGGAGTCTTGGTGGATTCCCCATGCTACCTCACCTCTCATTGAAGCTACTTCTTAAATATCGCTCGCATTCTCCTTTCCACTTCTGTTGCATTGCTAGGACCTAAATGCCCAGTTTCTCTCACTCAGGTCCCCAGAAGAGCCCCAGTGTGTCCTCCTTTCATCCTTTTCTCATCAGGATGATCTACAAATCTCTGCTCGTGCCAGTCCTCAGCTTCAACGTCCTTTAACACTTCCTAGGACACCAATGGCAAATTCTCAGCAGTGTGTTTAAGGTCCCTTATGATCTGATACCAACCTAACTCTCCCTCATGATCCCACATGACACCTGACTTTGGATACAGTATTTGGGCCCCTAAACTGTTCCAGGGTGAAGAGCACATCGTGCCTGGCACAAATCCAACCCTGGGGTATGCAGTCTGTGATCAGGCCTTCCTCTCACCCTCTGCTCTGCCAGAGCTGCTCTGCTCACGTGCCGCCTTGTCCAGTATGTCTGCTGTGTCTTCCACATGGCCTTCCCTCCACCAACACCACACCCAGAACTCCTCGACCTCCACAGCCCTCAAACTGCCTTCACATCATTATTCCTCATCTTGGTCTTCCCTCAGACAGATGCAATGAATTATTCAAAATCATCCAGAATGTCTTCAAAAAGAGCGAGTAGGAGCGGGTACGGGTGGCTCACGCCTGTAATCCTAGCTACATAGGAGGCTGAGCTCTGAGTATTGCGATTCAAAGCCAGCCCGGGCAAGAAAGTGTATGAAATTCCCTGAACTACTCAGAAAAAGCTAGAAGTGGCACTGTGGCTCAAGTGATAAAGCATAGCCTTCAGAAAAAGTGTCTCGGGGACAGTACTCAGGCCCTGAGTTCAATCCCCAAGACCAACATACACATACATAAAATCAAGATCAGTTTCATCCAACAGTTGATACACACACACACACACACACACACACACACACACACTGTAAGAGCACTCTGCCTGATTCCATGGCTCACTTAGTTGGTATTATTGAAGCCACATTCACAGATGTGACTTTCTAGGAGGTGAAAATAACTCCTAAAAATAATAATTGGAAAAAATAAATTTTGAATTTCAAAAGTGATCCACCTCACCAACAATACATCTCTTGTGAACACAGGACTACCTGGATCAACCTAGACACTAATAAGCCAGCATCTCCTATATTTGTCTAAGAGGAAGGGGTCTCCTAAACCCAGAGCTCAAATCCAAAATAAGGACTCTGTCTTCTGCATTTTTTCTCAGTCAGCTTTGCAGACAGAATTTGCTTTCTGAAAGAATCTTCTTTCTTATACCCACCTCACACAAATTTGATCTATCAATGTTGGAGCCTGTTGAGTAAATAAATATGAGAATTATTGAAGATCTGCAATATTTCAATATTAAGAATTATTCAATAAGGAATATTTACGATGCAATAGGAACACAATCGTTCTTTCATTATAACTAGCATTTGTAGAATGTTTTGTAGTTAGCAAAGTCCTTTTCACATACATTTTGAAATATAATAACTCCTCATTTGGCATCAACTGGATGATATTATCCCAAGTCGTCAACGGATCAACAACCATTGCCAACACCAGGTTGCTTGTAACTTGTGGAGTAACTTCTGGAGGCGATACACTGAGTATAGCACAGAATCTCACTGGGGGACCCATGTGATTACTTTCATTTTTAGACATAGTTTTGCATGTCAAAAATGCAGCTGGTCACTGATGGCTCAGACTTGAATCCTAGCTACTCAGGAGGCTAAGACTTGAGAATTGTGGTTCAAGGCAGACAAGTCCTTGAGACTCTTATCTCTCATTAACCAGCAAAAGGTCAGATGGAGAGCTGTGGTTCAAGTGATAGATCACCAGTCTTGAGTGAAAAAGCTAAGGGAAAGAATCTTGGCCCCAAGTTCAAGCATCAATATGGGCATAACACAACAACAATAACAAGAAGTTACAGAAATGCAGTACAGAAGAGCTTAGAGAAATCACCTCCAGTTTGCACAGTCCAAAGCAATAAAGGAAACTTTGTCTTCCTGTCTCTTTCTGTCCCATTTCTGGGAGTGAGAAGTATGTTTCTTGCTCTTCTGCAACTAACAAGAGCCCATTTGTTAAATTGATACCATTTTCCTGAACTGTTCTCTTTCTTTGGGGCATCAATAGGACAATATGATTTGATCTCATTTTCATTTAAGATGGAGATAATTAAATGCCCAGTGAACCTGGCTCACAATTTCTTTTTTGTGTATATTTTTATTGTAAAAATACTGTACAGAGGGGTTAGTTTTATGAGTAAGGTAATGAGTACATTTCCTATTGAGCATTGTTACCTCCTCCTTTATTTTTCCCCTACAATCCCTTCCCTTTCCACCTTCCCAACTCCTCCCTCCTCCACCTCTGAAGTTGTAAAATTCATTTTCAACATAGTGTCTTGTACATCTCGTTACAAGGGGTCAACCTGTATGCTTATTTCAGAATTTTGTTGTTTCCTTTCCCCTCCCCAAATTAGAAAAATGTATATACAAGATGCAGGACACGAAACAAATACAGTGAAAACAGGGGTTATACCATGGAGAAAGAACATATAAAAGAAACAAAAAATCACATGGTACATTATAAATACATTAAAAACAACAGCAAGAAAGATAAAACCACTTGTGTCCCTATCTTGGGGTTCATTTCACTTAGCATCATCTTATATGGTCATATGTACATAGCTTTTGAGCTTTTCTGCTTGTCCTAGACATATACTAGTTATTGCAAATAAGGAAAAAAATATGAATCCCTTCATGAATTTGCATGTCATCCTTGTGCAGGGGCCTTGTTAATATTCTCTGTATCCTTCCAATTTTAGTATATGTGCTGCCGAAGACAGCACCTGACTAACAATGGCTTTCTTTCCCATCATCTGTGAAACTGTTGCCAGCTACGCATCTGCAGACACTGTACCTGAGGTTCCAACTCTGAGGACTTGCATGCTAGACTATTGGAATAAATCACATGGAAGGCGATTCTTTGATCTAAATTCTTACCTGGAGCTGTTCAGTTTTCGGCAGCAAAAAACTAACAACTTACAGCATTTAATAAATTTGAGTCCAATCTTTGGGCCTATCACTTACTTATATTATGACACGGAACAAATGAGTTCATCACTGCAAGTCTGAGTTTGCCCAAGCAAATTAAAGGATTATTAATATTATTAATATTTGTTCAATGGAAACAAATATTTAAATCATCAAAGCTATAGTCAATGGTAGAACTTCAATGTCCTGAATAAATCTTAACTTTAACATAACCAGTCTTACCTTTGTGTGGCAAGCAAAGAAATACATCACTCACAAGAACCATTACCAAGATAATTCAGTGCCTTACTTTCAATAACACAAGGCAAAATTTTTTTAAATCCTCTTTATTTTTTCTTATTCTCTCACCCTATAGCAAGGCCAAAATGTGTTTTTCTCTGTGTGTGTCTCTGTCTCTCTGTCTCTGTCTGTCTGTCTGTCTGTCTGTTGTCTCTCTCTCTCTGTCTCTCTCTCTCTCTCTCTCTCTCTCACACACACACACACACACACACAGCTTGCCAGATTTTTTTTCCATGCATATGTAGCTCTCTTGGCTTTTTACTATGCTGGATGGTTGAATTTCCTCTTACTTCCTTTGTCTGTTTTATTTACTGCTCAGATTCTCAAAAAAAAAAAAAACCTTGAGTCTAAAAAGTTATGTTTTTCCATTTCCTTCCACACCTTCCAGACTTGTCCGTTTCTCTCCTGGTTTTCTAACTATACTTTAAGAAAAATACAAGGAAAACAACTGAGGATCCCGAAGAGTTAGGACAGAGAAATCATCACTGCACAAGGGAGGAGGGGAGGTTCTGAGCGCAGTCAAACCTCTATTTTGATTGGAGATGCACACGCTTTTGTTCATTTGTTTGTTTTTAACATATAAATGTCAACATGGGGGAAGGGTTCCAAATTTCTATCTTCACAGTAGCAAACTGAAAAACTCTTTTCTGCCTCTAAATTGCTGTCTTTACAACTCTCTCTGCTCAGTGTGACCTCTAGCGTCTCAGGTTTGTTTCACTTCCTCATATTTTAACCTTTTCCTGGCTTTGCTGGTCTCCTGGCCCAGCATCTCTCTGAGAATACTGAAATCCCTATTCCTGCCACTTCTCACTTTTCTTTCTTGTGAACTACAGCACCAAAGCACCTCCATTGTTTATCAAACTGTGATTATTTTCAGGAAGTCTATAAGATTGACCCTCTTAAAAAATTTTAAGTATAGCGTGAAATGTTGTGCACTATAAGCACAATATTATAGACCCAATCTCTAGAACTTGTAAACGAAATGTTATCGTTGAAAACAGTAACACATCAACTCTCCCTCCCAAGCAACCACCATTCTCCCTTTCACTTCGATGAATGTGACTGCATTACTTACTTCATATACATGAAAACACCACAAATATCCATTGATGGGTGAATGCATGCAGAAACTGTTGTAAATGGATACAATAGACTATTATTCATCCATAAGAAAGAAGGAAATTCTGGCATACATGACAACATGGATCATCCTTGACCAAAAAATTTAAAAAGCACATATTGGAGCTTAACGTTCAATGTAATGTAAGTAAGAGGCAGCCTTTAGGAGCAGACTAAGTCTTCAGAGAAGCATTTGTCTCTGTTTTATTTCTGTCATGTGAGAACACCACAAAAGATGTCAACTTGAAAGTGGAAGGGAGAGTTACCAGAGACCCCAAATGCATGGGCCTTGTTTTTGATCTTCCTGGCATTTAGAGCAGTGAGAAAAATAAATTTCTGATCTTTATAAATTACTCCATCTAAAGTATTTGGTTACAGCAACGCAAACAAAGGCAAGGGCTTTACATTGGATTAAATATCTGAGTTCTATCACTAGAGGGGCAGGAGCCTTTGAGGAGAAGACTTCCCTGAAGTGTCTCATTCATCTCCGTGTGCCCAGTGCAAAGAAGACACTTGGTACTATTAAAATTATATAGAAAAAAATCATACAGAAAAGAGGAATGCATTTTTCCCTCATAAGCTACTTGCCACTGGATCTCTACTAGACATGGCCTAAATATGGATGATCCTTATGCCCATGAGTCACTGTCTTACTAAATACCCATAAAAATTAGCTCAAATCTTCTCTGTGCCCCTCACACCCAATGCCAACAACCTGCCATCATCACCCTTCTTTGAAGTCAGCCGGCTCTCTCCTTTGAAGCTACCTGTGAGGACGATCTTTGCAGGTAATTCTCAGAGCAAAGGGCTCACAATCTCAAGCTACTCCCTGGAGTTTTCTGCTGACAGAAATCTTTTTCAAATCATACATGTTATGATTCAGTGCACACTTTTTCCTTAATACGTGCCTGAAACATACTCGAGCCACATGGAACAGTTTTGAAACCCAATGTTTTCTCACAGAAGTCTTCATTTTCCTCCAATTTACCAGCATCCAGAGCGTGCTTAACAAGAAACCAGAGGGTGGGATTGTGGGGGAAAGAAAGAAAGAATAATCTATGGCAATTCATCAACCCGTTTCCATCTGAAAACGGCTTCTTTAATCCTACCAATTCCAAACCCAGGCCACTCCACATATCAACAAAGCTCGTACACGCTTCCTGGACCCCAGATAGGCTCCATTTTCCAAAGAAACCATAGTGAAGGAGCAGCAGCTTTCTCCCTCAGAGATGAGAACATGTCGTTCATTCCTTTAAGGAAATGTGAGCCTGTCTTTCTTTAGCTGAAAAGCCCCTGGTAATCATGGCAGTTCTTCAGGCCCATGTAAAACAGTTGCGAGTGGACCCAAGATAGAAAAGGCTATTGAACAAGTTTCTGGAAGAATGATTGTCAAGACGTTGATGAAAGTTATCTTAACTTGGGCTCTTTGATAAATACATTCCTTAGATGCTAGAATGGGGTGACTGATACATGGGATTTATATCTTCTGGGGGAATTGATAAGGAAGCAAAGGAAGTAGGGATGAGATAAAGGAGTGTGAGTTCTAGTCTTAGCCTCCAGACCCTCTGCTGTATATTTGTGCCTCAGAGCGATTGACACTTAAGGCAAGGTCTGTCTTTTGTACCCTGAATCAATCAGTCATTGGTTCCAGCAGGGTGTAGCCTTCCTAGGATGATTGGTATTTCTCATCTGAGAAGGGAGCCGGCATCTGATAGCTGGGATGAATACATGGAGGAACGGGAACACTCCCTGCCAGGTGCTGCACTCAGTGCTTTGTGTAGGTGATGCCATGAAATCTTCCCAAACCCATATGGAGGGGGTGATAGGCATCCTCATGCTATAAGTAAGTAGACTGAGGCTCAAAAGCTTAGCAAATAGTCATCAGAGAAAGTTGAGATGACCTCTGGAGGGTTTTGGAATCCATCTCTCTAGATTTTGGGGCCTGAAACAGCTCCTTCCAAAACTCATTTTATGCAGACTCACATCTCAAAGATGACCTAAACTTCTTGTGCTATGGAGCTAAGGACACCAACATCTCCACGACAGGCAAGGGCTATGGATTTCCAACTACTAATGAATATCCCATATCCTCCAAACAGTGAGAACCGTGCTCACTGGATGGTTAAACTAGACATTCACAAAATCAGCCTTCACTTCCCCATGAGGCCCTCATCTGTAATAATTCTGTGAATATTCCCAATGGTAAGTCTTTGTGGAATCTCTTCTACCAGCTGACCGCTGTGCCATTGATCCACACAACAATCCCTTGAAATAGTTGTTAACATCCTAATTTTACCAACGAAGGAATGAGAACCCCAAGAAGTTATGGAGATTGTCCAAAACCACACAGCTAAAGCAATGGGAATACCAACTAGCAACAGGAGCAACAAATCCATTGAAAGTGCCTCCCAAAGGTTCTTCTCAGCTGGTCTAACTAAGTTTCTAAGTAGAACACTAAGAATCAGGGCATTAGCAGCTTCTCTAAACACTCTGCAGAATGGCATCAGAGAAAAGATGATCACCACCTATCAAAACCCCAAACTCATCCTCCTATATTTTAGCTTTGTCTAATTGAGGCTTTTAATAGACTTATATCTACTGAGTTCAGCTAAATACAAAGCATAAATTCTAAGAAATGAGGTTATCATTGTCTTCAACCTGAGATTTTCCAGATTTAAGCTCTAAAGTTGTTACAATAACAACAAAACCATGTTCTATCCTCTAATTTTTCTGTTTTCTGGCCATTCATGACCCTCATATTGTCAACTTTGAGAAAAATGTCTCAAACATATCACTAATGATAAATCTGCATTTGAAAATCTAATTGTAACTAGACAACATGGATTTTCCTTTGGTTGTCAGAGAGTTCTTTTCCTAAACTCCTAAATGGTAGTTTCCCTATCAAACAGACATACCAGCCAGTCCACCAACATTAGAGATGCAGGAGAACTCTCTTTCCTTCCCTCTACCCCCCCCCCCCCACACACACACATGCCACAGCACAAATACACAAAAAAATTTTTTTTGAGAAACAAATATTGGTCAGTCTCCATTCAAAATAATTTTTAACTCAAAAACAAAAGTTTTAGCTAGGTGCCAATGGTTCACACCTACAATCCTAGCTAGTTAGGAAATTAAAATCCAATGGCTGTGTGAAGCCAATCTTGGGCAGAAGTCTCTGCTAAACTCCATTTCCAAAATAACCAGCAAAAAGTTTGACTGCAGGCATGGCCCAAGTGGTAGAGTATCAGTCAAATAAGCAAGCCAAGCAAACAAGACAAACAAGTACAGGGCTCAGAGTTCAACCCCCAGTACTGAAAAAAAAAATCTTGTAAACATCAAGGGTTGAAAAAACTGCCATGTGCTGCTGAGCAGAAATCTTGACCAGCCTCCACTTCTCTGCCTATTCTGCCCTGTCCACCTTTGTGATTATGAGATAAGGAGCAAGATTCAAATTGCACTAGGACCAAACATTCCATATACACAATCACATGAAAATCAGAAAAGACCCTACAAATGCAACAGACATGTTTGAGAGGTAATAATGATGTTGTTGGAATAGAAACAAGTCTTCCTTGTTCTGGTCCACTAGCAGAGAGTCCTGGACAACCTTTCATAGGGGGCTTGTTTTCCCTGGCCCTACTCAAATGGTTTAGCTTTGTGACTTTGGAAGTGAGCTCCGGCATTACCCCTTCACAGGATGAGGCTATGGAGACTTCAGAGCAGGCAAGTGGCCTGTAGGTGCTCATACAGATGGAAAGTGGTCACCTTCCCAAGCAAGCTGTCTCCACCATCTTCACATCTACCCAGCAGTCTTCTGCAACTCAGACTCCTTCATTTCCTTCTTGATGGTCAAAAACAATGGTGTTTATGGTGGGGAGAAGGGTAAAGATCCAAAGAGCAAATCCATGTGTAAGTGTTTGATAACATTAAAGTCTTAACACAAAGAAAAAATATTTAGATTGTAATCTTTTTTTACTGGAGCATTGATGAGTTCATGACACCAGATATCTGAAGGGAAAAAGTACAAGTGGATCTCTAATGCTATATTATTTCATTTATCTATGTTTAGTTAATACATATTTAAAATAACACATTTCTTTCTAAAGAAATCATCCTTCAAAATGAGGGTGTTCAATCTGTCTTGGTGCCTAAAGACAAAACCAGCATGGAAATATTCCTAGATTAACTGGTTTGAAGTGAGGTATGAATTCCTTGTATATGTGTTTCTCTCAATAATCAAAGGGGTAAGTAGTACTGACTAGATAGTGGTTTCATTTTTGACTCCTTTATTTTATTATCGTTAAGTAGCTGTACAAAGGAGTTGCTGTTTAACCAAGCAGTTCATGAATGCAATGCATTTGGACCAGTGTCACCCCTTTCTACATTCTCACCCATCCCTCCCCTACATGCCCCTTCCCTCACTTTTTAAAAAATTTTATAGGACATACATTGGATTCTTTTTTTGAAATACATAAATGTTTTATTAACACTTGCCTTAGAGAAGAAAATGATTATATTATATAATTTCATAAAACTATATATTCATATAGAATGAATGTACTCCAAATTGGAGCAGATTATCAATATTAACTATATTTTTCTCATCTTTGGATCTCAGAAATGAACATAAATAAACACATTTCTGGTAGAAAAGTAGTTAAGAAGATATGTCGAAATCTACTTATTTATAATTTGTAAAGTGTTCATTTATTATCATAGGCTACGAAAATAGAGTAAAAACCATGAAGATGAAATAATATGTCCTCACAGCCATAAAGTTATTGTAGATTTAGCAAATCAGGATTCGCTACTTCTTGGGTTCGTACATTGGATTCTTGACTACATTCTCCCCAGTTTGGTCTTGACTCTTGAAATGGGAACGTGGATGCAGGCTGACATCATCCTTCTGATTCTCACCCACCATGAAACCACTACCACTCAAACCTACTGCTTCCAGCCTGGTTTAGACTTGAGTTACCCAGCCAGTCCTCAACAGGTTGTTGGAGAGGGGAAGATGGAGATTTATTTTATTTTTTTGGGGGGGGGGGGTCCAGTCATGGGGCCTGAACTCTGGGCCTGGACGCTGTCCCTCAGCTCTTCAGCTCAAGGCTAGCGCTCTACCACTCGAGCCACAGCACCACTTCTAGCTTTTTTCTTTTTGTTTATGTGGTGCTGAGGAATCGAACCTAGGGCCTCAGGCATGCAAGGCAAGTGCTCTACCACTGAGCCACCTTCCCAGCCCCTTATTTTTATTTTTAAAAATACATTAATAAAGTAAGTATATAAAATTGAAGAAGGCTACTGTGGATTTTGTTGGTGATGAGGCCCAGAAGATAAATAGCTGGGATATGCTCAACAGCAGAGCATGTATTTTATTCATTCACATCTCGTTGCCCTGGCATTTGCCTTTCTCCAAAATAGGAAAGGCCTCAGACACAATTCTCTGTATGTTATAAAACTATTCAGCAGACCACATCAGTGTCTCCACCACTAATGAATAGTATTGCTTTCAGCCAGCGGGGTCATCAAGAGAAGGGAAATGTGTTTGCCAAACTCATCCTCTCTTTGGCTCCTACTCATGACCCCAGGTTTGGTCTAAAAAGTACATAGGCATCTACCAAGTTCTCATGGAAGGTTGGGCTTGGGGTAGAAGGGTATGACACCTGAAGACAGTTTGGAAAGTTGTCGCTGGCAAACAAGCACCTGCGGAGTGGAGAAAGTTAGTGTGTCAGGGTGTAAAGGGTGTTTGTAAGTGTGTAAGGGTGTTTGTAAGTATGTAAGGGTGTAAAGGCGGTCAGACATGCCTGGGTTTGCCCCAACCAACTTTTAAAACATCAGATACCTGAGCACCGGTGAGCACCACCAGCTAACAATAGAGATTGGAATTCACACATTGTAGGATGTGAGGCTTTGGCTAGGAGATGTTCAGAAATCTGTATACAGTACGTCCCAGGGGTAGTGAGGCAGGAGCTAGGCAGATGCAGGAAAAACAGAAACAACAAGGCAGGCTGCCCCATTGCACTGGTTAAAAGGACAGTGGCACTGATTTTTCCAGGCCATGGCAAGCAAGCAGGAAATACAGATGCTCAAGAAGGATTGTTCAGTCCTTCAGGAGCTGCATTGACTACTGCATTTTCTTGTCTCCTTCTTTGCCAGTTTTTCCACATTATCAATAATGAGTTTGCCCATCACATCTGGGAACCATCAGACCAAGGGCAAACCTTTGCAGTCTGAGCCTCAGACATTCTCCTTTCCCTACTATCAATAATTGGAAATTGCTTTTCCAGTCTCTACATGCCAGAGGGAGAGAGAGACAGACAGACAGAGACAGAGAGAACAGGGGGAAAAAAGCTTATTGAGATATATTTTGTGCATGAGAGTGGACAAAATAAAGAGGAGGAAAAAAACCTGTTACTTAAGATCAAACATTGTTTTCAAGTCCATATTTGAATTCCTGGAAAATCCATCCCCAATATTTTTCCAGCAGGTTAAAAAAAATCTCTGAGCTATGATCAAATAGTGTGCCAAGAACATGGCCAGACAGACAGGCTGGGAAAACTGGAGAGAAAGACTTATTTCCAAATGAAAAGTATAGCATAGTCACAGCTGGCATCCTGGCATAAACGGCTCTATGTGGAAGACCAAACTTTGGAGATGGTTCTGACTTGGGCTGGATTCCTAGAGAGGAGCAGTGGAGTGTGTGTGTGTGTGTGTGTGTGTGTGTGTGTGTGTGTGTGTGTGTGTGTGTGTGTGTGTGTGTAAGAAATCATTCTTTTCTCTGGTGCTTTGGTCTCACTGCAGTTTGGCAAAACAAAAGACAAAAAGTAAAAAGAAAAAAAAACACCTCCATGTGCTGCATTGTTTGATTTTTTTCTTTCTACCTCAGTTGACTCAGCCATTTGTCCACCCATTGATCCCCAGGGTGGATTCATGATCTGAACAGCTAAGTGTGAGTCTGTCTCAAAGCTTCACTCTTACTCACAGAGAACAACCATCCTTTCCCCCACCCCCACTAGAATCTTCAAACAAGGTCTCTCAAAGGCACAGTGGAAGGATTTTCCAAATGACAAGTTCTTTTGGGAAATGCAGAAGGGCCGGACAGTGGTGTGGAAAGACTCTTCTCTTCCACGCGCTACCAGAGAAATGGCAGGTCCTGTGAGACAGTGGCATCAGCTAGAAACGGATTCATCTTTTCCTCCTTGGAAATGTGAAGGTGCCTGGAATTCTAGGTTTTGCCTTCAATGACATGATATGAAGAGCATGTGACTTAGAATTAAATAGCTCCAGATTTGCTCCATCATTTTGCACTGACTAGCTTTGCAATTTGGGGTGGCAAGGTTAAAATAGCTAAGTTCTATCAAGTTCAAATATATAGTACAACTATAAAGTACAAATCATAACAGGTACTTTCTAGCACTGTATGTACCAAATGAGCTTAACATAGGTAGTTTTCCTCTACAAAACCAAAACACTGCGATTGGTATTGCAATGCATTGCAATGGATGGATATTTGCAGGACAGTTGAGGAAGAAGATGAAGGGAAGAGAGAGACAGAGGTAGTCAAGAGTTAGGAAGTGGAGAGTGGCAGAGTATAAGTTGGGATTCATTAGGCAGGAGAAGATGTCCAGCCCATCTTAAGGGAACCAAGCAGGAAGCAAATAGAGAATTGTCCTTTCCCTTTGTGAGACCCTGGGCTAGACCCTGTCTAGCCTAGAAGCCATTACAATTGGATTTTCCCAGAAGTAAACACTGGCATGGAGATGGGCTTGCAGGAGTGTTTAAGATCCATTTCTGATGAATCTGGATGCAACTGGGCATCCAGAGAGAGAGGTCAGACATCAGTGTGCATTCAATGGTAGTCTTAGCCATTGAGAAGTTCCGCAGGTACAAAATCCTTTGAGCCTTGTCCTTGGTGAGGCTGAGATGACCAACACCAGTCACTGGAAGGAAATACCCCACAGCTGGCAGCTCAGGACCAAGCATCGACGGCATTCCAGCATCCAGGGAAATGTGGGCTTCATTGAAGAACACAACACAGTGTTCACCTCAAAGACCAATACAGTCCCTACAATGAGGCCAGGGTCCCAGCCAAACTACAGACATTACACAACAAATCCAGCAGGTGGCAGCAGCATGATTCAGGCCGGTGGCATGGATTAAAACAAGATCTGTTGAGTCAGGGTCTTGGATGCAAAGAACCCATCCATCCCAGTCACATAAACTATAGAAGGATTTAAAGACGGGAAAAATAGACCCACTGAGGAAATGGACAGTAAAGTTCAAAAACAAGATCAAAACTGGTCAACAATAGCAGAAAGGGTGGGAATGCAGAACCTCAACCAAACTCATTGGGCATCCCTCTGTCCTCACTAGTTTGGCCTTGGGAATTCTTTCTGACCCATTCCAGGCTACTGTGCATCAGTGCCTTCTCTGATAATGAAGTAACATCTGTTTGGCCATGGGCAGGTGTCACAGCTGCCACCGCTGAGGGTAAGGAAACATCTGGCTTCAGGCTTGTTTTTTGGCGGGAGGTAAAGTCATGCCTCTACTTCCTACTCATGCAAAGGATCTTCAGACACCAAAAGAGTGCAAATATTGGGCTGATTTACATAGACACACTATGCATACACACACAGAGACAGAAATATATATTATATATATATACTTATACATAACAACTTCTGACCATCAACTTGGCTTAGCATTTATGTTATTCAGTTTTCATCACTGTGACAAATACTAAGGGAAACTACTTTTAAAAAGAGGAAAGTTTTATTCTGCTTCATGGCTTCCTGGGTTTCCATCCACTCTCGCTTGGGAGCTTGTGGGGAGGCTGACCACCATGCCAGGGAGCAGGGGCAGAGCACAGCCACTCACCTCATGGTGGTGAAGACGCGGCAGTAAAGACAGGAAGCAACCAGCAACAAGACATACCTTTCCAAAACATGCCCCAGTGGCATCCTCTACCGCCCCCTGCAGGGTCCATCAGCCCCCAACCACACCATCGTAGTGTAAGTGCACTGATTCATTGGTTATGTGAGAGCCTTCATGATCCACCGTCTCACAGTGGCAAGACCCACAAGCGAGGAGACCATGCCTTCAGTACATGAGCCTTCTGGGGCCACTTCACACCCCAACAGCACTCATGGAGCAAATTAAAAGAATTACACCAAGGCCAATGACCCCAAGTGCGAGAAGAAGTTCAGACAGTGAGCTAATAAAATAAAGACAAACACCAAAGACCAAGCCGCCATGGGCTCAGCCCCGTGACAAGCTTATGGGGCTTAATGGAAGCTTTTCAGATCTGTTGGACAGATGTGATACTGACAGACAGGTCCAACCTCTGCTAAGTAGCTGCAATGCACTCAGAAAGCCACGGCTGAGCCTCAGTCAAAAGAGGAGGGTTAGAGAGAGGAGAACTGAAAGCAGAAAGTGGCAAATACCCATGGCCCATCCCAAACACAACACCGGCCCCAAGACTCATCCCCAGGGGTAAGAGAAGAGCCCCTAAAATACAACCATGTTGGCCTGGACTGGTTCAGGCACTGATTGAAGTTTAATTCTTGTGTGGTTTTTTTCCTTCTGTTCCAGAAAAAAAGCAGAGCTGGAGAAAATAATGCCAGGAAGATAAATGACCCAGAAAGAGCCTGGGATAGGTTCTTCTCTTTATCTCTATCTCCTCTAGAGCCCTCCCGCAAAGGAAAAGACAAGCAATATTATTGAGGGCCAACGTACTAAACATTGGCTATTTTAAAACCTAAAAAAAAGGAGATCTGTTATCCTCATTTTCCCACTCCAGAAGCTGAGTATCATAGATGTTAAACAACTTGTCCTGAATCTTTATAGACTGAACCTCTAGCCTGCCTGAAAACAGGGCCTACCTACTTTATGTAATTTCTCCTGTCTCTCCCCTATATTAGGTGCTTCGGCCTTACTTTGTTCTAATAGCCACTTTGTATTTCCTACTTCTCAGGTGTGGATGTATACTCTCACTATCATCGGCCGGAGGCTATCTAAGGTGGCAAGCTCAGAATGAGGTAGGGGAGGCAGGGACAATTTTACTTGGGGTTTTTGCCAGCCTCTGGTTGCAGATGGGTGATGAGAAGTTCAGTTCAATTCGTTAAGGTTTAAAATAGTTGTGTCTTCAAGCAAACATAGATATATTTAAGATGCAAATAATGAGGACAAAATGTCTACTATCGAGGAAATCTCAAATCACTTTGAACTGCTGGGGAAAACCCTATGAGATATGGATGAATTCTTCTGTCATTGGGCTATGTTCATAGCAACATTTTATTTATTCATTTGCTTACCTATTTATTTATTTATTTATTCACTTATCTATCCGAGCTCTTGAGCATGAACTCGAGGTCTGGGAACTGTCCTTGAACTTTTTATTTTTTTCTGAAGGCTCATTGCCTGAGCCACATCTCCATTTCCAGCTTTTTTAGTAATTAATTAGAGATAAGAGTATCATGGACTTTTCTGCCTGGGCTGGCTTTGAACCACAATCTGCAGATTTCAGCCTCCTAAGTAGCTAAGATTAGAGATGTCTGGCTAGACCGACTTTTAATAATTGTTCATTGAGAGGGGAAACATTGCAGCAAGCTCGGCGAACTCCCTTTGGATGGCCACATTCCAGACGTGCTTCTCCCATCTTTGAAGAAGATGAATCACTGATGACTAGGCTCTGGACAAACCAGTGGAAGAAGACCCTGAAACTTCCAGTATTTGAAAAGAATGGAAACTTCTATAAGAAAAAACAAATGAATCAGAGGCCCAAGAGAATAAAAGAGCTAAAATAGAGCAAAAATGAGAGAAAAAAAACTTTAGCTTGGAGTTGGGGGAATCTTGAAGCAGTAAGAACTACCTAGTGACCTTCTAGAGGAAGAAAAATGAGCCCTGACACGTTACTTCATCAAACCCAACAGAACTCAGGCCTCTTCCTCAACAGGGAGTATTTATATTAACTCCAGAAGGATGAGTTGGACAAGCAAGTCATGTTCACCTTTCATTTCAATTACTGTACAGAACAGGAGTGATTTAAACCGTAAGTCCTTCAAACCACTCTTTCTGTTGGTGGTTTGGGTACTTTTAAAGAACCATCTGAGCTGGGTGCCAGTGGCTCACGCCTATAATCCTAGCTACTCAGGAGGCTGAGATCTGAGGCTCATGGTTCAAAGTCAGCCCAGGCCAGGCAGGGACTTCCAAGAGACTCTTATCTCCAATCAACCACTAAACCGGAAGTGGCGCTGTGGCTCAAGTGGTAGAGTGCTCGCCTTGAGCTGAACAGCTCAGGGCCCAGCACCCAGGACCAGAATTCAAGCCCCCCGACCAACAACAACGACAACAACAACAACAACAAAGAACCAGCTGGCAGAAGCCTATGTCAAAAGTCATAGGACAGAAACCTATCACAAAATCTGTCTCTAACCTCATTCCCTTCTCTTCTCTTCTCTTCTCTTCTCCATGCACGCCAAGTAAATGTGCTTTCTTTTAGGACTTGTTCCAGGGTAAACTGGATGGATGTCATGCTTTCTATAAAGTCTGAGGCTTAAAACCCAGAAGAGTATGAAAGATCACACAGTGGGTCAGACCCAGCTGCATCTGACAGCCCAACTCAGGGACTTGTGGTAAAGAAATATACTGGTTACCACTGACCTCAAAAACATAAGGACAAGCCCTGAAAGAAAAAAATGATATACAACTTGTGGGTAGATCTTGTGTGGAGGAGCACAGGAACTCCAGAATGAAATAAAGCTGGATGCCACCTTTCCCTGTCCCACACCAATGAGGCTAGGAGGAGAGACTTTGTCTTCTCTGAGCCTCATCTTTGAAATAGAGACAACAAAACTTGCACTGCAGAGTGTGGCTGAGGATATAATGAGAAAACTTATGTCCTTGATAAATCATTATGGTGAAAGAGATGGAGGTTCTGTCTTAAAATATCACCTCCTGGTACATAATTCATAGGTCTATGAAAATACAAGCCATTGATATACTTGTACTCCTTTAATGAATGGTTTACTATGTAACCAATCTGTTGCCTGCCTAGTGGGAGGAAAACTTGGCTCCAGTGCCCTATCTCTTAATCACCAAGAAAGTCCAGTTATGTTCATTGTAGTCACTAGCAAGGTCTAGACAGTTCATGCTTCCTTTCTGAACCGAGGAATTAGCCTATTCCCTACCTTCCAAATAATGTGAGTTGGATTGTCTCCTCTATAGTCTTGCCTAAACAGAACATCTCTAACATCCATCAGTTAATAGGAGATTTATTGCCTACTCATTGCAATAAGAATGTTATGAGACTCAATAAGAAACATATAACAGCTGTGATTTCTTTGGCAGTAGATCTGGCTTTTGCCAAGCATTGTCTATTGTCTATTGTCATATTACGCTATCCGTTAATTTTACACAGGTAGCTTTGAGAATACACTAAATGAGGGAACCTCTCTGATGGAGAGGACATTTTATGCTCTATAGTTCCTGGCCCGGATTACCTGACAAGCTTCTGCATTTCTGCTGGTGTTGTAGCTGCTGCAGAATTAAGAAAGGAGCCTCCAAGATGGACTTGGGCCACTTACTCAGTGATCAATACAAGTCTATGTCACAGTTCTTCCAAGATTCCTCAGTAAAGTCAATCAGATTTCTGATCACCTTCTAGCAGGGAGGAACATCTGGGCTGGGTTATGAGTGTGCTACAATGTCCTGGTGTCACAGGACAATGGATGGAATGGGAGTGAGGACAAGCAAGGGAAGCAGCTGAAGTCACACAAGAACAATGAGCTTCCGTTGTTTTTACTTTCCAGGTCATCACAGGGTCTTGTCTCTCACTACAAAGACCCAGGCTTCTAAGGGCAAAGAACAGTGATGCTATTTTACTTGAGGGTCTTCGTGGCGGAGGGATACTCTTTTTCCCATTCTCCACCTATTGTGCACTCATTTGCACCTGAGCTCCACCCCCACCCGCTTTAGGTATCTGTTCTGAAGAGCTAGGACTTCTAAGTATCTTGGGGGCTTTGTTAACTACTTAGGGTTTGGTATGTAAATGACAGAAACAGACTGGCCAACTTAAGCAGAAATGAATGGATTGCACAGGTGTTGGATACTTTACAAAACTGGCAAGAAGATGTGACTACCAGGCTTGGCAGGAACCGAGGGAAATCCAGCCAAGGTCTTTACTAGAAATGCACTGCCTACAATGGCCCATTGTTCTTCTACCACCAGACTCTTGCTATAATGATACTTGTCTTATGATTCTGTCTCTGGAAGAAAAAAAAATTAACTGACAATGCGACCTGAAACATCCCCTTAACATTTAAAGTTAGGTACTAAAGGATCTAGTTGATGATCTGTGGGCTATCTGACAATGCTTCAGCAACTAGATGGCTGAGACAATGGTCCACTTTGTCTTTTTGAGAAAGAGGGGGAGGGGAGAGAAGAGAGAGAGAGAGAGACAGAGACAGAGACAGAGACAGAGAGAGGAGAGAGTAACCTCTCACTGACCTTAGCATTTTCCCTAGGATATAAATGATGTTTTTAAGATTTCTGGGCAAGCAAAATGGCTAATATTCACTACTCTCTACCACTTTGGCTATTTGCTTCCTTATTCTCCTTTACTTTTTAACATTGCAAAAAATCAAAAGAAAAGAAATCTCTCCTGCCTAATACTGAATTCTATCTCCAGAATAACCAATGCTCGTTGTGTGCTGGATGGGAGGTAAAACAAATCTTTAGTACTATAAACAGCTACAACCATGACATCCATTCTCTTCCATGGAATCCTGTTACTTCAACTATGTAAAAAGGCAATCCCAAGAAACATATAAACATAACATAGCGTAAGGGACAAAAAAAAAAAAAGAGAGAAAATGAAGCACAGACACACACACACACACACACACACACACACACACACACACACACACACACACACATCACTACCACCAAGGAAAGAAATACATTTGAGGCTAATACGCCTCATTTTTGTAACTGATATGAGGCTACAGTTCATGGTAAAAGTTAGGCTCCTTGGAATATAGGCTCTGAGATGGCATTTAGTTTGTAGGGTATTTTTGTCCTAGAGCCCTTTGGATCAATGAATGTTAGACAGAGTAAGGAAGGAAACAAAAGATAAACAAAAGGAATAGTTATGTCACAATGCTGACCAACAGTGTTAGGCAGTCCTCTTGGTAGCCTGAGGACAAAGGTGGCCTTTCCGAGTTGTCCCCAGTTGGGCTGAGAGGACGACATTGATTAGTTATTGGATATGAGTTTCCCCCTGCCAATGGCAATAACTAAAATGGGGCAACTTTACACAGGTGAACCAATCTGGGAAGAGTTTTAAAACTGAAGAATGTCTTCTGTCTCCCATTAGCTATGGGAACAATCTTTCAATAAAGAATAATCTGAGCCAGGCACCAGTGGCTCACACTTGAAATCCTAGCTACTCAGGAGGCTGAGATCTGAGGATCACGGTTCAAAGCCAGCCCGGGCAGGAAAGTCCATGAGACTCTGATCTCCAATAAACCACTAGAAAACTGGAAGTGGTGCTGTGGCTCAAGTGGTACAGCACTCGCCTTGAGCTGAAGAGCTCAGGGACAGCGCCCAGGCCCAGAGTTCAGGCCCCACAACCAACCAAAAAAAAAAAAAAAAAGAATAATCTGAGTGGTGCATTGCAGTGTTAACAATAAATGGTATTTCTTTTCCTCCTCCACCTCTTCCTCTTTTTCCTCTTCTTTCTTCTTTTTCTTCCCTTTCTATGTTACCATCGTCTTCAACAAGCACTTTAACTAATTTAGATTCTTTACTCAGTACATCAGCTCAGTACACCAAGCCCAGAGTTCAAGCCCCATGACCGACAAAAAAACCCACAAAAACAACCATCCAACTTAACAGTTTTTCATGAGAACCCAAGAATGGTCACCAATGTTAACAAAGCAAAGTTGTTAATCAGTAGTGAGTAGTGGTCAGTAGCTCATCAATGGTAGAGCATGAGATCATGTGTTCAGTTCATGTCTAGAGTCCATCCCTTACCTTAACTCTATCCTTAACCATAACCATAACCCTAAACCTAACCCTAATTCTAACCCTAACCCCAACAACTTTCATGGCCTCTTATTCATGTCAGAAATGCTAATACATATTTTAAGGTTAGAAAATGTCTTCTTGAGACTGTGAGAATATGTGGGTGAGTAATTCATCTTGATATTTTCATCTCTAAAAGTCTCTGGACTCCATTTCTACAATTAATCTGGCATCTTTTCTATGCAGGCCAGATTTTGGTCAACTAATTATTGAACCTAATAGCCTACCATTGGGCCAATATCAATATTTTTGGCTTGAAATTAAATTATCTTCATTATTACTCCAACACCTCAAAAATCATTCTTATATAGATACACAAGACTTTCTTTACATTAATTCTTATAATATTTGGTGTAGATTATTTCTCATTTTAGCTAGCAACTGGTAACTCATGCCTGTCATCCTAGCTATCCAGGAAACTGAGAGCTAAGGATCACATTTCAAAGCCAGCCTGGGCAGGAGAGTCCATGAGACCCTTATCTCCAATTAATCACAAGAAAAGCTGGAAATGGCACTGTGGCTCAAGTGATAGAGTGCTAGCTTTGAGCAAAAGGAGCTCAGGGGCAGTGCCCAGGCCTGTAGTTCAAACTCTTGGACTGGGAAGTAGCGCTGTGGCTCAAGTGGTAGAGCGCTTGCCTCAAGCTGAAGAGCGCAGGGACAGCACCCAAGCCCAGAGTTCAAGCCCCACAACTGACCAAAAAAAGAAAAAGAAAACAAAAAACAAACTCTTGGACCAGCAAAAAAAAAAAAAAAAAGGAATATTTTTCTTGCTTCAGATTTATCTATTAAAATATTTCTATCTCAGGTTGTTGTAGAAGCAAGCTTTTTAGATCTACAGCCAATGAAGTTGGTGGGGTAGAGACATCAGGAGAATACCTTTGCCTTAGTTAGTGAGAGAATCACCTAGCTAAGTTGCAACACTTTGTTATAAATGCTCCCATTCTTTCAAGCTGTCTCAAGTTGCCTCAAAGGCTCAATGGAATTAGAAGTGTAGACACGGAATCACTGAATTCTTCCACATATTTCACTACTAATCCATGGGTTTTTTTAAAAAATGCTATTTCATTGTCCCAACCTTAGAAAAAGGCTGAAGGGATTTTTAATTCAACTGGTATTAGAATTAGGTAAGCCATAAATCAATTTTAAAAATATTTTGGTTTTCCTCAACTGAAGACTCCCAGAGATAAGATAATCTCTTTCTTTCTGTAGTCAGAGAAAATACCTCTATTTTAGGCTGTTCTTTGAACTTAGAATGCAGGAATTTGAATTAGTCCATTTCTTTAAAACTATCTGATGCCATTAAAAGTAGCTACCCTAGTATTTATGGTCTCATTTGCCCCGCTTGATCCACACTTTTATTTTCCACCTATTCTTTGCCCATTCTGCTTGCCTTCTGTCTTCACCTTGGATCCAGCCAGTGGGATACACTTTAAACAGAACAAATAAAGAGAGAGAGAGAGAGAGAGAGAGAAAGAATTTATTTTCTGGCCTTGTCCTGCGAACCCATAAGTTAGCAGTGTCTGGATTCTTTTACCAAAACCCACAGGCTTACTGTAAAACCTCCTTTGTTGTGGTTTGAATCTAAACTGTCCCCTGAAGCTTGGTGTGTTAAAAGTTTATTTGCTAACTGATTAGATTTGGGGGTAGTAATTGGATCATGGGAGCTCTGACTTCATCAGCCTGTTCATTGATTCAGTGTGTGTGTGTGTGTGTGTGTGTGTGTGTGTGTGTGTGTGTGTGTGTGTGTGTGTGTGTGTGTGTGTGTGTGTGTGTGTGTGTGTGTGTGTGTGTGTGTATGTGTAGGTCCTGGTGCTTGAATTCAAAGCCTGAACACTGTCCTTGAGCTTTTGTGCTCAAGGCTGGTACCCTACCATGTGAGCAAGTTCATTGGAAATAAGAGTCTCAGGAACTTTCCTGCCTGGGCTGGCTTTGAATTGTGATCCTCAGATCTCAGCTTCCTGAATAGTTAGGATTATAGTTATGAGACAATGGCAACTGGCCTGCATCCATTTTCTGATAGTACAGTTCAGGAGGTGGTGGAAACAAGGATGTGGAACCTGACTGGAGGAAGTAGGTGACTGGGAAACATAAAGGGTAAACATTGTCCCGAGTCTCTTCCTCTGTTTACTTCCTGGTTGCCATGAGTGGAGAAGCCTCCTTTGCTGTACACTCCCGTGACATTATACCTCACTTCAGGCCCAAAGCAAGGGATCCAAGCTGATTATGGAAGTGGACTCTGAGACTGTGAGACAAAACGTATTTTTCCTTTCAGCTTGGATTTCTCAAGTTTTTGGTCGCCGTGATGAAACACTGACTGAGTCCTCTCCTGTAGCTACAGTTGTATAGCAGTAGCTTTCTCTAGGTTGCTTTCATGGCTCCTTCCCCTTGATTTTACACAGAAGGCCGGGACCTCATAAGTTCAAATCCCCAAAATATTTCACTATCCCTTGTTGCTGTTCCTTTAACTGTGTCTACAATATTATAAACAGGCCTTTTGTTGAACTCCTCAGATTCCTCACTTGAGTATATCATCTTTTTCCCACTGAGGCCCCACATAATACATATACCTAATCTTCACATCTCAGACTCCTTGGACTCTTTTTTCTTCTTTATTAGCCCTTCATTCCACTCAAGTCTTGCCTTTAATGTTCACTTCATTCTGAGTGACCAAGTTTAACTGGCAAACTTTCAACTATGTGCCTTGGGTTTTTAGATTCTCATCCCTGAAAAGGAAGCAAATTTTAATTAGGAGGCGTCTACAGCTACATCATTGATGAGGCCATCACCGTTGAACTTGAACACAAACCTCTGGACAGTGATGACTCAACTGTTCATGAAGTTGTCCTGAGTGATCTCTAACTTCATTCCAGTTCTTCCTCTAGTCCATTGGTCCCAATGTTTTCACAACAGCCATGGACTAACCTTGGAATTAGTGTCAACATGCAGCTCAGGCTCTTTGTCCTTCTTTGGACTCACAGCTCTGTTGTTTTTCCTGTCCCTCATTCTTTCCATTGCCCCTCCTTTCCAAAATTCTGCTCTGTCTCTGACAACAGTGTAAAATGTAGTTGAGTACAAATTTATAAGTTAGGATAAACTTATTCTTCCTGATTAGAGTTGTGGCTCAAGTGGCAGAGGGCTAGCCAGGAGAGAAAGATAAATTTGTTCTTCCTATGTAATTTTTAGGCTGATTTCTTAGATCCATTAAAAATTCAAATGTCAGGAAAAAAAGATCTCCAATATGGAAGACTTATCCAAACATTGGGGTCTGGAGCACTGGCATATCAAATTGCCTAAATCAGCAAAATATTAATTTGTTCTTGGTTTTGCTATGTAAAAGATGCTGTCCACATATCCTCCTTCTCGATTTTTTTTAATTCCAGAAGTATTTTAAATTTCTTTCTCAGATTTGCAAAGGTAAAGCAAGTGAACATAAAATGAAATATTTTTAGAACAATTTCTAAAACCTGCCCCTATTGATATTCTTTGTTGCACTCAAAATGTTGTAATGGTCAGATGGGAAGATTAGCATAAACATTACAGAACTTTAGGATCTACAGATAATAGAGGTTTCGACAACTCCTATTCGCATATTCAACATTAGATTCTCTCTAATGGGCTGAGAAATCTTAAAGACTTAACTTCACCAAAAGCCTTCTAAAAGGAACTTAAAATGAACAAAGATGGAAATATGGGTAGAGGACAGATTCAAAGTCAAGGCCTACTGATGCCAGATCAGCATAAAATTGATTTGAAGGTCTTCAGTGTGGGCCCATTGAAAATATTATCTTTTCGTGGGAAAAGAACAAAGAGCAATCACAATAGCATGATACCCACAGACCACATTTGACTCCAGATAGCAGTGAAGAAGGTAGTATACTCTAAATTGAAGAATGACAGGGCAGGTCCAGGAATCTGCACTAGCAATGTCATTCTGCTAAATAACATTTGAGATGCAATCAGTGTGAATATTATAAAATTGAAATGGTTGCGCTTTATTGGAACAACTAAGCTTGTAAAACTGATATTAGTTAAATGATACTTCTAACTTGAAAGGATTTGCATCGTACGGACTTCTTATCCTTTAAAAAGCTCTCCATGTGCATCTTGTGAGGTCTAATTCATCTTCAAATGGTGGAGTACCAGACATCTGAACCACTGGTAACCAGTAAAAGCTCCCACAGTGCTAACAGGAAAATGTACCCAAGTTTAAGCCTTGAAGAGCAAAACTGTTGGATTGCATGCCTTTTCTGTCTTTAGTATTTCTCTCTACCTAAATCTGTGGTATGAACATTACCTGATGCAAAAAAGTGAATTGTCCCTCATTCCATGGGTATATTTAAAAGTTTTACTACTGAGACCTATGATGAAGTATAATAAATAGCCACTAGACTTGGAATGAGTGAACCAAATTGATTCCCGGACCTCATAAAAGATTTAATTATCTGTGCAACTATGGACAAACAAGTTATTTTCTTTCAACTTCATCCTCACCCATGAAGATCTATAAAATGGAAAAAGCGAGGGTATTCTTGAGTACAACCCAGGGTTATGATGAAGTCAAATGGGTTATTGCACTGCGAATTGGATTAAACAGTGTATAACTATGAGAGATGACCTAATTCATCTTCAGAGTTTAACTGGAGAATTTGGAGTTGGCAAGGATTCATTTTGAAATAACATTTCCCTGAGTTCAGGACTCCTCAATCATCATTTCCCAAAGGCTTTAAAAAAGAATCACAAGGCTAAACCTCCACTGGCACATTCAGAGTATGAAAAGGCCATTTAGCTGTCATCCCCTACCCTTGGCAGACTCTCAGTGAATGCCAGCAAAGTGTCTGAAATTGGAACAGCAACGCGCCAAGTACATCCAAATCTTTCATCAAACTGTGCTTAGTTTAGAAGCAATATTATGTTAACATTACCCCCACAGTGGATTATTTCAAACGAAACCAATCCAGCAAGGTGAAATGAGAGCATGTGTCACAGAAAGGCATAGTTAAGTTGACCTGAAAACAAAGTTTAAAAGTAAATAGCCCATCAATTAAAGATGAGCAAAAAATTCCAGAAAATATCAAGACTCCTGACTCCTTTCAATCTGGGTCCTGTCCCTTAGTCGCTGTATAACGAACTATTTAGAGTTGCTGAATGTTATTACAATAGAAAACTGTCATTCTGTTTGTTGAGTCAGATTCTCCTGATGGATAAACGCTCTTAATTGTAGCCTTGCAAACTTCAAAGACAGAATCGATTCTTTGGGGCTAGCATACACCATGCCGAATGTAGAAGATACCAAAGCAGTCTTTAAGTCTGACCTCTGAGTTGTCATCATGGTCTTTCTCTTCTTCATTGCTTAAACATCTTATTTCTACTTTCCTGTGTGGCCACTGCTTGCTAAATCCTAACATTTTATTGTCCTACTATTGCCTGTATACCATAATCGATTCTGAAAATATAAAACAAATAAGACATGAGCTTGGCAATATGTTTCAGAATTATTCCTTGGAATTGATGATCATATCTTTCTCTTTGTATCCCAATAACCTGCATAGTATCTAGTTCCAAGTAGGTGTTAAAAGATCTATTGAGCAAATGATTCCCCAGTGCAGGGTTCTTCTGACCCAGAAGATAGGTTATCAGAATTTACCGCCCAACTGCGATCCAAATCTGTTTCAAGGAAGTTTCTTGTATTCTATTCCTATGTATCCCAGATGTATTTTCTGTTTGTACCAGACAGAGTTAAATTATAAGTCACTTCTCATCACCTAACATTCTTTCATTATATAATAAGAAAAAAGATCTGCCCTAATTTACTTTCCTAAATCTCCAGCCAAGTTTCTAATGCTTCTAAATAGTTTATGTATTTTCTATATCTCTGTAGTCTTGCTTGTAAGTTCTGTAAGTTGAGAAGGTCCCTCTACCTATATCTACCTACTGAAAACCTACATATCTTTCATGCTTCCACTAAAAGATATCCAAAAAGTCACAAAAGAACAGTCTACTTAAGAAGCTAGTTTTATAGGTCCCATGGTTTCCCTTATTTGCAATATCTAGTATATGTCTGAGTCAAGCAGAAAAGGTCAGATAAGGTGATGTTAGGGAAATGAACCCTAAGATATGTATTCAAATGTCTTTTTTTTCTTTCATGTGATTGTTTCTAACACATTTATAAGATTATTTCTTTGTTGCTTTGTATGTCCCTTCCCCACAGTATAACCCCTGCTTTCACTGTATTTGATGTCGGTATAATTTGTGGAGGGGAAGGGGAAAAACAAGTCGTTTAAATAAGGATACAGGTGGACCTGCTGCAACAATGAGAAGTACAAGTCGTTATGTGGAAAACGAACTTTACAATTTTGGTGGGGGGGGGGACAGGGAGGATTGGGTGGGGGCCGGGGGGGGGGTGGATGGGAAGGGATGGGAAGGGGAAACAAAGGAGGAGGCTACAATGCTTGATAAGAAATGTACTCATTATCTTGCCTATGTAATTGTAACCCCTCTGTACAGTATTTTCACAATATAAAATAAATAAAAAATTTTTTAAAATCTCAAAAAAAAAAAAAAAGAAGCTAGTTTTTCAAGTACATGAAAGCAACTCAAAATCAAGTCTAAAGGTAGATCTGGAACTGGTCTAAGGCTCTAGACCCTATGTAACTGTCCTGTTGTATCATCTATACACAAACAATGACCATGTCACCTATATGAGACCTAAAGTGGCACCCTTTATATGATTAAACCTAGACAACAATGCAAATCATAACATCTGGTCAACCCACTTAAATTTAATTCCCTCTAAAGCTAGAGTAGAAGTACATGAGTCCTGCTTTAAAAAGAATGTGTAAGTCTTTCTCTCAATGATAGCCCAGGAGATAATGACAGTGATGTGAGACAGTAGGCAATTTTGCATTCTGTTTCTACTTGAAAACAACGACATCACACACACACACACACACACACACACACACACACACACACACACACACACACACAGCACTAGGGCTATGCAATATGATTTCCCTACTAACCAAAGAAGCTATTATGATCCCAGTTCCTGCTTGGGTTCTGATGCTAGATAAACCTGCATTGGCCATATCACTCTACTACT